>NC_091953.1:98604428-99206928 GCF_031021105.1 Erythrolamprus reginae | reverse complement strand
AAACCAAAATCTGTTAGGAAAAATGTTCTGTCGAATGTAGACCTTTAAGGAAATTCCTGACATTTTTTGATAACAAGTTTCTTCTTCAGAAAAAGGCACAAGATTAGGGGAAAGTGAATATGTAACATTGAAATTTTCAACATAAATAAAAATTAAAACATTGTGTGGTTGAATGCTTATCTTGGAATTTAAGAAAGTATATTAATGAATTTGGTGTAGTAATACCAAATTTTGGTGTAGTAATACCAATACCGAGTCTACGGAAAGGGGCGGCATACAAATCTAATAAATAAAAATAAGCAGAATTGTAAGATGGGAGAAGCTAATGAGAAAAGGCTCTCCAGATGTAAAAAGATATTAAAATGAAGGTCAATAAAAGCACAACTGAAAACAGAAACAGATGTGTAAAATGAAAACAAAAACTAAAGTATTTACACAAAAAAAGTAATGAGGTAGTAGGCAAAGAACCAAGGAAATAGACACAGAAATAACCTGGAACTCTAGACATGGTGCCAGAATGTTGAAAGAACTTCTTTAAATATGCTAATGCTAAATATTGGATAAATTATACCAGCTGTTCAACAGTGGTGGCAAAACACAAATATGTAAATATAACAGAGAAGAGACAGATATACTCAGTTTTGCCTTGAGCTTCTCCAAAAGCAGCAACAGCTTTATTACAGTTTTAGTCCAAGACAGAAATACTACAAAACAACTTAATATATTATATGTCAACTACTGTATTCTAGACATGGTATTTAAAAAATAACAGAATATGTACATTAACAAGAAAGACAAAAAGGATGCTGGTTTCTATCAAGAATCCATTATTATAAATTCCAGTAGTAAATGTGTTGGGTTCATTTGTCTACATGGCTCCTTCTTAAACTACATTTCGATGTGTCAAAGAATATACAGAGTTCGGATAAAGCAGAGAGAGTCAGTGATTTATTTGGTGGGGGGAGAGAATCCATAGAGAATCCAAGAAAGAATTCAGAGAATAAACATAGTTGATAGGAATACACTCTTCTTTGAAAGAATGTGGATGAAATCTAATTCCTTAGCTAAAACAAAAGGATTACCGTATTTCAAAATGGAAAAAAATCTGGGAAGGCATCAGAAAGTATTCTAACAATGTAAAAATGTAATTGCCCTTGTAATTATTGGAAAAGGAGGACAGTTGGTCACTACAAAGATACAGCAAGTAGCTATAGTCTGATGCAAAAGTTATTACACAGAGTAATTATACCAGTGCACTTAAATATTTGGAGAACATTGTTCAGAAGTGGGAAAATTATAGCAAAGAAACTGAAAATGAACATCAATCTTTAATCATCTATACTTTAAAAACCAAAATGATTTTAAAAATTCAGCTATAATATACAGGAACAATACAGAAAATAGCCCAAATTGTATTTGTTTCATGCTGATTCCCTTTTTTTAAAATGAAGTACTTCATTTCTGCATAATTTCCTATCTAAAATAAAACTAAAGAATAATTACAGTAGTTACTAGTTAATTAGTTAATTACCACCTACTTTTTTATATTTTTCTCTTTCATAATTTCATTTAACTATGATAGTATTTGAGATCTTGTATATGAATACAGTAACTATTTCTTTTCCATGTTTGTATTTTAGATTTTTTTTATCCCTTCCACATTATTTGTATAAATAAAGTAGCAAATCTATTAATACTCCTCCTTCTATTTCCCTACATCCCTATAGGGTGAGTTGAGTTAAGAGAGTGACTGTTACCCAGCTAGCTTCCATGTCTAAGACAGAACTAGAAGTCACCGTTTTCCGATTTCTAACCTGGCGCCTTAATCAAACAAGCTTGTGGGTTTGTTTTCTTTTTTTCTACCATTATTCTGTATTTGTAATTTCTCATCAAACTGATTAGCTTCTGTAGATTCTCATCTAGAAGATTTAAAAAATACAATAAACTGTTTCATGTTCACCATATATTATTTATTCATTTTTGTGTACCATTTTTGTAAGATCTTGTTTTCAAAAGTTCACAGATTCTGAGAAAACACAAATTTGGAAACAAATGTGTTTTTTCTATTGCAATAAGCGATCATTGACTCAAGACTCATTATGTAATATTAAAAGTGAATAAGGCACACAAGAAATCGGTACAAAATGACCCTGTGCATAATCTATGGATTACTACAATTGTAACTCATATGGGTAACATACAACTGTTTTCTATTAACAAACAGTAGGAGATTTACAATTTACATTTTCTTTATTCAATGCATGCAAGCAAACAAATGTTTAATTTAATTTAAATTGGCTTGAAGCCCCACTTTTGATATTAAGTCACAATAGGCTAAGTTCAGAAAATGTGCTACTTTGATGTACACTTACCATGATGGTAGCACAGCAAACTAAGCTATAAAACATTCATATGTAGATAATAGTTTATATTATTCCTCAAGATTTGCAGAGGCAGAGCTAAATGCAATTGTATTTTTTTTACGTACCTTTACTTTCTGGTCACTATTCTGATTTTCAATAATTCTATACATGATACTCTTCAGGCAAGAACATCAGGATATTTTCTGTAAATTGCTGGTCTTATTAACTGTAAACTTGTAAACTTTTAATAACTGGTCTTGTTGGCCAATTAATGGAATGACTGCATTTTTCAACAAGAAATGACAAGAAAATTACTACTACTACATTCATGTTGGAAGCATTTACTAAAACATTTCTGGGTTCTAAGGATTAGCTGGTGACATCACCATTGCCCAGAGGATATCTGAGGACACCAAGGGGGCTCTTTTCATATCCTTGTTATTTTCTCCCACCAAGGTGACACATATTTATCTTCTTGCACTTATATGCTTTTGAACTGCAAGGGTGGCATAAGCTGGGACAAATTGATGGGAGTTCATTCGGGTATTCGGCTTGCAATCATAGTTTTCAAACTGCCAAATTGCGAACCCCTCTATGATATTCTGAGTCAATGTCCTAGCCATAAGAGCTACTACAGCCCCTAAGAAAATAACTTACTGGTCGTTTACAATCTATCCCCCACTTTATAATCTGAATATACTACAAACATAATGCAAACATTCAGATGGAAGCAAGATGATAAATAACTCCAGAAGTTAGGAAGAAAGGGAAGCATAGCTGAATTTTAGAAAATTAATTCCTTGGATAGCATCCCAGAAGGGCCAAGAAGTATGCTTGAGAATGTTTAGATCATTGATCATTTATGGTAGAAAAATGTTTTACTGGCATCATGAAGGCAACTCTTGAATTTTAATCAAAGAGTTATATTGGTGATAGGTAAGATTCCAGGGTAGAATTGTTAAATTCCAGCCTTACATGGTACAATTATAGCCTTAATTTTAAAAATTGGTTTGCAAAAATTATCTTGGTCTGACACACTTGGACTTCAGTGGTGTGCTGGGGGGGAATTCTGCAAAATAAGCAGAGCTAAAAGATATATTAATAATTCAATCTAATTAAACATGTACTTTATCTTAAGTCGATCTCGTTCAAATAAACAAAATGATGCCTCTATACATAGATATCACCCAATGAAGTTTGCTGTATTATTGAACCCCCCCCCCCCCGAAAAAACAAAAGGTATAGGAATCCAATTGCAGCACTGAAGGCATGGCTAGGTGCCTATTGTGGAACAGATCATGAACTGCTGGAGAGGAGGAAGAGGAGATATTGTACAGAAGGGATGTCAAGATTCAAGATATCTTAGAAACTATTCCCTATTTACAAAAACAACTAGTACTAGATGTTAGATCAGCACATTGGTCATTACAAAGTCAGAAGCTACCGGAGTTAATTCAATACCCGCTGAAATATACAGTAGCAAGCAACAGAAGAATCCATAAAACTTCTAACCAGGTAACACAGTGGCCAACTGACTGAAAGGATTAAATCAGTATGTCAATACCATAAAAAGAGAGGTATCCTTAATTACACATGCTAACAAAATAGTGCTTATCATAATCCAACACAGATTGAAGCCCTACATGGAAAAAGAGGCGCCATATGCTCCAACTGGCTTTAGAAAAGGCTAAGGAATATGAAATATTGCTGATATGTGCTGCATCATTGATAATGCCAACGAATACTAAAAATAACATAATACAGTGAAACACATTGGGTCTATATTGGCAAAGGAGTGTGATAATGTTAATATTTTCTCCATCTTTACTCAATCTATGCTGAATACATATTATGGGAAGCTGTATTTGAAAAAGAGAAACATAGTCTTAAAATTGAGAGAAAAAAACTTCAATAACCTACCCAGGGGTAGGCAAACTTGGCTCTTCTATGACCTGTGGACTTCAACTCCCAGAATTACTGAGTCAATCATACCAGCTCATGAATTCTGGGAGTTGAAGTCCACAGGTCATAGAAGAGCCAACTTTGCCTATCCCTGACCTACCCTATGTTGATGATTGCACCATGATAGCCATATACAAAAAATAAAGAAAGAAAAGAAAGAAACCCTTCAGGCAATGGTTTCAAAACCAGGTAATAGGTAACATTTATTAAAATCCAATTATGTTCTATATACACTTTTCAATTGTTAATCAATATGTTTGATTACAGTTAAGTATTTCATTGTTGATATAGGAATAAGCATTAAATGTCAGCCAATAAATTATCATAATCTCAGCCTGGAGACATGGAATTTCTATCCTGGGCAACTGCATAAAAAATAAAAATATTTATTGGCTTTCCAAGGAATATTGTAATAATAAATTTGGGTCTCACTTCCACCAGGCATACTGGCAATACAGTACTGTATTTCTAAAAATCATCCATTAACAATGCAATCATGAATATAAACATGTCTGGAATAAACTTATATCTATCGTAAGATAAAATACAGAAAATAGTATAAGGGCAGACTGGATGGACCATGAGGTCTTTTTCTGCTGTCAATCTTCTATGTTTCTATAATCATTGGCTTTTCTAGGGTACAATATTGCCAACTAAGAATAGTTTCTTCCATCTTCAGTTATTTTTTCTTCACCCCATTTATTTGCCTTTTACCAGACAAATGAGAAATAATTTCTCCTTTCCAACATGCCAAACATTTCACCATTTTTATATAACTCCAGATTTGCAAATTCGAACTCAAGGAATCAATAAAACCACAACCCACATGTCACATTGGAAAAATAAACCTGGAAATGACTCTCTATAAACAACTTCGGCCAACTTTACGAGGACTCCGCACCATGTGGTAGAATTAGTCAGAACCTCGCATTCCCCCTTTTTGACTAGAGAGAAACAATTAAAAGGAAGATATCCCTGGATTTGCCGGGCTGTCACTTTTGGGAACGCAGATGTTATTCTTTGACCGTCTGTAAAGGCAAAATCAACATTTACACTCACGCCAGATCGAAGCCGCGGCCAGCGGACTTTAGCCATTAAGAAACCAAGAAATCAATGGGTCGAGAAAACGACAGCAAGGGCCAGTGCCCGGTAAGAAATACCCAAGAGTAAAAAGTGTCATTCTACACCTTTTTTTAAAAATGCATCGAATCCTCTTTAGAAGAGCCGGAGGTGGAACTGGAAACGCGCCCTGTTGCGCACGTCAGGTGCCCCCGCTTTGCCAAGGCGCCTTTGGCGGAGAAGCAAAAAAGGTGAAGACAAGTCGCTCCAGCCAGTTGCTGACAGGTCCGGGCCAGAGAAGGGAAGAAGTGCCGGCATCCACGGAATGACTCACTCCCTTTCGGGCGGGTGAGACGGGAAGGGGGAAACCGAGGACGAATTATCCGCCGCAAGTCCCTGTCTCCCCTCGAGCTGAAGAAAGGTCTCGGGACCGCTTATTGCGACGCGCTTCCCACCCACCAGTTCCCGCCCAAACACCTCAGCCAAATGGTCCGCCGGCGCGCAAAATGGAGCCCCGCTCTCCCGAAAAATATCCTAACCGCCCCCCCGCCCCCCCGCCATGTTTCTGGCCTTACCCGAACAAGCAGGACAAGCCGCCTCTTCACCTGGGTTACCCCAGGCGGCCACTATCCCAAGCACTATTCTCGCCTCAGGCAGGGAACCGCGAGGAAAAGCTCCGCCCCGAGAATTATCTCAAGCCTCGCTCCCGCCAGCTTGACGGCGCGCGGGGGTGGCGGCGGGGGTGGTGAAGGATTGAAAGCTGCGCGGTCGGCGGAGGTCCAGAACGTTTCGGAGGCGGAGAGGCTGGAGGACGGAGGCGACGGTGGCCAAGCTAATGACCCGCCTCTTAGGAAGCGATCCAGGCTCAAAACTTTAACCTTAGACTGTCCACAGCCGACCTCTCCCAGTTTCTAAGAGGTCTGTAAGGGGCCGGCGTATTTATTTATTTATATTTGTTTGTTTTTGTCAAGTACATATTGGTGGTATACAAAGATATAATAATATTTATATACATGATACAGTACTAGTAAAAGAAACACGACGAAGGCACGCTGGTGCACTTATGCACGCCCCTTACTGACCTCTTAGGAATCGGGAGAGGTCAACAGTGGATAGTCTAAGAGTGAAATTTTGGGAGTTAAGTGATGATACTAGAGAGTCTGGTAGTGAGTTCCATTCATCAACTACTCGGTTACTAAAGTCGTATTTCCTGCAGTCGAGTTTAGAGCGGTTTACTTTTTTTGTATCTGTTGTGTGCTCCAGTGTTGTTGTGGTTGAAGCTGAAGTAGTCATTGACAGGAAGGACGTTGTAGCAGGTGATTTTATGGGTTATGCTTAGGTCGTGTTTAAGGGGATGTAGTTTTAAGCTTTCTAAACCTAGGATTGTAAGTCTAGTTGTGTGCAGTGTTTCCCAACCTTGGCAACTTGAAGATATTTGGACTTCAACTCCCAGAATTCCCCAGCCAGCAAATGCTGGCTAGGGAATTCTGGGAGTTGAAGTCCAGATATCTCCAAGTTGCCAAGATTGGGAAACACTGGTATAGGGTATTCTGTTGCGAGTGGAGGAGTGGAGGGGCTCTTCTAGTAAAGTATCTCTGGACATTTTCTGGAGTGTTTATGACTGAAATGCGGTGTGGGTTCCAGACAGATGAGCTGTATTCAAGGATTGGTTTGATGAAAGTTTTGTATGCTCTGGTTAGTAGTGCGAATGGTGCATAAGCGCACCACTGTGCCTAACGTCTCTGTCCCACTATCCTAATGTCCTCTTTAATCGTTACTTTTTACTTACGCTTATTACAAACTTTTTTTACAAAAAAAATCCTATACATTTTTGACGAATAATAATAATAAATTTAAATAAATAAATAAATAAATATCTGCCCCTCCCAGATGTAACTTCAGAGAAATTTACATCTGAGAAAGAGATAAACTTGTCAAAGCAGGACCAGGTTGTCCTTTGAAATGACTACAGTATTTTTAAAATCTCCTGTCTTTATCAAATGGGATTGGGCGGATTTCAATTGCTCCCATAAAATAAATACACCTAAAATTTCATGGAGGACTTGAACCTGTTTACAAGTTCAAGATAAGGACATCCCAGTTTCAAAATGATAAACACAATCAGGCCTAGGGTGGCAAATTGTTTCCGCCGCATAAACATGCTGGCATGTCAATTTTGTCATGTCATGGGTGTAAATTTTGAGAATAAATCTAAAGACATAAAACAGCTGCATAACCCTTCAATTCGCTTTGCAATTGTTATTTCTGTTAAAGCTCAATATATAAAAAAAAGTCATCCAACCCTGTGAGGTTTCAAACTTCAGCCTGTGGAACCAGTTAGTTAAGAATTTCCCAGAATCTTAAATTAGGAGGCAAAGTGATAGAAAATTGGCTGCGTTTCTCTGGGTTTTTTTTTTTCTTTTAAATTTCTCATTGAGTCCATCAAGTTCTGACAAAACCCTGGGAAATTGTTGAGAAGTCTTATCTACTTTTCAGGACAAGTTCTTGCTGTATTACCAGATTGAATTTATGCTGTTTACATCTCTTTAATACAAAACTTCTGTTCCATCTTTTGTTTTTTAAAAATGAAAGCCTTGCTTTTCCATTCTTTTATATTTAACTATGGATGTTCATAAGTGAGAATCTTCCTGATATTTTTCCATATATGGTTAACTATTTAATCCTAGGCATTTGTATCTGCAAAACTGTCATGGGGGCAAAGTGGTAGAATACTTACTTACTTTTGCCTAATTTCTAAACTGGAAATAGACTATCAGAACAATCCAGGATGGCACACAAGACGGACAATGTGAGAAAGTATCCTACTTTTTGACATTATATTAGCCAGGTTTACTATGGTTTGCTTCCTTTAGGCCTAACACCACAGCCTCTGTGACTTGTAATTAGTGGTTCATAACTTGTTTATTCAGTGACCAACTGATGGTTCCTAAAGGAGTTGAATTGCTTGCTTCTGATAGTCCTTCTTTAGCATGAGTTTGCTGTTTTGAACTTGGTGCAAATAAATTATTTTGCCCGTGATCTCAGCCAAGCCACCATAGATCCTGGAGTAGTCTCAAGTGACCAGTTCATGCATAAAGAAAATAGCTTATTAGTCCAGCCCATTCTCATAAAAAGGTAATGCATTTGAATGTTTACTGAGAAAAATCTCAATATTGTAACAGGACAAATCTGCCAGGCTACCAAGTTATTCCACCTATTGAAAGCTGTGCATTTGGTATATTATGTCTTTTTTCCCCCAAAACATCTTAATTATAGTTTCACCTGAACTTGGAGAAAGTGTGGGGGGGGGGAGTTTTTATTAATACATATAGGACAGACTATTGCAATGGGTTACATATTTATCTGATAATTATTCTGCTAGTTAGATATAGTCAACTTGCATCTAATACATATTGTGTTATTTTTACAGTATATGCATTGGATTTTTAAAATCAAATATTAAACTGCTTAGTGCGTCAGTGACTACATATGGACAGTAGTAAAATTATTAATAAGATTTTAGAAATAGCACTAATGTGGTGTATTTAATTAAAATTTATTGAACTTAGATGAGACAACTAGATGGCCAGCCATTTGAATGGCAAATACAGTATACTGATTTTAAGTTCAGTGCTGGAATTTCCACTTACCGAAATGATAGATTATAATTTTTCACCCAAATAATGTAATACAACTACTAAGATCAAACTAACTAGTTACACAAATGCAAACAGTCAGGGTCATAAAGGTAGACAAATTAGAAATACCTTCATTGTGTCTAAGATTACAGATATTTTTTTGAATAAACTTTGAAGTATCAGTGAGATGATAAATAAAAATTCTTAGTTTGAGTGAGACAAAATCTGAAGGAATGTTGGGAAGCAGTAAAGCTTGTCTATATCAGCTTTTATCAGTTGCCAGCATAGCGTATCCCACCAGCTCATCCAACTTGCAGTTGCCTCAGTGCTGTTTTTTACTTAAATAAGTAGACAGCATTATTATCAATGGCAGCTAGTATTCAATGCTACAATAGAATTTTCAGAAGTAAGTGAAACTCAGATTTTATTTCCAGAAGCCATGAATTCTAACTTTGGGCAAATAGACAAGAACAATTTGGCTTTATTAAAAAAAAAAGAAATCATATGTCTATTTTTTACCTCAGTAAACAAAGATCAAAAGTATCAGGCTGCATCTGGGAATATGCCTGATTTACACACAGTTTTTTTGAAAATGTCACAGAGAAATGGAACAAGAGGTTGTGGACTGATTTTAGCTAGTGTCAATTTACAGCAGTTCTGAAAATCTTTTATTATTATTATTACAAATGTGCCAGTGTTTTCTTCCTGAAGATTTAAAGCTAAGGAAATATACCAACATTTCTGTAAGATACCCAATTCTTCTGCCAAAGAGGCTCCTGTAAGCAGCATACAAACCTCCATAATTATACAGCTCCTGCCCTGAAACTTGCAATCTAAAATTGCATGAATCATACTGTTAGAAAAATAATTTCATGGAGAAAAGCTATCAAGCTTGGGAATATGGATTCTCACTTGATTGCTTAAAGTTTTCACTGCATGTATTATGTGTATGGACTCCTTCCTTTTTCCTGATTTGGATTGTGGTTGTTTGTTTGTTTCCTGTTATAGGACTAAATAGTAGATCTGGATGAGAAAATAGTTGATAATTAACATTTTAATAGGTTTTGCAAATATGGCTTTAGGCTATATGTGGTCTGATGAACCTTGATTCTGTTACCAAAGTGATTGCCAAAGTTTCCTATTGAAGGACTGATTGATATCTATCAGCTATCACTTATATATGGGATCCAACTTCAAAGATATTTTGAAGCACAATTTATTTCAGTAATTTCTCCTATAAACCCTAATAGTCCTACGTATTCCTTTTGAATTTAACTGTTAGTCCATAATGAATTCTCAATCACTTTGTGGAATGTTCCAGATACTGAAGATTATTCTATAATTTATTATGTTGTCAGTAGTTAAATCCTGGAATTATAATTTTCCCAGTTCCTTTTAAGATGCTTTGTAACTTGGTATTGCCACATGTATACTGTATGTATTTTTAAATACAATGATAATTGGCATGTTGCATTCTAGAATGTTCCATTAATTTTTTACATGGTAAAAAAAACACATAACCAATACTTTTGCAGTTGCACATGAAATCCATACTTTTTAAAATTTAAAATTCCAATGTATTTTTTCCTATTCAGTATAGTCTTGTTTTATCATCTGCCCCAACAATTTTCCTACAACTACCTATTGTATTGCCAATGGTCTCTCCCTGTGAAGGAGATGGGTGTTTCAAAATGTGAAAAACAGATAAATAAAATATCTCTTTTTCTTAGTTATTTAAATTATCATTTCATGACACTAAAAGCCCATATTGTTCTGTTGATAACAATATGGAACCAGTCTGTCATGGTCTTTTTCAAAACATTTTTGGCTAATGGTCTTTCTTCCAACTAGGCCTGGACTGCTAAACCTTTACAGTATATCTTTGGTGTTAATGTTTTTCATGGATTCATTACTGTGGATTTTTCACATTATCTATACCTCTGTCTGAAGGCTTCCACACCAACACTTTTACCATAGGTGGCATAACCTTTGACAAATAGCTAAACCAATGTATCTAGCCATCTGCAAAGTAACCTTTCTTGAGTTCCATCATACCTTAAGGAGAGCAACTAAGAATGTTTTCCCTTGTGATATTTTCTGAAAACAAGTAAAGAAAGTGGTGGAAATTCACTGATTTTATCCTTAATTTCATCAATACACTGTAAATAAGGATAGCACCGTCCTATGGAAAGTAGTGGCAGCAAATACTATGTCAAAGGAGTTTTGGGCCAACTCATGCACCAGTGGATAGCTCTTTAAACTAGACCTTCAGAAAGAAGCCAAGTTATTGCATTGTTCATTGAAGAGTAAAACACTTCCAAAGATCCTCAGAGCTTTTATTCAACAACAAGGGGGTTCCTTTACCTATCATAAAAAATGACAATAATTAATCTTACAATATAATCAAGCAGTCTTAAGGATGCAGAAAATCTCAATGGGTACATGAACAAAAAGCAATCGCTACAGTATTTGGAACCATAAGAGTTTGACGCCTTCCAACTGAATTTTTTAAAATATACATCTTAAGGTGGTGGAGAAACTAAATGGTTTTAATCATATTTTATCACATTCTGTTCCCAAACATATACAATCTGAGACAGAACATCTTGGTTTAATTTCTGCGAAATTCAGTATGATTCAGTCCCTTGCCTGAAAATTCAATTAAAGTTTAGTGAAAAATAAAAGTGCTTTGCCTATGGAGCTCTGGTTTTCCATGTCTTGTTGTGAAACCAGGAATTGTCAAGCTGGATTGTTTCTAAAATAAATTTGTATTAAATTGAATTTCACATCAACCTCTTGTCAATTTGTGCTCTCAGCTTATACCTAAAGGAGAGGAGAGAGAAAACAAACAGAATATAAAAGGTAATGAAGACCAGAGATGGTCAACTTTCACCACACAATGTTTCCAACAGACATTCTGAGATGTCAAAAATTGCAGTAAAATATATTTAGTGTACTGTATATGTAATAAAACTCATGTTTAAATAACACATTTTTCCAAAGAAATGTATTCCATATAAAGCTACTCCATGTTTAGGATTAAGAAATTGTCATTATACTTCGATATCCATGCTTGCATTTCAGCCTAATGAATGTGCATGGGCTAGACTATGCAATTTGGATGTATGCATGTATTGCATTGGAAGTGACTATTGGTACTTGACGTTGCAAGGAGAAATGAGTTTGCCATCATGTATACACTGAAGGGAAACAATACAGAAAAGTGAAATGTTTGTTCCAATTTCGAAGTACCTTGTGACGTCCGTGTCTTTAACAAAAATATGACATAATTAATCCTACAGAAAAGGATTAAATAAAAAAATGTTTCCTAATATATATTTCATTGTATCCAGAAAGATATAAAATGTGACTAATATTTGAGCATATGCAAACACTCTTTGGTAAATGATTCCTCAGTTTTTTATTTGTGTTGTTTTTAATGGAACAACATGAAACTAAGCAAACAGTCTATGACCACATATTCTCAAGGGTCGAGATTTACAGTAATTCCTTCCTTATTACAAAATAAGTATCTCATCTGCCAAGTTTGTACAACATTCTAATTCTGTCTTTAAACATTTAACTCTAAATTTACTAGCAATTTTTAAAGTATGACAAGCCAAAAGGAAAGACATGGTTCTATGGTAGTTTTGCTACCATGGCCCTTTTATGACTTGTGGACTTCAACTCCCAGAATTCCTGCTGGCTCACATTTGTGCGAGATAATACATGTTAGAGAACATTTCAAAAAGAAACAAAGAGCCCCAGCATTTTTACTTAGCAACATCCCAAGCATTGAAATTCTTGTTTCCTATGATATTAATCAGGGATGGTTTTTTACTTGCCTTCCCTACCAGTTGGAAAATATGAGCATGCATGCACTCTCTCTTGCTTCACTTGCATATGCCGTCTCCGTGCATATGCACAGCCGCCCATGTATGTGTTATACTCATGTGCACATCTTCTGCACATGAACCCAGCCTCAAAAATATGCTAAAGAGGAGTGTCATAGAGCCAGGGCAGGTGGGCAGGCCCACCCACAATTTCCACCACTGGTTCGGGCAAACAAGTCCGAACCAGCAGAATGCCACCTCTGCTATTAATGAAAATTTTACAATAAAAATTGGTTGGATCGATAATGCAGTTGACTTCCTCTGTTGTTTTTTATTTTTAAGGTTGTTTTGTTTTTGGATTTTTCTAGAGAAATGCTAAAGTTATCCCAGAGCCAAAGCAACATAAGACAGAAAAAGAGCATACACGTATGAAAGATTGAGCTGTGAAGCAGCAGACTCTTTTCCCCAGTGTATCATGCTCCCGTCATTTAATCGTTAGCACTTGAGATGATTTTAATGAAAACCTTTACTATTAAATTCAATAATGTTTTTAAACTCTAGTTTTGCAAACCCCCCTTTTGTAGCGATCTTGTATTATGCAACTCTTAGAAACAGGGTTGTTTTTTTCATTGTTGCATGTTTTATCTGGAAAGCATTCGTAGCCATTTGGCTTGCTCAATAGTGTGGTAAAGTTTACCTCTGTTTCCTTAACAATTATTTTAAATAACCAAATAATCCAGTTCCTGTTACATGCAAATATTTCTTGAAATCAACCTAAAGATTAAGATACAGCATTTCCTTAAACAGCAATATTTTAATTGGAAGAATTACAGAATATCAGCAGTGAAACTGAAAAAGATTTTTACTTCGTGCCCATCAGTTTTATCAAAATAAAAGAACGGAAACAAACAAAAAGCCTTGAAAGGATTATAATGGTAATGGTGATGGGAACCCAGCAGTGTGATTATTGGAAAAAATATGTTGCTTGGGTTTTCAAAAATAAATCAGTTATTAAATGCTGCCACCATAAAGGAAAATAGCTGTTGTGCTAATGTTTCTCTTTTACTAGTATCATATATATAAATATTCTTTATATCTTTGTATACCACCATGCACTTCAGAAAACAAACAAACTAATAAGTAATCTTATAAAGAAATCTCAGACTTCTTAAATATGCCAAGGGAGTCAGGTCCAATCTGCTTCATTCTTATTTATCCCCACAGATGTGTGGAGCAGGATGATAGCTGAAAATTTGGTTATTCTCTTAGCTCATTGGTACCTACTTTTATCCACTCTCCCTAGAGACTTCCTGAGCACCTGAGACAACTATTGGGATGCTACATAAAACTGAAGGGACTTTAAATCACCCCTACAATACAGCTTCAGAAAGTAATGGCTTAATGATTGTTAGATTTTCTAACAGTGGCTGGGCATCTTCAGTCTCCTCTAGTTCTTGGCCTGATACTAAAGAGGAATGTGGCATACATAAATCATCATTTCTCTGTAATAATGATGCGTTTTAAGTGAAATTTGGCTTCCTGTTATGGTGAATGAAACAGATGGCTTTGCTTGCATACTGCTGTTGTTCAAAAATAAGGTAGAGACTTGCTGACCTTTAAAGCTTCTGAGATTTCACCACCACCCAGCCAAAACAATCAGTATTTTTTTCTTCTATGACATCAGAAAGGGCAATTGTGTGAAATGTGAACAGCTATGTAGTATGGACACAGCAACTCAGAAGAATATGATGGGTACAACAACACTTCTTTCCTTTTATCTAATTGTATATACTTTGTAATAAATTAATTGATTGAAGAAATACTACAAGAAGCAATAATGATAGCTAACCAAGTATCTAATGTGAAACAATTCTACCTGTATAGCATTGGACAGGGCTGGCTAGGTATTCTGGAAGATAAAAACCAGATAGCCTTTCCACCATATTATCTCCTAGAAAAGATACGTGAACTTCATAATTGTAAGATCTTACTTCATAACTAACAATTATCTGCTGCATCTAATAGCAGAAACCTGGTCTGGTATAATAAAGTTTCATAATAGTATTTCCACAATGAGTTCTTCATCCTCTGCTACCTTATTCTCTAAAATAGTTAGGTTGGAAAGAAGAAGTTACAATTAAAATTATAAAGAAAAGCTGTGGTCTTTTAAAAACAGTAAAACTTTGGATAGCATGTCATATACAGGGAAAACCAGCTTGTTGATTAGGTCATAAGAAACCAAGAATGTAAATAGAATTTATCACTCAGTCTTTTAAAATGTTCATAACAAAACTAAGTAGGATATGCGGAAATTAAGGTTTAATAGATAACTTCTCATTCTTCAGTTGTTTTTAATTAGTTAGAATTATATCAAGTTTTAGTTTATCTGGGATTTCTATGAATGTATCAGAAAATCTAGGCTAGAAAACCATGCCACAAGATTCATCAAGAATTCATTGCAGTATAATTTAACTACCATTTGTTCTGTTTTTTTTAAATTTATATCCTGCATTCTGCTTAAAATTTTAAATGGATTTATCATTTGTTAGCTTCCTTTGAATCCATTTAAAATTCCATAACACTTTAGTTAATACTATGCATATTGTTTTTAAAAGATGGAAAGTATTACATCTTGGGGTGGGGAGGTGTACAAAAAGAGTCCTCATTAGGAACCACAATTGGGATTAGCATTTTTCTTGTTCAGCAAAATACAGTACTGTAGTTGCTAAAACTATCCTTATGTTAATTTAGTTTTCCTTTGCTTTACAGACCTGCAGATTGTAAATGCAAGGATTGGTTATAAAGTTCCCTTTTCCTCACTATTATAACTGCAAGCATGTTGTTAAATGAGACATTTGCCAAACAAGGACTACCAGTAATTCCTTAGCAGCTTTCATAGATTCACAAAAATCTGAAGAACAGTTCTATTGTGTTATTTAGCCCACAGCTTCCTAAAGGCTTTAAAGCAGTGTTTCCCAACCTTGGCAATTTGAAGATAGCGTTCGCTGGCTGGGGAATTCTGGAAGGTGAAGTCCAAATATCTTCAAGTTGCCAAGGTTGGGAAACACTGCTTTAAAGCAATTTCTTTGATTTTTTCCTAAGGTCTGCATAACCCTTTTTTTCTTCAAATAATCTTGGTTTCCAGCAAAGTCTGATGTTAGGTTGTTGCAAACACTGTCCTGCTTATTTAATATTCTATTTCCTCTCTTTGTTGACCTTCCAAGTAGACAACACATGACAAGATGAATGGATTTTATTTTATTGTAAGGCTACCTTAACAAAATCTGGCAAATCTAAAAGGACAAACCTCCTGCCATTTCTTATGAATCAGGGTGGAAACTTTCTAAATTTCTTTCTTGAACCACTATTCAGTTGCAGGCTTATCCCCCTTTTATCTGATTGTTCCCTAGGCATCATTTCCGCATGCCCCATTCCTTTTTCCAAAGTCATTCTCACATTCTATTTTTATAGAATAGAAATTGGACTTGGGCCTGCAGTTCGAGTTTCCTTTTGAAGGGAACTAAGTTATTAATTGCCACTTAAGGTTCAAGAGTTTCGTTTAAGGAAGAACATGGTTTTTGGTGGAGGCAGTGAAGAAATGAAATACGTTTTTCACAAACTTGCATTATTTATTCATTCGCTCAGGTAACCTTCCTGAAACTATAGATATAAATTTAGATATTGATATCTACAAATAATTTATTTGTTGCATTTTTGACTAATTGAGAAGAGCATAGTGATTATATAATTGATGCCATTTTCTGCGTATGCTGCTATCTCCTATCGGTATTTCAGACAATGTTTAAGAAGCACAGCATAGGGGAATGTACAAGAAATTCACAAAAAATCACATTTTAAAAGGTGAATTTATTTTCTAACCAGGAAGATTAAGAAATGTATGCAAGTCTTTACACAAAATGTAGGCAAACCTATCGATTTTTGCAGAACCTTTTCATTAAAAAGTAGTAGTGCAATGACATTAAAAACAGACCAAAATAGTAATTTATAATAATGTGCGCAACTTTTAATTGCTTGGAGAAGTATCTCAGAGCCTTTCATTATTTTCACATAACCACAGGATAATCGCTCCCTCGCAGATTTAGAACAGCCAGGCCTTCCTACAAAGTGCTGGTAAAATTCTTTCAAAACGTGGCACCTGGCGGAGCGCTTTGAAAACTCTGCAGCTGAAGGCACATGTGGGTGTAGAGTTCTAAAAAAAAAGGCTTCAGCCCTACCTACTGATCTTGCCAGTGCACATTTGGAGAGCTGGCCAAACCTGTGCATCTAAATATCTGCCAACATGACTCCCAGCAATGCCCTGATTGGCACTGGATCTCCTGCCAGCTGATAGAAACATAGAAACATAGAAGTCTGACGGCAGAAAAAGACCTCCTGGTCCATCTAGTCTGCCCTTATACTATTTTCTGTATTTTATCTTAGGATGGATATGTGTTTATCCCAGGCATGTTTAAATTCAGTTACTGTGGATTTATCTACCACATCTGCTGGAAGTTTGTTCCAAGGATCTACTACTCTTTCAGTAAAATAATATTTTCTCATGTTGCTTTTGATCTTTCCCCCAACTAACTTCAGATTGTGTCCCCTTGTTCTTGTGTTCACTTTCCTATTAAAAACACTTCCCTCCTGGACCTTATTTAACCCTTTAATATATTTAAATGTTTCGATCATGTCCCCCCTTTTTCTTCTGTCCTCCAGACTATACAGATTGAGTTCATTAAGTCTTTCTTGATACGTTTTATGCTTAAGACCTTCCACCATTCTTGTAGCCCGTCTTTGGACCTGTTCAATTTTGTCAATATCTTTTTGTAGGTGAGGTCTCCAGAACTGAACACAGTATTCCAAATGTCTCACCAGCATTCTATATAGCGGGATCATAATCTCCCTCTTCCTGCTTGTTATACCTCTAGCTATGCAGCCAAGCATCCTACTTGCTTTCCCTACTGCCTGACTGCACTGTTCACCCATTTTGAGACTGTCAGAAATCACTACCCCTAAATCCTTTTCCTTTGAAGTATTTGCTAACACAGAACTGCCAATACAATACTCAGATTGAGGATTCCTTTTCCCCAAGTGCATTATTTTACATTTGGAAACATTAAACTGCAGTTTCCATTGCTTTGACCATTTATCTAGTAAAGCTAAATCATTTACCATATTACAGACGCCTCCAGGAATATCAACCCTATTGCACACTTTAGAGTCATCGGCAAATAGGCAAACCTTCCCTACCAAACCTTCCCCTATGTCACTCACAAACATATTAAAAAGAATAGGAACCAGAACAGACCCTTGTGGCACACCGCTTGTAACCTGACTCTGCTCAGAATACTCGCTGTTAACAATAACTCTCTGATGTCTACGCTTCAGCCAGCTGCAAATCCATTGAACTATCCAGGGATTAAGTCCAATCTTCACTAATTTATCTATCAGCTCTTTATGTGGAACCGTATCAAAGGCTTTGCTGAAGTTCAGGTAGGCAATATCCACGGCACCACCTTCATCCAACACCTTTGTGACATAGTCAAAGAAATCAATGAGATTAGTCTGACATGATTTGCCTTCAGTAAAGCCATGCTGATTTTGGGTCCAATAAGTTATTGTTTTTTAGGTGCTGATTTATCCTCTTTTTGAGTAGAGTCTCCATCATTTTAACTACCACTGATGTCAAGCTAACTGGCCTGTAGTTACCAGCTTCTTCTCTACTGCCCTTCTTGTGGATAGGCACAACACTGGCCATTCTCCAATCCTCAGGAACTTCTCCTGTTAACAAGGATTGGTTAAACAAATCAGTCAGGGGGGTAGCAATGACAGATCTGAGTTCTTTAAGAACTCTGGGGTGGATGCCATCTGGACCCATTGCCTGATGATGTGAAGAAAAGAATAGGCAGCAGCATAGCCAGGTGGTTTAACCACAGATTGTATCAAGATGATGTCAGCATTCCAAGTAAGGCAGCCACAGAAATCAGAACTCTGAGACAGGTGAACAATTTATTGGATACATCATATTGGCACAACTGGTGAAAGCCAACACTGAACGCTCCCACGGCTTTCATCTAATTAAAAATAAAGTTTCCACTTTCCCATGTGTCCCTGGTCACACTGGCTAATCAAGGTGCTGGCCGGTTGCTTGGTTACTTCACTCCTACTCTGTTTATTTATTATTTATTAATTGGATTTCTATGCCGCCCCTCTCCGAGGGCTCTAGCTAGACATCTGTGAGAGTGTCCTTGGTTCCCACAGGAAAACATTTTGTTTTGGCTACAAAAAACCCATCTAGCTATTTCCCCCTTTCCCACCCCTGCTTTGTAGCAACCCTGAAGCCTCAAAGATGGCGTCAGCAAGGTTCAGGGTTGACAAATGTAAGAGAAGGTAGAGCTGGTGTGTTTGTATGTGTGTGTGTGTAATTAAATGCATCAGTTTAGAGTTGTCTCAAGACATCTAAGTCCAGCTCTCCCACAATTCCATTAACCCTTATCTATTGCCAATTTAATGTTGAACTTTAATTGACATATATAGGTTGGAATATATCTTCGACCTGATAAGTAGTCCTGATCAGGGTGGGCTTCAAAATTTTTATCAAGGGGTTATCTGCCCAGTTGTTGGGTGTGTGTAACCATGGTGGGTTAGTGAGTCACCATTCTCAGTGAATATTATATTCAAGTAAGGTCAATTCACATTTTATTAATTAATTCAATTTTACACAACCCTGTTTACAACACAAGAGTAAAATAATTTAAATATATAGATTTAGTAAAGTTTTATCACTTTTGTTATTAAAGTTTTAGTTTTAATTATTAATTTTATTTATTCATAATGACATAAATGTTTCATTTATTTACATTGTACTTTTTTCTTAATTCTTTTTGTCCTCCTTTTCATTGTAAAAAAAAAATTGGTCACCTTACCAATGTACAAAATTATAATTTGGACAAGTTTCATGTTATTAACATAGTTTTATAGATCAGTCACGTGACGTAGCACAACTCCCCCCCCCCTTATTAAATTGGGAGGGGCCTGGTCCATGTATGACACATCCGGTCCACAGGTTGTGAGTTTGACTGCCTTGTTATATATGGAGAGGATTCATTCTAGAAAGTAGGAACTTACCTTGTAGAAGTATCCCATTTACAGAACTGAATAGATTCAACCATCCGCCAAGTCTCCCAGCTTCAGGAACTGCTTTATTTCTTCAAGCACCTAAGGAGATTTTCCATCCCTATCACTCTTGATTCATTCAGTTATCATCCTCTTTGATAACTGCTGCATATATTTTGTGCTAGGGACAATGCTATCATGTCTATTGTTTGCAGGTTTAGAATATTTATGCATCTGGTTAATCTGACAGGCATTCTTTTGAATTGCACTCTGCATTTCATATGAGTTTCTGTTACCGTGATTTTAAAATTCTAATAAACTTTTTAAAAAGTTTTTTTAAATTAAATTCTAATAAACTTTAAGTGAGAGTATTTTTTTTAGTTTCCTTATACTTAATCTTCTTGTTTTTTAGAAGTGTTGTCTTTTCTCTTTAAATATAATGGCTTGAACTTTCTGGGCAAGTTTCCATTGCCATTTAAATTGAACTTTTAAATACATTTGAATTGCCAGCTGGCTCAATAAAACATACATCTCATATTAATTCCTGAATATTTCCCATTATTTGGAATTATATCCACATAGTTATCTATAAATTACTAAGTAATTTGAATAATCACTCAAAGGCAGGCACATGCTTTATCTTTCTTTCTCTTGAGCTTACATAAATCTAATTGATGATGTAAGGCAAGTTGATTTTTCCCATTATTACAACACTTTCTATTTGAATTTCTTCATTCCAAGATGACTTGTCAGGTTTTGGTAAAAGGCAAGGCTATAGTTCTGGTGTTAATATATTTTTGGCACTGCTATTTTCTCCCACTGTGGCTTCTGTGACGTAGTATATTAATCTGGTTTCTATCTTATTAGATTCTATGATCTCCATAAGACTCTTCTTCCTCTTAAAAAACCATCCCTAGCCTTTCTATAGATTTTATTTTGAAGAGTAACTACAACTTATTCTTTCTGTTCTAGAGAATATCTTTATACCTGTTGTACATACTCCTGATCAGTTGGAGGATGATGAAGATATTGAGGACTTGGATTCAGATGGTGTTTATGAATTAGTGGGGGGGGGGGCGGGGTTACAGGTAGTAGAACAGGTGGGAGGCCAGCCACAGGATGGGGCTATGAGTTCAGGATCTAGTGAGGGAGAATCAGACGCTCGCTGGGTTAACCCTAAATTCAGAAGGGCCCCAAAATGTAGAGAACAGAGGTCTGGAAGAAGATATTAAGGAGAGGAATGGATTAAATATTGTAGTGGTGGTCAGTGGAGAAGAAGGGTGGAGTTTCAACATTGCCGAAAGGAAAATGGATGTGTTTTTGCCACGCTAAAGTAAGCCAAAGTATTTTGTATTGTTATCAGTCAGTGCTGCTGCTTTTCAAAGTTATGCTGTTAGGAAAATAAGTCTTGTTTAAGTGAAGCAGAAGGAGGAATGTGAGAAATGCAGCTAAGAGAGATAATGGACCGAGTACTGTGTGGAATGTGTTTGAATTACAGGAAAGCAGAGAAATAAATGGAGTTTCTTTATTCATGAAATGATGCATTTAATAAGAGTTATTTGTAATTGCTAAATTTCTACCAGAAACCAGAACAATACCAAATATCTGTGTGCATATACAGTGATCCCTCGATTTTCGCGATCTCGATCTTCGCGAAATGCTATATCGCGATTTTTCCCACTTAATGACGTCACTCTCTTCCTTTCTCATCTTTCTTTCTCTCTCTCTTTCTCTCTCTTGCTTCTTCCTCTCTCACACTCTCTTCCTCCCTCTCTCATCTCTTTCTTTCCTTCTCTCTCTTTCTCTATCTCTCCCCCTCTTGCTCTCGAGCGGCGGGCGGCGGGCGGGCGAGCGGCGGGCGGGCAGCAGCGAGGAGCTGAAGATCGGGGTTTCCCCTTTGCGTGGGCGGCGGGGAAGACCCAGGGAAGGTTTCTTTGGCCGCCCAGCAGCTGATCTGCTCGGCAGCGCCGCAGCATCGAGGAGCCGAAGATCGGGGTTTCCCCTTTGCGTGGGTGGCGGGGAAACCCCGATCTTCGGCTCCTCGCTGCTGCGCCGCCGCCGAGCAGATCAGCTGCTGGGCGGCCAAAGAAACCTTCCCTGGGTCTTCCCCGCCGCCCACGCAAAGGGGAAACCCTGATCTTTGGCTCCTCGCTGCTGCGGCGCTGCCGAGCAGATCAGCTGCTGGGCGGTCGAAGAAACCTTCCCTGGGTCTTCCCCGCCGCCCACGCAAACTCCACCATCTGCGCATGCGCGGCCATGGAAAAAGGGCGCGCATGCGCAGATGGTGTTTTTACTTCCGCACCACTATATCGCGAAAAATCGAGTATTGTGAGGGGTCTTGGAACGTAACCCTCGCGATACTCGAGGGATCACTGTACTGTATATTTGTTGTATTTATATGCCATCAAACTCCTGAAGGACTCTGGGCGGCTAACAGACAAAAAACTCTTTAAAAAACCTTAAAATGAGCACTGTGCCATCTTGAACATTATACACGTCACAACAGTAAGCATTAAAAACAATTTTAAACCCCTTCATATTCTTTCATAGTCAGAGCCAGGGGTGGGCAGCAGGCAGGATGGGGCAGAACATAGTTCCCCCGGCGGAAATGAAGCTGTGTGCCCAGCTTTAGCTGATCATCCCCTCCTCCCCTCCTCCTCCTCCTCGGAAAGCAGCAGGAAGACCAGCACCAAGAGGTGTTGCAGGGGGCACATTTCCTCCCCGCTCTTTTCTCAACAGCTGATCGGCACCCGTTCACCTAGCTACCCAGCTTGAGACGGGGGGGCACCCAGGAAGGAGAGCAAGGGAAACGCGAAGCAAATTGTCACCCCAGAGAGCGGTACTGGTGAGGTTGTAAGTCGAGGACTTAACAATTCACTTGAACGATGATGATCGTTCAAGCCACTCCCACCTGGTCACATGGCAGCAAGCCACTCCTACCCAGTCACATGACCAGCAAGCCACACCCACAAAATAAGCCACACCCACAGTGTGGTAGTAAAAATTTTGGCTGCCCATTACTGGTCAGTGCTCACCAATTGCAACTGCGAGATCAGCACTCCCAGACCTGCTGGAAAAGCCAGGTCTTTACTTTGCTTTTCAGAAGGCCAACAGGGTGGGGGCAGTCTGGACCTCTGGAGGTAACTGGTTCCAGAGAGCCGAGGCAGCCACCGAGAAGGCCCTCCCCTGCCAGTCAGCACTGTTTCACTGACGGTACCCAGAGACCAACTATGGGATCTCACCGATTGCTGGAAGCTATGTGGCAGAATATGGTCTTGAAGACTCTGCGTGAAGAAAATAAGATTATAATTCCTGACAACATATATGTAGTACAATGTTCTTCATTATTTAACAAGCAGCAGGATAGTTATGAATACAGTGATCCCTCCATTATCGCGGGGGTTACGTTCCAAGACCTCCCGCGATAATCAATTTTCCGCGGTATAGTGGTGCGGAAGTAAAAACACCATTTGTGCATGCGCGCCCTTTTTCCATGGCCGCGCATGCGCAGATGGTGGAGCCGGGGAGCAACAAAAGTGCAACTAATATTAGATAAACATCTATCTAAATAAATAAAATAAACATCTCGCCGCTCGTCCGTTCGCCCGCCCGCTCGCCCGCTCGCCCGCCCGCCTGCTGCTCGCCGCTCATCCGTTCGCCCGCCCACCGCTCGCCGCTTGTCCGTTCGCCCGCTCGCCGCTCATCCGTTCGCCCGCCCGCCGCTCGTCCGTTCGTCGGCCCGCCCGCCGCTCGCCGCTCGTCCTTTCGCCCGCCCGCCGCTCGCCGCTCGTCCTTTTGCCCACCCACCGCTCGCCGCTCGTCCTTTCGCCCGCCCGCTCCACTTCTCTTTCTCCTCTGCTGCAAGAGAGGCGGGACAGGCATTCTCCGGAGGCTGGTGGGTGCACGAGAGAGGGAAAGTGAGAAAAAGAGAAAGAGCAAGAGGGGGAGAGATAGAGAAAGAGAGAGAAGGAAAGAAAGAGATGAGAAAGGAAGGAAGAGAGTGAGAGAGAGGAAGAAAGAGAGAGAGAAGAGTGGAAAGAAGAGAGAAAGAAATGATAGAAAAAAGGGGAGAAAAAAGAGAAATGAGAAAATGATTGAAGCAGAGAATGACAGGAAAGAAAGAGAAAGAGACAGAGAAGTGACTCTTGGTGATGACGTATGATGTCATCGGGTGGGGAAAACCGTGGAATAGAAAAAAAAAACCGTGGGGTATTTTTAAATTATTATTTTTTGAAACACCGTGGTATAGCGTTTCGCGAAAATCGAGACCGCGAAAATCGAGGGATCACTGTACAAGCTAAAACATTTTAGTTTCTATCTCAGTAGAACCATTTAGCCTGAGACAAACTGTAAAAATTACTAATATGTTACATGCAAAGAATATTTATATTTTAGACCTGTTGGATTTACATATAAAAACAAATGAAGTGTATTGTTTCCAATATGTATTTTTTTCTGCTTAAAAAAAAAAAGCAAGTAAAGCATTACACATGGCACGGAAAAAATTAAGAGGGAGAACATTTTGGCTTGCCCACCCAATAATTGGAGTCATTCAGTGAACATGATTGGCAGATTGTACTTAAATATATGTAAGTATAAAATTCAGAAAATTAATTTATTCCTTAAATGTTTAAGCTACTCTACATTTTTAATCAAAGTGATCATTTTTAAATATATATATATATGCAAACATTCCATTTTACAACAACACGAAGCTTGGAACTTCAGCCTGATGATGGTGAATGTGATTTCACTGAAACGTCGCATAGATATGCAAACCCTTCCCTGGTGCAGAGCTGAAGGGATTGGGTACTGTAGCCTTGAGGATAATTCTCTGCCTTACAAGGCAAAGGTTGCAGGTTCAAGTCCCAGTGGGTATGGCTAGCTGATGAGGCCAAAATAAGGCCGAAATAGATCTATCCTAGTCTCCCTTAATTTTCAAATTCAGCAAAAAACATGAGACATATATATATATATACACATACATATATATGGACAAATGTACTAGTCACAATGGCTGTAAAAGAACATAAAAACAATCCCACTGCATCAGGACAAATCTGACGTCATACCCATGGTGATATTGCGTAACTTTAATTTCAAATCCCAGCCCATAATTTTCACCCATCAGCTCAAATGGAATGAAACAGCTGTATCCAGTTTTGTAAACTATTCATCACTGAAATTTACTAGAAACTGGATCATTATGACAGTGAATCAGCCACCACTAAGAAGACATATTTGTGGCCTCACTTGAGTTGTAGTTACAACGCTGAATATAACAGAAAGCTCAACCTAACTGTATTGATCTTCTGCCAACAGCACGCAGCTTCTTCCAAAGCTAGTCTAATGTGTCTTGGGTGGAAGAACTATATTGCACAATCTTGGTACTTAGCACCACCAGGAGAAATGGCCCAATTCCAATCCCAAGGTCAGTGTGAGATGAGCAATTATCTTCCATGCTTCACTGAACATTTATATCCCAACATTCTATTATCAAAAGATTCTGTGGGAGTTTGATCTTTAGGAAAGAATTTTTTAGAGCATGTTCTAAGGATGCAGTGATAGCATAAACATCTTGCTTTCCTCTCATAATTACTGGCAAAATGTAGGTGAGCTCTTTACTCTGTGTCAATTGTGTGGAATGGAAAAATGAATGCTAGGAAATTTTGAGAGATGAAAAATAGTTACCTCCATATTTCTCCAGGCACTGAAGAGAAATAAACTGAAAAATTAGAAATGAAAACATAGTTAGGCACCTATTTCTGACACAGGTCTGCAAAGGAGTGCGAAGAGCTAAAACCACCAATAACATGTTATGCATTTAGTTGAAAGGATAACAATAGGTAAATGAAGTATGGGGACCTGAAATTTTAGACTGCCAGGCTAGAGTGGGTTCTTTTCCTTAAGGAAAACACTGTATTTGATCAATGACAAAACATACACCAAACATCCTTGGTGTTCCCTACGCTTAGTTATTTTCTTGCAGAGGTTTCATTACCCAATTAGATAACAACAATGCTAATGAGTGTGAGGTTTACTCTCTGTTTATACATAGTCATTTGCCCTGCCAGTGTGGTTTTCTTCTTGCTAGTTCTTTGATTAGTGTATTGTTTTCTGCTTGTTTATTTGGTGTTGATCACTAATTATCTGGACATACAATGCTGTAGATGATATTCTGGTCTTTTTGTTATCTTCTTAGGTTTTTTTAATTGTGTGTTTTGAAAGTCGTTTATATCTATGTATCTATCAATGTCTGAAAAACAGGCTTCCAGGAATTCCTAACATTATTGGATTTAGCCTGGCCAAAATCTGAAACCACGGTTGAGTACTGTCTATATGTTGTAAGATTGAGGCATTTTCATTGTATCTTCTGACTGTGTATTAGTGTTCAAGCTCCAAAAACTCCACAATGCAATTCACAACCCAGAAGTTGTGAATGCTCCAACACTGGAATTTTTAAAGAAGATGTTGGATAACCATCTGTCTGAAGTAGTGTAGGGTTTCCTGCCTAAGCAGGGGGTTGGACTAGAAGACCTCCAAGTTCCCTTTCAACTCTGTTGTTGTTGTTACTGAGCCACCTATATTGTCTTCAACTGGAAATTTGCATTTGTTTTGATAGTTTATTATTCCTCAAATTAGAACATAAGAAACATTTCACTTAAATATTTTACTGGTTTACTTCTTTTGATAAGGTTCTGGATTCCCCCCTCCCATTATTACCTAGAGAATTCACAGGAACAAATATATAATACTGAAGGACTTCCTGTAAAAAAATATTGTTCTGCTATATTCAACATTTAAAAAGTTAAGCACAGTGTTGTGACTATCAGGTTCTTCAAGAATGACTAATACCTAGCAACCAAACAGATGTTTGTTTTAACAGGTAAAACAAAGTTTTGAAATATGTGTCTGTGTGAGTCTCTCTCTGTCCCCCTGTGTGTGTGAGAGAGAGGGAGAGGGAGAGGGAGAGAGAATCCCTCTTTAATGTCTAAATTCAATTATTGGATTATATTTCTTGCAAAAGGCATCAGTATTATCTTCTGGTTGCTGTCAGGAAAAGCTAAATTACAACTTCTGTTATTATGGGTTATGTCTGACTTATCTGCTAACAAAACATGTAACACATGCTGCATATAAAAGAAGTAAGTTTGTTCAAAAGCTTTGAAGTACCTGGAATAGCTTTTGAAGAGAGCTCCCTTCATCCTTGGATGTTGGCCCGGATTGAAGCTGGAATCTGTTTGGGGAGAAGGAAACTTTCCTGCTGTGCTTGACATTTTCCCATAGCCAGTACTGACAGTTTATGTCCTACAAAGATTTCCTTGATAAATAGAGCAGCAGTTGTAGATTTTGGCTGCAGTCCCGCTCTGAATAAAAGCATGAATCAACAGAAATACTTAGGTATTACGAAAATCACTTTTTCCTATTTGGTTGGTCTGGTTTGAAAGATTGGTATGTAGGGATTACAAAATGTACTGTAAATAACAGGGCTATTCAAAAATATACCTGTATACAACCAAAACTCTCCTACCACGTTTCCCTGAAAATAAGATCCAGTCTTATTTTCTTTTGAACTTGAAAATAAACACTTGGGCTTATTTACCGGAGGGGGGGGGTATATTTTGTTTAAGTGCAGGAGGAGGCGAAAGTGGGGACCAACGGGAGTGGAAGCACATGTACCACTGGTCCTGCCCTCTCCATCCCATTGTCTGCTCACCTGCAGCTGCAACAGACCAAATTCTTGGCATGCCTAAGCCTCCGCCCATCCTGCCTGCTGGCCCAGCCGCTGCTGGGACACTTCTTGGCCAAGGCAGGGTTTATACCGTCTGTCAAATGGCTGCCTTTGCACTCCTGGTAGAGCAGAAGGAGGCCAGGGCATGCCGAGAGTTTTGGTCCCAAAAGTAGAAAGTGAGATGGAAAGGGTGGGACCAGCGGTAAGCACCTAAACACTTTTCTACTACAGTGATCTCTCGGTTAGCGCGGGGGTTACGTTCCAAGACCTCCCGCGCTAACCGATTTCCGCGTTATACTGGATGCGGAAGTAAAAACCACCATCTGCGCATGTGCGCCATTTTTTCATGGCCGCACATGCGCAGATGGTGGAGTTTGCCTGTGGGCGGCGGGGAAGACCAAGGGAAGATTCCTTCAGCCGCCCAACAGCTGATCTGCTCCGCAGCGCGGAAGCAACGAGGAGCCGAAGATGGGGTTTCCCCGTTGCCGCGCTGCGGAGCGGATCAGGTGTTGGGCGGCTGAAGGAACCTTCCCTTGGTCTTCCCGCCAGATAACTTGCCGCTTGCCGCTTGCCAGTCCACGCCCCCCTGGATGAGCGGCCCCGCATGGCCCCAGCACCGGACTCCGTTGCCGAACGCCGAAACCGGAAGGGGCGAGGTGGGGGGGGGAGAACGGGAGGCTCAGCATTCCGTCAGTCGCAGCGCTGGCTGTCAACTTTTCTTTTTAGCACTGGGGAGGCAAGTCAGCTCCTGCCCAGTTTTAAAAAGAAAAGTTGACAGCCAGCACTGCGGCTGACGGAATGCTGAGCTTCCCGTTCTCTCTCCGCCCCCTCGCCCCTTCGCCCCCCTTTGTTCCTAGGAGAAGTGCTGGTGAGGAGCAGAAGGTCTGTCTTGCCTCAATCCCCAGCACTTCTCCTAGGAACACAGGGAGGCGAAGGGGCGAGGGGGGGGGGGAGAGAAAACGGGAGGCTCAGCATTCCGTCAGTCGCAGCGCTGGCTGTCAACTTTTCTTTTTAGCACTGGGGAGGCAAGTCAGCTCCTGCCCAGTTTTAAAAAGAAAAGTTGACAGCCAGCGATTGTTCCGCTGCCGCCAGCATGGCCTGGCTGGCAGCGGAAGATGTAACGGAGCCCACGGGGGATTCGCCTTCCTCCCACCCGCAGCCGAGACTGATCGTGGGCTCCTTCGCAACCTCGGAGAGCTTCCAGGGCATGAAAGCTCACGAAAACCAGGAAGCTCTCCGAGGTTCCGAAGGAGCCCACGATCAGTCGGCTGCGGGCGGGAGGAAAGCGAATGCCACGGGGCTGGGCTCGGCTCCCCCCTCGGCTCCCCCCCTTACCAGCCCCACCGCGGAAGGCTCCATTCTCTTCCCTGCCGGCCCGATTGAGCGGCCGGCGGTCTCCATTCAGGGAACAGACGTCCACCCCCTCCTCGGTGTCCCCGGCACCCAGCGTCCCCACGCCGCCTCCACCTTCCGGTAATGCGCCCGACCTCTGCCTCTCTCTTTCTCTCTCATATACCACGCCGGCAACAGGGAGAGAAAGAGAGAGAGAACTAGCGTGGACTTATTTTTTATTTTTTAATATTTTATTTTTTTAATTAATATTTTTTGAAAAACCGCGTTGCAGCGTTTCGCGCTAATCGAGACCGTGCTAATCGAGGGATCACTGTATTTCTCAGACAAAGCAATTTGCTCCATTCTCAAGCACCCATTAGGTGACCAAAAACTTTTCGCCTGGACAGAGAAATGATGGAGATGCAAAGCTTTGTGTGTTTGCAACCCAACAGGACCGACACAGACTTCAGAGGACAATCAGAACCAGTAGAGGGGGCTGATAGAACAATGGGGGAGTGGGATGATGAGGAAGACATTAGAGCGGATAATTAGATAATTAGATAATTACAGTGGACCGACACAGACTTCAGAGGACAATCAGAACTGCAGAAAAAGCAATTGCTGCCAACCTGCCTTCCATTGAGCACCTGTATACTGCACAAGTCAAAAAGAGGGCGGGGAAAATATTTACTGACCCCTCACATCCTGGACACAAACTGTTTCAACTCCTACCCTCAAAACGTGGCTACAGAGCACTGCACACCAAGACAACTAGACACAAGAACAGTTTTTTCCCCGAACACCATCACTCTACTAAACGAATAATTTCCTCAACATTGTCAGACTTTCTACTAAATCTGCACTTCTATTCTACTAGTTTTTCTCATCATTCCTTTCACCCATTTCCTCCCATGTTGACTGTATGACTGTAACTTGTTGCTTATATCCTAAGATTTTTATTAATATTGCTTCTTCATTGCTTATTTGATCTCAAATTCTGGCTGGGGAATTCTGAGTGTTGAAGTCCAAATGTCTTCAAGTTGCCAAGGTTGGGAAACACTGCCTTAGATAACAGAGTCTATTTATCATTCAAGAGAATGAACCAGCTCACCGGAATCTCAGACAAACATCATCCAGCAAAGAATGTCTTTTAGTGGCAGGAATCATGTTTTTGAAGCCTTGTTCCAGCACACACATACTCCACTCTAATACCTCTTCAATGAACGGTGTTGAAACCCCACACCCAATTACCCAATTCAATGGCGTTGAAACCCCACACCCAATTTTATATTGTCTGGAAGTGACATCACACCCCAAAGGGGTAAATCTGTAAGCTTATTTCCTTTTACCGTGTAAGTCCTCTCGCCTTCTCAGAAATCTATATCTAGCATCTAGAATAGAATAGAATAGAATTTTATTGGCCAGGTGTGATTGGACACACAAGGAATTTGTCTTGGTGCAGATGCTCTCAGCGTATATAAAATAAAATATACATTTGTCAAGAATCATGTGGTACGACACTTAATGATTGTCATAGGGCATAAGCAATGAAGAAGCAATATTAATAAAAATCTTAGGATATAAGCAACAAGTTACAGTCATACAGTCAACATGGGAGGAAATGGGTGATAGGAATGAGAAAAACTAGTAGAATAGAAGTGCAGATTTAGTAGAAAGTCTGACAATGTTGAGGAAATTATTCGTTTAGTAGAGTGATGGTGTTCGGGGAAAAAACTGTTCTTGTGTCTAGTTGTCTTGGTGTGCAGTGCTCTGTAGCCACGTTTTGAGGGTAGGAGTTGAAACAGTTTGTGTCCAGGATGTGAGGGGTCAGTAAATATTTTCCCCGCCCTCTTTTTGACTTGTGCAGTATACAGGTGCTCAATGGAAGGCAGGTTGGCAGCAATTGCTTTTTCTGCAGTTCTGATTGTCCTCTGAAGTCTGTGTCGGTCCACTGTAATTATCTAATTATCTAATTATCCACTCTAATGTCTTCCTCATCCTCCCACTCGCCCATTGTTCTATCAGCCCCCTCTACTGGTTCTTCGGGTTCACTCAGGTCACTTTCCCCCTCACTCTCACTTTCTACATCAGCTGACAACCCCACTGGCCCAGGGTATCCAGAGGGGCCTGGCTGATCCTCCTCAGAATCTGACATGACCAGAGGTGGACAAGGAGCGCTCACAACGAGTGGGGGAGGCAGTCAGCTGTGGTATTCACATCGTCATGTGAACCCATACCACATCTCGGACATCAACACCCTCGAAAACGTCCAAAGATACTTCACCAGAAGAGTTCTTCACTCCTTCTCTTGAAACAGAATACCCTACGAAAATAGACTAACAACCCTGGATCTAGAAAGCTTAGAACTACAACGCCTAAAACACAATTTAAGTATTGCCCACAAGATCATATGCTGCAGCATCCTGCCTGTCAATGACTACTTCAGCTTCAACTGCAACAACACAAGAGCACGCAACAGATTCAAACTTAATATTAATCGCTCCAAACTTGATTGTAAAAAATATGACTTAAGCAATCGAGTTGTCAAAGCGTGGAACTCATTACCGGACTTAGTAGTATCATCCCCTAACCCCCAACATTTCTCCCTTAGACTATCCACGGTTGACCTCTCCAGGTTCCTAAGAGGTCAATAAGGGGCGTACATAAGTGCACCAGTGTGCCTTCCATCCCCTGTCCAATTGTCTCTCCTTATCTCATATATCACATATATTTTCTTCCTTTCATATATCTTCTCCCTCTATTTTTATATCTTTTCTTCTATCCTTTTCTTTATATATAATACTACATGTCTATTCTCTTCAATATGTATTGTGTATTGGACAAAATAAATAAATAATTAAAAAATAAAATGTGATGTATCATGACTTTTTTCTCCTTTGCTAAACCGGGGATGGTGGTGACCAGCATGTAACATATCCAGGCCAGGGGTCATGGGTTTGACACCCATGATCTAGAACCTTGTAAGTTTAGCTTCATAGTCAATATGGTATGCACTGGGATGAATTAATTTTTTCTGAATTAACTTAGAAAATCTTTCTGAGATGTCATTTGCTTATTCTGGCATATTCTGGAAAAATACCACACCTAGAATTTTCACAGTTCTCCATGACATAATGCATGACTAGCTGCTGCCTGTTCTTTATTTCTAATATCTTTCAGTAACTATAGAAATGAAGGGGATTATTTCTTCTTTTTCCGAATTCAAACGAATACTTCTAATGATTCTGTAAGTACAGTGTTTCTAATGACTTGTTCGGGTTAATAGAACCTGCTATTTATTTGCTTCATGATTTCCTCTTTACTAAACTTTAAAAGTTTTTTCTTAAAAATAATGATTAGTATATCTGAATCTGAAATAAACATACTGGAATTTTTACTTTGCATAGATCCAACAATTATCAAACTTTCTTTGCATATTAATTCTTATCTCCTCACTTTCCTTAATACAACGTACTCTAAATACAATAGAGGCATGTTTGAATGTATGTACCATAAACTAAAATGCAGTAATAAATAAAAAGAAAGAACCAACTTACATTCTTTAATAATTGTTGCTAAATTTTGACTTCTGCTCCCCTAATGAGAAAATATTGCATTGACATGGCCATGGAACTGTTTTAAAGCCAAATCAAGTTAGAAATTTCATAATTAGTTTGCAAGGAACTTAATGTTTATGCAAACTTGCCTCTATTGTTTTTCCAGCCACAATTAATTACTTTGTTTAAACCACTGAGCAATTATGAGTGAACTAAGTAAAGGAACTAAGTAAAGGAAGACTCAGCAGATTCCCAAAGGATTTTGAGAGGTGGTTGCTCATTGTCCCTGTCTGGTATGATCAAACATGCACTGTGAGCTTAATCAGAAGTCCAAAGGTTAGAACAATAATTGGGTCATCTCATTGAATGATTTAGTTTTATGGCCTGAGTTTACTGGGTGCTTCTGGTTAATGCACAGTCATTAAGAAGGTATGCAAAAAAATTAGGTTTCAAAGAGGCCGGTTATCAGATCAATGAGGGGGCTTAAAGGAGGGGGGGAGAGAACACCTTCACTGACCTTGTTTATTTAAACTTGTTACTTCAGCCTAGGCCTCCATCAATGCTAACTATCTTGAAAGCTTAGAACTAGGACGCCTAAAACATGATCTAAGTATTGCCCACAAGATCATATGCTGCAACATTCTACCTGTCAATGACTACTTCAGTTTCAATCGCCACAACACAAGAGCACGCAACAGATTCAAACTTAATATTAACCGCTCCAAACTTGACTGTAAAAAATATGACTTCAGCAACCAAGTTGTCGAAGTGTGGAACTCATTACCTGACTCATTAGTGTCAACCCCTAACCCCCAACATTTTTCCCTTAGACTATCACGACTGGCCTCTCCAGGTTCCTTAGAGGTCAGTAAGGGGCATGCATAAGTGCACCAGAGTGCCTTCCGTCCCCTGTCCAATTGTCTCTCCTTATCTCATTTATCTTTTCTTCCTTTCAAATATGTTCACCTATACTTTTATATCTATTCTTCTATTCTTTTCTTTATTTGTATTACTACATATCTATTCTCTTCAATGTGTGTTATGTGTTGGACTAAATCAATCAATCAATCATAGATCAGGGTGTCCTGGCAGTTCTGTAACTAACCATAAGGAAAAATACAGAAATACAGGTATTTCTGATTCAAATCTGCTGGTTGACTTTTTGATTCAAATCTGCTGATTGACTTCTGTGCTTTTTATATGTTCATGATGAACTAGCAATTTCAGTGATTCAGTGAATCCAAAATCTTTCATGTAAACTCAGTACCTCTTGGAGATAGATGCAAATTATAAAACTCCTTAAAATTCTAATATTAATTTAATATTAATTAATTTAATATTAATTATTAATATGATTCTGTGTTGGGCTTCCAGACTCCCAGACTCTGTTGTTTTGGTGTTTGATTGATTGTGTGCTTGTTTTTTATATATATTGGGGTTGTTTTATGAATTTCTTAACTTAAAATTGTAATTGGATTGGTGGGTATTGGATTTGTCACTATGTACTGTTTTTACCATTGTTGTGAGCCGCCCCGAGTCTGCGGAGAGGGGCGGCATATAAATCCAATAAATCTAAATCTAATCTAATCTCTATTGGTATTCTTTTAGAACAGGAGTATCAAACTAGTGTCCCATGGGCCGGATCCACCCCAGCTTCTTGCAGGCAAAAACATCACGATAGATCACATGACATCAACATGATGCAGCGAGTTTGACACCTGTGTTTTAGAAGTATCAGCTTGTATAAATGAGGATTAGCTTTACAGAGATTTACACCAGTTTTGGGGAGGTTGACTTTACTGGATCTGGAAACTAAACTACAGGAAAATGTATTGTAAAATATTATTTAATATTACTCAGCCAAAACACGAGATTCTCAGTGCTGATTAATTATAAATCAGCAATCTACATTTGATGGTTAACCTCAAGACCACCAGTTCTCAAGTGAATCAGCCTGTCCTGGGAGAACTTAGCCAACCAGATCCTATGTAGTTGCCAAATCTGAAGGAATTCCATTTCCATCTGTAGTTTCCTCAATGGGATTATCCTTCCTGCTGACCAAGGTGCCATGGTATGTATAAGCACCAGTTCTTCCCTTTCCATTTTTTGAAAAAAGTGAAAACCTCTCTGGGAAGGGAAATTTATGGGGATGCTAAATACCATATTTTTAAGAGTGTAAGACACACCTTTTTTTCTTCCTAAAAGAGGCTGAAAATTCAGGTGCATCTTATACTCTGAATGTATTTTTTTCAAAGCTTTTTCCTTTTTTCCCTTGCAGGTTCTTTCATTGTTACTCTTTGCAAAGAATGTTTTTCAAGCCCTAAGTCTTTGCAGTGTATTTTTTTCATTGCTCTAACTTGCTCCTGATGTTTCTTTCTAGCCCTAACCATCCCTAACAATGTTTCCAGCTCTTACCCACTTGCAAACACTTTCATTATTACTCTCTACCAAGAATGCTTTCCAAACCCTGTCTTTGTAGTTTTTTATTGCTCTACTTGCTCCGAGTGCTTCTTTCCAGCCCTAACCAGCTGTTAACAATGTTCCCAGCTCTTACTGGCTTGCAAGCTCTTTCATTGTTTTTACTTATTTATTTTATTTATTTATTAGATTTGTATGCCGTCCCTCTCCGAAGACTCGGGGTGGCCAATAACAATAAAAAGGCAATGTAAACAAATCTAATATTAAAAATAATCTAAAAAAACCCCTTTTTTTTTTAAAAAAACCACTCATACATACAAGCATATCATGTATAAATTCTATAAGCCTAGGGGGAAGTGAAATTTCAATTCCCCCATGCATGACGACAGAGGTGGGTTTTAAGGAACTTGCAAAAGGCAAGGAGGGTGGGGGCAACTCTGATATCTGGGGGGAGCTGGTTCCAGAGGGTCGGGGCCGCCACAGAGAAGGCTCTTCTCCTGGGTCCCGCCAAACGACATTGCTTAGTCGACGGGACCCAGAGAAGGCCAACTCTGTGGGACCTAACCGGTCGCTGGGATTCATGCGGCAGAAGGCGGTCCCAGAGATATTCTGGTCCGATGCCATGAAGGGCTTTATAGGTCATAACCAACACTTTGAATTGTGACCGGAGATTGATCGGCAACCAATGCAGACTGCGGAGTGTTGGTGTAACATGGGCATACCTTGGGAAGCCGATGATTGCTCTTGCAGCTGCATTCTACATGATCTGAAGTTTCCGAACACTTTTCAAAGGTAGCCCCATGTAGAGAGCATTACATTAGTCGAACCTCGAGGTGATTAGGGCATGAGTGACTGTGAGCAGATAGGGCCGCAACTGGTGCACCAGGCGAACCTGGGCAAACGCCCCCCTCACCACAGCTGAAAGATGTTTCTCTAATGTGACCTGTGGATCGAAGAGGACGCCCAGGTTGCAGACCCTCTCTGAGGGGGTCAATAATTCCCCCCCCAGGGTTATGGACAGACAGATGGAATTGTCCTTGGGAGGCAGAACCCACAGCCACTCCGTCTTATCCGGGTTGAGTTTGAGTCTGTTGACACCCATCCAGACCCCAACAGCCTCCAGGCACTGGCACATCACTTCCACTGCTTCGTTGACTGGACATGGGGTGGAGATGTATAACTGGGTATCATCCGCATACTGTTGATACTTCACCCCATGCCCCTGGATGATCTCACCCAGCCGTTTCATGTAGATATTGAACAGCAGGGGGAGAGGACTGACCCCTGAGGCACCCCACAAAGGAGTAACTTCGAGGTCAGCCTCTGACCCCCCACTAACACTGAATGCGACCGACCGGCTAGGTAGGAGGAGAACCACTGGAGAACAGTGCCTCCCATTCCCAACCCGTCCAGCCGGCGCAGAAGGATACCATGGTCGATGGTATCGAAAGCCGCTGAGAGGTCAAGAAGCACCAGGACAGAGGACAAGCCCCTGTCCCAGGCCCACCAGAGATCATCCATCAATGCGACCAAAGCAGTTTCCATGCTGTAGCTGGGCCTGAATCCAGACTGCTGGGGACCACTGGAGTGGGAGCGCCGCCACCTTCTCGACAACCTTCCCCATAAAGGGAAGGTTGGAGACTGGACGGTAGTTATTAAGCACGGCTGGGTCCAGGGAAGGCTTCTTGAGGAGGGGGCGCACAAGTGCCTCCTTATAAGGAGCCAGAAAGGACCCCCTCCCCAAGGAGGCGTTGACAATCTCCTGGACCCAGCTCCGTGTCACCTCTCTGCTGGCCGAAACCAGCCAGGAGGGACATGGATCCAGTAAGCAGGTGGCAGAACTCACAGCTCCAATGGCCTTGTCCACTTCATCAGGTGTCACCAGATCAAACTCTTCACAGGCAGGTGGACAAGTACGTGCCCCAGTCGTTGTCAGTCGACTCTGTTATCCAATTGAAGTCAAGGTCCACCCGGATCCGAGCGATTTTATCAGCAAAAAACATGTTAAAATCCTCGGTACTACTCTGCAAGGGCTCTCCAACTCCCCCCTGATTAAGAAGGGAGCGGGTCACCCTAAACAGAGCGGCCGAGCAGGATTCCGCTGATGCAATCAAGGCGGCATGATACGCGCATCTTGTCGCCCAGAGCACCACTTTGTAAGTCTTAATAAAAGCTCTTACAAGTGTTCGATCGGATTCGGACTTACTCTTCCTCCATCACTTCTCTTGTTACCCTTTGCAAAGAATATTTTCCAAGCCCTAAGTCTTTGCAGGATTTTTTTCATTGCTCTAACTTTCTCCAATTTTTTCTCTCCAGCCCTAACCAGGTGCTAATGATGTTCCCAGCTCTAACTCGCTTGCAAGCTCTTTCCTTGTCACTCTCTGCAAAGAATGTTTCTTTCCAGCCCTAACCAGGTGCAAATGATTTTCCCAGCTCTTATTAGCTTGCAAGCTCTTTCATTGTTACTCTCTCTGAATAAGGTTATTGTAATACAGTATTGTTATTTTTTGAATATTTTTAAACTTAGTTTGCTATTCTTTGTTTACCAGACCTGTTTAGGAATGGCATGGAAATGGTTGTGATAAAGAACTACAGTTAACTGTAGAGTCTTTTGTCCTTTCTGAACTTGGTTGTTTCCTTGCAGATGTTCAGTTACCCAATTAAGTAACTGCTTCAGTGCTAGAAGGGAGTGGGGTTTGCTCTCTGTTTATAAACAAGTGGCTTTCCTTGTCAGTGTTGGTGGGAGAGTTGTTTTTCCCTCCTTGCTTAGGCTGTTGTTTACTGTTTGATTGTTAATACTGCTGTTAATCCCATAATTAAATACATTTCGGTCATAAACCATAATTTCAATAATTTAAAATATAAAAATATCACATCACTGAAAAGTATGCAAATGGTGAGGGATAGGATAGGATAGGATAGGACAGGACAGCACAGAATACAACACAACACAACACAACACAATACAATACCACAGTTGGAAGGGACCTTGGAAGTCTTCTAATCCAACCCCTTGCTCAGACAGGAAACTCTATACCAGTGACGGGGAACCTTTTTTTCCTCGGATGCCAAAAGAGCATGCACACGAGCTATCATGCATGCATGAGTGTCCAACCATAATTCAATGCCCAGGGTGGGTGAAAACAGCTTCCTCCGCCTCCCAGAGGCCCTCTCGAGGCTGGAAATGGCCTGTTTCCAAATTTCTGGTGGACCCAGTAGGCTTGTGTTTGGCCCTCCCCAGGCTCCAAATGCTTCCCTGGAGCCAAGGAAAGATAAAAGCACCCTCCCCATCCCGCCTGGAGGTGCTCTTGAAGCCACAAATGCCCTCCCAGAGCCTCTGTGTAAGCCAAAAATCAGCTGGCCAGCACACACATGCATGTTGGAGCTGAGCTTGGGCAACAACTCATGTGCCAGTAGTTATGGCTCTGCATGCGACTTGTAGCACCTGTGCCATAGGTTCGCTCTCACTGCCCTATAACATTTCAAACAAATGGTTGTCCAAATTCTTCTTAAAAACTTCCAGTGTTGGAGAATTCACAACTTCTGGAGACAAGTTGTTCCACTGGTTAATTGTTCTAACTGTCAGGAAATTTCCTCTTAGTTCTAAGTTGCTTCTCTCCTTGATTAGTTTCCATCCATTGCTTCTTGTCCTGCCCTCTAGTGCTTTGGAGTGTAGCTTGACTCCCTCTTTGCGATAACCCATGAAATATCAGAAGACTGCTTTCATGTCACCCCTATTCCTTCTTGTTCATTAAATTAGGCATACCCAGTTCCTGCAACAGTGTATTTTAGCCTTTAGTCCTGTAATCATCTTTGTTACTCTTCTCTGCACTCTTTCTAGAGTCTCAATATCTTTTTTACATCGTGGCGATCAAAACTGAATGCATTATTCCAAGTGTGCTATTAATACTTTGTAATCTTGATTCTACCCCTCTGTTAATGCAGCCCAGAACTGTGTTAGCTTTTTTGGCAGCTACTGCACACTGCTGGCTCATATTTAGCACCTATACTGCACCTGTGCATTTTGCTTTTCTTGCCTACATGTAGAACCTTACTTTTTTCCCCATTGAATTTCATTCATGCAAAGGGGTGGGCCATTGCATTAATGGTGTGGGTGTTTGCTCATACACTATCATGGGCATACAAACATACAAACAAAGATATTTCTCACTAAATTCCTTTTTGCCTTTGCAGACTCATGGATAGACTCATGCAAGAGGTTTCTCAAGTAGAATTTAGTTTCATTTATCTGTTAAAGCATTCCTATCTTCTATAAATGATGGGAATAGAACAGGAAACAGCAGCTGAGGCTGTCAGAATTAAGCAATCCAACTCAAGAAAGATGAACAGTGTAAATTATTCATATAAACAAATCTTTCCATGGAATATTCATATCCTCTGCTCTCACTGCTCAAAAGGTGAAGAGTATAATCTGAATTAAATTTATTTTATTTTATTTATTCGACTTCTATGCCACCCAATCCCAAAGGATTGGGCGGCAATTAAATAATACATTTTGTTCCAACTACTTTTTTTTTTTACTTTTTTCCCCCCAAGCTTGGAATGCAAACTCTAGCTTGCCTGTCAGCACTTATCACTAGCACTTAAATCATATATTGTTTCACAGTGCTTTGTTAACACTCTCTATATGATTTAGAGAATCAGCATTATTATATGTATAGTATGTTGTGTGTATGTTTTTTAAATTATGGGTTTTTAGTTTTTTAAATATTAGATTTGTATTTTACATTGTTTTTACTATTGCTGTGAGCCGCCCCGAGTCTACGGAGAGGGGCGGCAGACAAATTTAATAAATAAATAAATAAATTATTGCCCCCAACAATCTTGGTCCCCATTTTACTGACCTAGAAGGATGAAAGGCTGAGTCAAACTTGAGCCCGTCAGAATAAAACTCCTGGTAGTGGGATACTACATTCCAACCACTCTGCCATTACCACTCCTCCTGTTAAGGGTTAAGTATGTCCAAGAGCCAGAAAACTATTGGGAATTTCTTTGATTTCATGACTGTATTGTAATAGCAAGAGTGGCAAACATTACTTTAGATTAATTTCACTGATTTCCTTCAAAGAAATGAAGTTTTTCATTGTTTGTAAATTGACCTATAAACAAAGCAATCACTGATTTCCTTCAAAGAAATGAAGTTTTTCATTGTTTGTAAATTGACCGATAAACAAAGCGATTTTGTTGCCGGAATGCATTTCAAATTACACAAAGTTTTGCAGACAAGTATTTTTCCCACCAGTTGCTTCATATTAGGGATTAAGAGGGCAATTCTATGCACAAAGCTATACTTGGAAATGCTTACTAATAAATATTACGGGGTAATAATTAGCCAAGGTGGAAATCAAATTTTGCCATTTGAAATATTAATTTCTTTATTGTAAGGTTACCGTATATGAACAGAATATTGAAAGTCTAAAAATATCCTTCTGTCCTTTACTTTTATTCTTTTTAATACTAGGGAAGGTCTGAGGTTATTTTGGATTAAAATATATTTGATCAGATCATTGTCTAGATGTATATATCCATAAATATCCATTCTCAATCATCCAGGTCGTGTTTGTCTTAATAGTGCTTTTCAAAAGGCAGCTGGACTTTCCTGGCTTTTTTCTCCCTTCAAAACATTTTACTTCTCATCCAAGAAGCTTCTTCAGTTCTGACTGAATGATGAAGAAATGGTAGGAAAAATCATTGTTTTGGTTTCTGCTCTTCTTCCTGCCTCTCAAGATCATTGCCTCATTCTATTACAAGTGGACAATTTTTCAGAATTAAGAGAATTCTGGCTAATCTAAGGAACCCATCATACTATTTAACCTTACCCCGACTTTCTCATTGTGTAGACGAGAAACTGTATCAATATTTCACACTTGTAAAGTTCATTGTTTACAAACATCTTTGAAACATTATAAATCATCAGACATGAATCAATAACTTTAGAGATTTTAATCGTGTTTTGTTAAAAATGTTCAACCTAGATGGCAACCACAGAATAGATTTTTATGCTTTCTTTTTACTTTTTTGATATGAAAACAGAAGCAAACGTTTATTCATGACTCAAAGCAGCCTGTCGATTTTATGATTGTTAAAAGATTGCATATTTATGCAGGGATGTTTCCTAACGTGTTTTACTACATTCAGAAGATCATAAAAAATAAACATAAAAATCTATAAATAGTCCATAGCATTTGACTTCTGAATCATTTTCAGCGGGTGTTTTCCTCAGGCTCTTGGTCAATTTAGCAGAAAAATCTGCAAATATCATGTGAGAAAACAATTTCTAAAGTTCCTATTTACTATCTTTTTTTCCCAGATTAAAAGACTACCGATTACACAAGTACAAAGCTTACTCAAGATACAAACACTGTGGGTTTTGTGATTGTTAAAGGATGGCATGTTAAGATAAATTATTCAGGGATGTTTCCTAATATGTTTTACTACATCCAGAAGATCACAAAAGATAAACAGAAAAAACTGTGAATAATAACCCTTGGAAGATGGCTTTTGAAGCACTTTCAGATTTACATTTATTCTTTCTCTCAGATTACAGAAGACCATTTTTATACAGCTATAACTCTATGCAGCTCAACATATACTATTTATCCAAAGTTTAAACATGGATGTAACTGGTTAAAATTAGAAATCAAAACCACATTTTGATTTTGATTTTGGAGTTGATTTTTTAAAAAGATGCTTCATATCTAAGAATCATAGAATTCAGACAGAAAAAAGTTATTACTTATGAAAGAATTCAAACTATCCTCAGTTTCCAATTTTGCAACAGCATGTCAACCTTTTAAACTGAGAGCCAGCTGGATGAATTTGGGCCACTTTCTCTCACCCCAACTCACGTCACAGGATGGTGGAAAGTAGAGGAAAATAAGGGGAGAAAAGATTGCTGGATATGTTCATCACCTTTAGTTACTTATGAAAATAAGTATTTATACTTGTGATATAAATAAATAACCTTTGAAAAATGAACAAAAATAATCATCTGGGCTTCTGATAATTTGTCTAAAAATATGTGATGTGACTAGCATGGAAAGAACAAGAATGGGGTAGAATTATCTAATAACTAAATCATCAAAGGAGGCTGAGAATTGTTGTGGTTAGCTTTGGCCCAGCTCCTGCCCCAAGGAATGTGCAGGTGGATGTGGGCAAAACATCCACATGCTGCAGGCCTGTTTTGCTCCCGATGGAATCTGCCGACGAAGCCTCCTCTGACCAAGGAAGCGTGAGTGACAGGGAAGAGGGGAGTTTGGCAGACAGCCCAGGAGGAGGTCAATCATCTGTATCATCCTTGGATTCTGAACAAGAATTAATGACACATCCACACACACGAAGAGTGATGCATAGGAGACAACAACTGAAGGATTATTACAAGAGAAAATGAGGCCATCTGTGGTTGGGTGGGGCTGCTGTAATTAGTGCTACAGATAAAAAGAACAGCGTGCTGGTTTAACCTTGTGGCAGTTTATTTGATTCATTGTTTAGTCAAGATCATGGTTTGTGTGCTGTTCAAGATTGTGTGTGGACTTTTTGGACTTTAGAATTGGACTCAATTTCCCAGTTATTGGGTGAGCAATTGGATTGCATTTAACCTGTGCCTTGTGTGTACCAGAAAATCCCTTTGACATTTAAAAAGGGAGCTGTTTCTGTTTTTCTGTTTATAAATTTTTTTGGGTTTTCCTTTTATCGTATGGTGTGTGTCTTCCTGGACTAATTACCCTGTAATTACGGGCGGTTGAAACACGCCAGCAGAACAAGAATAAGGAGGAAGACAAAATTAAATGAATTGTTTAATTTTTTGACATCTACAACAAAAATTACAGTGAAAAACTGCAAAAAATCATAGACATATATGTATATAAAATTATTTTTCCCCATAATCAGAAAAAATGGTTTTTCAATGGCAGGAATCTGTTACAGTTGGTAAAACCCTTCAGATGGAACTGACTAGAATCTTGTCAATTTCAGGCACCAGCCAAATAAACCAGAGGATAATAATCAGAATAAGTGAAGTTAGCACTTATTAGGGAACACTGTGCTGTGGGGAGCAGCTGCTAAGGAAGTTAATCAAAAGAACTAGACAATACTATATTTGATTTTAAGACTATCTCTGTGGATGGAGAACATGAAGATATGTCCTACTTTTGCTGGACAATCTTGGTTAGTTATCTTAATAACCTCCATTTTCTTGCTAAGTTTAGTATTCTATACATAAAAATTAATTACAGTGAGAAAAATCAGCTTCTATTTAAAAAATCAGTTTCCGCTTTTGAAAGAACACAAGTAAGGACTATTCGGGGCAGCTTTTACAGTACTTCTTGGAGTTAAGAAGTATCATAACATACAAATGAGATTATGCATGAATATATATACTGTGTGCATCCATATATATATAGAGAGAGAGACCAAAGTAAACTATTGTGTTTATATACAAATCAGTGAAATCTTCTAAGGCTCCTAGGCTGCAGCCTCCAATATACAAAACCAATAATACATATGAAATATTATTTTTCAAAGAAAAAATACAGAATAGAGTTTGTGCTTTGTTATCTTTATGCTCTGCAGCCTTATTGTTCAGACATGAAAAAAGCCAGTTCCCGTTTAGTTCTTACTTCAGAGAGGACATTGCCAAGAATTACAAAAGAAGTTAAAAGCAACAGTTAATCATGTCAAAATAAAAGGATGTTAAAAAACAGACAAACAGTTCATGAAACTATTCAAGCATATGTTGTCACATGAACAATTAGTGAAGTATTCCTATTTTGGATAGTAAAGATATTATTGAGTCTTTCAAGTGCTTAATCAAGAATTAATGTTTCAACACAACCAAAATTGTGTTGCCTCCCCTGTTTTATCTAACCATGCAGGATCTCAGGATTTGGTCCTGACAAAATAAAATCAAGAAAGTGAAATCTGTTGCTTGCAATTGAAAGTAAAGAAAATATTCACTTGGTGCTTTAATTCTTCTGGGAGTACATCTATTTCTCTATGACTTACTATGAACACAGCACAGGAAGTGGCTGGATTCTTGAATGACTTCTGAAACAACTATTAGAATGTTAGGAAATGAAGACAGAGAAATCATTGCAAAATTTAAAGACATTTGAATGGTGTCATGAATTAGGGTTCAGAAGAGAAAATGGAATGTTATAGCACAGAAAATGTGCCAGAAGAATAAATATTGGACTTGCCTATAGTGACACCAAGATAAAAAGTATGCTTTTTGAAAAATTGCACCTAAAATTGTAATGTAGCTGATAATGATTCATAAAATCTATTTCAATAAAATGCTTGAACTGATATTTGAAGAGGAAATTAGAAAAAGTTATACAAAACATAGGTGTTCAACATCCAAGAATATAGGAAATGTATTGCTGATGTCTATGATGTTGTTATGAAAATAGTAGCTGGCCATGATATGAATGTTGAAATATTAAATTTTCTTATGATGATAGGACAAAAATATTAGAGGCAACTTCAGCATTTATGCCTAACTATTAATTTTTATCCATAGAATACAGTGATACCTCATCTTACGAACTTAATTGGTTCCGGGATGAGGTTTGTAAGGTGAAAAGTTTGTAAGACGAAACAATGTGTGGGTTTGTAAAGTGAAAATAGTTTGGAAGAAGAGGCAAAAAAATCTTAAACCCCAGGTTTGTATCTCGAAAAGTTTGTATGACGAGGGATTTGTAAGACGAGGTATCACTGTACTTTCGAGACTGGAATTATTATTGTTGTTGCAGTAGCAGTTGTTGGTCCACAGACACGTGTTTAAACTGGATTTGGCATTATTATCCACCCTTTGAATCATTCCCCAATTTTGGTTATCTGCTCACAACAATATAAAATCACAACTGTCATTATTATAGTTGGTATTTGCCTTCATATGCATCAAGTTCTTCCCAAGAACCAAGGATCTCATAATGTATCAGCAGGCAGTATGGCCTTTTACAAATGACAGATGTAAAGTTTGTCAATGCATATGTTTTCTGGGCTGTCCCAGATGTGGGACCCTTATGGCTGTTTTGCCATAAAACGGTCATACTTTCTCACTTATAATACAGTATTGAAATGCCATGTGCACCAGTTAAAGCTCTATAAACTTATTATGTGCATGCATTAACACTTCTTACACCATAGTAGTAGCCTGTATAAGTACCAAAAACTGCCAATGGAATTAAACCAAAAAATCATTTATATACGGGACCATTTTGATAGCTGATGCTTCATCTAAGGACTAATCGAACTTGTGATGCTATTATAATTGGCCTAATTTTTTTGATAATGCAGAGATGTTGCATATTCAATTCTGTATGGATATACTGATATTCTACAACAGTCCTTTTTAGCTCTATTGTCCTATAATTCCCATTAGTAGTTGTACCACAGGCCCATATATGAAGAAGCATTTTGAGAAGGAATGTACTATCATTTTTCACGTTCCACGTCCAATTACACGTGGAATATCCACCCCATGTGAAAATGGATATACAAACATTAAATGTTATTTTTATTCCAATAATAAACTTTAAATGTTATTTTATTTATTCATTCCAATCATGCAATTAAATTTTACTCATAAAGCTGTTTAATTTATTAGAATTAACTAGAATGAAACAACATTTAACTATGAGTTTAAGCTGTGATGGCTATTTATTTATATCCAACAAGTAAAGATTAATGAGAAGGTGTTAAACATGTTTTACTGTGAACTTTGCAGAAAAATAGTTCCAAATTTAGGGACTGAGTTTTTAATGTACTTTGTATAAGATTCTTCTGCAAATTGTTAAGAACATAAGAAGAACCATGCTGAATCAGGCCAAAGCCCATCGAGTCCAGCATTCTGTGTCACACAGTGGCCCACCAATTGTACATGGAGATCTTGAGCAGAAGGAGAAGGCAAAACCCTCCCTTTCCCTTGACCCCCAACAAATGGTACCCAAGGGAATCCTGCCTTGTTGTAATCAATAAGATAATTGATAATAAGTCCTCAGAGAGGGAGGGCATACAAATCCAATTAATTAATAAATAATAAAACTATCTTTGGAATAACTAGGTTCTGTGTAAAGAAAACCCAAACATGACTAATGCATGTCTCATAAAATAGTCATATCCAAATTTAATGAATAAAAGAAGCAGATTTCTTAATTTGACAAGAATTGAATTTTTTAATAGGGGAAACTTTGAAAGTATGACCGTTGATAAAACAGTAATCACATTGCTATATATGGTTGTTAGGCCAAATCATTTCTGGAAAATAATATTTTACTTCCTTTCCAGACTTCTTCCCAAAAGCAAATCATTCAACACAACATTTGTTTTCCATTCTCTGGCTATCAACATCCATTGTAAAACAAAAATGACAAACACAATAGCATTTATCTATATGATTAATTATAATTAGTAATATCTTAGTCTATAAATGCACAGTCATGATATCAATAGTTTACAAATGAAGCAATTACATAAACATAGTTTGGTCATTATGACGCCTGAAAACACAAATGACTAGTTTTAAAACACTTTTTCTTTTTTAAAACAAAAACACAATTAGTTGCTTGCTTCCAATGGATTTGCAAACCATCACAAATATTGCAGTGCCAAAAGAAAAAAAAAAACATTAACATATCCCACTCTCAAGGTTTGCTGGAACAGCCAGGTTTCAGTGACCTTTCTACAAACTGGGTTAAAAATTCTAGAAAAATACTACAACGATTTGGAAGGATTTTTTATTACTGAGGCAAGGGTATGGAGAGAATCTGCTATACCAGATCTTAGTGGCTAGACAGATGAAATTGGATCTCTAGATGGGTCTAGAGATGCAAGCACAATCTGAGGTTAGTTGGGGGAAAGATCAGAAGCAACGTGAGAAAATATTATTTTACTGAAAAAGTAGTAGATGCTTGGAACAAACTTCCAGCAGACGCAGTTAGTAATCCACAGTAACTGAATTTAAAAATGCCTGAGATAAACATATATCCATCCTGTTCTGCCTGGCTACTACTAGCCATCCACAAGCACAGAAATAAGTCAAACACATGACAGGAGAGGAATAAATCAAGAAGGTCTCTTTTATGTACAAAGGATAAACCCTTGCTTGAATGCAAGACCAATACTGATTTTCGAGTCCAGAAGGTCAGGCTTACTCACTTAAAGTCCACCCGATATGTTTTAGGCTTGTGCCAGAGCACTGTTGATTTATGAGTCCATAAAGTCAGAATTCCACACTCAAATCTGCACAGCCTTTCCTGCTTGAGTGTCAGAGAGTTCACAGACATCCAAACTAAAATGCAACCACACTGCAACAATGTTACTTTCTTCCAAACGCAAATGATAAACACCCATGCAACGCACTCCGACCCTCCCTTTTTATCAGGGTTTCAGCAGCATCATTACCTCTTAACAACTGCGCTCTATCATTTGTTTCTATGCTTGCGCAGTTGCTCCTGCCTTTCCAACATCCTCCAGACCCTCCTGATCCTAAGATAAAATACAGGGAATAGTATATAAGGGCAGACTAGATGGACCATGAGGTCTTCTTCTGCCATAAATCTTCTATGTTTCTAAGGTCCCAGATCTGGAGCTGTGCAAGGCTTTAAAAGAGACAGCCAGTGCCTTGATTGTACCTGAAAGCCAACTGACAACCACTGCAATTCTTGAAATAGTAATGTTATATGGATGAATAAGATGTCTCTATGACTAAGTTGTTGAATTCTGTACCAGCTATTTTTTCTGACTGCTCTTCAAAGGTAGCCCCAGGGAGAACACATTGCCACATCGAAGCAAGAGATAAACAAGACGCGGCAATAATCCTATCGTGTTGCTCTCTTGGCTTCTGTCAGTTCATCAGGACTTGCTCAACAAGTATCTAGCCCTGGATCCTGGCAATGTTTTCCTCCAGATACCTATAGAATTTTCACAGAACATCTTCTGCCCTAGCTTTCTCTAGTATGGTCTGGGTCACTTTAATAAGGGTCTTGCATTCTGCAGATATAAATAAAAATATTGATGCTAATATTACAATAGTGTAGCCTCAAGTGATTATCATTTGGTTTAATTAAAGGATGCTTTATATGACACTTTCAGCAGGCATGTGAGTTCTCTGTGCAGATGGATCAGCCAGTTTGACAACATCCAATGTAACAAAAAAAATTGTTATAATGTAAATAAATCAAGTTTCTGATGCTGATATACCATACAACATTAAAATTGGATATTAGCCTTCATAATTATTCTTAATCAGTTATTAAATAGTAAACAGTAAAAACAGTAAAATTAGAGAAAAAAATATAATTTATTATATGACATCAAATGTATACAATTGTAATTATAATACAATTAACTACATTTGCTATATTCCCTGTTCAGCTTTAATATCTTACTGGCTTCCAAAATTCCCCAAAATCAAACATTATATTTAACATATAACTTGCATAACTTGCAATAACAAATATAAAATAAGGTTTTGATACCAAAGAAGTGAAAAATTGGAATTGTAACTTAATGGTAGGATCACTATGTAATTTATTTTCCTTTGGAAGGTTAATTTCCTTTAGGTTTTTTTTAACAGAAATACAGCTTTTTTTATTGTCACTGAAAGACTCTCTTCTCTCCCTCCCATCTCTCTTTGTTTTAAATTTAATCATATTTTTTTAAAAAAAATGCAATGCAATTTATAAAGTATGCACACAAACCCCCATTAATATAAAACCTAAATAACATAGTAATTGATTCATGCTTGCTACTGTTAAAGTTACAGGTCTTTTGTATGAGGTTTCATTAGTAAAATTAGAAATGACATTTTAAAAATTCAATTATTGTATTTCTGTTGTTATAGAAAGTTGCATTTCCTTTAATAAGCATGAAAACAGCAACTTCATTTCTGTTTACACCGAAAGGATTCTAGATGTCTTAGGACAGATGAGAAAATTACTTAGAATGCTAAAGTAACATATATATGAAATAAAAGTATATTCGTTAGGAGTTGGCCACAACATAACCCTTGGTAGATCTTTGCTTCCAGTATTTATTCAAATATATTCCTCCTATGATGAGAACAGCCAGAGCCACAGGAGTAACTGCCAAGTACCAAGACAACTCGCGGTCTTTTAAAAAAGAAAGAAAGAAAGAAAAACCTCAACGTTAGACAACATACTGTGCATTGGTTAAATCATTGTTTTTCTAAGCTGCCTGGTTCCCACAAACACAAGTTTTATCAGTAGCAGATGGAACAGAAAACAACAACATGCCAAATGTATGGCAATCAAAAGAAATTTGGTTACATTTTGCAAGAATATACAATCAGTGCGCAGCTTTAAAGTAGGCCAGTCAGATGCTTTCAAAAGTGTGCAACTGGATAACAGTCTTACAACGGCAAGCTTTTTATTCCTTCAATACTGCCCTTCACTCTGAAAGTGTGTAATATTTTTAGATATCATGTTTCACTGATATAATGTAATTAATATAATCTATGACTTTCTAGGCAGGCGTGCCTGCTAGTGGTTGGAGAGCCGGTAGCAACTGCAGTGCAAGGCTTTGCCCACCCACCTGGACAATGCCATTCAGGTTCTTTTAACACTTTGTGCATGCTCAGAGGGTAAAAGAACCCATATGGTGGTGTGCGGGTGGATGGGCGAAGCCTTGTAATGCCATCGCTACCAACTCTCTAACTACCGGCAAGCATGCCCGAGCTGGGAGCATTTCACCCCTGTTTTGGGGTGATATTGGGATACATTTATGCTACAGTTCAACAGCATTTGAAGCTACATATGTTCCCCATTCTTGCACTTCTGCCAACTCATAAGTGGTTGTGAAGTTCCCAAACCAATTTTACATGGAATTAAGAGATAATTCCATTTGCTGCTACTCTCCACTGAAGTAGAATTTCTTCAACGTTTTAGTGCACAGATTGAGCAAGTTATTGTCCAACAGAACACTAAAGTTTAGGAACTTCCAGTTCCTTCTTCGGCGAGACCGGAAGCGGGGATTGCAACCTCCGCGGCCAGCTCCAAATTCAGACCTAAGCCCCCCGCATAGAGGGGGAAAAGTGAAGGGAGACCACCAGGAGGGTAGAGGGGAGCCTCATCTTCCCTTCCTGAGCTGGCAAGCTTCTAGCTGAAGGAGGGCCAGAATTAACAAGACTAAGAAGGAGAAAAAATGAGTTATTTACAACCTGAGATAAAAAAAGACTGTCTGCCTTTAAAAATAACCCCAAAAATACAGGTGGGGGGAGCTAAAAAATACCAGTGGGTCAGGAATGCTAAAATAGTGAAGAACAACATTTGAGAACTAGGGGGAGAGTTTTTCTTGGAGGATTTAAAAGAAGATGTGGTTTTGGAATAATATCCTATTTTTAAGAGAAAAAACATTGATACTTGAACTGGAAGCTGTCTCTGCCTTACTATAAATTGACTATTATATATATTGGACTTATAAACATAAAATAATGAAATTGAACACAGAATAATGAAGAGGAATCTCTGATTTGAAGCAGAAGTGCTGTTTTGGGGGGAAAGAGAGGATATAGCTCTCAGAACCTTTCCCTTTGTTGGATAAATAATGTGGATTAAACTTTGCTGTAAAACGATGCCAATGGGAAATAAAGACAGGGAAAGCATAGCCCAGGATGTTAAGACTATTGTAAATAAGTAGTGATGAGCGAACCGAACTTGCACAATTCAGGTCTGTACCGAATTTTGCAGTGTTCGGTATACCGAACACAAACCCGATTTTTTTTCCAACTTTGGGCAAAGTTCAGGGTCGCGTTTGGCGTTCGGAGCTTTAACGTCACCGACAGGTTACTAAGGACACCAAGGTGATCACTTCCTGGATTCCATGGAATCCAGGAAGTGATCACCTTGGCGTCCTTAGCAACCTGCCGGTGACGTCAAAGCTCCACCCCCGGAATCTCTTCGTGGGAGGGATTCCCCAGCTCCTTCAAAGGGAGGTCTTCACCTAAAAATAAACATTGTTATTTTTATGTGAAAGGACGCCGCAACGGCGCTGCAAGCAAAGGGCGGTCCTCTCGCGTAAAAATAAACATGTTTATTTTTACGTGAAAGGACCGCCCTTTGCTTGCAGCCCCGTGCTCAGCAAATGAGAGAACCCATCAATAGTATGTTATATCTTGCCCCGGTGCCAAACATTTGACTTGGGTCAACATAGATGTTGTTTGTATAGATTACTTCTTCACATCAGTAAAGGACAATCCACCCCCCTTCCAAACTTGGTGAAGTAGAACAGAAATTGGAACTACGTCTGATTTCATAATGGAAATCAATGTGATTAGTGTGAAGAAGCGCACCTAAGAAGCCCTCCAAATGAGAGCCAATAGCTCTAGTAGAGATGTATCATTTATTGGGGAACTGATCTGTATGATACATAGGTTGAGACATTTTGCTTATTAACTTACGAGTTATGGATTCCAGAGGGAATTTAAAACAACTCATTACATAGCAGTAATAAGCAAAATGTGGAATAACCTTTGGCAAAACTGGATAATTTTGTATATGCATAATTTCCCTTCCTCTTCCTTTGGAAACATGCCAAGAGAAATTGTAATTATTTGAAAATAAAACAACTTATTAGAAATCATGTAATTTAAAAATGACCTGACCAAAAATTATTCCAGCTCTTTGGGCACTTTATTCCTTAACCTTCTTTCCTTATGTATAAAATGTGAAAATGAATGTCCATTATCAGAGTAATCAGGGAAAAAAAATAACGAGGAAAAGATGGCAATAAGTATAATTGGGTTTTTATACAGACCTTTCTTTTTTTCCGTGACTGTCACTGTTTGTACACGATTCCCACTACCATTTTGTGCCACGCATCTGAAATCAGTGTGAAAATCGGCTTCTGTGATGGAGTCAAAGATCAATTGCAGCTCAATAGATCTGTTGTTATTGTCTACGAATTGCCTAAGAGGGAATATAATCATTTATATTGTTAGGCAGAGAAGCAGAAGAGCTCAGAAGGAAAGGGCAACTGACTGAAGAATGATATAGCCTAGATTTTTTTTCATTTGCGTAAAAAAATAAATCTAATAGAAACATAGAAACATAGAAGTCTGATGGCAGAAAAGGACCTCATGGTCCATCTAGTCTGCCCTTATACTATTTTCTGTATTTTACCTTAGGGTGGGTATATGTTTATCCCAGGCATGTTTAAATTCAGTTACTGTGGATTTATCCACCACATCTGCTGGAAGTTTGTTCCAAGGATCTACTATTCTTTCAGTAAAATAATATTTTCTCATGTTGCTTTTGATCTTTCCCCCAACTGACTTCAGATTGTGTCCCCTTGTTATTGTGTTCACTTTCCTATTAAAAACACTTCCCTTTAACATATTTAAATGTTTCGATCATGTCTCCTCTTTTCCTTCTGTCCAGACTATACAGATTGAGTTCATCAAGTCTTTCCTGATACGTTTTATGCTTAAGACCTTCCACCATTCTTGTAGCCCGTCTTTGGACCTGTTCAATTTTGTCAATATCTTTTTGTAGGTGAGGTTTCCAGAACTGAACACAGTATTCCAAATGTGATCTCACCAGCACTCTATATAGCGGGATCACAATCTCCCTCTTCCTGCTTGTTATACCTCTAGCTATGCAGCCAAGCATCCTACTTGCTTTTCCTACCGCCTGACTGCACTGTTCACCCATTTTGAGACTGTCTGAAATCACTACCCCTAAATCCTTTTCTTCTGAAGTTTTTGCTAACACAGAACTGCCAAAACAATACTCAATACAATAATGCAAAAATAAAAATAAAAATCTTGCTATTTGAGTTTTTTTCTTCTCACCTGACCTCTGCTATTAATGTAAGAAAACTTAAACTGAAATAGAATTGATGTAACCACTTCATCACACATCACACCTCTATTTTGCTCTAAAATTATCATCTATCACACTAAACTAGATTAAAGGGAAGACACAGGTATGGAAAAATCATTTTACTGTCATCCATCAGTCTACTTTGACTGTACTGATTTGTTCACATATGCAATGTATCTTTGAAAAGTTCTCTGGTTATCAACTTATCACCATTTAGATGTCAAGGCATTATTCCAAGTGAAGTTGGGACAAACTATATTTGAGGTTAAGCAAGTCCACAATCTGCCAACTCTTTGGATGTGATCAAATACATTTTCTACTAACAGTGTTTCAAGGAAGGGGTTAACACAGACAACAAAAGATATGTGTGGCATCGTGCAAGAAGCAAATAATTTTGCATTGTTTGCAATTATATCATGACAATTTGCAATTACGGTATATCATGACACACATGACATAATTGTAGCTTGCCCCAAATGCCTAACCTCAAAATCTATAGTCATCATGGCTAAAGTCTGACAAAGCAGTGGAAATTAAAGTGTAATATATCAAAAAATTGCATTTGAAGGGGAAACTGTGAGATTTATAGATTACAAATCATAGAAACATAAGCCAGTTGTAGACTAGTAAATGTTCTATAAAGATATTACCTGGTATAATCTAGCATAATATTTCAACAATATTTGAATTAGAAATTTATATATCGTCTAGATAAGGGTAGCAAAGGTATCAATAGACCTTAAACTACAACTCATAGAACTAAAAGTAATATTTATAATTTATTGTATTACATTACTTTTGAACAGAAAAGGATTATCTAAAATAGTTTTAATGAGGACGATTCTCCTTAAGAAGATCTGTTTTTGCAGTATCCTATACTTTTGAAGAAAGAAAGAAATATACAGTAATTGTGTGACAAAAACTACAATTTTCAGATGATAATATTTTTGCGCAATATATGCACAAGTCCCAAAGGTGCTTTTTAAAGTTTCTGCAGCTCAGAGTTAAAGAAGCTTTTTGGGTGCGAAGTAAAACATCTTCATAAAAAACAAGAACGAGTCCAGTTGTCTCTTGAAAAAGCATCTTTGGGACAACTGGAAAACTGAGAATCATCCCAACCCCTACTTGGAATTTGACAACCAAACAACATTTGATTCTCCATGTCCTCATTATGGATAAAAGACTAATTTTGCAACATTGGAAAGATAGAGTGTATGGCTCCATTTATTTAGTGGATTGAAGACCTGATTAAACTTGCCACATATTAATTGATTGCCTATAATTGTAGATTTTGGGTAGATAAATAAAATGAAAAATTGTGCTCCTTTATACAAAGTACAAGTAGGTGAAATAAAAGTGTAAGATATTTACAAAACGATAAAGAAAACTATAAGGTATTTACAAAATATTGCAAATTACAACAGAAAAAAATATTTATATATATCAATACAACATTTACCCAGTGTCTCCTTCTTTCACTCTTCTGTCTGGGTAAATGTGTTTTATATGACTGTTGTTAGCCAGCCACCAGACATCAACATCAGAATGATCATTTGCACCAATAAAAACTCTACATGGGATGATGAGCTGAGAACCTGTTTTGAAATCAAATACAGAGTTAAGGAAAATAAATATATATACAGCAGAGAATATATGTCCACAGAAACAAATCATCCCAATTTTGAATTTTTAAGGTATTTTCAGAACACTGTTCTTTTAGCAAACAGGATTAAGTAGCTGTGAGATAACTCAACTTTATCGTTTTATGGACTCATTGTTTAATTTTGTTTAGTTCTGGTATTAGTTCAAGAATGTAACAGTTTACAATTCTCACGCAGTTACTCTGAAATATTGTAATCCTATTGGATTTCAAATAGTTATGAGATGCAAGTGTGCAAGAATGGAATTAGACAAGCATGCCAGAAAACACTTTCATCTAGTCAGGAAGCCAATGTGTTGTGGTTAGCTCTGGCCCAGCTCCTGCCCCAAGGACTGTGGATGTGGGGGAGACATCCACATGCCGCAGGCCTGTTTTGCTCCCGGTGGAATCTGCTGATGAAGGCTCCTCTGACCAAGAAGACATGAGTGACAGGGAGGAGGAGAGTGTGGCAGACAGCTCAGAAGGAGATCAATTATCTCTCTCCTCCTTGGATTCAGAACAAGAGTTAATAATACAGCCACACATGCGGAGAGCGATGCATAGGCAGCAACAACTGAGAGATTATTATCAAAGAAAATGAGGCCACCTGTGGTTGGGTGGGGCTGTGGTAATTAGTGAGGCTGCTATAAAGAGCAGCGTGTGGGTTTGGCCATTGTGGAGGATTATCTGATCATTGTGTTTCGTGCCTGCCTTGCTGACTTAGACCTTGGTGTGTTGCTTTTTCCCCGCTTTGAAACTAAAGCAGAGCAAGGGTGTTTCACTTTGTGAAAGAAGAAGGACTGTGAATTACCTCACAGCTGCAAGCTAAGTATCTGAGAACTGATAAGATATTTGTACCAATTACCAGTTTGTTTGGAGACGAGTGCTCTTTGCTATACAAAAAGAGAGCTTAGTTTAAGTGAATTTTCGTTATAAAGAAGATTGTTTTGAATTTTCAAACGTGTGTGTGTCTGAAATTTGTATCTGAATTTTCGGAAGGATTCTGCCATAGAGCTCGACAGAACACAATGTAAACTATAATTTTCATTTCACCAAAGTAATAGGTATGATCAAAGACCCAGCCTGAAGCCTTCAGGGGGAATAGACAAAATATTGGAAATTGTATTCGTGACCACCTGATATAAGTGCAACATCCTTCCCCCCAAATCGCCCTCTACCAAAATATGAATATCATCATTACCAAACATGGTTGGCCATTCGGCATTTGGGAATGGATAATTTATTTATTTATTTATTAGATTTATATGCCGCCCCTCTCCGCAGACTCGGGGCGGCTAACAACAGTAAAAAGACAACGTAAACAAACCTAATATTAAAAAATCTAAAAAACCCAATTTAAGAGATCAGTCATACATACAGTCATACCATACATAAATTTTATAAGCCTAGGGGCAGGGAATATTTCAATTCCCCCATGCCTGACGACAGAGGTGGGTTTTTAAGAGCTTACGGAAGGCAAGGAGGGTGGGGGCAACTCTGATATCTGGGGGGAGTTGGTTCCATAGGGTCGGGGCCGCCACAGAGAAGGCTCTTCCCCTGGGTCCCACATTAGTGCCTAGAGAACTCTTCCACTGATGCAGTAATGAAAAAAAAATGAAAAGAGTGGTTAAAACCTTCACCTTTTTTCAATAACTTTACTGCAGGCAAAATTGTTCTCTCCCCCACCACTGGAGTGTAGGAATGTGAGGTTAAAACTGCTTCCCTTTTAGCAATTCTAATCAAGATAACTAATAATATACAGTACAATAATATACAGTATATTTTACATTGGTGGCTTTTTTCTTTTCCCTTTTTGTACACCATTTTTTTTTCTTCATTGTTAGTGTGAGATATTGGTTTTTTAATTGATTAACACAGTTGGAAGGGACCTTATACTTCTGTTTTGTATTTTATTCTTATTGGTAAAAGATGACTAATATTGACCATACCATAATGCCTGATAATAGTCATATTATCACTTATTTGTTCAGCTGTAATCTATGACTATTCACAACTCCTTATTATGTATTGTATGCACCATGGAGCATTAGTATTTTTAGCAGACTCATTTTATGCCAATTTAGAGTTTAATTTGTTTTTTTATAACTGGCTTATGTTTCTGTAAGCAAACAATGCTTTATTGTCCCAGTACTGCTTGTAAAATATTTACAGAACTTACTACCGTAGTTCCCTGCAGGTTCTTCAGACCAACACTGAAGTCAAGAGAAGAAAAATATGCTAGTAATATCATTGAGATTTGAACAATTTATTTAGCGTTACAGTGCTTATCCAGTATATGCAGAGGTTTTTTAAAAAGAAAAACGCAGTTTCTATGTTATTTAATTAATCTCTTAACCACATCCCTTTTGAGTCATGCTTTCATTTCAAGAGTCCAGAGTCCATATTTTATTCCATTATCTTATTCCTGCCAAGCAATCTGCTAGGACATACAATCAATTCATTCATAAATGAAGTTCTTTATTAGGGTTATTACCTAGCCAGCTTGGTCTGATTCTTGAAAACCAGTTGTTAAATTTCTACTCATCCTTCAGAGTCATATAAATGCAATCAATTAATCAATCAGTCAATCAATCAATCAACAGAGCTCCAGTAGGCCAAATAGAGCAGATATCTCAAGATTTTCAGCAGAAAGTACAGATTATTTTTGCTTTCATGTGCTCATTGTTGAACCTTACGTTAACCACCTTCCATACAAGCATGGCACTTATGCTAGGCTGTGTTGCAATTTTCTATCAGGGTTATTCCAGCTCAGATCCAGGACAAAGATTCAGTGGTCTAACCAACTGGAGGAGGAGGAGAAGAAACCCGACCATGTCACATGCATCATGTGGCATTTCTACTTTCCTTCCAATTTGTGGTCACAGAATCAGATTCTTCCTTTCCTATCTGGTCATTGCACATCGTCATGGTTTCTGGGAGAACTACGCACAAAATATTGCACTATACAGAACTTCACTGTTTGTTCCTTCAACTGCTGTTTGGTGTATATTTGCCATGTAAGCAGCACAAGGAAAAAGAAGTGTTGGAAACTTTTCTTTCAACTTGACCAAGGTTATAGACTTTGGGCCATTGATACAAAGAATCCAGGAAAGAATATGTGGGGAGTGGCATCAAACACCTAACTTGGATGCTTCCAAACATCTGGAAGGGTCCCTGTGAGATCAAGAGTTTATCTCATTTACATTTTAGACATTGATTTAAGATTGCAATGTATACATCCATTCAACATTTTGGATTTTTTAAAAAGAAAATTTATTTATTTATTTATTTATTGGATTTGTATGCCGCCCCTCTCCGGAGACTCGGGGCAGCTAACAGCAACAATAAGACAGCATATAACAATAATCCAATACTAAAAACAATTAAAAACCCATTATAATAAAAACCAAACATACATACAGACATACCATGCATAAAATTGTAAAGGCCTAGGGGGAAAGGGTATCACAATTCCCCCATGCCTGGTGGCAGAGGTGGGTTTTAAGTAGCTTACGAAAGATTAGATTAGATTAGATTTATTGGATTTATATGCCGCCCCTCTCCGCAAACTTGGGGCGGCTCACAACAATAATAAAAAACAGCACAGTACATAATACCAAATCCAATGCCCACCAATCTAATTACAATTTAAAATTAGTAATTTCATAAAAACAATCCCAGTATATATAAAAAACAGGCACACAGTCAATCAATCAACAGAACAACATAGGCAAGGGGGAGGTGTTTTAGTTCCCCCATGCCTGACGGCAGAGGTGGGTCTTAAGGAGTTTACGAAAGGCAGGGAGGATGGGGGCAATCCTAATCTCAGGGGGGAGCTGGTTCCAGAGGGTCGGGCCCCCCACAGAGAAGGCTCTTCCCCTGGGTCCCGCCAGACGACATTGTTTAGTCGACAGGACCCAGAGAAGGCCAACTCTGTGGGACCTAACCGGTCGCTGGGATTCGTGCGGCAGGAGGCGGTCCCGAAGATATTCTGGTCCGGTGCCATGAAGGACTTTATAGGTCATAACCAACACTTTGAATTGTGACCGGAAACTGATCGGCAACCAATGCAGACTGCGGAGTGTTGGAGTAATATGGGCATACTTGGAGAAGCCCATAATTGCTCTCGCAGCTGCATTCTGCACGATCTGAAGTTTCCGAACACTTTTCAAAGGTAGCCCCATGTAGAGAGTGTTACAGTAGTCGAGCCTCGAGGTGATGAGGGCATGAGTGACTGTGAGCAATGACTCCCGGTCCAAATAGGGCCGCAACTGGCGCACCAGGCGAACCTGGGCAACCTCCCCCCTTGCCACAGCTGAAAGATGTTTTTCTAATGTGAGCTGTGGATCGAGGAGGACGCCCAAGTTGCGGACCCTCTCTGATGGGGTCAATAATTCCCCCCCAGGGTAATGGACGGACAGATAGAATTGTCCTTGGGAGGCAAAACCCACAGCCACTCCGTCTTGTCTGGGTTGAGTTTGAGTTTGTTGACACCCATCCAGGCCCCAACAGCCTCCAGGCACCGGCACATCACTTCCACTGCTTCGTTGACTGGACATGGGGTGGAGATGTACAACTGGGTATCATCGGCATATTGATGATACCTCACCCCATGCCCTTGGATGATCTCACCCAGCGGTTTCATGTAGATATTAAATAGCAGGGGGGAGAGGACTGACCCCTGAGGCACCCCACAAGGGAGAAACCTCGGGGTCGACCTCTGACCCCCCCCACTAACACCGACTGCGACCGACCGGAGAGGTAGGAGGAGAACCACTGAAGAACAGTGCCTCCCACTCCCAACCCCTCCAGCCAGCGCAGAAGGATACCATGGTCGATGGTATCGAAAGCCGCTGAGAGGTCAAGGAGCACCAGGACAGAGGACAGGCCCCTGTCCCGGGCCCGCCAGAGATCATCCATCAATGCGACCAAAGCAGTTTCCGTGCTGTAGCCGGGCCTGAATCCAGACTGCTGAGGACCTAGATTATCGGCTTCTTCCAAGGACCGCTGGAGTTGAAGTGCCACCACCTTCTCAACAACCTTCCCCATGAAGGGAAGGTTGGAGACTGGATGGTAGTTATTAAGCACGGCTGGGTCAAGGGAAGGCTTCTTGAGGAGGGGGCGCACAACCGCCTCCTTATAAAGGGGCGGAAAGGACCCCCTCCCCAAGGAGGCATTGACAATCTCCTGGACCCAGCTCGTTGTCACCCCTCGACTGGCCGAAACCAGCCAAGAGGGACACGGATCCAGTAAACAGCTGGCGGAACTCACAGCTCCAAAGGCAAGGAGGGTGGGGGCAATTCTAATCTCTGGGAGGAGTTGGTTCCAGAGGGCCGGGGCCGCCACAGAGAAGGCTCTTCCCCTGGGTCCCGCCAAGCAGCATTGGCCCTGACACCATGCTAACCAGTGAAAAATGTTCTTCAAATCAAGCAAACCCATAGCTCAGCCATTCACTGTTAGTGTCCCATCCAACTTATAAGAAAACATATGTTTTTCTAACATCCAACCCCAGACAAAGTTGGCTTAGCTGAAACATTTAGCATTAACATTAACATTAGCTAGAATTTCAGCTGGAATGTAGCCTAGAGTTGACAACTATTGTAAGACATTTATAAAGAATGGATTAGCATTATTGAAACTCCAATCTGATTCTGCCAGAATCAGAAAAGCAGTCGGCATTAGGTTAACCATTGCCCTTACTGTGTACAAGTACCTTAATATAAATTATTGGCCTTACCAAGAGTTGCTGAAGTAATCATTTCATCTGGATTGACAATCACAGGGACATTTATTTTCTTTTGTTCTAGTGAAAAAATCAGGGGAAATTATTAAATGTTTGAAACAATATATTATCATTACAAGATGCATGCATTGTAATAACTGTTATAAGAGTACGATGATCTTTTTCAAAAAAAACCTCCTGAATATCCAGATAAAATATCCAGCTTTATATTCCAGATAAAACTGAAAATCAACTATCTAAAATTTCAGAGTTAATATTTGGCCCATGTTGAACTATATTCTAGGCTGTGAGTAAGCTATTTGTTTATTAGAAACATAGAAACATAGAAGACTGACGGCAGAAAAAGACCTCATGGTCCATCTAGTCTGCCCTTATACAATTTTCTGTATTTTATCTTAGGATGGATATATGTTTATCCCAGGCATGTTTAAATTCAGTTACTGTGGATTTATCAACCATTCATTCATATTCATTCAATTTTTATGCCGCCCTTCTCTTTAGACTCAAGGCGGCTTACAACATGTTAGCAATAGCATTTTTTAACAGAGCCAGCATATTGCCCCCACAATCCGGGTCCTATTGTAATATTATCTGCAGGAACTTTCTGTTGGCAGAGAATTGAAGCATAAGCATTATTTTATACCAGTGATGGTGAAACTATGGCATGGGTGTCATAGGTTCGCCATCACTGGACCCACCAGAAATTGGGAAACAAGCTGTTTCCGTCCTCCAGATGGCCTCCAGGGGGCAGGGGAAGCTATTTTTGCCTTTCCCATGCATTGAATTATGGGTATGGGCACTCGCCCATGCGTAATATAAGGCGCCCATGCTCTTTCGGCACCCAAGGAAAAAAAGGTTCGCCATCACTGTTTTATACTATCCCTTCCTATCAGATGGATGACTATATAAATATGATTCATTAATAAAGTAAAGATAACCTATTCAGCCTAGGGCTTCTCCAGAAATATGAACCTCGCTTCCTACAATAGCTGATCCTTTGTGTCCTTTAGACTTGCTGGACCTGAAGACCAAAAATCTGGACATTTCATAGTGACTTCCCAGAGGTCAATAGATGATAGGATCTGTGGAGAATAGGGTGGCTCTAGACATGTTAGAGCTCACGAAAGTGATTACTGCTTGAGCCTATCTTCGTATTATACCCTGTGCTTTAAGAGTTGGGGCTTATCCAACTGAACGTGCTTATTAATATTTCCAAAATATGTACTCTTTTCTACAATTGAAAAGAGATAATTTCCAAGGACATGGGGCAGTTCGCTTTATTTCTATAATCATCATGGTCTTACAATTCATGGCATTTAAATAGGAAACATCACAAACCCAATCTGTTTTTAAAACCATGGTTAGTAAGTAAAATTGCTTGCTTGCTTGCTCTGTTTATCATATTGGGAATGTAGACTAATTCATAAAGCAGCAAATGGTGTGAAGAAGAAGTAAAATACTGGATATGATTGCATCTTTGTGACCTCCAGAACAGGATTAACTAATCTGGTCCTCTAGAGCAGCGTTTCCCAACCTTGGCAACTTGAAGATATTTGGACTTCAACTCCCAGAATTCCCCAGCCAGCAAATGCTGGCTGGGGAATTCTGGGCAACTCCAGAAATCTCCAGGTTGCCAAAGTTGGGAAACACTGCTCCAGAGAGCAGAAGAAATGGGGACTGTAACTCCAGTACTGTGTTTCCCTCAAAATAAGACCCAGTCTTATAATTTTTTGAACCCTGAAATAAGCGCTTGGCCTTATTGCCATGCACCCAAAAGCTTGATTGAGCTTATTATCAGGGGATGTCTTATTTTGGGGAAAACAGGGTATGCCCATAGTTTGTATCAGCTGTAGCAGCAGAAAAAGACATATCTTAGACTGTACTTTGCAAGAAAATGCAAAACACCAAAATAATTCTTGTTCTCTTCAAGTTACAAATTTTTTTAAAAAGAGCAAAAGTTTTCAGCACCAGACTGGGCAGTTGAAAGGAAATAATTGCCACAGAAATTAGCACTGATGCATGATGGGCTATAGCACATATCGTAAAGTCCTTTCCAGGACTTTACGATATGTGCTACCTTTTACCTCACCTTGGGCTTTTTAAGTGGTATGGTAGATTTTTTTTGTCTTCACTACAAAACATAAACACAAAACACAAAATTCTGCTAGTTTTTCTGAATTTTATAGAAGATCCCTGCTAGTTGGAAACATTTTAAGGTTGGCAAAGAGGAAAAAATGTACTGTTTATTAGTAATGTTTTTAGACATTACTGCCATCTTTTGGTTACTTATAGGCAACACATTCCCATATTGTTTATGGTTCAATCCATCAGAAGAAAGCTAGTTTAAAAACCTTTTAAAAAGAAAATAGGACTGAAGCAATATTTTCTTCTGAATAAAATCTCATGCCTTCGTTTATTTTTTGCATCATTAAGTATATCTATTTGCTGAAATTATTTCAAACATCTCTCTGTTATAATTGATATAATTTTTGCATTTCCTTGTTCAAGACACCAGTTTTAGCTTCCATTGACAGTTAAGGATTTATATTGTCACTCCATGAAGTTATTTCAGAAAGTTATCTGAAGCAAGTAGCTGAAATGTTGAACTGGATAATCTCACAACTTTGGCATTTGACAGTTCTAATGCTGAGAAACTTGAAGATAAAGAAGTTTATGTTTACATTTCTTTTATTTTTTTCAGACTTCTCTGCCAGTTCACTTTTGAGCAAACTATTTATACTTAGAGATAAGCAGATTTTGTGCATCAGCAATTACATAGAAAAAAAGTTGGATGAATCAACTGTTATACAATTATAGCAGTAGTAGTAGTAGTAGTAGTACTGGTACTAGTAGTACTAGTAGAATACATACTACACATCTCTATTTATTTTACTGTATCAAAGTTCTAGTCTTACATCAAGAAACAAATCCAAAAAGGGAGAATGGCAGGTTGATGGGGGTTTGCAGGGGTTCAGGAGCTAAGATTCTGTGCAGTTCAGAGAACCCCCAAATCCTATTCCTGGGTGGCCCTGCCTAACCCACACCTCCCACACACCACATTTTGGATACAGGTAAGTGCAGGGAACATGCAGAGGGCAAAAAACGGGTCTACTGAAAGTCCAGGAAAGTCAGAAATGGGCCTGTTTCCAGCTTCCTGAGGGCCTCCAGAGGGCTGTTTTCACCCTCCCAGAGGGATAAGAAAAGCCTCTGGAGCCCAGGGAGGGCAAAAAGCCTCCCCCATGGTGCACGTAGCCGTCTAGGCCAGTGATGGCAAACCTTTTTTTCCTCAGGTGCCAAAGGAGCATAGGTGTGTGCTATCGTGCTCACACCCATAATTCAATGCCTGGGGAGGGCAAAAGCTGCTTCCACCAACCCCTGGAGGCCACTGGAGGCCGGAAACGGCCTGTTTCCCAACTTCTGATGGGCCCAGAAAACTCTTGTTTCGCCCTTCCCAGGCCTCAAAGGCTTCCCTGGATTCTGGGGAGGGTAAAAATGCTCTCTTTCCCACATCCATGGAGGTTCTCTGGTAGCCAAACCCCCCCCGCCCCCGGAGCTACTGTTCAAGCCAAAACTCATGCATGTTGGAGCTGAGCTAGGACAATGGCTCATGTGCCAGCAGATATGGCTTCGCGTACCACCTGTGGCACCCATGCCATAGGTTCGCCATCACTGGTCTAGGCCCTGGCCACACCCACTAAGAAACTGGGCAGAGAACCCCTTGCTAAAATTTTTGAAGCCCACCCTTGCTGGTTGGAAAACTTTTACATATCGTGACCTAGCCATCCAATGGAATTAATATAAATAAAAACCACATGTATATGTAAGCCAAAATAGTATTGCCTCATTTTGAAACTAACCATTGTGCTATCTAGATCAGTGTTGTCTACCCTGGCCACAGCTTTTAAAAGTTACAGGAAGGAATTTTTCACCATCTTACATGAAACTAACAATTATCTCTGTAAACTTTTTTCTTGCAAAATTGGTCCTCATAATGAGCTACAGCACTATCTTCTATATTTTGAAACCCTACCCCAAATTATAAAATTGATCCTAATGGAAATTCATTATATAAAAACTCAAGTTAACATTAAAAAACAACTGTTAGTATCACATTTAATAGTTATAACTATTCCGTTTACTCAAAACATTTTGGTTGTTTTTGTGTTTCTTTTACCAAATATCTGTAGCTGAATAGTTCTGGTAATATTATATTGTTCCTTTTCAAACTCAAAGGTCATTTCACAAGTATAATAGCCTGAATCATTCATCAAAATAGGATTGACCAAGAGATAATTAGTGCCATTCAGAGCTGCAAACTTCTTATTATCCATGTTCAGAGGTATAGAATCCTAGAGATGAAAAGAAAAGAAAGGAGCTATTTAACATTTAATTGTAGCATTAGACTTGCTTCAATGCAAAGGTAATGCCAATTTTCCTCTTGCATATATTTTTCCATTGATTTTGGAGTATTTAAAATTTTCAGATTGGTTTAAAAATCATATCGTTGACATGGTGACATCAATCTTTGGAGAGCTCCTGCATTTTTTTTTCTAGAATGCCTGATGATCTATTCAAAATAATCAAATAAGTTTATACAAACTAGAATTAGGCAACCTAAATCTATATGGTTTGATTGGTTGATATTTATTTCTTAAACTATAAAGTAATTTTTGTCAAAAAATTATGAAAGTAGCTAAGATTAAGTCATCCAAACAAAAAAGTACAATAAGCAATACAATGAAAAAAATTACCATCTCAAATCAACACAAGGTGACAATAGAAAACAGGACAGAACTAAAAAAAAAATGGGCAAAGAGCAAATATTTGAATTGGCTCAAAAATAATATCAAGATCAGGGCCATTTCTATTTTCAGTGGAGAATGGCCTACTTTTTACCAATAATGGGAACCTTGGGGGTTTTGAGAGCATGTGATGGATGTCAGGAGATGCTTTCTCTCTTTGCTTTGTAGCATGCCAATAACTTTTTAAAAGGTCAAATTAGGACAGGAAGCCTAGAAGAAAATATTATGAAGTATAGGTCACCAAGATATATTTTCTTGCCAGCAGTTTAGACATTAATGGCTGTGTGTTGTGTTATTTTGAGGGGACAGCACATTTACACTGTTGTACAAAATGTATACTCACTACTTTACATTGTAGCCAAGTGTCATTTCTTCAGTGTTGTCACATGAAAATATATACTTAAATATTTACAAAGTGTGAAGGGGGTGTACTCATTTCTGTGACATACTGTAGGTATACATAAGTTTTAGCATATCCAATTCATCTGAGTTACAGAATGGAATAGAATTCTTTATTGGCGAAGTGTGATTGGACACACAAGGAATTTGTCTTGGTGCAAATGCTCTCAGTGTACATGAAAAAAAATAAAGATTTGTCAAGAATCATGTGGTACAACACTTAATGATTGTCATAGGGGTCAAATAAGCAATGAAGAAACAATATTAATAAAAATCTTAGGATACAAGCAACAAGTTCCTCCTAAGTGGGAGGAAAAGGGTGATAGGAATGATGAGAAAAAAACAGTAGAAATAGAAGTGCAGACTTAGTAAAAAGTTTGACTGTGTTGAGGGAATTATTTGTTTAGTAGAGTGATGGCGTTTGGGAAAAAACTGTTCTTGTGTCTAGTTGTCTTGGTGTGCAGTGCTCTGTAGCGACATTTTGGGGATAGGAGTTGAAACAATTTGTGTCCAGGATATGAGGGGTCAGTAAATATTTTCATATTTAGCACCTCTAATTATCTATTAGAGGTTCAAATAGTGATTTATAGCATCTTTTACAATTGCCCAAATATCATTGATTTAAAGTAACAGTGATGAGAACAGGTTTGACATCACTGCCACAATAGCTAGATGATGGCATGAAGATGCTCAAAGACTCTAGTGGAGAAAAGGCTATTGTTTAACAGTCAACACTTTGGGGTGGGCGAGGAGATGGGACAATAACTTCTTAAAATGAAAGAGGAAAAATTTCTACCATGTAGTGTGATCATTGCAGGTTTTAAAAACAATATTTCTGATGTTACAATGATACGGCGAGTGTTCCAGAAGTCAAATGGTGCTATAACACAGGCTTCATTTAGACTATAACATTTAGACTATAATATAAAGCCCTTCATGGCACCGGACCGGAATATCTCCGGGACCGCCTTCTGCCGCACGAATCCCAGCGACCAGTTAGGTCCCACAGAGTTGGCCTTCTCCGGGTCCCGTCAACTAAACAATGTCGTTTGTTGGGACCCAGGGGAAGAGCCTTCTCTGTGGTGGCCCTGACCCTTTGGAACCAACTCCCCCCAGATATCAGAGTTGCCCCCACCCTCCTAGCCTTTCGTAAGCTCCTTAAAACCCACCTCTGTCGTCAGGCATGGGGGAATTGACATTTTCCCTCCCCCTAGGCTTATAAAATTTATGTATGGTATGCTAGTATGTATGGTTGGTTTCTAAACTGGGGTTTTTTAAATTAACTTAAATATTAGATTTGTTTACATTGTATTATTATTGCTGTGAGCCGCCCCAAGTCTGCGGAGAGGGGCGGCATACAAATCTGATTAAATAAATAAAATAAATAAATAACTCAGAACTGATGAAAATTAATCAGTACTGAATGTTTCATCCTATTACATTTGTAATGTATTAAGCTCTGGAGGAACATAGATGCTTTATCTTATTTAGTGAATTTTGAATATTGGAAACTGAAGTTCAAATCCCCATATAGAAATTTATAAATGATTTGAAAATAATACCTTGTACCACTTGAGTTCATAATTGGTATTGTTTTGTATAAAATTTTCTAGATTAGGACAAACTACCCTTCCGGAACTAAGCTGGAATGCCTTTTGAGGATAGGAAATATTATTGGTTTGATTTCTCTTGACAACTTCTAAATACATTGACACTTTAGCACAGTAGGAGGAATTCCTGCAGGAAAAAGATAAAGTCACAATGAGGAATTGCAGCATTACAAAAATAAAGATGAAACTTTTCATTCTTTATTACTCATATTTAATCGTTTTAGACAACACGTAATAGGAATACCAGAAACTGGACAGTACTGACATACTGAATTGTGTAAACTGATTTTGTTGAAAACACTCCTGCTCACATACATTCTGGTGCTCTTCTTTCACCCCCAATTCCTTAGAGTTGGGGATTTTCTGGAACAGAATGAGAAACCCCAGACTAATTTTTTTACAACTAATTGCCCAGCTCGTAAGTAGTGTTCCCTCTAATTTTTATGGGGGGTGGGCAGAAAAGTATAGTGTCTGAGCGGCAGTCCCTTTGGGACTGGGCGGCACAGAAATAGATAGATAGATAGATAGATAGATAGATAGATAGATAGATAGATAGATAGATAGATAGATAGATAGATACTGTGTGTCTATAACAGTGAGCTCATAATAGGGCAACTCTATCAATATCAAAATGCCACTTAAATAGTTGAGCTAGTTTCAAACTACATTTTGATTTTCTTTCTCTCTTCCTTACTCCCATTCTTTTTCTTTTTCTTTTCATTCCTCTCTTTTTTCTATCTGTTTCTCTCCCTCTCTCTCTCCTTCCCTCTCACTCTTTCCCTCTCGGCTTCTGGGCAGGTTTGGAAAACTCTGAGTTGATGATGATTTTTAAGTGAGCGATTGCTCACTGCTCAGCTTAGAGGGAACTATGCTCGTAAGTAAGCATTCTCCTTACCATTTTCCCCAAAAGAAAACAATAGTAAAGTCCTAATCTTAGTAAAGCTAAATGTAACTATAGTAAAGTGCTCATTTAATGGTGCATAAATACGCCCATGTGCAACTTCATAGAATCAAGAGCTGTACTTGCATTTGCATCCATATTAAGGGACAAAACTAGAAACAGATCTCAAGTAGGTGCTTGTTTTTTTAAATGATTTTTAGCTCTCATAAAAATACAAAAAGTAACTTCCTCTCCAATGCAAAAAGAAACCTTCTCAAATCCTCCATTCTATTTTTTTTATTTTAATAATAAACAAACAAAACAAAACATACAGACACACACACACACAAACACACACACATATATATATAAAACGCAAAATGAATTTGCTTAATACTTTACAATTCTGTTTCCATTGATTCCTTCTTTTTCTTAAACGTTAGTTCAATTCTTTTTTCTTTCCTATCCAGCTACAGTATATAATTTTCCCCAAACTGTATAGTAGTCTTTATTTTGTTTATTCTGTAATTCATATGTTAATTTGCTTAATTTAGCACAATCTAGCATTTTCCTAATCACCATTCTCCATTCTAGGTGTAGTGATGGGCCATTATTGTTTATTTTTGTTTATTTATATTCCACCTCTATTATTTTTACAAATAACTCAAGACAGTTAACATATCCTATTTTTCCACAACAACAACTCTGTGAGGTGAATTGGGCTGAGGGAATGAATGACTGAAAGTCACCTAGTTGCCCACAAATCACATTTTTGAGCTCTTAGAGTAAATCCATGGCCAGTGAAAACTTTTTGTTTTTCTAGTTGCAATGTGAGGAAACTGACTGCACTATAGGAAAATATGAAAGTACTAGAGGGGTGTATGTGTATGTGTGTAATTTATCACTCTTCAATGTCATACATACATTAATCAAGAATTATATGAAGTAGTAGTCAGCACTGACTGAATTATTGAAATAATACTTTATTTAGAGCTCACTGAACCATGCTTTGGAAATTCTAAACTCTCAAACTCTTCACTTTTAGATATTACAACAATGGTAAAAATTATATCTAATCTTGATTTTTTGTCAATCCTCAACATACAGTACTTTCCTAACTCATACATCATTTCGTTATCATGGATAAATTTTAAGGTGGACACCCTTAATCCCTGAATTGGCAATCACTAAATATATCACAAAATTCAGGAAAGCTGAACAGTCTGAGGAGAACCATGTTCACATTAGTCCAGGAATTAGTCTAGGGAGAAAATGGATCTGTTCACTTAAATATGCAAATTAAATATTGGCGGGTCCCAGGGGAAGAGCCTTCTCTGTGGTGGCCCTGACCCTCTGGAACCAGCTCCCCCCTGAGATTAGAACTGCCCCCACCCTCCTTGCCTTTCGTAAACTCCTTAAAACCCACCTCTGTTGTCAGGCATGGGGGAACTGATATAACCTCCCCAGGCCTATATTGTTTATGTATGGTATGTTGTGTGCATGCTTTTTTTAATTATGGGTTTTTAGTTTTAATTATTAGATTTGTGTTCTACATTGTTTTTTCTATTACTGTTGTGAGCCGCCCTGAGTCTACAGAGAGGGGCGGTATACAAATTAAATAAATAAACAAACAAACAAACAAACAAACAAACAAACAAACAAATATTCCTTGATCCTAAATTGAATAGTAAGCTTTGTGTTAGTAAAAGTGGACATGAATTTTCCAACAATGTATCCAGCATACATAAATTGTACAGAAAACAACTTTCCTCCCAACAGTATTTTGTGAGTGCTGTGTTAGTACTCTAGTGCCTTTTCTACTAACCTTTTACCTATTCCTGGCTAAGTGCGTTCTGTTTCCAAAGTTAAGCTATGTAAAACTGAATGACCCCCTGAGTTGCATGCTTACCTTTGAGTGCAGATGTATTCTCCACTGTCCTGAAGAGTGGTTGGTAAAAGCCAGAAAGCATCATCTTGTGACATTATTCTTGGTCCTTTAAATCCTACAGGGATAATAGTTGATGAACCTTTTTTCTCCCAGGTCAGGTTAAGGGACAGATCGAAAGGCTTTATATTTTTGTATTGTAGACATTTTAGGACTATGGGTTCTCCTTCCAGGACAAAAGTAGGCCAGGGGTTTACGGTGTGATCTTGGCAGTTATCTGCATAAACACAGAATTACTTTGTATTAAAAAAGAGAAAGAAGAACCAGAAGAACCAACAACAGGAGACTCTTCTTTCCATGGATTTTCTATCACGATGAGAACTTTCACCTGCATTTTCCACACGATGGATTCGGAAGGCAGAAATGTTGAGCATATTAGCACTGAAAATGCAAAGGAGTCTGGGCACCATTTTCCATAAGAAACAGGAAAGCGAAAAATCAGGGATGATATTTGGAGACCTGCAAATGAAAAAAAAAATGTCAGTAAACCCTCCACATTATTAGCAACAGGCTTTTTTGACAAATACAGTGTTCCCTCGATTTTCGCGGGTTCGAACTTCGCGAAACGTCTATACCACGGTTTTTCAAAAATATTAATTAAAAAATACTTTGCAGTTTTTCCCTCTATACCATGGTTTTTCCCACCCGATGACGTCATATGTCATTGCCAAACTTTCATCTGCCTTTAAAAAACATTTTTAAAAATAAACTTTAATAAATAAACATGGGGAGTAATAATCTAAATGGTTGCTAAGGGAATGGGAAATTGTAATTTAGGGGTTTAAAGTGTTAAGGGAAAGCTTGTGACACTGCTCATAGCCAAAAATAGTGTATTTACTTCCGCATCTCTACTTCGCGGAAATTCGACTTTCGCGGGCGGTCTCGGAACGCAGCCCCGCGAAAATCGAGGGAACACTGTATGTCCAAGTCAAGTCCAAATTATAAACTCGGAAACACTTGCGCAACATGTACTAGTGCTGGTTGTCTTAAGGGTAAGATAAATAACTTTAGAATGACACAGGTAGCATGTGAATGCTAGGCTCAGGAAGCTCTTAGATTCTGCCATAGAAAGCCATTTTGGTGTAATAGTTAAAGGCATCAAACTAGAAAAGGGGGGACTGTGAGGCTCTGTGGTGGATGCATATGAGAATGCTCAGTATAACAATCATTGCTGAAAGTCTACAGGGCTGTGGCTGTCCCTTCTCTCCTAATATGAATGTGAGTCCTGAACTCTGGTACTGATGGTACATCAAGTAACTGGAGAAATTTCACATGTTGCTTGCTTAGTGATCATTAGAAATTATCATTAGATCATTGGTTAGACCTCCCAGCATGGCAAAGGATGCCAAAAAGCTGCTGACCTACCTGATTCCTACTATTTTTTTTCCATTGAAACAAAAAAGACAGTGTTGTAAGGATCTTGGCCATCTCAAACAGATTGGAGGTCTTGCATCCTCCGCTACTTTCTTTTGAATATATAGTGGGAAAGGCAAAAATGAATACTAAAATGACCATAGGATGTTTAGAAGGACTCCAAACTTTTGCCAGCAAAGGTCTAGTGGAACTAGTTTATATCCTTGCCCCAACAGAACAAATAAATGAACTGTTTAGGTCTCTTGCTCAAGAATAAAGTGCATTTTTGGAGTATAAGACACATCTAAAAGAAGGTGAATTGTCAGTGCGTCTTATACACTGAATACAGCTATTTTGGGCCTGCCGAAGCCCTTCTCTGCATCCCATTTTTTTAAAAAATAGGCCCATATTTGGGGAAAATGGGGTGCACAGAAGGTTTGGAAAGCCTGCAGAGAGCTCCTGGCTGCTGGGGGTGGCAAAAATGCCCCCATTTTTGTGAAAAACACTTATTTTTTCCCATTTTATCACAAAAACAGGGAAAATTTTGCCTTCCCCCAGTCCCCAGGAGCTCTTTGCAGACCTCCCAGACCCTTTGCCCATTCAATTTTTGCACAAAAATTAAATAAATGTCCCTAAACTAGCCTACTTTTTGCAAAAATGGGGGCATTTTTGCCATCCCCCAGCACCCAGGACATCTCTGCAGGCTTCCCAGACCCTTTGTCCATCCAATTTTTTGGGGAAAAATGGGCAAAAAATGGCCTGTTTTTCACAAAAAAACCAGAAGCAGTTTTGCCTTCTAATTACCCCATCTAGCATGACTGGAAGAGAAATTCTGGGAATTAAAGTTCACTAGTCTTAAAGCTGTCAAGTTTGAAGACCCCTGGGTTAGAGGTGCAAGGGTCTTCAAACTTGGCAAGTTTAGGACTTGTGGACTTCAACTGCCATTCCTGAGCTAGAATGACTGGAGGAGGAATTCTGGGAGTTGAAGTCCACAAGTCTTAAAGCTGTCAAGTTTGAAGTTTGTAAAAAGTGTACATGGTTATAAAAAGTATTTTGCTACACTGGTATTTTATTAAATAATATAATACTACACCATTTGGTTCAGAATACTTTTTCCCTTGTTTTCTCCTTCTAAAATCTAGGTGCGTCTTATACTCTGAAAAAGTTTGATACTTCTTATTGCTCAAGACTATTGTTTATGAATGACACAGGGAAAATCCAGTTAAAAGTGCTTGAACTATATTCATGATGGCTTAACTTTGAGGCATCGGAATACAGTGTACTTTACTCATTACTCAATTATTTGTTTCCTGTCCATTCACATTTGAAATTGTGATGTGAAACTTGAGCCTTGCCTGACGCATGCTAAAATTGGATATAATTAAGAACTGAAGGAAAAACATGAAAATGCATACGTGTTCCTTCCTCTGAAGTGCAGATCTCGGAATAAAATGGACAGGTTTTACTTATATGCCTATTTGAAATCCCACATACTGTTGTGAGTTCTCCTTGTCCACCTCAGGTCATGTCAGATTCTGAGGAGGATGAGCCAGGCCCCTCTGGGTACCCTGGGCCAGGGGGGTTGCCAGAGGAAGCAGAGAGCAACAGTGAGGCAGAAAGTGACTTGAATGAGCCTGAGGAACCACTAGAGGGAGTTGAGGTGACATTGGGAAAGTGGTCCCAGTCAGACAGTGAAGGAGACATGAGAGTGGAAAGCCATTGAATAAACCCTGGCTATAGAAGAATGCTCAGAAGGCAAGAAGAGTTACAGAGTAGAAGGTATTTATTCACAGCCTTAGCTCTTTGAGGTGTGATGTCACTTCCAGGCATTATAAAGGAATTATTATTATTATTATTATTATTATTATTATTATTATTATTAATTAGATTTGTATGCCGCCCCTCTCCGGAGACTCGGGGCGGCTCACAACAGTAATAAAAAACAGTGTAATAATGGGACAAATCTAATAATAAAAAATATATAAAACTCACAACAATTAAAAACCATACAGCACATACATACCAAACATGAAATATAAAAAGCCTGGGGGAGATGTCTTAGTTCCCCCATGCCTGGCAATACCAGGTGGATCTTGAGTAACTTGCGAAAGACAAGGAGGGTGGGGGCTATTCTAATCTCCGGGGGGACTTGGTTCCAGAGGGCTGGGGTTGCCACAGAGAAGGCTCTTCCCCCTGGGGCCCGCCAAATGACATTGTTTGGTCGACGGGACCCGGAGAAGGCCAACTCTGTGGGACCTTATCGGCCACTGGGATTCGTGCGGTAGAAGGCAGTTCCGGAGGTATTCTGGTCCAATGCCATGTAGGGCTTTAAAGGTCATTACCAACACTTTGAATTATGACCGGAAACTGATCGGCAGCCAATGCAGACCACGGAGTGTTGTAGAAATGTGGGCGAATCTGGGAAGCCCCACGATAGCTCTCACGGCCACATTCTGCACGATCTGAAGTTTCCGAACACTTTTCAAAGGTAACCCCATGTAGAGAGCGTTGTAGTCTCTACATGGGGGATTGTGCAGGAATGGGATTGTGGAAAATGGGGCATGGAGACTTAACGCCATTCTTTGGAAGAGACATGAAACTGAGGGTGTGCGGGAACGAAGCTTTAAAACCATGATTTCTGCTGCAAATATATCATCCTTGTTGGACACTGTGCTAGAAAAGACTTTGGTGAACAGAACTATGTTTGCGTAAATTGACTTTGGGGCTTTATCTCAGGAATGTAGATAAGGAATAAGTTTCTGGCACTTTTCCCGGACATAGATCAAAGCTGGCTCAAAAAGAGATAGTATTTGCTTCTGTGCTGCATTAATCCTGCGTTTTCATTCATGTATGCTTGATTTTGAATAAAGAGTGAGTTTTTATTAATAAATAAGTAATTTTGGAGATTAGAATTTGCTGGAGGCCCATGAATCCGAACACATACGATGAAGAATTGCACTGTATTTTGTTCTAGACAGAGTGCTAATCCCTTAATGTGAATTGTTTGGCTTTGGCCATGCCTTAAATTGTTTGACAGTACTGTGATTTATAAATTACGTTTTCTGCCTTAGTGAGATAAGAGGACCCAGTGACCTGCTATATGCTCAGCCAACAGTTAAGCAAATCATGGGATAGGAATAAATTGTGATTGGATTTCTGCAACAGCGGATATTCTTTTGGCATTTCTAATTTTAGATAAAACCATCCTAACGAATCCCTAGTGACATTGGGAAGCAGGTTATTGGCCAGGAAAAAAAATTATCCTAGTGATACTGATGAGAGAAAAAGAGAGGGAAAGTGTGGAATGTTTTGACATAGAATCATCAGGAAATAAATAGCATACTATGGGTTTAAAAATTATTGCTGCTGATAACATATTTAATAAGTTAATATTAACATAACAAACTTGATACCTGCTGCCTGTTGCCTTTGTTGAGTAAGATTCACTCTAATTCAGGGGTCTCCAAACTTGGCAACTTTAAGACTTGTGGACTTCAACTCCCAGAATTCTCCAGCCACCATAGCTGGCTAGAGAATTCTGGGAGTTGAAGTCCACAAGTCTTAAAGTTGCCAGGTTTGGAGACCCCTGCTCTAATTGATCTGAGTTTTGTATGATGATGGAAACTCCTTAGGACAGGGATCAGCAACCCACGGCTTTGGAGCCGCATTCAGCTCTTTGGGCCCCCTGCTGTGGCTACTGTCCCATTCCTGGCTAGCCTCACCTTCCTCTCTCTGACTTGGCCTGAGAAGATAAAGGCGATGGTGTGAATGGAGAAGCAGCAGTGGCTGATTCTTTGGCACTGGTTGAGGAACATAGCCACCCCTAGCTGAGGCTTCCCTTTGGGCAACCCTCCTCCCACTCTCGTGCCTCCCTGGCTGGCCATGGCAGGGCCATGAGTGTGCACATGCATGGGGAGACCCTCAAACAAATGCCAAGCACAACAAAGGCATCCTCAGAGGGCAGGCGGTGGGTGGATCACTTAAGGAGGATCTTTGGACATGACTTCCCTCCTGCCCCAAGAATCTGGCCCTTGCCTTGCCATGTCCCAGCCTGTCCTCCCTATACAGTTGTTCGGCTAAGCATTAGGGAGGTAAGCTCCAGCCTAAAATGGCAGGAAGTGAAGGCTGCCTTCGCTCCGGCAACCCTCCTCCCCCTCCTTCTCCTCTCATGCGGGATGGAGAGGCAAGGCAAAGTGATGCTCAGATCCTTAGGGCAGGAAGGTAGCAGCCCTGTAGCTGTCTTCACACCACATTTGCACATAAGGCTTCCTTCACTTCCTGCCGCTTCGGGCTGGAGATCACGCCCCCCCCCCTCAGCCGAACAGTGTGAGGGCAACAGGATGGACCCGGCAAGGCAATGGCCAGATCCTTAGGGCAGGAGAGAAGCATGTGCCTTTGCGTCTTGAGGAGGGTCTCCCCACACGTGCCACAGCCAGGGAGTTGTGGGAAGGGGAGGAGGGTCGCCTGAAGAGAAGCTAAGGGTGGTGACTGTTCCTCAGCACATACCACAGTGAGAAGGGGAGAGAGAGGGAGGAAGAGAGAGAGATGGGGAGAAGGAAAGAGAGGGAGAAAGATGAGAGGGAGAAAAAGAGATGGAGAGAGAGAAAGAGAGGGAAAAGAGAGGGAGATATAGCTTTTTCTTATAGAAAACAAACCCATAAAACCCGGGTAGCCATATCTGAGGGAGAGTGTCATGTGACTCAATGAGAATGGTGTCAAGTTGGCCATTCCCACCCAGGTTTTGTGTCTCCGGGTGTTTTGTTTTCTCTGGGAATCAGGTCCAAATGGCTCTTTGACTTTTTAAGGTTGCCGACCTCTGCCCTAGGCTAAAAATCAGACATGAGCCCAAGCCTGACTGGACTGGTGAAACCTTTAAACCTTTCCTAGAGCAGACCTTGGCATTTTGCCACTCACACATCATATCCGGCCCTTTAACTGTCCCTGTCTGGCCCAAGTGAGGTCAACCAGAAATTAGAAATAAAATGTAAACATATGCCATGCATGCAATAGAACTGCATTGCTTTTATTTTGAAAATAACTGCTATTTTTATTTCAATTTGCATATGCCTGTGCAACTTCATAACCCTATTGGTTCAGCCCTCCACAACTTTCACAGGTTCTTATGTGGCCCCTAGGGAAAATTAACACACACACACACACACACACACACACACACACCCAATACATAGAGTAGTATGAAGCAAGACTATTTTGTTTTTTTCCCCTTAGGCTGAATTCCATCCCAGATTGGTTGCAGATCAGGACTAATATTGGACCATTAATTGGTGATGATGATCCCCCCCCCCTGAACAAACTGCATGAGCTGCCACCACTGGAAAACACATCACAGTGGTCAGTCACTCAATGTCCCTACTTGATTTATGGGAATTGTTTTTTGCCTAGGCAAAGCACTCAGTTGAATAGAGTTTAGTCTAACTATTGCTTTAACACTTGGTCTTCTAATTTTAAGACATCTTTGATTTGATGGTTCTTCTTCTCTGATTCTAATTCTTTTAGTTTCTTATAACTGGGAAAAAAAGTTACCATCATACAAAACAAAACAGCTTAAGTACAGTAACTTAAATGGTAACTCATTGCTTTGGAAAGGGTTGTTTTTATATGTGTGTGTGTATGGGGAGTTGAACAAAGGTCAGCAGCACTGATAAAGAATATCTTAGGTAGCTTGACCTAATCTACAACCATCAAGTCACTACAACCAGACTTCCTCTAATCTAGAACCTTCCAGATGTGATGGATTTTCTATTCCCAACACTCCAATCAGCACAGTGTTTGACCATGCTGTCTGATAATTCTGGATAATACTAAGTAAGGACCAGTCATTTATGAGGCTAGAGACTTGGAACCAGTCTCATTTCTATTTCTCTTATCACTTCTATTTTGTATCTGTTGTGCATGTCAGTGCATAACATGTAGATGAAACTATATTTCCATTTTATTATAAGAGAGAAAACCAAACATTGTTATATTTCATATAATTTTCCTTTTGTTGTGTATGAACAAAAGGAACAAAAATAAAAAGAGTGTCTTGCTCCTTGAATTACATCCAATTTTATAGGCAGGGCTATTTTTAATTTTTGAAAATGTGTATTCCCATAAATGTTTCCAGAAGGTTCTCCGCGTATGATTTATTACAACATTTTAGAATAATCAAGCTGCATTCCACTTAATAGTCAAACTCCCTGTCTTTCTACTACTCTGGCTACATAATGATGAAATCAACTGATTTCTCTTCCACCTCAACTTTTAAAAACAACAACAACAACAACAACAACAACAACAACAACAACAACAACACCATTTTCTCTTACCTGTAGCTCTTCATTGTCTGGCCTTAGCAATATCCAGATAACTACAACATGGAGAAGAGTAGATGATCTTAAATACCCCAGAGAAAACGCAAGGGGAATTTCCCCATGTTTCCCAATCAACATTTGTTATAAAAAAGTGACTTGAAGAATACCTTTTCCACATGGTGTAGCAATGTTGTGGTGAGGAGTGTGTGAGAGTTTGAATCAATACTTGTCAAGAGTAAGCACATTGCCCAAAAGAGGGGAAATGACTGCTACATATAGATATACACAAAGTTCCCTTTTTCATGTGTCGGATGCTGTTTCTTTTCACCACTGAAAATCCTTTGGTTGCTGCTATTTAGATTTTCAATGAAGTTGAAGATCTGTCACTCGTAGGAGACCTTCACTGAAGTAGGTCATTTATTGAATTTGTTTGTTTGTTTGTTTGTTTGTTTGTTTGTTTGTTTGTTTGCTTGCTTGCTTGCTTGCTTGTTTGTGTTGGAAGGGACCCTGAGGATCTTCTAGTCCAACCTCCTGCTGGTGCAGGAGAATTTACACCATCCCAGACATATGGCAGTCCAATCTCTTCTTGAAGATCTCCAGTGTTGGAGCGTTCACAACCTCCGTGGGTAGACTATTCCACCAGTTGATTGCTCTCATCATCAGAAAGTTCTTCCTTATTTCCAGGTTGAATTTCTCCTTGGTCAGTTTCCATCCGTTTGCTTCTGGTCTGACCCTCTACTACCCTAGAAAAGAGCATGACCCCCTCCTCTACATGGCAACCCCTCAAGTACCTGTATACTGAATTACTTGAAAAATTTCCTTCATTCTCAAGCTTTATTGGCTGAACCCACAAAACTTTCCATGTGTATATCTGAGATACCTTTACATAGAGATATGTACTTTCCACAATCCAAGTGCAGTTGGAATCAAATTAAAAATGAAAGAAAGAAAAATTTTGTTGAAATAACAGATCTCAGGAATAGCTTGCCATATAAACTAGAACAGAAGAAGAAAATGTTTCAGCAAAAACATTTTTTTAATAGAAAAAAAAAGTCATTAAACTCTAAATGACTCAGGGAGTTTAGGTGGTAAATGACAAAAACAACTATATTTACATAAAAATGTTTTTAAAGACATTGCTTCCTTCTCATCCAGTTCTTCAATTGTGTGGGAATTGAGCAGTTGATTAAACCTCTCGTTTGCTTCATCATGGATTATGACAGCCTCTGGTCTGCTCTTATTGTGAGCAATTGCTGACACTGGCTGCTTTCTCAGGGTATCGTGGGTGGCAGAAGATTTTCGTTAGGCCTAGCTTTCTCAGCAACAGTGCCAGTTCTCTGAGAAAATCACCTTTGAAGATCTAGCTGTTCCCCTTCCTGAGATGCCCCTTCTAGCATCTGAGAAAGATGTTGTTTTGAAAGGTTCTGCTTTACTTGCCCACAAGATCATATGCTGCAACATCCTGCCTGTCGGCGACTACTTCAGCTTCAACCACAACAACACAAGAGCACACAACAGATTTAAACTTAATATTAACCGCTCCAAACTTGACTGTAAAAAATATGACTTCAGTAACCGAGTTGTCGAAGCGTGGAACTCATTACCGGACTCCATAGTGTCATCCCCAAACCCCCAACACTTTACCCTTAGATTATCCACGGTTGACCTATCCAGATTCCTAAGAGGCCAGTAAGGGGCGAGTACAAGTGCACTAGAGTGCCTTTCGTCCCCTGTCCTATTGCTCCCCTATATCTCCTATACCTTTCTTCTATTCCTATATCTCTTCTATTCTTTCATTGATATGTTCTATTACTATACCTTCTTTTTATTATTTCTTAGATATATTTTACTACGAGTATCTCCTCTATAACCTTCATCATGTATTTTACTATGTGTATATAGATATACACCCACTAAAACCCTAATTGTGTATTGAATAGAATAGAATAGAATTTTTATTGGCCAAGTGTGATTGGACACACAAGGAATTTGTCTTGGTGCATATGCTCTCAGTGTACATAAAATAAAATATACAAAATGAAATAAATAAATAAATAAATAAATAAATAAATAAATAAATAGAACCCTTCAGTGTCATTATTACTGAGATCTGATTCTATGCCAACTTGCATGCTTTCCCTTGACATAGTGCTTTCTAAATTATATTAACACCACACTGTGTACAGCCCACAACCCAATAGATGTCAAGGTCTTCTTTGAACATGATGGACAAACATCATCAACACCCAATAATCATCTAGATTGAAGAAACATCCAAATATAATATATAAATAAACCATCAACCAACAAGACAAATGAGCAATGTCATTGTAAAGTAGTGCCAGTAGCATGTCTTAGAATTAGTTCCTCTTCACAAATCTGAACACCAAGAATGCTGTTTCCCAAACATTAAAATAATGTACCATAAGTATGGGATGCAGTGGCTCAGTGGCTAAGACACTGAGCTTGTCGATCGAAAGGTTGGCAGTTCAGCAGTTTGAATCCTTAGTGCATAACGGGGTGAGCTCCCATTACTTGTCCCAGCTTCTGCCAAACTTACATTTTGAAAGCATGTAACAAATGCAAGTAGAAAGGGAAGATAACAGTGTTCCGTGCACCTTTGGCATTTAGTCATGCTGGCCACATGACCCTGGAGACGTCTTTGGCACTATCTCTTTAGTTTTGAAACGGAGATGAGCACCGCCCCCTAGAGTCGGGAACAACTAGCACATACAAGGGGAATCTTTATGTTTACTTTTTACCATAAATATCACAAGTCAAAATACATGTACATGTGCAAATAACATTTTACAATGCCTTTACACCAGGAATGGGTTCTACTTATCTTCCCTACCAGTTCGCATCACAATAGAAGTTTTGCGTCCATGCGCTTCCCTTGCACACATATCACTTCTAAGAAATGACCCTTTTTGCATGTGCAGAATTCTTTTTGCATGCGCAGAGGGGTGGTTTTTTTGCAATCTGTAGCAACCGGAGAACCAGTTTGGGAGAATGGACCACCGTCATTGCTGCTGGTTAGGTGAGCAGCAACAAATTTCCACTACCGGTTCTAAAGAACTGGTACAAACTAGCAGCAACCCATCACTGCAGAAGAAGGGCCTTCTCCATGGTAGTTCCCTTCGTTTGGAACATCATGCCCATAGACATTAAACTGCACTGAGTCCGCTGGAGAAGGGCGGCCTAGAAATTCAGACAAACAAACAAACAAACAAACAAACTGGCCCTCACTTTGACACCTTTTTGTAAATCCCTGAATACTTGGTTTTACCAGCGGGCTTCATTTGATTGTGGTTGGTTGTGTCACTGGGTATTGGGGTTTTTAAATTACCATATTTTTTAGGGTAAAAGACGTACCTTTTTCTCCCCCAAAAGAGGCTGAAAATTTGGGTGCATCTTATACTCCAAATGTATCTTTTAATAAGCTTTTTTTCAACCCTAACCAGGTGCTAATGCGATCTTCCATGCTTTACTAGCTAAGTGATCTTCCCTTTGCCTGCTTTTTTCATTGCTTCTCCCTCCGACAATCAGCTGAGCCTTTTTTTCCGTCGTAAGGAGGTGCTAACGGTGAAGTGATCTTCCGTGCTTTGCTAGCAAGTCATCTTCCACCTTTTTCCAGCCCTAACAAGGTCCTAACAAGTGAAGCAAACTTCTGTGCTTTGCTAGAGAAGTGATCATCCGTTTGCCTGCTTTTCTCATTGTTGCTCTCTCTGAAGAGAGAGAGAAGTGAAGTATTTTAGAAACTGATTTTTATCCCCAGCCAGGGGATAAAAGGCAAGCACGTGGGCTCAGAATCAGCAATCTATGCGCTGAAGCTGACCAGATTAAGGACTAGCCACATGAATATCTGGTAGGCAGATTATTTTTTCCCTATTTTCCTTCCCAAAAATTAAGATGTGTCTTATACTCCAAAACATATGGTATTATTTCCTAAATAGTATTTTTATTGCTGGCAAACTGCCTACAGTCACTCTGACAAATATATCATGGACTAGCAATTGATATAATAACAGTGAAAAGATATTTACATGGCAGGATCTGTTTGTATCTACAAAGGTCAGAATCATGCAGGAAATTATTTTTTCCTGTGACACTCTTGGAAGGCAAGAGCTGGGTTTAAAGAAGACTCAGAATATGAAGAGTATTGATATTTTGGACACATTATGCAAAGAAGGATAAAAAAATACAAGGCGATAATCAATAGCAAGATAATTGATTGTAGCAGTGTTTAAGTACTCCATTGGAGAATTGAAAAAGTCAAGCTGGTATAAATCATTCTGGTAGTCTATCTATATCAATGATGGTGAACATTTTAGAGATGGAGTCTCAAACTGCAACCCAAAACTCACTTATTTATTGCAACGGGCCAATAAGGTTATTTATTTATTTCATTTCATTTATATGCTGCTCACTCTGAAATGGACTCTGAGCAGCTAACAACAGTTATAAATATAATACAGATAGAAAGACCAATTAAAAACATCAATAAAATCTACAATACAAAAACTACTACAGTATATAAAAAACCCATACATACTAACATTCAATCCTAATTCCAGGCCTGCTGGAAAACCCAGGTCTTGACGGCTTTCCAGAAGACCAGTAGGGAGGAGATAATGCAAATCTCTAGGGGCAATTGATTCCAAAGGGTCAGAGCCACCACATAGAAGGCTCTTCCCCAACCGACATTGTTTGGCAGACGGGACCTGGAGAAGGCCAACTCTGTGGGCCCTTACTGACTGCAGTAAAGTATGAGCGAGGAGCAGTCCTGTACATTTATTTAACCTATATAATGATATTTTACTACCTAAAATAATGATAAACAATGTAGAGTTCAGCTAATTCCTCGGAGTGGGGTGGCATATAAGCAGTGAAGGGCTATCAAACGTTTTACTACCACACTGTGGGTGTGGCTTATGCAGGATGCCCTGCATTTTCTTTCAATATCTTTCAGTGCAAATTGGTTGCTCTGGGGTGGAGTTCCATTTTCGCTACCCCACTGCGTTCCCCCCCCCATCCAGGCAGCAGCATATTAGTCAAACAAACAAACAAACAAAATGTTCTAAGAAAAACATGATAAATGCATTTTTATGCTCCTTTATTTTTCTGCTTTTGAAATATTAAGCAACAATAATAAAGAGTAACTTTTGTAATATTATTTCTCTCTTTCCCTCCCCCGTCCCCTCTTTCTTTCCCTTTTTTCTTTTTCCTCCTTCTCTCTTTCCCTGCCTCCCTCCCTGTCTCTCTCTTTTACTGTCTCTCTCTTTTCTCTCTCTCTCTATCCATGCACTCCTATCCAACTTCACGTGTCATGTGAATCCAACCACTTGGTCTGTGGAGGAGGAGTGGAGGCTGGAAGGCAAAGCCAAGCATTAGAGATTCACACAAAATAAGGCAACTCCAACCTAGATCCTGTTGGGGAGACCCTCCCTTTCCTCTCCCTCTTTACCACCTCGGTGGAGTGCAGGTCCCTCATTGGAGGCAACCAGCAAGCAAACAAATGTTGTGCTCTGCCTGGGAGGTGGCAGTGTGGAACCAGCGAAAGTGGAGCAGGCAGGGTGCGTACCTTCTCTGCTGTGGCTGTGGTGCTGGCGCTGGGCAGGAGGGAGAGCAAGCTGAACATTTGGAACTGCACTTCACAGTTTTGCAAATGGACTTGATGGGGCTGCATAGGGGGGAGACCCTAGCCCATTTGATTTGCTTCAGGGCAGGGTGGCAGAGGAAATCTGTGCCTCTTAGCATTCAGGCCTCAAAGACTTCTTGGGGGTGACTTTTTCTGTTTTTGAAATATTACGTGTAGCAACAATAAGAAAAGAAAATATATATAATATCATTTCTCTTTTTCTCCCTATCTCTTTCTCTCTTTACCTCCCCTCTCTCTGTTTCTTGCTCTCTCTTTTCCTACCCTCTTTTTTGCCTCTCTCTATTTCTCTCTCTGTCACCCACCCCATGGAGGGGAGAAAATAAACTCCTCACCAGTTTAGAATGGTGTCTAAAGGCCAGTGAGCCCGTAAGCAGCATGCCCATGCTCAGCTGGCTGATGGGGAGATGGGGAAGTGGGGCATCCCAACACAGGCAGTTATAGTTGAGCTGAGACGATACAGGGCCACATTGTGGCTCCATGTCATAATGGGCTTTAGAAGTAGGATGGGACCTGTCTCCCCCATTATAAAGCATTCACTCAAAAAGTTCACCCAATCAATTTCAACTTATTTTTCTTTTGTGAGATGTTGGAATTGATTGAGTGAAATGTGATGGAGAAACGTGATTGTAATGTCACCACCAGTTTGCTAGTGGTTCTATTGAACCAGTCCAAACCGGAAGGAACCCACCTCTGACACAAACGCAGCTATATTTTTCCCACCAAAGTGGTACTTATTTATCTATTTGCAATATCGCATGTTTTTAAACTGCTGGTGGGTAGGAGCCAGGGAGCAAGCAGAAAGAGCTCACCTGGTCTTATGGAACCAGGCTCGAACTAACTGTTGTGCCACCCTGCCCCAAAACCACTGTGCCGCTCTGCCCCTAAGTCAACAGTGACTTACTGGTACAATTTGTCATCAGGTGTAGAGGAAAGAAAGAGGTTTTTTTTGCTGTTCTTCATGTTGATTGACTATTTCAATTCAATTCAATCTAAAGCCAGCAGCCCTTTCATCTATTTGCCTATCGCAGGGGTTCCCAGCTCTGGCTGTTTGCAAATATGTAGACTTCAATTCCCAGGATTCCACAGCTAATATTTCCCTTGTTAAGAATTCTGGGAACGGAAGTCCACTCATTTTCAATTTGCCACAGTTGGAAAGCACTGACCTATAAGGGTGAAAATGTATTATGAACCTAGCCATGTATTCCGATTACTCAAATATAAGTTATCATATCATATTGTATATTGTACCTAACTAATTTAAATTATTTTGTTTAAAATGAGTTTTTTTTCGTTAATCTTTTTCTTCGTGTCTACATGGCTACTCCCCTGAATTCTTTGGAAATCTAAATTTATATTGTCAACATGGTTTCCGAGTAAGAGATGGAGATTTGCCAATGCTAATCAGTTTCTTACTAAAGTGGTAAAGAATTATAATTCCCACATGATATTTAGGGATTTTTTAAATTTAAAGCATGTTGTGTGCAGCTACAGTTACTGGAAAACATTATGTCGGGATTTCAGAGACAGGCTCTTTAACCTTTTTTGTTGCCCAGGAGGATTGTTTTGGCAAATCACAGAAGCACTCCATTACAGATGGGATAGCTTACAGATGGGAACCTTTAAATTCTAAATCTAAATCAGCAAGAAGCTATGTAGACAGTTCTCAGTAGGGAGTTCCTTCTTAGGACCTTTCTAAAATAACAATTAGTTTATATGAACATGTAAGATTTTATGGATTTAGAAACTACTCTGTTTCCCAAAAATAAGACAATGTCTTATATTAATTTTTGCTCCCAAAGATGTGCTACGTCTTATTTTCAGGGGATGTCTTATTTTTTTTTAATAAAAAAGAATTCACATTTACTGCTGAACAAAAAAATGATCATTTATTATATACTGTACAGTAGTTGTCATCACAAACCAGCATAACCAGACAAACTGTGAATCCTATCAAGAATTTCTTACTACTGCCGTACCATTATATACTACTTCTGTGTTGGATGTGTTTTAAATCTGATTGATGCAGCGTTTTGGGATGCAATTTATGGACAGAAGTGTTATATATGTTCTGTTCGGGAATGCTGCGAAACGAAACGTCTCCTATGTCTTACTTTTGGAGGATGTCTTATATTAGGCAATTCTACGAAACCGCTCCTATGACTTACTTTCATATATTTTTGTCTTGAATTGAATCACTGTTCTATTCTTCCTATGGAAATATATACTTCTGAACAAATTATCATCCTACTCAAGTCAATTGGTGAACTCCAGTTCTATATAATTGTCTTCTTTGGAGAAAATTTATTGTGAATTGATATTCAAGTGCTGTATTGCTTTAATCACAGAAAATAGATTTATTGTTGCCTGGAATTTGTTTTTTAAAAAGAACTTTTTAGTTCTCAAGAATTTAAGGATTAAAGACCACAAGACTTCCAAATTGTACTCAATGTTCAATGTTTTTAAAGAAAATGAATTGTGGTCCCTAGAGTCACAAGTAAGCCTCTTAATTCACTCGTCTCTTAAAACAACTAAATAATTTTGGCCTAGAATTTCAAAGCCTCCTCTTTTAATTAGATCACTGTGTCGGCTGCTATGGTCCTGCTATCCTGAGGCAAAATTAAGTCATATATTAAGTGAAAGACTCCATCCCAAAGAAGATAGATATTTGCCCTCAATTTGTAATCCTTTTTTGTTTAGATAAATTCTAAACTATCGAGCTATTAATGTGTAGTTCAATATTGGTGTTTTATGGATGTTTTTACCTTATGAGTTTTCATTTCTATTTTGGGAACTTCCTGGATACTAAGAAAGTGAAGAATTGTTCCTTCCTAAACAGTTGTATGCTATTGTACTTCTTTTAGAAAGGGTATTATTTTAAACCTCTAAAGTAGTTTTAGATAAAGTAGGACTTCCCTCCCCCCCAGACTCATGTGATTAGGAAAATTAATTAATTAATTAATTAATTAATTGGACTTATATGCTGCCTCTCTTCGAAGACTTGGAGCAGTTTACAACATATAAAAGAACAATAGAAAACATCCTAAATCCAAATTTAACATTAATCTAACTAAACCAAAACCCCAAATCCTTAAAAACTAAGCAATTTCACTTTAGACAGTTAGACATACATTCCCTTCATCGGCCAGGGGACTAATGTCTCATGGCCCCAGGCCTGTTGCCACAGATGGGTCTTTAGGCTCTTGTGAAAGGGTGGGGGCAGCATGAATCTCTGATAAATGATTAGGTGGATCTATTTCCCTTGAAATGTTCTTGAATCTGTTTAAAATCCCAGGCTTCTATGACATTTTAGATGACATTAACAACGATATCTATAAAGCAAACGTGATAACATGCAACCTGCAAATATTATTCAACTGCAACTGAATTGTTCATCATTTGTGGCCAAGCAGACTAGGACTCATGGGATTCAGAATTTGATAATATTTAGGTGATGTTTTTAATCTCTACTTTCAAATACCTCTGAATCTCATAAATCCTACTTGTCAGGCAAATTCTAGAAAACAACCAAAGTGTGATTTCTCCATGTACCAGATGCTACAGATATTATTTTGATATGGATTATAGGTGGGTTTTGATCATCTAGTATCCTGAAAATGGAATTTATTTGTTTGTTTGTTTGTTCGTTCATTCATTCATTCATTCATTCATTCGATTTCTATGCCGCTCTCTCTGAGGACTCGGGGCGGCTCACAACACATGATACACAAAAATCCAATTAATTAAAAATCTAAAATCCCCCAAAGCATAAAAACCAATCATTCCATTCACTCCACATTCTCCAAACATGCCAATATTTATCATATTGTCCTATCATTTTATTGTATAGCTTTGCTTTATATATTTATATATGTTAAGGTATGATCAAATATCTTGAAATGATGAAAATGTACAACTCTTTTAAAGCAGATAATGGAGGCAGAAAGTTTGATCTGAGTAGGTGTAAGTTTATGTAGCATGTGGAAATTCCAGAATGAAGACTTCTAGATCAAGAGATGGTTCATCATTGCATGCTGGATGAAACTACACTCATGTTGACAAATGGCTGAATGAAGAAGAATTGGAAATGGCAAAGCCTCATCAGCAATTATGCAAGTGCACGGGAACTCTTAATTCTTTGGCCTGTCACATAAAATGATATACAGTACATGGTGGCCTTTGTGGATGCTGTCAAAGTCCCTGATGAAGACAATGTCTTCAATGGGGCTAAGAGCAACCCAGCCGTGTGGGGTCACTCACGAACGCGAATCCTAGAAAGGAGACTTGGACACATTCTCTCTCTGAGTGAAATGACACGGTATAGAGCCATGTACCTCTTTTTATTTGGGAACATAAGGAAATGGGGATAATTACACGTACATGCCAAGTGATACATCCAATAACATAACTTCAAACACATCTTTGAGTTCTTCCTATTCCCACAGATATCACAAAACAATTTCCTAGAAACTCTTCCTCAGAGTAGATGTTTCTCACACCTAATTTCTCTGAAGCTTTCTGCCTTATATCAATTAATCTTCCTTAGTCATCCTATCGTCCTGTGTATGCTTCAGGCAATGTAAATCTCCCCCTTTGATCCTATAACGTCCTGTCTGGAGTAAACTTTGTTTATCAGTGAGATGTTTATTGAGCCCTTTTGTTTCCCTGTTGTAATTACCAGGAATGCAGACTAGGCAAGTTTAGTGCCCTCCTATCCTGGATTATAATAAGCAGAGCATTTTTATGCTAGAGGTCCAGATATATATAATTATAATACAATCCTATTCTAACATATTTATGCTATACTGCAACAGACCTTCCCTTTATAATTCTCCTTGAACTCAAAGTTAACCTGATCACTTGTGTTTTAAATAGTTGTAGGAGAGTAACTGAAGAATTTAAACATTTTAATTCAGAAAGTGAAGAATATAATGGATTCTTTCTTTGGAACTATTTTCTCCAGAATCATTAGAACAAATAGCACCACTGGAGATAAAGGACCTCTTTACAACCCTATTTTTCTTGGAAATAGTTATGTATTCTTTGCCACTTATACCTCATCAGGCTCCACTTAGCTGGCAAAATCAGAAAAGCAAGAGTAGCATGGAATTCAGGAAATGTCTTTAGTACTGGTCTGAAATGAAAAACATTGAAAACTGTAAAAGTAAATAATCAGCTTTAATTGTAGCAAGTTAATTAGGATGGAGTCTCACATTTCTTATCTGGACTGTCTAGCTTTTTCTTAGATATAGTCACTCACACATATACAATTCTATGGCTAAAAGGGTGAAAATAGTGTAACAATGAATATTGCATTCCAACATGCGTATTGGAGGTGGAAGGGGTGGAGGTATTATTTATTTTGCCATACAGGTGGAGACTGCTAACATAGAAACATTGAAGATTGACCGCAGAAAAAGACCTCATGGTCCATCTAGCCTGCCCTTATACTATTTCCTGTATTTTATCTTAGCATGGATATGTTTATCCCAGGCATGTTTAAATTCAGTTACTGTGGATTTACCAACCACATCTGCTGGAAGTTTGTTCCAAGCATCTACTACTCTTTCAGTAAAATATTTTCTCACGTTGCTTCTGATCTTTGCCCCAACTAACTTCAGATTGTGTCCCCCTTGTTCTTATGTTCACTTTCCTATTAAAAACGCTTCCCTCCTGAACCTTATTTAACCCTTTAACATATTTAAATGTTTCGATCATGTTCCCCCTTTTCCTTCTGTCCTCCAGACTATACAGATTGAGTTCGTTAAGTCTTTCCTGATAGGTTTTATGCTTAACACCTTCCACCATTTTTGTAGCCCGTCTTTGGACCCGTTCAATTTTATCAATATCTTTTGTAAATGGGGTCTCCAGAACTGAACACAGTATTACAAATGTGATCTCATCAGCACTCTATACAGCGGGATCAGATCCCAGCTTAGAGAGAAAAGGCAAGGATTTGAAGTCATTTGAAAGTAGGCAGTGTCAGGACCACACAACGCTTATGGGGAATGTTGATGCAGCAACGGAAAAGCTATACTCCTTGGGTCTAGTAAGATGACATTACTTAATAGAAGGAACCTGAAGCTTGTTAATTGTTGGATGTTACTGAATGGTCATGGACAATGGCATATGCAGTGATACCTCGTCTTACGAACCCCTCGTCATACGAACTTTTCAAGATACGAACCCGGGGTTTAAGCAGGCCGGCGGCGGTGCTGCAGCGGTGCGAGGTTTTAAGTTTTTGGCTGGGGGGGGAGGCAGGAGGGACGGACTGACACCCCCCACCCCAGCACTTCGCCTCCCGCCGGGCAAAAGCGCTCGGCAGGCAGTTCTGCCAGCCTACTATGGGGGATCCTTGCAGCCGAGAGCAATGTGCAGGAGGGTCGGGAAGGACTGAGAGGCTCAAGCCTCCTTCAGCAGTGAGGTCTTGGCTTCCGGGTTTCTGAGTTTTGGGCTTCCATGCATTATTCGCTTTTCCATTGATTCCTATGGGAAACATTGTTTCGTCTTACGAACTTTTCACCTTACAAACCTCATCCCGGAACCAATTAAGTTCGTAAGACAAGGTATCACTGTATTCATATGGCACTCTTTTGGCCATAAGTCATATAAAGCTTCATAAATACCAACTAGCACCTAGACCTCCACCCAGAAGTCCATTGGTTACTGGTCAGCTCACATAGCAGTGATGTCTCATCATGAGTGTAATAATCCACGAAGCACAACTGATTGTGAGTGAGATGTCTTGATATAAGAAAAGAAGCAATTGGTGCGCCGAAAAAATCTGTGCAATGTCTTTCCTGGCTGTAGTTGTCATTTGTTGCTTCAGAAAGAATTGGGACTTTGCATAAACCCATATTAGGAATTTTGCTTAGCGGAATGAAACAGTATCCAGTACATTGTAAATCAGAGAAACCAAATACCTTGTCACCTATTTTCTTCATACAATGTCAGTAGTGCTCCACCTCCATTCCTTTCTATATCTAACTTGTCAATTGCACAGCCTTTGGAAATAGTTACACTGAATTACTCTAGAACACTCAGTACAAAATAGGAAAAAGTTGATCCAGTAAGAACTCAGTAGCAGACCCCTAGTTTGGACTGCACATGACATCATGGGTCTGATTTTCAGCTGATTTCAAGGTATTGCTCATTTTAGATCAAGTCAACTGAAGGAGAGGAATTTGCCTACAATGAAATGAAGTAATCAGACTGCATATCACTGGTCACTGATGCAAACAAAGGTTAGAAAATGCTACTTTTGGCACACAACAATAGATCATTGGAAGTTGAATTCAGGTTAGCTTGGGGAACTGATTGAAGACAATGTGCATTCCTCCCTTAAAAATTCTTGGTAGACTGTCTTTATATCAAGGAAAGCAAGATGTGTGTATAAACGGAAGTTATCCCAAAGTAATACTCTTATATGGGAATATAATCTTATTCATATTACTTTTACATTAGTTTCCCCAAATGTCATCAATCTGCTAAACAAATAATTTCCTCAAAACTGTCAAACTATTTACTAAGTCTGCATTACTAATAATGTTTTCATTGTTCCCATCACCCATCTCCTCCCGCTAAAGACTGTATGACTGCAACTTTGTTGCTTGTATCCTTACAACTTATATTGACTGGTTCCTAATATGATTTGATTGCTTATTTGAACCCAGACTATCATTAAGTATGATTCTTGATTAATGTATTTTTTTAATGTACACTGAGAACATAAACACCAAGACAAATTTCTTCACACTTGGCCAATAAAACCTATTCTATTCCATTCCATTCCATTCCATTCCATTGGTAGAAATCAAGAGATGGGTAAGATTATGTTACCTTTGGAGACTTTGGGCTCTATAAATAAAGGTTAATTGGCATTTACTATCTAATAGCTTCAGTCTGGTCAGTGTTTTCTAGATAACACACTAAAGGCTAGTACTCAATGATGCAACAGTTGAAAGCTAAGTCCTTCAAAGTGGTTGACCCAACAAGATAAGTTTATCCTTTTTTTTAAAACAGAAAGAAAAAAGATAAAAAGGAGAAGTTTATGGACAGATACATTTCACACAACTGAAGAAATGTTGCCCATCAAGGTCCTTTCTCAAGAGATTTCTTTAAATAAGGAGGAAGCATCCCAACAGCGAAACACATTATGTCCTGACCCCTAGCATCCATACTGAATCAGCAGTATTTCTCATTGTTCCCACCAGTATTTCTTACTGTTCCCATGCTGGATCAGTAGACACAACTCAATGCACCTCAATGCAGTCCTTATGAATGCAATCTTTGAGAGTTAAAAAAATCAGAAGGGGCAGGGATAGGACTGATCAACTAAATACACCAACAGCTGAAATAATAGGGTTATTTGGAAGTCTTTTGTGATGAAAATTAATCCTTATCTTTACTTTTTACCTTTGTCGCGGACTCACTAGCTTTGTAAAATGGGCAGTTGCGTAAATTTGAAAAACAAATCAATAGACCTGAATGAACTCTGCTCTGGGCAAGCAGCCTCACTGGCCAATAGTGCATCCATAGAAATTGTATGCATAAGCTCCAGCTTGTCAAAACTCTTGCTAGGTGGAAATCTGCTTTTGAGTCCTTCAGCCAGAGTTTTCCCAGTGAGCTTGTTTGGGGTATCAAACTTGATGGATTTATCATATCAACTAAACAATGTCGGTTGGCGGGCCCCAGGGGAAGAGCCTTCTCTGTGGCGGCACCGGCCCTCTGGAACCAACTCCCCCCGGAGATTAGGATTGCCCCTACTCTTCCTGCCTTCCGTAAACTCCTTAAAACCCACCTTTGTCGTCAGGCATGGGGGAATTGAAACATCTCCCCCTGGGCATGTTTAATTTATATATGGTATGCGTGTGTGTATGTCTGTTAGTATATGGGGTCTTTTAAATCTTTAAACATTTTAAAATTGTTAGTTTATTATGATTTGTTGTTACATGTTGTGAGCCGCCCCGAGTCTTCGGAGAGGGGCGGCATACAAATCGAATAAATAATAATAATAATAATGGGGCTTCCTAAATAATTAGCTACTGTTTCATCTGTGAATGAAGAACATGGAATAATGGCCTTAAATTTACATTCAGGTTGAATGCCAGGGGAAAGAATAAATTGACAAAGGGCCATCATTATTTATTTGTATTGAAACAATGCCAAATAAAGCATCAATCAGATATAAAAAGGAAGCTATGTGGATTTTTAAATACATAGTTGTTTTGCCTTACCAAATAATTTCTGATGAATGTTTTTTTAAATTGACAAATGAGTTAGTATGTTACCATTAACCCACTCACCAATATTGTATTTTTGTTAACCTTGGCAATTTTTAAATATTTGTTTATATTGATGAGGGTTATACAGGTGTTATTGCTGATTTGGACACTCTTTTAGAATGTATATTGGGGTGGTGCAATGGTTAGAGTGCAGCACTGCAGCTACTTCAGCTCCCTGCTAGCTGTAGTTCAGCAGTTCAAATCTCACCACCAACTCAAGGTTGACTCAGCCTTCCATCCTTCTGAGGTGGGTAAAACGAAGACCCAGATTGTTGGGGGCAATATGCTGATTCTGTAAAGAGTTTAGAGAGGGCTATAAAAATACTATGAAACGGTATATAAATCTAAATGCTATTGCTATTGCTTATGAGGACCCGGATTGTGGGTGCAATATGCTGGCTCTGTTAAAAAGTGCTATTGCTAAAATGTTGTAAGCCACCCTGAGTCTAAGGAGAAGGGCGGCATAAAAATCAAATCAAATCAATCAATCAATAAAAATAAATAGTGTAATCCCTAGGAATTATAAACTAGACGGAATTGAAATATCTATGTATTCCTCCTTTTCAAATTGGAAGTCACATCTTACTCTGTCAACAAGTAGATCAAATAAAGTTATGTGATCAAAGAGCTTAATTTACTGAATGATGAATATCAAATTTTGTATCCAACCTCTTTTCTTTCTGATACCAACTAATTAGACTGTGAGGATCTAGATTTCTTGGTATGAATGGCTGGAATATGTTCTTTTTCAACTTATTTCAATGTATTCTGTCAGAAGACAAATCATTGAATATATTATAAACAATTAAAATATCTTAGCTAATGCATACTGAAAAAGCACAACTAAAGAGGAATATCTCAACTCGTGTCCTAAAAACAAATGAATAATGAGTAAATGTAGTTCCTAATATAAGTGTAGTTCCTAAAAATAAAGGGAACACTTAAACAATACAATATAACTCCAAGTAAATCAAACTTCTGTGAAATCAAACTGTCCACCTAGGAAACAACACTGATTGACAATCAATTTCACATGCTGTTGTGCACATTCAACTTTGTACAGAACAAAATATTCAATGAGAATATTTCATTCATCCAGATCTAGGAAGTGTTGTTTGAGTGTTCCCTTTATTTTTTTGAGCAATATAGTTTGGGAATGTTATTCAATGGTAGAGGATTTTACATATTAAAGTTAAAATAAACTGAATGATAGGGGGAAAAAAGTGAGCATTTATTTCCATGTACAGCACGTACTTTTCACAGGAGTTTCAAAACCCTAGCGTGTTGTAATGGAATAGCACTTCTGAACTATTTGTTGTTACTCAGATAGTTCAGAAAGTACATTTACACAATCTCATAGTCTATTTCTTCCCAAAAATACAGTATCATCTACAATTACAAAAAGTGACTGAGAACACATGCAAGACTCAGACAATTGTTTCATTTTAAGGACTGGACTGAATATAATGTAGGAAAAAGAAACAACAAGTCCATGCCAATTGCATGACTAAAAAACTAAGAAAATTTAGAATAGAAATTAATGGAATCTTAATTTGGTGTGTGCATGTGCATAAAACATGAATGTATTTTAAAATATATTTTTTTCTCATGACAAGAAAGAAAGATAGTAAGACACTAAGAAATAACACTTAAATTTCTCATTCATCCAACTTTATTTTTCTTTTTTTTAAAGATCTACAAAAACAGACACAGACTGAGACAATTAGGATGTGCCATGATTATTTTGAAAAGCATATAGGTTTAGATCTTCCACAAATTTTTGTCAAGCAGTAATTGTATTTTAAATTTTGTAATTCATTCTTCTTGCCTGGGAAGAAGTACATGTGCAATATCTCTCAAACAGATATGGTCGATTTCAACATGTAGCATACACACAATCAGTGTGGCCAGTGACAAAAAAGTTGGGGATTGCATCAGGAGTTGAAATCAAATGCATTTAGGGAATATCTGATTGGGAAAGTTTGGCTCAGTGTACTGAACATTTTAAAACAAACTGGTTTTCTTTGGGGGTGGGGTTGCTTTAATAAGAAAATAGTACTTTCAATAACCCAAAATATTGTTTTGTCAGGCTAAACTGAGGGAAATGGAGAGTAGTAAAAAAACTGGTTTGCCTAATGGCAAATGACTGCTTTGTAATTGGTCACTTCTACTGTGGTTGTCATTGCCGAGAACGAAATCTCAACATTTAGTGTGCTCACAGGAAGATGGTGGTTGCTTAACTCCAGATTAACTCTAGATCTAATGTAGATTAGTGTAGTGTTCTGGAGAGACGCCAGAGGGCGCCACTAGAAGTGGGAAATACAGTATACGGTTTGTGATTGGTTGTTGTATTGTTGGTTATTGTATAAAACGGATCTGTCACTGAACGACAGCTGAGTTCTGTCAGAGTTATGTGCTGAATTACAAGTTAATAAAGATTGAGTTCCTGCCTCAACGTCTAATCCATGAGTGATCCTCAAATATTTCAGTTAGGACTAAATTATTTAATTAATTTTATTTAGTTTATATTTTTGATTTTGCACAACGCAGTGAATAATAATTAATAATGAATGAATAAAACAAGCTGGCCTGAAAAAAAAGAAGTCCAACATAAAAGAAATAAAGCTTAGTTTATTATTGGGATGTATTTTTAATGTTTTACAAACTGAGCCAAAGTGTTAAAAGGATAACCCTGACAATAAACATAATCAGGAATCAATATGCTTTTTCACAGATTTTGAAAACTAATGCATGTTCTGGCAGAAAAGAATCAATGTGGGGAACAGCTAAGATGTTGGGTCATCCTCACGGATATTGAGGATCAAGTCTACTTTGCCCTAAAAGCTTCCTAGAAAACTTTGGACAAGTCTTTCTCCATCAGCCAAAGCACAGGGCTCCTGTTGGGAAGAAAATGAGAAGGACAGAGCGATGTGTCCTTTCTTGAGCAAGCATACAAAAGGTGGGATACATGTATGAGAAAGCAACTAATATAAAGCCAACCTTGTGGACACCCAGCAAAACTCTTATGGATCTTTTGTCAGATACTGCAAGTTTTTCAATATGTCGACTGTGATTCATACCATTCTTATTTCAAAATACAGTGTTCCCTCGATTTTCGTGGGGGATGCGTTCCGAGACCGCCCGCAAAAGTCGAATTTCCGTGAAGTAGAGATGTGGAAGTAAATACACTATTTTTGGCTATGAACAGTATCACAAACCTTCCCTTAACACTTTAACCCCCTAAACTGCAATTTCTCATTCCCTTAGCAACCATTTAGATTATTACTCACCATGTTTATTTATTAAAGTTTATTTAAAAAAATATTTATTAAAGGCGGATGAAAGTTTGGCGATGACGTATCACTTCATTGGGTGGAAAAAACTGTGGTATAGGGGGAAAAAACAGCGAAGTATTTTTTAATTAATATTTTTGAAAAACCGTGGTATAACCGTTTCGCGAAGTTCGAACCCGCGAAAATCGAGGGACCACTGTACTCCCAATCTAAGAATTTTAATCTAAGAACCACCTCCCCATCCAATCAAATCACTTTGTTTCAGGAAACATTAGCATTTATATTCACTATATATTATCTCACAATCTTATTTGTACCAATTCACACTTCTCTCCATGCAATTTCCTCATATTAACTTCTGACACACATATCTACACATTTGTATGGTCTCTTAATTATTTTTAGTGCCCTCCTGAAAATAATAGGAAAAAACAGGATAGGTAAATTAGGGTTTGCCCATATGGTGATACTTGTTTATAGGAACTGTATTAAGGCATGAGGGCTAAAGTACACGGTATTTAGAATAAGAATAAAAATAGAAATAACAAAGAAACCAAAACCACCACTCATGCATATAAATGCAGTGATACACAATGATACACACAGTGATAACAGATGATGTATGCCTGGCATGAATGCTCCGTGTATGTATACCTTAATATTTAACCCTAGTTAAATCTTTGGGGAAGAAAAAGAAGATACTTTAGCTACTTTATGTTTTGAGAGGTAAGTCAATTCTACCTTACTTCAGAATAGATACGCATCTGCATTGGTCTATTAGGATGACTTCGGGGGAGAAAGGGAAAGACCCCAGCTGGGGCAACTAAATCTCCAAAATGAGTGTTAGCATGGTAAACCTCTGATAAGGAATCCTCATTAGTTTCTTAAGATTAGAAGGACAAAAGAGAGATGTGCTTTCAGGTTTGCAATATTCTATTGATATAACCTTACAATAAAGTAAATTTAGTCCATCTGTTTGTGCTTTTGGTCTGGGTTCTCTCAGTAGGCTACCATCAATCTTGCAAGTCTGGAAGTCCATTTCTCCCCTTTTGCCTTTACAGCCCACCGAAATTACTGAAGTTTCCACCTGAGATGTTTGCCTACACTAGGGTTTCCCAACCTTGGCAACTTGGAGATAGTTGAACTTCAACTCCCAGAATCCCCCTGGCTGGGGGATTCTGGGAGTTGAAGTCCAAATATCTCCAAGTTGCCAAGGTTGGGAAACACTGGCCTACACAGACAAACACACACACACACACACACACACACACACACACGCTTGTTTGTGGGCTAAGCTGCCATTGGTCCCACTGCTGTTTGTGCCTCTTCCCCATTTTCCAAAGTCATTCCCACATAACCATTTACACCATCACTCATTTTTTATGTGTTACCTTTTCCTCCAAAATATGTTTTTCACAAAGAGTATCATTTAAAGAACCCTACATAATTTCACTCCAAAAGCTTTCTCTTGAGAAAAGAAAATTACTCAAAATACTTTCCACATACACATAGGTGCCATTTTTACTTTATTTAAGGAAAAAATGGGTGGGAAACAGTAATTTATAATACACAAAAAAAATTAGACATCACTGCAAAAAGGCTAGGTGTTTCTTTGTCACCAGTCTATTTTGCAGTTCTACAATTAGTAATTTTACTGCAATTTTGTCATTTGTATTATTGTTTAAGCATCTTCATAGGTGGCAATACCTGGGGTTAAAAAAAACACAAAAATGTGTACTGCTATCACTATGAAAACCTAAACCCCACAAAATCACTTTGAAATAAACCATAAATATGTGATGCACATTAGTGTAACAAAACCATTTTTGTAAACATTTTCTCCAACATAACATGTGCATACGATAAAAATAAAGTCACTGCATTCATACAGTTAGAATTACTTTGACATAGGATACAGAAATTATTACTTAAAGCTCAAACTAAACTAAGAGTACTCTTAATGCTTACCAACAGCACTGCTTTAAAATGGATTTCAACATTTCGTATGTAGTGGTTTCATAACACTGATTTTGACTTGTAAAATTAGCCACCATGGATTTTTTTTCTTCTTTTCACTCTGATGGACAGAGCTTCACCAGCATATTAATCTGGCAGAATTCTTCAAAATTGCAACATTCTTTCATTTGTGAACAGTAGTCTCTTTTTAAATATTTACATACATATATCTGTGTGCATATATATGTATGAGTATGCACTGGGGTGTGTATACACACACATGCATACAAGCATGGTGGCATGATAGGCAAGGGCAAAAATTAATTGAGTTTTAATCACATAATGTGATTCTAAAACTTTTTCTCAGTGCCTCTGGCCCATTGGCTTTATTATCTTATGCTACAGTTCCAGTTCCAAAGAGGATCCTATTGCTGGTGGCAACACCAATCTCCTGCATCCCATTCATTTTCCACTATTCAATCTAGAGTTGATTTTTGACTGTTTGTTAAGAGGAATGAAGGGAAGTGAACGTCACCTGTAACCTTGGGTCTGACATTCAGTGCTATCCAGATCCAAGCAATTAAAGACACAATTTTTGTTTTTTTTAGAAATCAAACCAGAATTTTTTTCCTATTTGTTTTATACAAGATAACTTTTGAGGGAAGGAGAAACCCTTCCAGCTCCTCAAAGAAATTGCTTAATAAAGAGAAGAAAGTTAGTTAAGAAAGAGAAACTGCACTTTACTGATGACCTAAGTACTACTAACTCAGATATAGGCTCCTTCAATTGGTGCTGTTTGACACAAAGCAAGTCATTTGGTCTATGTTACTTAATCTGCCAAAGCCTCTTAACTGAAGAATGACACATAAGTCAGTAATTTTCATGCCATGAAACACTGGAATCCAATTCACTGATTAAAACAGTGAACTTAAGGCAACTGTCAACTAAATTACCCAATATCCTTTGTAAAAGTTAAAAAATCATAATTATTGTATCATGACACTGTGCATTATTACATCACCAACAGATAATTACACACTCAAGTCTTCTCAAGTAATAAACACATGTAGCCTTTCAAAGTATTAGTCTTGACAGATTTATTATAAAGGCCAAAAATCTTCTGGCTAAAACAAAATTTTGTGGAGCTTTTCCCCTTTAAAAACATGGGGAAGGGAAAGAAAAAGATCCAAGAATTTAGATTTTACACTGAGACACAAGTATATGTTGCTTTAAAAATTTTGAACAGAATTAACTACATTCTTATAGTTTAGAGCATTGCATTTTTAGAACAGGAAAACACTCCAAATTTCTTATAAAAGTATTGAATTTGCCTAGTTTTTGTTACTTGTGTGTTACTAAATCTCTCATGTTAAAGGTAAAACTTTCTGGATTTTAGGCTAAACTTGTTTAAGTTCCATCGGTAATGAAACTGTTAAAAATGAAATTAAAAGACTTCTTCCAAAATTAAAAAAACACAATTACTTAAGTCACTGAATTCCAGTCCTTAATCTAATTTGATCGTTACAAGCAACGGCTGGTCTGATCTCCTAAAACCTGATATGAAAGTAACAGTCAAAACTGTAATCAGATAGTTTTGGTATCACAATTAAGTGGATATTAGTACTGGTTCGTCTAAAAACAAAATATAAACCTAAACCACCTCTTTTATTGTATGCATTAGAAACAATGAGGTAGGCACAAAAATAAACATGTTTGGAATTTTGTTTCCCCATAGGCTGGTAGTAAAAGCTGTTGCACATTTTAGGTTTAAACAAAAATTAAACCTTTAACTGAGGCAGTGCTAACACTGAAATTACCAAGTTCTGGCCTAATGAAGAGTCATTGTAGAAAAATGAACTATGCTATTATTATTATTGTTTTAAAAAAACCATTCACTGTGATTTTTTAGGCAAAACTTGGTACGCAGGACTGAACTCTTGGCCCAGGCCAAAACTTAAAAAGAAAACCATCCCACCTTCCCTAAACCACTGTGCCTTTCACATTTTTATAAATATTAACTTTTAAAACCTGCATCTTTCTCTTTTTCCACAGAGTCACATTACAAAAGAAAGAAAAGAAAAAGAAACGTCAATTAAATTACATTGTTAATATTACTATATTAAATTTGCCCCCTGCTTCAGTGACACAGCGTCCACCTATGTCACTCTCCTGCACCTTCGCCTGCCTCCTTCCAAAAAACGGTTTCCTGGTTAGTCTCTTCCTTTATTCATTAGGAGATCTGGAGCGGGAAAAGGAGGAAAAGGAGAGACCTGATTCTTTCTCTAGTGGGATCCCAAATCAGATAGCACCTGATGGCCAAAAGCACCAGCTGCACCCTGCAGCCTCAGTTTAAAAATTAAAAGAACCCAACACCAGTGATGCTGGCACATGCTACAGCATGTTTGGAATGCATCATGTCAGGTCTGTACTCCAGTTGCAAATGATTCCAAGTTATGAAGACTCCAAAGGACCGCAATTCCTTGCCAAACTAGAGAGCTTCTACCAGCTGAGAAGAGAAGTCCTGCCTAAAGTCATGAAATAAACTTGACTGCTTCCTCCAGACCGCACAGAGGCAAAGAAAACCTGTGAAGAAAGAGACAAAGAGAAAACAAACTTATCACACAATGGAGAAAAGGTGGGAAACCAACGGAAAACAATCATGGGGCTGAATTTATTTACAGAACAAGGACAGTTTTTTCCACTCCTGTCATAATGCCTCTTGTGATGTACAGATACAAAAATTAAGGGGAATTTCAATCCTGACCTATCTGGAAGGGGGCAGGATGGAAAGGATTATTGTTCATTAATGGTGACACCCAAGCTTCTGTGCAATATCAACTTGAAGCAGAAAAACCCTGTGGAAAGACATCTTACGTGCTCTTTGGTGTTAATTAAAGCTTTGCTTTTATTCCAGGAATCAAAAGGTCAATGTGCATCAACCACAGTGGATCTCTAATCCCTTTGCCCACACTCAAATGTCAGAGGATTGGTGTCATCATTCATTCTTCCTCTTCTGCACAGTTAATTATAAAACTGCTAAACTGAGCATTAGAAGTGGAAAATATATACATATATATCTTACCTTGTCATTACGTTCACATAGAAATTTGAGTCTTTGTGCTCTTTTGTGCATAAATACACCATCCAAATGTCCTGTTTCCACTGACCGTATTTCAATAGCCTTTTCTCCCCAGCCCATAATCTGATTAGATCGAATGTAGGCTTTAAGATAAAAAAGGCCACTTTTAAATATAATAGTAAACAGTAATGCCCATCTTGAGCATTCTACATCCTCTTAATTTTTCAATCAAAACAAAAATTATATTTAATCTTGATGACATAAATATTAATTTAAAAAGCTGAAAGAGAATACTTTCAGTTTAGATAAGCTTTTAATTAATTACCATCTTCTCTCCACTAAAACAAGTTTAATCTAGTGCTTAAAGCACCAGGCTAGAAAACAGAAGAGAGTGAATTCAAGTCCTGTCTTAGTCAGAAAATCTGACTGGGTGACTTTGGGCTAGTCTTAGTCCAGGGGTAGGCAAAGTTGGCTCTTCTATGACCTGTGGACTTAAACTCCCTGAATTCCTGAGCCAGTCATGCTAGCTCAGGAATTGTGGGAGTTGCAATCCACATGTCAAAGAAGAGCCAACTTTGCTTACCCCTGTCTTATCCTAACACATCTCACATCATTGTTGTTATGAGGAAAATAAAAGGAGGAAGTGTGTTGTTTGCCACCTTGCATTATTTGTAAAAATTATAAAGGCAGCAAATAAATGAATAAATAAATAAATACACAAAACACCCCTCTTCAATTGTTAAAGATACAAGAACATATAACTGTAATAGCATATGCATTCATATTCTTTCTTCAATATTGTTTACTTCTCAGTATATGTACAATTATATTATCTTTAATAATATTAACAAGATTAAAATATATAACATCAGATTATATTAGAAAAATCTAACCAGGTCTAAGAAGCTTGAAACGTATTATTTCTGAACTTGTTGCCATATAAAAATATCCATGAGGTATGGATGTTTTGCTTTTCTGCAGTACAGTGGTACCTCTACGTAAGAATGCCTCTACTCAAGAACTTTTCTAGATAAGAACCAGGTGTTCAAGATTTTTTTGCCTCTACTTAAGAACCATTTTCTACTTAAGAACCCAAGCCCGGAAAAATTTCCCAGGAATTTGAGAGCGGCAGAAGGCCCGGCCAGTTTCCTGCCATTCCCCCTTTAATCTCAGTCATCTCGGGCTTTTCTGGGCTGCCAGAGGAGCCTTTTGGTGGTGCTTAAGGAGGCTTTGACAGTCCAGAGTGAATGAAGCATTTTCCTTTCTCTGGGCGCTTGGAGAGGAAATAAACCACTTCGCTGTGGTGACTCCCTCGTGCTGCCTCCCATACACCCGGCGCGAGGTTGCCTCCTGGAACATCTGGGCAAAAGGGGGCACTTCACCCCGGATGGATCAACTCAGCTTCAGCCAAACGAAGGAGTCACAACAGTGAAGGAAAGGCGCCAGCTACAAAGCAAGCAAGCGAGAGGAGAGGGAAGTACTTCAGCATGGGAAGGAGAGGAAGCAGGCAGCAGCCTTTTGGTCAAAGGAGTGGGCGGTTTCCCCCTCTCGCCTCCCTGGGTTTCTCTCTCTGGCACAGTGTATGGGAGGCAGCCTCGCACCAGGTGTATGGGAGGTGCGTGCTCCTCCTCTTTTATTTTTTTAAGCCTTAAAATTTTGAATTTTTTTTATTCCCGTCACCTCACCTTCTTCCTTCGGCAGCAATGGCCCTCCTCCTTTTCTTCCTCATCCTCCTCCCACCCAAATTCCGAGCTATTTATTTATTTATTGATTGATTGATTGATTGATTGATTGTTAGAGTTGAAAGGGACCATGAAGGCCATCAGGTCCAACCCCCTGCCCAAGCAGGAACCCTATAGCACACCAGTCAAGTGGCAGTTCAATCTTCTGTTTAAAAAGTCAAGAGTGTTGGAGTTCACAACGTCCGCTGGTAGGTTGTTCCATTGGTTGATCGCTCTGATCGTCAGGAAGTTCCTCCTTATCTCCATGTTGAATCTCTCCTTGGTCAGCTTCCAGCCGTTGTTCCTCGTCCGGCCCTCTGGTGCCCTGGAGATTAAAGTGATCCCCTCCTCTCTGTGACATCCCCTCGTATACTTGTAGACTGCTATCATGTCCGCTCTGGCCCTCCTTTTCTCTAGGCTATCCATGCCCAGTTCCCTCAGTCTCTCTTCGTAAGTCTTGGTTTCCAGTCCCTTAATCATCTTGGTTGCTCTTTTTTGCACCTTCTCCAGAGTTTCAGTGTCTCTTTTGAAGTGTGGTGACCAGAACTGAATATAGTACTCCAAGTGTGGTCGGACCAGGGCGTAGTAGAGTGGTATTAAGACTTCCCTGGTCTTGGAGTGTATTTTATTTCTTTCCTAATCGGTTTGCACGCATTATTTGCTTTTACATTGATTCCTATGGGAAAAATTGCTTCTACTTACAAACTTTTCTACTTAAGAAGCTGGTCACAGAACTAATTAAATTTGTAAGTAGAGGTACCACTGTACCTCTGAACACCTTATAGGTAGAATTATGCCTCATGGTCCAATTGTTTTTTTCCCATCCAAAGCAATTAAACCTTAAGCAAAGGTGGACTGAATAATGTATAGGCATAGCAACAATATAGTTATTATTCTGTCCTCTGACTTAGCAATAGAAATAGAAAATATAATATTTATCAAACTGTCATGACATCATAGATTGTTTAATAGCCAAAGTGACTGAATTTCAGATAAATAACCATTTATCTACCATTTTCTGAAAGTGTTGTGTAAAAGCTTGGCATACATACCCACAGATGTAGGCATTTCCCCCCACTGCAGAACCACATCTTTGGTGATCCTTCCATATGTGTTTACATATACTCCTTCATCCTCATAGCAAACAAGCAGTTCCATTCCATCTGTATTAGGAAGTATTATGATCGCATGGGGCTGGATACTACACTGAATCTGCAAATACATGCATTTGTCAACTCCCAGTTGGCAACAAACTTGACTGTAAAAAATATGATTTCAACAATCGAGTTATCGAAGCGTGGAACTCATTACCGGACTCAATTGTGTCAACCCCTAACCCCCAACACTTCTCCCTTAGACTCTCCACGATTGACCTCTCCAGGTTCCTAAGAGGCCAGTAAGGGGCTTACATAAGTGCACTGATGTGCCTTTCATCCCCTGTCCAATTGTCTCTCCTTTCTCTCACATATCATATATATTCTCTTCCTTTCATATATCTTCTCCTCTAAGTTCACTTTTACCCTTATATATATTACCACATGTCTATTTTTCTTCCTATGTATTTGTGTATTGGACAAATGAATGAATAAATAAAAAAGGTACTTTCCTACACTGAGAAATAAACCATGTAATCATAAATATTCTCAGATATAATTAATTTTGTCACACAGCTCTTCTTTTATTTATTGCTTACCAAAGCACAAACTCATCTTTTCTAGTATTTATGGAGATTCTCAATCATCCAAGTCACAGTTGTCCCAAAGGTGTTTTTCCAAAGGCAACTTGACTTTCTTGATTTTTTTTTCTTTGAAAACATTTCAGAACTTCTTGGATGACAAGTGAAATATTTTTTTAAAATTTTAATTCAGCTTTATTCCAAAATTTTACAATAGAAGAACAATAAATATTTATACAAATATGTGATTTAAAATCAAATTCAGTTTATAGTTTAATCCCCTGGTCCTCAACATGGGGGCCATGCCCGACAGGGGGACAATTTGATTTTTATTTTTTTTATTAAAAAAAATTAAAAAAAGAAATATTTTTTTTAAAAGCAAACAAACCAAGAAAGTCCAGTTGCCTTCGGGCCATCTCCTCTAGACATTCCTGGACATAAATTTAGTATTTTTTGGATGATGTCTTTGTCCATTTTCAAAAATATGGGTTAATTGACATGGTTACAATGCTACATACTTACATGAGTTGGAAGATAAATATCATACACTGATCCTGAGTCCACATCAACTGCATGAAAACCAGCAGAGGAACCATAGATCACCTTCAGTCTCTGCCCTTCTTCTACAGTAAGATCCACTAATAATGGCTTATGTACCAAGTCTCCAAATGACTGTTAAGTAATAAAATATATACATATATATTGAAGCGATTATTTTGGAAACAACTATGGAAAATATTTCATCTGGAATGGACTAAGCAGTATTAATTGATTGCATTATTATTGTTCACTTGCTATATGACAATGAACTTGAAATATAAGAATGACTCTTGCATGTGTATAATATTTTTAGATCAGATAATCCTATCCTTTTTATAATTTTTTACAAAGGTTTAGAGTTTGATTACTACTACTTCATTTCCTTTGTAAAAGCTACTGATTGAACTTTTACATAAATGAAGAAAAAATACCAATTAAAAGTAAAGGGAGAGCTGTTATATTTTAAAAGCGTCATGAAAATTCACCCTTATTGTAAACTTCAAGATGGCATGCAAGTGAGTAGGGTTTTTTTTCTTTTTGGTTTCCATTTGATTCCCTCACCTCTTTCTTAACAATCTTATTCTTAAGCAGAACAAGGAACAAAGTCTTATATTGTTTTTCCTATGTAGTGCTTCTTATCTCATCTTGCATAACTATTAATCTAAAATTTGGTAGTACATGGAAAGTCATGCTTAATAAAACCTATGAACTGAAAGTAATGAGGAAACTTGCGACATTTCTGATTGGGTAACTGGCAACAAGTCTCATGACTAAGAGACAACAGTAAAACATGTGCATATCATCCCTCATACACAGACCGTGTTTCTACTAAATATACAATCATTCTCATATAAAAATGAAGGAAGCAAGAAAAGATGTCAAGTCATGCTCCTGGTTTCCTTACAGGATCAATGTCTCACCCGAAGAATCAGTTTTTTACTTAATACCGTGTTTCCCCGAAAGTAAGACAGTGTCTTACTTTCTTTTTATCCCCAAAAGCCACACTATGTCTTACTTTCGGGGTATGTCTTATATTGTTAAAGGGGCACTGACAGCTAAAAAAACCTGTGTAAAATGTGTTTTTTTAGTGTATATGCATTTTACCTTCTGTGACGGGCGGGGGGGGAGGTTTCTTTGGAGTAGGGACGTGCCCGAGTAAATTTGCAGAGGCGGCAGTGACAAGTGCAGGGGACGGCGCGGTGACGTATGGAGAGGGGGACGGCGCAGGCGTGGGCAGGAGGTGGCGCTCATTTGGATCAGACGGAGGCGGCAGACGCGGTGACGTATGGAGGGGGGACGTGGGCAGGAGGCGGCGCGCAGCTAGATGAGAGGGAGGCGGCAATACCCCCGTGTTTCCCCGAAAGTAAGACATATGTTTTACCTTCTGTGACGGGCTGGGGGAGGGAGGTTTCTTTGGAGTAGGGACGTGGCCGAGTAAATTTGCAGAGGCGGCAGTGACAAGTGCAGGGGATAGTGCGGCGACGTATGGAGAGGGGGACGGTGCGGACGTGGGCAGGAGGCGGCGCGCAGCTAGATGAGAGGGAGGCGGCAATACCCCCCGTGTTTCCCCGAAAGTAAGACATATGTCTTACTTTCAGGGTACGGCTTATATTAGCCGACCCCCCTGAAACCCCCGATACGTCTTACAATCGGGGGTGTCTTACTATCGGGGAAACAGGGTAGCCATAGACCTAAAGCAGATCAATATCGTATTTTTCAGAGTATAAGATGCACTTCCCTACGCAAAAGAGATTGAAAATTTGGGTGCGTCCTATACACCGAATGTAGCCATAACCCTGAGGCATGAAGAAGGCTATGGTCTATGGCTATCCACGCAGTGTGGGAAAGCTGACTGGGGGTATTCTGGGAAGCCGATCCACCCTCGTGCTTAATCAGGCTGCAATAATGTGCTGAAGTTGACCTGGCTGTTCACTATTTGCTGCAAGGACATTTCAGAGTTTACGGTAGCAATCACATCCAGAAAGCACAAGTAACTGATTCAGTGGTATTCAATAACTTCTCTTTATATATAGCATAACACATGAAGTAAATATACAATACCAAAATACAACATGGTAGTAAGTACAAGCAAAAGGGAGGAGTTTCAGTTTCAGAGATCAGCCCAGCATGCAGCTTTAGTACAGAATAGTTGAACTAAGCCACACTCAGGCTCCTTGCTGTCTCCTTGTTGCTCACACAGCAAATACTGTTTCAGTTTCCAAACAGCCCTCAACTCTCTCACAAATTGACAGGATGCTAGCCATATGAATACTGATGGATGCTGGTAGGCAGAAGCAGAATTATTTTTCCTTATTTTCCTCCCCAAAAACTAAGGTGTCTCTTATACTCCGGAAGGCCTTATAATCCAAAAAATATGGTATATTTCAATTTTAGAGCAGCATTCCATTCTAAATAACCATTCTCTGACATTATTATTATTATTATTATTATTATTATTATTATTATTATTATTTATTTATTTATTTATTAGATTTGTATGCCGCCCCTCTCCAAAGACTTGGAGTGGCTCACAACAAGGCTCACAATATTCCCTAATACTACCGGGTGAATTTGGATTTGTTATTACCTAATGGATAATGGGCTCTATTTAAAACACCATATAACAGTGTTAGGATTCAAATAATTTAACAACCGGTTCTCTGTCCTAATGACTGGCATGATAGGCATGACCAGAGGTTGTGACAGACAGCACTCTGCCTCCTGCACCACACTGAGAGCAAAAAGAGGCCACGGGGAAGGGGTGTTCGCCACACCCCCGTCCCTTTTAGGGCCTAGTAGGTCCCCTGCAGCCTCCAGGAAATTAAAAAGGGCCTGGGGTTATTGCTCACACAAGGTTTTGGGCCTAGTAGTCATCTTAGCAGTCTCCTAGGAGAGAAAATGGGCTTGGAGGGGGGGACTACCATATCCCTCATGCCATTTTGGGCCTTTAGGTTCCCCTGCAACCTCCTGGGAGCAAAAAGGGCCACAGGGGTGCACTACACCCCAGCGCCTCATTTTGAATCTAATAGGCCACTCTGCAGCCTCCTGGGAATGAAAACTGGCCACAGAGGATGTACTGCATCCCGATGCCGCATTTTGGGCCTAAAGTTTCCTGGAAGTGAAAATGGGCTGTGTGGGAGGCACCACACTACAGCCTGGGCCTAGCAGCCTCCTGGGAGCAAAAATGTGTTGTCTCCTGTGCCTTATTTTGGGCCTAGGCAGCCTTTCTGAAGCTTCCTGGGCACTCCCCATCCCATGCCCCATTTTGGGCCTAATAGGTATCCCTGAACTTACCTGGGAGCCAAAATGGGTCATTTGGGGACTCCTGGAAGGGGTGGGGTCAGCCAGCAATTTAACTACTGGTTCACCTGAACTGGCCTGTACTGGCCAAACCACTATCATAGTTTAAAATTGTTGACAGTTAAGTTCATTCTGACATTTTTCAATGACTTTTAACTTGTTTCAAGGGAAAGAGGCATTCTTACCTTAAATGCCATAAATTTGTGGTATGGTTTTGGTGCCCAGGCATAGACCTCCACAGAACTCTTCAAAGCAATTACTAAGAATTTGATTCTTTCATATTTTACTAAAATTAAAAAGGAAAAAAAACATTTTGTAAGGTTATTTAAATAAAATGTTTTATACAGCTGATAAGACATCAAATTTCAATATGTATTGTAGAAAATATAAAGATAGTTTATAGCCTAATTCACAAAATTATGAACTATTGCTGTAAAATTATGTTAAATTACATAATAATAATTAACATTACATGTATGTAATATTAATACATTAAAAATATATCGATAATTTTTTGTTCACTTTTTGCATATAAAACATACTAAAAGTCCACCGTTCTTTAGGTAGTAATACAGTATACATATAGATTTGTTTATATTAATTCTCCTATTGATCAGAAGATAATGATTATTACAGATTTAGCTTTAAGCTAAAACTAAAACCAGACCCAAAATTAGATGACATCTCTTGTTTGCAATAGTCAGCAGCACTAATAACTTCCTGGTGTTACATTCATATATTTTCCAACAGGATAAGAGGATCAGACTATCTTCTTAATACTTCCCAATGTATATGAGTCTACTGATACACAATTAATCTCTGCCGTGTTCAGAATTAATAAAACAATCTACGGGAAATTACTTCTCTCTGTGCTTTGAGGAAATGAGATGATGCCAAGGAAGAGGAAAATATGAGCTTCATACTCAATTCACAGTTCTTTGTATTAAAGCATAATATATAAGAAATTCAACAAAACAAGGAATATGTAAGAGTATTTATTTTGAAAATGTGAAATATACAGCTGTATTTTTATGCCATAGGATTTATTCATAAGAATCAAAACTTTTCTTTTGTTAGGAAGTTTACTTATAACTAGAATTGCTTTCAAATGAAGGTAATAAATTACTTACCAACTTTGTAGTGTACACAGCCTTCTAAATCACCTACAGTTGTCCATCCTTGTTTTTTTTCTACTTCAGGATCATTGTGAAGGATCTTGTTTCTTAACCATGAAAGGTAATAAACTCTCAATTTATTTTTCTTACCTAGGCATAAAATATTTTCTTAAGAACAGGGCAAGGTTTACACTATATACACTATAGAATAATTCAGCAAATTACTAGAATTGTATGGAAGCAATAGTATATGATTCTATTCCACATAATTTTATATGCCATAGAGGTTCTTATTCAGAACTTTAATTTTTTTTTTTTTAAAATGCCTAAATAGCCACAGTACAGTGTTCCCTCGATTTTCACGGGGGATGCGTTCTGAGACCGCCCGCGAAAGTCGAATTTCCGCGAAGTAGAGATGCGGAAGTAAATACACTATTTTTGGCTATGAACAGTGTCACAAGCCTTCCCTTAACACTTTAAACTTCTAAATTACAATTTCCCATTCCCTTAGCAACCATTTAGATTATTACTCACATATTTATTTATTAAAGTTTATTTAAATTTTTTTTTATTAAAGGCGGACAAAAGTTTGGCGATGACATATGACGTCATCGGGCAGGAAAAACCGTGGTATAGGGGGAAAAAACGGCAAAGTATTTTTTAATTAATATTTTTGAAAAACCGTGGTATAGACTTTTTGTGAAGTTCGAACCCACAAAAATCGAGGGAACACTGTACTCCTAATCCAAATACAAGATATATGAAGGCAAACTTCTTAAACTGTATTTTAAAAGAAAATATACCCTACCCCCAGGAACCATTAATCTGTTTAGAAGAAAGAATCATATGCTAGAGACAGCTCTCAATGGAGTAACATAGTAATATAAGCACAGAGGTATCACAAAACTGAAGTTCATAGAATAATTGTATTTAATAAAAATATGAAATATTTTTCCTTCTTTAAAAATACCTTAAGAACACAAAAGAGCTGCAAATCTATCACTGTACTTTTTATCTAATCATATGATCAGAAGGACCTTAATCTAGATGTAAATGGAATAGTAATTTCTACAACAGGGGTCTCCAACCTTGGCAACTTTAAGACTTGTGGAGTTCAACTCCCAGAATTCCTCAGCAAAGCTGGCTGAGGAATTCTGGAAGTTGAAGTCCACAAGTCTTAAAGTTGCCAAGGTTGAAGATCCCTGTTCTAGAAGACTTTTCTATATAACAGCTGTTCTGTGATTCTCACACTAAATGTTATATAATCACCATTGTCATCACTGAAGTGGCAGGGAAGATTTCTGACTGAATTGTGGGCAATAATAATAATGGTAATGTTTTAGTTTTAGATTTTATTCATTTATTTATTCGTTTTTTATGCCACCCTTCTCTTTAGACTCAGGCGGCTTACAACATGTTAGCAATAGCACTTTTTAACAGAGCCAGCCTATTGCCCCAACAATCCGGGTCCTCATTTTACCCACCTTGGAAGGATGGAAGGCTGAGTCAACCTTGAGCCGGTGATGAGATTTGAACTGCTGACCTACAGATCTACAGTCAGCTTCAGTGGCTTGCAGTACATCACTCTGCCTGCTGCGCCACCTCGGCTCTCTAGATAATGTTCAACTTCTTTTTATCCCTTTGTATCTATTTATATTGTATTTTTATTATTGTTGTAAGCCACCCTGAGTCCTTCGTGATTGGGTGGCATAGAAATGGAATGAATGAATGAATGAATGAATGAATGAATGGAGTATTCAGGAGAAAATATGAAGAACTGAAGCACACATTTAAAAAGTGTGACAAATATGAAAATGCCTAAATTGTATCTGATACTAATATTATGCACTGCAGTAAAAATAAAATAAATTAGCAAGTACTGTATCTACAAAATAATTTGTACAAACTGAATGAACTGACTTTATTACAATAAACATTATTACAAAATTATTACGAAATGCAATTCAGTGTGCATGAATCCAAAGTGATTCACTTTGGGTGGGAAAAAACACCAAATAAAACTAACTAACTGACTAAATAAATAAATATCCAAGGTTGTTCAGCTAGTAGAAAGCAGGAAAAGAATTAACAACAATAGAAGGCTGAACCAGGCATGACTAGAAATAATCAACAGTGAAAATAAGCCTGTCAAATATATTGACGTCTGTACATTCCTAAACTATTGAACTATACTTGAATTATATATACAGCTCTAGTTACCTAATTTTAGCTAGAATATGTGCAGAATGTAGCAATCATCAGAGCTGCTCCTCTGTATCTGAATGACCTATTATGTTGTATCAATTTATGCAAGATAGAGCTTGAATCAAAGCACAATGTCTTAATTGCAAATTTTGAAGGAGCATCTAGTTGGCCTCTATAGCTGTGACTTCATCCGCCCTTCAGCTAATCCAACAGAGTTAAATTCGTAACAGCTAATAATTTCATCCTCAATTTGTCTGATACTTTCAAAGTCAGCTAAATTGGTGACTCCATGACATTTGAGAAGGAGTGCTACTCTTTTTTCAATCTTAAAATTCCTGCCATTTAGTTTGCCTGAGTGTACTGATCTTGCTATTAAAAGAATAACTGCTATAACCACATAGTATATATTACCCATGTATATGAAGCAATGCTTCTAGAGTTTATTTCATCTTTTTTCTAAATTAAACACTTCAAATGTTATCTTCATATGCTCATAAGACAATTGTTCAATTTTTCAAATCTAGTTATCATTTTAGCTGCCTCTATTGCTAGAGACTTTTTGAAAGTATACCTTTAATTAAAATATCGTAACCTATTTTCAAATCACATTTCCAAGTTTCAATATATTTATGCAAACTCATATTGTATTTATGATTTCAAGAATGTATTTATTCACTGAAGATGGGACTTGGGGCGGGGTATGTGTGTTGCAATGTTTTTGAGCTAGATTATCTTTTAAATTTCATAGATCCGTTTTAAAAAATTGATAAACGAAACTCCTACTGAAATTTTTACTAAATTAAATCAACATTTCATCTTTAACAATAGTCATGTCTTAATAAAATTTATTTATCAAAACATCCTAATTTTAATATATCAGGTTACAGAATGCTTTTATACAGAAGTAGCAGCTATTTTATCAGATTCATATTCTGATCATCCTTTAGGACAGTGATTTTCAACCTTTTTTGAGCCGCGGCACATTTTTTACATTTACAAAACCATGGGGCACATTGAGGGGGGGGGGGGCTAAAAAAAGTTTGGACAAAAAAGTTCTCTCTCTCTTCCTCCCTTTCACTTTATTTCTCTCTCCCTCCCTCTTTCTCTCCCTCTTTTCTCTCTTCCTTCTTTCCTCTTTTTTGCTCTCTTTCTCTCTCCCTCCCTCTATGTCTTTCTCTCTCCCACCTTCCCTCCCTCTCTTTCTCTCTCTCTCTCTCTCTTGCTTTCTTTCTCTCTTGTTCTCTTTCTCTCTTTCTTTCTTTCTCTCTCTTTCTTTCTTTCTCTCTTGTTTTCTTTCTCTCTTGCTCTTTCTTTCTCTTTCTTTCTCTCTCTCTCTCTTGTTTTCTTTCTCTCTCTGAGCTTCGCGGCACACCTGACCGTGTCTCGCGGCACATTAGTGTGCCACAGCACACTGGTTGGGAAACACTGCTTTAGGAGTTCAAAGTAGCTCACAGCACATCCATTTCCGTTTTCCTCCCACAATTAACAATCCTGCAGGCTAGGTTGGTCAAAGGAATAGTATGAATGAAAGGCAGCATGCCAGTTTATATTACAGATTTTCAACACTCAAACCAATCCTGGCTGGATGGCATTTATATTATTACATCATTTCTATTTGAATGATGCCAGTAATATAAACCAAATAAGTTATCAATAGTATAAATAGTATTCAGATAGTATAAAGTTGCCTTTACCATGTTTCTTTGAGTTTTGGCATAGGTTTAGAGTCTTGGACTATAATATATCACAAAACAGATATAAGCGAGAAAACCTTACTATCAAGACAGAGTTTGACTTTGTAATCCAGTAGCGATTTTTAAAAAGCTGTGATTTACAGTCATAAATTAACATAGTTTTAGTCAAGACATAATGAAAGCAAAGATAAAGAGGTATAGTAGGAACTGTTGTGACAATGCAGTCGTCATTCAATAAGCTTATACCCATTTTATAACAACCTTGATCATAAAAACAGGTATTATAATTCCCCCTGAATATTCATTAGATTTTTAATCAGATAGCACAGCGCATTAGTAATACTGATGTTAAAGTTATCAAAAAATAATGTTTGTCTACCTGATATTGTCACCAAGACATTCAAACCTTCAAGTACATCCATTTGCTGAAATCTCCTTCTGTTTATTAGTGGATAAACTTTCCCTTGACCACTCCGATCTAATAACATCAGGCCACTTTCTGTCCCCACTAATAAATTAACTCCTATAATAAATAAGATTAAGACAAACACAAGTTAACTGGATTTGTTTTTGTAGAATATTTAGCTAGTTAAATATCCAGAAATATTACCATGGTATAAAATTTATAAAGCTCCAGAAATGGCTTTGAAATACTTCATAGCCCTGTGTCAGAAATGTTCATACTCAGTTTCAATTTTCAATTCTCAGTAGGAAATATTTATTAACAATTCTATTGGTTACCATTAGAATTAAAGCCTGCTATTAAAAGTTATTAATACAATATCTAAACCAGACAAATCAGACTTATCATTCAGAAATTTTAATTTCCATGTCCATAAGTAGGACTAGATCCAGATCTAATTAAAAAGTCAATTACAAAACAAGCACCACTTCTATATTCTTAATAGATTATTGATTTTATGAATAAGCCTATAACTTTTAAATATAAGAATGAAATAGCAGTCAGCAGTAGATTCTATACCCCATAAGGCAGCACATAAGATTTCAGAATTGAATCTCTTCTTGTATTTGCGGATTTCTGGGGTGTCACTCTGTGGCCGTGTATTTGTAGGATTGACATTAACAACTGATCCTTTTCTGGTTGGATCCTGCCTTATTGCTTCTGATCTCATTGCTTCACTAGAAAATCCTACTGCAGAGAGGGACAGAAGAGAGAAAAAGGTGAAAAATAGAAAGATATTTAGTCATCTTAATATGCAAATGTTATAAAATAAAGGTACATTATAAATGTATATATACTTTTAAAATATTTTTATTTTAAATGAAGTCAACAAAGCAGTGGAAGTGATGTGCCGGTGCCTGGAGGCTGTTGGGGCCTGGATGGGTGTCAACAAACTCAAACTCAACCCAGAAAAGACGGAGTGGCTGTGGGTCTTGCCTCCCAAGGACAATTCCATCTGTCCGTCCATTACCCTGGGGGGGGGGGGAAACTACTGACCCCCTCAGAGAGGACTTGGGCATCCTCCTCGATCCACAACTGACATTGGAACATCATCTTTCGGCTGTGGCGAGGAGGGCGTTTGCCTAGATTCGCCTGGTGCACCAGTTGCGGCCCTATTTGGACAGGGAGTCATTGCTCACAGTCACTCATGCCCTCATCACCTCGAGGTTCGATTACTGCAATGCTCTCTACATGGGGCTACCTCTGAAAAGTGTTCGGAAACTTCAGATCGTGCAGAACGTAGCCGCGAGAGCCATCGTGGGGCTTCCAAGATTCGCCCACGTTTCTTCAACACTCCGTGGCTTGCATTGGCTGCTGATCAGTTTCCGGTCACAATTCAAAGTGTTCGTCATGACCTTTAAAGCCCTACATGGCAATTTACCAGATTATCTCCGGAACCCCCTGCTACCGCACAAATCCCAGGGACCGATAAGGTCCGGGTCCCGTCGACTAAACAATGTCATTTGGCAGTCCCCAGGGGAAGAGCCTTCTCTGTGGCGGCCCTGGCCCTCTGGAACCAACTCCCCCCGGAGATTAGAACTTCCCCCACCCTTCCTGTCTTTCGTAAACTACTCAAGACTCACTTATACCGCCAGGCATGGGGGAGTTGAGATAGCTCTTCCCCCTAGGGCATTACAAGTTATGCATGGTATGTTTGTGTGTATGTTTGGTTTTATAATAGGGGTTTTTAGTTGTTTTTTATTATTGGATTGTACATGTTGTGCTTATCATTGTTGTTAGCCGCCCCGAGTCTGCGGAGAGGGGCGGCATACAAATCCAATAAATTATTATTATTATTAATTATTTATGCTACTGATTTGTTGCTAATCTTTAACTTACCAACAGAAGTCACAGTTGTTCCACTAGACGGAGATATCTGTAGTAATCTGGGGTCTATGAAAGGTGTGAAGGAAGATGAAGATTTGTGTTTCTGCAGTGTGTTACTAGCTGACTGAGTCTGCAATGTAAATTTCAAATAATCATCTTAATAAAACAATTTTATTCGTAAAAAAACAGACCTTTCATCTAGCTGTTACTATACAGCTTTATTTTCAGAACCTTTCTAATTCTCTTTCCCCAAGTGCTACCTATGTAGAGTCAACCTGAGTATTTCTTAAAAATAAGTAAAATTTAAAGTGCTTATTACTGCTATGATACATTTTGTCCACTAAGCAGCCTTTGCTTCTGCTTTTAAAAAATGTATTTTGAATGTATTAAGCTTAGAAGAATCTCCTCCTGTTGAAATAGGAGGCCCTGTTTTCTAAATCTTGGAATTTATTGTCCAAATTGTTCTTTTTTTTGTTTCATTGTATTACTTCATACATTGTATTTCTACCCTGAGTCTTTTATACTGTAAGTAACCAATTGGGAAATATTTCCTCCCTATGCAACAGAGTATGAGCAATTAAAAATCAAGCTATCAGCTTTATAATTTCAACTTGCAATGATTTTTAGGATTATTTTCTTTTTTAATGTTTAATTTTGAAAATTGGATTCTTGCCAGAAAGCTGCAGCATGTTCTTCCACCATCATTTTCACAGAAAATATTAAGACAGTATTAAACAAGTGGAGTTATTAGGAGGGAAAAGGTGTAAATGATGACATGAAGGCACTGGTGCATCTTATTATAACACTAAACATGAAAAACACAAACAAGGAAAGAAAATGAAATAATGAAACTGTTAGATTGGTTTTTAAAACTTGTCATATATGTGGGTTAAATGTCGTACAGACTGTGCTGAATCTTAAAAGAGAATGACAGAAGTGAAAAATTAAGTATGCCATATAAAGTTGGTCTAGAAAAAAGTAGTAATTTACATTTAAATTGTTTTATGCCTTTTCCACTCATGCTGTTCACTTTCTTTCCAAGTATATTTCTATCACTATACATCTTTCACTATGGCCTCTAACAAAAAATGTTTTTTTCTCATTTGTATATTATTTTGCTGCCATAAAACATACTTTCTCCAAAAACAAAGTACACACAATGTAACATTAGGAGAATAATGAGAATAGTGCATTATGCTAACTGTTGATCATACTGTGCAATTACTGACGTAAGATTTCTTCATATGGAAAGCTGCCTTTTACCAATAGGATGAATATCGGATAAGCAAGTTCGTGCTAATAAATGAAGCTTTCATTAATGGAATAAAACCATTTTATACAATCAATTTGTATCAAATGGTGTGCAAAAATATTATTTAAAAACACTTTTTTAGAAAAAAGAATTAGGGAGTTCTTTATCATTGTTACATTAATACAAGCAATAGCAATAGCACTTAAGACATATACTGCTTTACAGCCTCTCTAAGCAGTTTACAGAGTCAGCATATTTCCCCCAACAACTGAATGCAAGCTTTACTGTCATTAAGGGACTCCATTTGTCATATTACCTAAAAGAACTGCACTTTGCTGACAGAGTATTTAAATAGAACTGGCCATTATGTGATAAAGAATTTCTCATTGTATACTGACATTACCTAAGTGTTGATATAAACCATAATTACCTTTATAGTTTAAAAACTTGACAAAATTTCAATTCATTTCAGAAAAGATAGCCTTTCTGTTCAGTTGAGTCCATGCTTGTGTGTCATATGTTTCATTTCATAACAAGATTAAATCTACAAACTATAAAACTTATTAAAAAACGAACCGTCTAAATATGTAACTAGGAAGGTGATGTGCAGTGTAACTAAATGTGTAACTAGGAAGTGATATGCTAGGAACTACACTCATAGAGAAGTTAGGAAAATATGAAAGCGGCCTAAGTTAAGGATTTAGAACTCACTATATATTATTTATTTTTCTGGTTTCATATTTTTAGTTTATACGACCTACTAAATGGATAAAGTATCCATGACTTGTTAAATGCATCTGATCTTAGGAGGAAACAGCACATTTTTCTGCTTTTGTTATCTGAATGCAATCTACATCTATTTCTAAAACGTTTAGGAACTTTTGGTAATTTACATTAATTTCTATATTGTTATTATATCACTATGCTTCATGTCATGTGGCTGATAATGCCTATATAATTTTAAAAAGCAATATATCAAGATTTCCCTTTTTCTAATATGAAATAAGTAAAGAGCATTGACATGATCACTGTTAATCACTCTTAGTAAGTAATGAGGGATATAATCTAACTGTTGTTTTACAAGGTATACCTACTGTAGTTTATTAGCCTGACCCTCTAACAATTCTGGAAGCTGGGTGAATATTTCATCTCAAAACTTAGTTCAGAACTAATCCCTCAAACTGCAATTACCATTTTTTCGAAGTATAAGATAATTTTGGGGCAGGAAAACAAGGAAAAAAGGCCTCTGCCTCCCAGCATTTTGCCAAACAGCAAACAGCACAGATGATATGCACTGTTTGCTGTGTATTTTGTGCATGTGTGCCTGATTCATAGAAATAGCAAAGAATTGGAGAACTGTACATTATGGCAGTACAGTATATTAATCCCAGACAGTTTTCTTAAATGTAATCATACTAAGTCCTCTCAATTGTTTAAATAGATCTACTCCAAACATGACTAAGTCAGAATTTAACTCAGCTGCCTTATATTAATACTTAATACCAGTACTTAATACTAAAACAGGACATTTCAGCTTATACTTTTACAGATCTTTAAAATTGATGTGGCTTTCTGGAAGTACTCTCTGCTATGTAAAAGATACAATAGCACTGAGCCTCTTCAGATCAAGCATTTATTTTAAAAAGCTTCTTCATTTTGTTAAGTTAATAATAAAGCAGTCTTTAAAAATGTGTAATAATTTAAACATTCTATAGTCATTTATAGTTATTGACTTACCTCATTGCAGCAAAAAACAAACAGCCAGTTTCAGCACAATCTGATCCCTCAAGCAATTTGCCTCCCTGCAACTTTAGTTATACTTTCATGGGCTTGCCAGCAACTTGGGCTTGCCAGCAACTTCAATCAATCAGCTGACTGTCAGGAGGCAGATGGCTTGTGCTAAGCAGGCTCTGCTGCTGTTTGCTGCAAGGAGGTAAACTGCTAGCAGGCAGAGACCATAGGGTGGGTGTGGGTGGGTGGGGCTATATTCGGTGTATAAGATGCACCCAAGTTTTCACTCTCTTTTGGGATGGTGGTGTAAAAAAGGTGCATCTTATATTCTGAAAAATACTATAAATTTTTGCCTCAGAATTTAAATGGAAGATAAGACTTTTTCCAGAAAATTATTTAATTAGTTGTCAGACTGCCTTTTAGCATTACTAAACATGAGCTGCCATTACAGTTTTAAGCATCCTGACACTAGTTTGAACTACCTTAAATCTTTACAAGGATTAGCCCATTATTGTTATGCATGTTTTTCTTCTGACTGAAAATCTGAAAAAGAGCTTCAAATCAGAGCTCCCCAAACCCTAGGCCAGTGATTTTCAACCTTTTTTGAGCCGCGGCACATTTTTTACATTTACAAAATCCTGGGGCACACCACCAACCAAAATGACACCCTAAGACACTCTCCTCTCTTTTTCCATCCCTGTCTCCTCCCCCCTTGAGTGTGTGTGTGTGCACATTCTTGAACCATTTCCAAAAACAGGTGAGGGCTGGGGGTTTTCTCTCTCTTATTTTTTGAGAGTCACTTCTCTCTCTCTCTCTTTTGTTTCTCTCTCCTCTCATTCTCTGTCTCAATCATTTTCTCATTTCTCTTTTTTTCCTTCCCTTTTTGCTCATTTCTCTCTCTCTCTACCTTCCTCTCCTTTTCTCTCTCTCTCTCTCTCTCTTGCTTTCTCTCTCTCTCTCTTGCTTTCTCTCTCTCTCTCCCTCTCAGCAAAAAGTTGCGAGACTGAAACCTGACCTTCCTTCTTCGCGGCTCACCTGACCATGTCTCGCGGCACACTAGTGTGCTACGGCACACTGGTAGAAAAACACTGCCCTAGGCTATGGCTCACTAACAGGCTATGGCCTATTCAAAACCAGGCAGTGTGAGCGGGCCAGTGCGCGCATGTGAATGTGCACTCAACTTATGAGAAGATGAGCCAGCACTTGTGCACACATGTACACAGCTCAAATTGCACAAGTTGATCTGCACGCTCCGGTCCACCATTTTCATAAGTTGATCTGCACTTGCACGCGTGCACACCGGTCTGCCACTCATGTGGCCTTGTTTCCCTTTCCCCCTTGCAAGGCTGCCAGGATGCAAAGTTTGGGGCGACTACTCCAAGTGGTTAAAAACATCCACTAAACAACTTCAAAACAGCTCCATTAGTCTCATATTTGAAGAGTCAGTTTGAGTAAAGTGCTAGCCTACAGAACAAAATGAAACTTCCCTATGCTAAAACTTGTATTTAGAAGAATTCACATGCAGTAGTTTAACCTATTTTCTTTATTGCCAGAAGATAACATTTTAAATCTCTTAATAGCCTGCAAACTGGAAAGGTATTTGTATTCTGTGAAAACAACTCTGACAGGAGACCATTTTATAGTCCCCTGTCAGAGCAGAACCATATACAGTGATACCTCGTCTTACAAATGCCTCGTCATACAAACTTTTCGAGATACAAACCCGGGGTTTAAGATTTTTTTGCCTCTTCTTACAAACTATTTTCACCTTACAAACCCACCGCCGCCACTGGGATGGCCCACCTCTGGACTTCCGTTGCCAGCGAAGCACCCGTTTCTGTGCTGCTGGAATTCCCCTGAGGCTCCCCTCCATGGGAAACCCCACCTCCAGACTTCCGTTGCCAGTGAAGCGCTCATTTTTGCGATGCTGGGATTCCCCTGCTGGGATTCCCCTGCAGCATCGCAAAAACACAGAAGTCCGGAGGTGGGGTTTCCCATGGAGGGGAGGCTCAGGGAAATCCCAGCAGCGCAAAAATGGGCACTTCGGCTGGCAAAAAGGGTGAATTTTGGCCTTGCATGCATTAATCGCTTTTCCATTGATTCCTATGGGAAACACTGTTTCGTCTTACACACTTTTCACCTTAAGAACCTCGTCCCGGAACCAATTAAGTTTGTAAGACAAGGTATCACTGTATTAAAAACAAAGACAACTCATTTTAACTAACATTATAAAATAAATTTAATAATTCATAAAAGGAACTGATTATATTAGTATTTTCTCTAAAGGTTCCACTTATGGTTTAGATGGAGGAAACTTTCTTTCTAATATAGTCCTTCCTTTTCCAAAGCAAGGACTCTATATTTCTCCAGCACTATGCTAAATCAGGCAGCGTTGTTGCTTGAAAAAGCCAATCATACTAGACACCTCTTTCCAAAATAGTTTTGAAAGAAATACTGGTAAAAGCACTTGGTTGAAGTGATACAAAAGCCATGCAATTAATCACTTGTAAAAAGCAAAACAAAATAGTAGTTAAACTGCAAATTCGGGGTAAAAATTCTATAGTTCAGAGGGTTGGTACATAAGAGCTGAAATGTGTTACTTTGGGGGAGTGAAGGGACAGTGACAGGAAGAAGAGCAGCAGAAGGGACACTAGTTGGAAATCCTCTGGATACTAGCTATCAGGAAATACATTTATAACCCTGTGAAAGCAGCCAGCTGTGGTGCAAGACATACCTCATTAGTAGTTAGCTTGTCCTGGGGTGTCTGTGGGGACATGGTGGGTGTCGGCTGGCTGGAGGATGGGGAGGAGGAGGTGGAGGAAGTGGAGGAGGAATGGCTTTGCTGTAAGAGATCTGGCAAGAGGTGAATACGACCGGCAAAGCCATTGCTCTCATGATGGCTGGCACGCTTTGTGTCAACTGTACTCTGTAGAAAAAACAGGCACACTTGTCTTGCTCAAGTGCTGTGTACAAGTCTATGCCGATAGCAAAATGATCTATTTTAAATGTTTCAACCAATGCATTAATCAAACAAGCCTTCATTGTGGAGTGGGGCTTAACTATAATTAATGTTGTTTTCCTTGAAAAGCCAATTATTTTAATGTCAAATTTAAATTTCTACAGATCACAACTATGATGGCACCTGTGTGCATTCTCCTTGTGACTTTTCTTGCTATCATGCCTGCATTCAATTATAATTCTGGTGAACGTCCTAATTTAGCTGTTTAAACCATAATTATGCCATCTAAATACGGGACTCAATTACAAAAATGATGTCCACTTGAAAAATAAGAAATGTAATTAGTGAAGTTCATGCCCTTTGATGTACCTAACCTAATATACCAGGAAGTTCAAGGCAACAGAGGCATTTTCTCAACCATTTCTTACATAATCTCGCATGACACCAAGACTATGGCCCAACATTTCCTAAAGATAAGCTGCCTTGGTCTTGAAACCTGCCAAGATAGGAAATATCTTGTGTAAGATGGTTGAACTCTTCAGTGAGATAGTGTGGTGTAACTGTAAGTGATTTAAAGTGAACTAGATGATCCTTCTTTTACTATCTCAGGGCTTTCTCACCACTTGATTTTTTTACCTTCTCTTAAGATGCCATTAGAAGTGATACAAATGCAACTGGCTTTATACCAGGTTCCTGCTATGACATCTACAGCTTTTTAAAAAATTCCACATTAGAAGAGATTAAAATAAAGCTCTGTAGAATCAGACAACAGGCATTCCAATGTATGCATGCAACACACAGTGAAACAATGGGTGAAAACTAGTATTTTCTTTGCATGCTCTAAGTCTGTTCATTCATAAATAACTACCCTCTGGGTCTCTAACCTATTTTAAAGTGGGAAAAGATAAATGAGAGAATGGATGAATGGACGAAAAGGAACAAATTACATACTGAAAGATGTATTTACCTGTCGGACGATTAAAGTGCCTTCCTTGGATGGAGTCATTGCAGGTTCACTTTCCACATCATCATGCACAATCATGGTTTTCACGGATTCTGTTTCTCCATTGCTGAGGTTCAAAGTGGATCTGTTTGGTGATGACATTTCATCATTGGTGCTTCAAGATTCAAGATTCACAACAATATTAAAATAACTGCAACTATGGACTTTCTAAAGCAGCTTTGCTGGCTGTGGAATTCTGGGAGTTTATTTATTTATTAGATTTGTATGCCGCCCCTCTCCGTAGACTTGGGGTGGCTAACAACAATAGTGAAACAACATATAACAAATCTAATATTTAAAATAGTTTAAAAGACGCTAATTTAAAAACCAAACATACACACAAACATACCTGAAGTCTTCCAGGCTCAAAGTTGCCAAGATTGGAGAGCCCTGTTCTAAAGAATTACTTATTACATATTTGTGAAAGACCTGTCTTTTAAGAGATTATGGAATTAAATGAATTGTTCTTAGCATAGCTAACTAAGTACAGTTAGCATAGAATTAACCTTTTATTTTTCTCAGTAGTATCATTAATTTTTCTTAAAGATTATTTTTTAGAAGTATATGTTAAAAGGACAACCCTATAAATTACAAAGATTCTTTAATAAATGAAATAGGAGAAAAATGCAACTAACACTGCTCTAGCATCTTCAGGCCCGGAAGTAGATTCATCAACTCCTTCTTGCTCCATATCCTCCTCCTCCTCATCTGTGGTTCCTGATTCTTCACTTGATGATGAATAATCAGTCACTTTGTGGGGTGGTCTTACATCTTCCACTGCCCGCAATTCCTTTGCTAAAGCAGTTAAATCCTAGGGAGGGAAATAGAATAGAATTGTTTATTGGTCAAGTGTGATTGGACACGCAAGGAATTTGTCTTTGGTGCATATGATCTCAGTGACATAAAAAGACAAGATACATTTGTCAAGAAACATAAGGTACAATACTTAATAATAGTCATAGGGTACACATAAGCAATCAAACCATACTGGGAAACAGTCAATATAAATCATAAGGATACAAGCGACAAAGTTACAGTCATGCAGTCATAAGTGGAAGCAGATGGGTGGAAAAAACGATGAGAAGATTAATAATAGTAATGCAGACTTATTGAATAGTTTGAAAGTGTGGAGGGAATTATTTGTGTTTGGCAGAGTGATGGCATTCAGGAAAAAACTGTTCTTGTGTCTAGTTGTTCTGATGTACAATGCTCTATAACGCCGTTTGAGGGTAGGGATTGAAACCATTTGTGTCCAGGATGCTACAGTCTGTAAAGAGCCCTCTTTTTGATTTGTGCAGTATGCAGGTCCTCAATGGAAGGCAGGTTGTTAGCAATTGTTTTTTCCTGCAATTCTAGTTATCCTTTGCAGTCTGTATCTGTCTTCTTGGGTTGCAAAACCAAACCTGACAGTTATTAGAGGTTCAGATTAGAGGCTCAATAATTTCTCTGTAGAACTGTATCTGGTGCTCCTTGGATATTATTATATCGTAATAATGTTGCAAAATTAATGAACACTTCCTGTTTTTCAACAGTTTTCCCCCAAGAACTAGATCCCATTACCAATACTTTTATTCCACAATTAGTAAAATATTTTAGGAAATACTCATAAACTGATATGTGTTTTAATGCTTTAATTCTAATAGAACTAAATCAAGCAAAAACTCATTTCATATTAAACTTCATAGCAGGATTGAAAATTTAACATATCCTGAGATAGTACGTTGGTGTAATTTAATGGATTTCTTTTTTCTAAAAACTTTCTTAATTTAGCTTCCCTTCTAGTACCTACTATATTCTGCCCACTTTTGTTAACACTAGTCCCTGAGTTTCCATAGATTTCTTTGGGCAGTTTCAAATGAGTACATATGGAAGAAGAGGATGGGAAGTTTTGTAAATTTAAATTAAGTCATGGTAAATTTGAAATTATTCCATAAATTAACTCTACTTACCACTTCTCCCTGAAGATCAGTCACGTGTCAAAATAAGCAAATCAACATTGGACCACAGCATGGCACATGGTATGGGAAAGAAAAGTAAAATACAAAATTAGTGCAGGAATTAAGGCACTTATCTTGGAGAGTCACAATACTAAAATTATAACACTGGCTTACTTAAACATTTAAATGAAGGAATGAAACACATAACTAAAATACAACATTAATTCAGGAACTAATCCAGTTATCCTGGGTCTTTAAGATACTAAAATTACAGCAGTGGCTTACTTAAAATTTTAAATGAAGCAGTAAGAAAGTAGAGCATGAAGTAAGAGTGTGACATGGGATTATAAATAAGAATTGGGATAACAGAAAGTAGAAGCTTTCCCCCCATTTTTAATTTGTTTTTATAAGAAACAGTAATATAAAAACCAAAAACATCTGTGCTGAATCAGACAAAATGATATCAATGGGAAGAAAAAGGCAGATGCAATATTTGAGAAAACAAACTTTAAAAAAATATTTCTATCAAATTAGATTTGGCCTCGCTGATCTTCAGAAAAGTGAATTAGTGCATAAAAAAACAAGCTAATTTTAATGTATGGAAAAACTGTTAATTGTCAGAAACTAATACAGTACAGATTTGATTATAGAAATGAAAGGCAACATATCCTTTACTGCTGGATGAAATTCAGATAGGAGAAAGAAGAAATGGCTTTTTACTATCTGTATAGACTGCCTTTCAGTACGTCATCTCTGTTGAATGGAAGGTTGCTAGTGTTGACTGGGCAAGAGACTTAAAGGCAACTCAATAGGGCTTTCAGGAAAAAATGCTTGCAAATTAAAAAAATATGTTTTCCTGAGTAGCATTTACATAGTTAAAACTTTAACTTTCTAATAAGTTAAGAATGATTGGTCGTCTGGGTCTTGAATATCCTATAGATAATTCCTTAACTAAGTTTAGCAGTTGTCAAAACAAAACAAAAATCCCTTCAAAAAGATGGGTGGAAACAAATATAAAACTCTACCCATCTCTGTGCCCTATTCACCTTGCACTATCGCTGCCCTGTGGAGGGTCTTTCTTGGCTCCATGTTAACGTAGGCATCAGTCATCAAAAGATCCTGTAATTGTGACTAAAGCTTTCCCATTTGGACTGGCTGTCACAGAGTTTTCCAGAATTCTAAAATTGCTTAGATATTATTTGCTGTTTTAAATTCCACTTGCTTGTTTTAATTGCTTGGATGGAGTTATTGGAAAATATGAAATTAAAATGGTAGGTATAAAAATAACTGCTTTTGTTTAGTGCAAATGACCAATGTTAATAAAAATTAAACATCACACCTGATTCTTTCATTTCCTTTTCATGCAATTCAAACAACCATCACTGTTTTCTATACAAAGACATAGACCAAGCAACAAGCAAGAGAAGGAGGATTACCGCAGGTTTGCAGGGTCTGAAGACTTCTTTCTTCTCTTCAGTCTTTTTGGCTGCAGTTTCATTACGTTGTGAAGGGGAACCTTCCGATTTTGATGATGCTAAATAATCAAGTGACACAAAAGGCCAGTTAATTTTTTTTTAAAAAAAATCTCATTTAGAAAATAAATGGGAACATCCATCAGCAGACATTGGAAAAAACAAAACAAAGTCATTGTAAGGAGAATCACAAATAAATAGAAATGTTTCTAAAATATTTGAAACAGAAAATAATTATTAAAAATTAGACGAATAGATTTCATATTAATAACAAGATCAAATGAAAATAATGCAGGTAATACTTGGTTAATACTAGTTCAGACCAAGAACTCCATTACCAGGGAATGTGGCTCAGGAAGCAACTGGACTTTCTTGGAAGATGTTTTGCTTTTCAACTAAAGAAGCTTTTTGAATAAGAAGCGAAACCTCTTCAAAGAAAAAACCAAGAAAATAGGAGAGAGGCCGTAACCAACACTGCGGCGCCACAGAATTTCCCCTCGCTCTGTAGAGAAACTCCGATACCTGTGCTGTCTGAAGACTTGGGTCGTTTGGAACTCAGTATCATGAGGTCGGAGTCATCCAGAAAGGAAAAACTAAGAATCTGTGCTGGAGATGTAAAGAAACGAAGGCTGGTGAGTGATTTCACCAAAAGAAAAGTTAAAAGAAAAATTGTAAAATCTAAGGGAAACAAAAGGACCGGAAATTAAGAAGTGGCTGCTCTAGCATGTGGATTCCATAGAGCAACAAGAGTAAAGGGATATACAACTTAAGATTTTGAACTGTGTCTTAAAAGATCAGAGGAAGCATAAGAAATCTGGATGGAATTTTTTTTTGGAGGAACTTGAAAATTGGATTTGACTTAATATAATAACAATAATAGCAACACAGAAAAAATAAACAGGAAAGCTAGAGGGCTGAACAGAAGATACCATCTGGTGGTTGGAGGAATTATTGCTATTGTTGAAGATTTTTATGGATACATGCTCAGCTGCAGCCCTTGAAAGATTTGAAAGCTAGAATGTGGAGGATTTTCCAAAACAGATTCAAATTTGTTATTGTCTGGAAGAAAATAGCTGGACTGTACTGGATAAGAATGAACCTGAATAGATATTAAAAATAAAAAGGGACAGAAGGATTTAGATTTTTAACTTCCAACCAGAAAATTTATAAAGTAGCATTACACAAATTGTGAAAACCTAGTGACTGGTGACTTGAAGCTTGGAGACAAGTGACTAGAAAGGACTGGTGACACCTCTGATTGAAAGTTGAAATTGGAATGATTCTGCCAAAATAAAAGATTTTTCTATTTTTGATCCGAGAACTGTGATTTTAAAGTTATGGAAGGAATTGAGATTATTGATGATTTTAAAGAACTTCTTAACAAACTTAAGAACTTCTTAATGATTGAAGTATGTGAGAAAGAAAAGAATGAAAAAACGGAGGAAATAACAGTAGAAGAAAAGAGACAGATGAAAATGATGATGAAGAGGGAAATAATATTGATAATGAAATATTGATTAATGATTATGTTGTGCCAATAGGCCTGGTTGATGAAGGGAATGTATGTTTGATTGTTTGAATAGAGTGATTGATTTTTAAGAAACTTAGATTTTAGACTAGTTAAATTTTAAAATTGGATTTAGTATATTTAATTGTTTTTTATATGTTGTAAGCTGCCCCGAGTTCTTGGAGAAGGGCAGCATATAAATCAAATAGATAGATGGATGGATGGATGGATGGATTCCACTGGGTTTTACAGTGATAAAAGAGAAAATGATATTAAAAACAATCATTTTCACATAAATGAGATGATGATGAGTTTGAAAAGTATAAGGTTATAAAAGGGTTGGAAAAAACTAAATTTATACAGAAAAGTGAAAAGAAAAAAGAAAGAGAAAAAGAGTATGGGGAAAGAGAAGATTTTGTTATAAAGGTAAAAGAAAGCATAGGAAGAAAAAATCAAGACCTGGATGACTGAGAATCTCTACATACTCATAGAGTGTGCTGTTATGTTAGTGTGACAACTTACAATGGCAGTTCTGGTAGTTTTACTTGTCATTCTTAGGAAAATCCCACATGATCATCAGATGTGTCATCATTTACTGAGAGCATATCTACTGAGCATATGCACAGAAGAAAAATTCCTTGCGTGTCCAATCACACTTGGCCAATAAAGAATTCTATTCTATTCCATTCCATTCCATTCCATCCCATTCCACTCTATTTACACCTCCTGCCAGTCTCCTTTGCTTGTTGAAAATGGCAAACATATGGCCACAGAACATTGTGACTGTCATAATTATAAATGGTCAAGTAACTTATATGATCAGAGTGATACTGTGACAGTCGTAGCTTCAAGAACTAATCCCAAGTTTTCTCATTCAGCGACCTCATAACATTCAATGGTTGCTGAAAGAATAGTTAATCGAGGACTACCTGTACATTTCTTTATGAACATATTCTTCTCAGATTAAAATTCTGCTTATGTTTTCCTACATACATGGCTCTTATAAATTAAAATGACTAGGAAACAAAAAGTGTCAGTGTATGTATATGTGTTTGGATATATGTATATGTGTGTGTGAAAAATGCATGTAACTGTTGTGTTTGGGCCTGGGCCAGCCGTTGCCCCCACAGATGGGGGAGACACGGCACACAGTGACTGTGAAAGCCTGGCTGACAGCCAGGAAGATGTAGCAGACAGTCAGGAAGATGTGGCAGAGAGCCAGGAAGAATTAGCAGACAGCTCAGGGGAGGGGGCTGGCAGTTCGTCGGACAGTTTGTCCTCTCTCAGTTCGTCTGCAGGACAATACATTAATTTACGCAGCCGAAGGGCCTTAAAAAGAAGGGATCACTTTAAGAAGCATGATAAGCACACCTGGGCTGGGTGTGGTTCCCTTAATGAGGGCTAACAGCATAAAAAGGGAACGGGGGCAAGGCAAACTGTGGCTGTATATCTGGGTGGTTTGTATGGCATCGTTGTTCCTGCTTTGAAGTTTCTGCTCTTGGATTTCAACTCAGTGTTGTGGGAGTCGAAAAATCTGGCACAAGCTGCTGCTTTTGTGCCGTGAAAATTCAGAGACCTTTTGGAACATTTATGCTACGTCACTTTTGTATTTGTTTGCTTTTCACTGAACTTTGTAGCTGGCTGAATTTTCAACTCAACCTGTGTGTTACTCCTGAAAGTAAGGACCGTTTGCTTTAGACTTTTTCTTTACTGTTTAATACAAGTTTGCTAATTAACTATGCACGTGTGTGTCTGACCTTCTTTCCTGGACCGTAAATCATTGCTTGAGGCCGGTCAGGCAGAACAGTAACTATATATGTTGTAGGTAGGTGCCAGTAGTAATCTCAGCATTATATAGCAAAAGTCTTCTACTCTTAAGTTAGTTAGATGATAGATAAATATAGATAGAAAAAACAGATGATAGATAAATAAATAAATAAATAAATAAATATTGTTTTGAAAAGTTACATTTTTGTAGCATATGGTTATTCCCTACTTAAAATAGTTTTTTACTTATATCTAATTCAAAATCTCTCTGGTTCCAATGAACCTGGAATGCCTTCGTGAGAATAATCCATCCCCTCCTCCCACTTACATCTCATCCGAAATCTTTCTCCAGATCCACTCTGGGAGCCAGGATGGGAACCAGGCTGTGAACTTGAATTGCTTGATCCAGAAGAACTTCCACTTCCTGGCCTTGGCACCAGTTTTTCCACTCTTTCCCAGAGCAACCGAGGTTCTATATTGCTAAAAGGGAAAGATTTTTTAAAAAATTAATTTGACCTTGCTTTCTTTTTTAAAAAATTAGAAATTATATCCTGCCTCTCCAATGATTGGAAACCTTAGGCTTGCTAGATCTTCCTGCTTGGTTTACAAGAGCTTAGACAACTACCTGCTGATTCAATGCCTTTTCTGAATAAGAAAATAACACGAATAATTTCAGACGTTAATCTATTTTGAACCAGCTTTTCTCTTCAGCCATGTCCTCTTGAATATAAAAGGACATAATATAACAAGAGAATGATTTTTTCTTTTAGGTAGTTGCTTCTTCAGAAATGAATCTACTGTCCCTAGATCAAGGATCTTGGATCCTTCGATTTGCACATGGGACTCTTTCTATTATAATAACAACACTATAGGCAGGCAAGATTCAGAGATAAGTGCCAACCTAAGAACACTCATAAATTTATATGAACAATTTCATAGAATTGTTCCTAATTTAAGTTTTAGCAATATTTTCTAGCAGATAAAATCACCCTTTGGCGATTTAACTCTATTTTATTAATCAATGTCTTAAAGAGTCACACCAAACACATGAAAACTAAAGCCAAGCAATTTGAAAACACAAAATTGCATTTAGATTATTTCATCTTTCTTGTGCAAATTAAGCCAACAAAGTCACTATCTATTGAGGATTATTTATCAACTAGGAATGTCATTTCCAACTCTGAAGTGACTTAGCTTTTATCGTTCTTACAAGAGCTCTGACCTGTTTGCACAAGAAAAAAAATAAGTTGTATATGTTGAGCTTTCTTTTTGGAAAATGATGCAGTCATGGGAATGGATAGCAATGATAACAACTGCAATAAGAAGAGCAGTGGGGATACCCAAATTATATTTCCCAAAATCTAATAATCTAATCTACATTCCTTATAACCTGTCTGAAAAAGACAAAACTCTACATTTCCAAGTCTGATCTTCATCAAACCACAAATAGAACATAATAAAGGCAAACCCCCAACAAGAATAATGCAAATATATTTATATTCTGAGTGGACATGGCGTGTCCAGTTGTCTCCCCCTTCAACCATGTTGTAGGAAGAAAACATTACAAACCTTGTGGAATTTCTTTGACCTGCTTGGTTATTTTGTTGTCCCGTGCTTTGCAATGGAGAATCTCGGCGGGATAGAACAGGTGATCTGGATGTAGTTCTCACTGGTACCTTATGGAATGAACAAGTGGGAATAGAAATAATTAATATACTGTTGCATGGGCAAAACTGATTTTTTTTGCTCCTGTAAAGCTACATAAATATATACACAGATGTATTACTAAATATATAAAACTATATTCCTAACATCTAAATAAAGTAATTCTATTGGTTAAAATGTTAGCCAAGTATAGAACCCATAAACCCTGCATTTAAGATGCTGAAAAAATAGGACGTTTAGTAAATAGCTAGCATAGAAACAAATAACTACCCACTCACAGACAATCATGACAGAACATAGGACTTTAAAGCAAGGGATTCACAAAGCAATAGGCTACAAAGCATGGGGATTTAGAAAATTAAGCTCCAGGGAACCAACAAATGCTTAGTAATGGATCAGTAAAAGGCAGACTAGGAGAAAAGCAAGATTATATCTGATAAAAATAAAACATTAAAAAACACTTTTTCGTGGTCAATAGTATCTTAAAATATTTCCTGACTTAATTAAAGGAATTTTAGGTTTGTGCTTTCTTGGGTATTACCTTTAGCAGGATAAAAGTTTTATTTATTAATAGTAGACAGCTTATAAATGTTTGCTGATCTTCAATTTTCTGTAATCGTCTACTTTAAAAGGCAAATTCTTGGGGGGAAAAAGAAACAAGGAAAAGGAGGAGAACTATACTATATACCACTCTTAAAAAATCCTAGGATGGTGTAAGAACATATTAAAAGCACCAATCTCCTGATTCTGGTATGCTACAGGTGTGCATTCATTCATTAAAAACCTAGTACATGCCTTCTGTTATTCTTTGGTTTAAAGAAGTCAAACTTCTGTCTTTCTATTTCTTACCCTTGGAGGCACCTCGTCACTGTCTGATCTAGCCCAAGACTTTTGGGTGGGGTCAGATACCTCAGATTTAGAGTCAGAACTTTGATTTAGCACTTCACTGCGTGAAGGTGGATATGGGTCCTGAGAGCGCAGGTGGTGATGTGCAAATTTGGGAGAAGGGTCACTGAAGGAATGGGACCGTGAGACAGGGGGAACATTGTTCTTGAGAGATGCCAGGTGAGACCACTGTACCTTACAAAGAAAAAACATAGAACATTCAATGCGTTCTGTACAACTGGCTTTTCCCAATTAAACACAGAATAAAAGGCAAGAAGGATTTAGCTAGCAAGATGGTCACATCTGAGTTATGAAGCAAGGCAAGCACGTGATGAAATAAGTGGGCTTAAAGCAAGGAAGGTGCTTAGAGAACATGAAAAGCTATGAACATAGTGTACTGGTGTGTCGGAAAGCATATTCTGAACATATAGGTTCATTGGAAGGAAATGACAGCAAATGCCATTTGTTCTAACATGGACAAGGTTCCAAATATGCTGTATACTAAATTTAAAACATCAATAAAAGAATTAAATTTTGGAGTAGTAGAAGTCAAAAAGAAGCAACCCAAAAGCCAATAAATATAATGGCTTTGAAACAATTTACTGGCATTCAGAATGTGAAATGTGTTGCATTTAGGGAAGGGTTACATGTAATTACACGAGTTACATGTTTCTTTTTCAGCAAATATATCTACTGGTTTATATATGTGCCTTTGCAAATGTGTGTGCGTATACACACTGTAAAAGCAATACATACACACTGATGTGCACATAAAAAGATTATGTAATATGTGATATATGCATATATACATATATTGCATATTTTTTTTGCATATATGCACATTAGAGACCACATAAATATGATCATATGCGCATTGCTATTATGTCCAAATTTACAATAAGTTTATTACTGCACCTATAGAATTATACTATGCCCACATTTTTTCTTTAGTATCAAAAGCTGTTTAAACATGAAAACGAAGTAACTTTCATAGAATTCTAAAAAGAAATTATGACTAAAGGAAGTTCTTGTATATTTAGAGATGTTCATAGCATAAATATATTACATAAAATATATTTTAGAAGAGTATAATGATTTTAAAAGAACTTTCTTTTAAATAGTTTTTAAAAACTGAACATTGTTAACTACCACAAATATTCATAACTAGCTTCTATTTTTCAACATAATATTTCCAACATTTCTTAGTTAGAAATAGTTGGGGGTTTTGACAATTGTAATTACTATATGGCACTATTTTGATTTAGTATTACCAATTGTCAACATAAAGGTAAAAAAACTATACCTTATTTTTCAAAGACAAACTATCAGATAGATCTATACAAAAACCATGTCATTGAAATTGTTTGTAAATACACAGTAAACTATATCATTGAATCTGTCTCTTGGAGAGATCATTCTCTCTCCAAAGTTATCTTGAGAAAGCAGGCCATATTAGGAAAGTGATCATACATTAGTCATTAGATGCTGCTTTAAGATTGGAAATTGTGTCCACCTGCTAGAATTTTCCCATTCAGTATTTTCACTTTGCTAGAACAAGTTTGCTTTTAAATGGAAAATAGAAACATAATTAAATGTTGTTTCATTTCATTTCCATTTCATTAAATTGGAATGAATTAGTACACTTAATGATTAAGTCAGGGACATTAAATATTGTGTTTTGGTAACAGTCCCTGCAGGACTTTGGGTACTGTATTCAAGTTTTTCAGAAACTGAACATGACCTTGAAGCAGAAATTGTATCCCTTTACCCTTGTTAATTCAACTATTATCTCAAGAATACTGTAGGAAAATGTATTAAAGAGTAAGATTCTATTTTAACCACTGCCACAATCCATGCCGTGAAAAATCAGCTTTGATAAATTAGAAAAGCAATAGGTAGAATTTTTATTTCAAACTGTCAAATTCAGAAGGAAGGAAATATTTTTTTAAAAAAAATGCCAAGGAAAGTTATGAAAAAATATGCTTTTTACTGAGAGTACATATGTTAATGGAGTGTTAGTTAGCCTATCGAGGAGAAGAACAAGAGAGTCCCTCACACAGAAATATGGAAAAGGGTATCATACATGTACCGGTGTAATATAATTTTTTGGTTTCCATTACTTCCCAACTCTTCCTGTCATCATACATTTCACAAGAATTTTACCTGTGATTCCATTGGTTTTTGCAATGATGGCTGAACTGGCTCAGAATTTCCATTTGAAAAGGACTCTGATCTTGAAGGCACTGGTGGATCTAACACTTTACTTCCCTGTTTAGACTGGGCTTCCGGGGAACTCTGGTTATTCTTTCTATATCTGTCATCAACCTGGGAAGAAAATAATGCCATGTGTTGACTTAACTGAGATAATAAAAAGATGATTCTTAGAAATTGAAATAAAATTCCCCCAGAGAAATATCAGCCCAATATGACAATGTGCTGATCTCTATTATTTCCCATTGCTCTTTGGGATTGGAATTAATTATACTTTACATCCAATAAAATAAATACATTTTCTTCCATATAATGGTCAGTGTCCAGTATTCAACATGCTAGGATTAATATTAATCTGATTTTTTTTTAAATTATCCCAACAATACCAGTACTGGCTACCCTTATTTGGACTTGGAAACTAAACCAAGTTGAAGTTTGTTAGAACTTGGGCCCTTGGAGTCTTGTGACGCTTCCTGAAAGCCTTAAGTGCAATCCTCAAATCCCTCCAGAAGTTGTTCCAAAAATATAATCTTTAATGTAATAATAAAGTTATACCCATAATATGGTTTTACATCCATGAAACTATTTGGTAAATTGTCACATTGTCATCAGTTGTATTATGGATTAATATAATACAAAATCTTTATTAGGATCATTGATATAGTATATATTATACCAGGGGTGTGCAATTAATTTTGCCATAGGGCCGCATGAGAAATTGGGATGGTTTTAGAGGGCCCGACTAATATAATTAACTCAGTTCTACCCAATACTGTATATAATATAATTAACTGAGTTAATTATATTATAATTATAAATTATAATTATGAATTATAATTATATTATCTATTATATATATTATATATAATGATATATTATATATTATATCTTGAACACCCACTTCTTATCTAGAAAAGTTGGACCGACCTCCACGGGCCGGTCACAGATAGTGGACGGGCCACATCCGGCCCTCGGGCCGCATCTTGCCCAGATCTGTATTATACTATAATACAATAACCACTCATGAATAGAGTGTGGAAGAACTCTACTGTGTTATTTCTGGCCACAAAATACATACAATAACATAAATTAGGTGTCTCCCATTCCATCTTATTATGCTTCATTTAATCCAAATCCTACCAGTCACAATAGACCTCTCACTGCGAAAAGTTAAGCAAATTGATTTGTACGTTTGCTAAAAGTTCTTCTTCAGAAATGACTGCAACATAGCAATTGGTAATCAATTAAGAAGTTTCGTGTGCCTTATGTTTAATATTATAGCTATCTTGCCTATTGCTTTGAGAAGTAAAGAGATAGTATGGGATAAATTGCTGGTCCCTGATGTAAACCTCTAATATCTAATATAGAAATTGGTTACATGCTGCCTGCTAGTGCTCTATAAAAGGAAAGACACCATACAGGATATACATTCTGTAAAAGTACAGTGTTCCCTCAATTTTCGCGGGGGATGCGTTCCAAGACCGCCCGCGAAAGTTGAATTTCTGCAAAGTAGAGATGCAGAAGTAAATACACTGTACACTGTTTTTGGATATGAACAATATCACAAGCCTTCCTTTAACACTTTAAGCCCCTAAATTGCAATTTCCCATTCCCTTAGCAACCATTTAGATTATTACTCACCATGTTTATTTATTAAAGTTTATTAAAAAAATATTTATTAAAGGCAGACAAAAGTTTGACAATGACATATGATGTCATCGGTCATGAAAAACCGTGGTATAGGAAAAACCCCCGCAAAGTATTTTTTAATTAATATATTTGAAAAACCACGGTATAGACTTTTCGCGAAGTTCGAACCCACGAAAATCGAGGGAACACTGTATATTTAAAATTGTCCTTTTCCTCCAAAACAGGTAATGGGACACAATCATCTTCCTCTCTCAACAGTCTTATGGGAAGGTGATGTTTATATACATTCTGATAGATATTTTAAAAGTAATACTAGTTCTTGAGATAGAATTTACCTCCCGTGGCCTTTCAGTAGGCTCATAATGGGATTTAGGCTCTGGGGTATGATAGTTTTGTTTATTCCTTTCTTGCTGCTGGAGCTGCTGTTGCTGCTGCTGTTGTTGTTGCTGCTGCTGTTGATGCCTCCTGTGATCATGCTGAAGTGACAAAAGATATGCCTGTTCCTGTTGCAATTGACGTTGAAGCCTCTCTGCTTGTCGATGTTCCTCCATCTCTCGCCATCTGTATTCCTTTGAGAGAACAAGTCAAAATATGAACACCATGCTGGCCGGCACTTGCTTATCTTTTGGTTTTATATATTTGCTGCAGTTCTAGTGAGTAAATATACCAAACTGCAAAACTACATTCAAATAGAGCACAGGTTTTTCCCTTAATTTATTAAACATTTTACGCTACACTTAGCAAGATCAAGTACTTATAGGCATAGTATTATTTAACCTATTGTGATCGGCACAATCGTAAATCTATTTTGCCACTGAAGGATAGTGTGGTGTTGCTGTGTTGGGGGAAATGGGAGGGCCAAAAAGAACACGGCACCCTGACTTTTAGATCCAATATTTAATAAAATAGCATGGCCTGCACTCTTGTTCTTTGGAGAAAGGGTGTTCAGAAAGTCAATTGCCAAACCATAACTTGGGAGGGGAGACTTCACTGATTGGCTTGTCTGATCATCATACAGCAGGGTTCACATAGCTCTGCTAGCCCATCCACACTATAGGATGATTACCTCTTGTGCCAGTCTCTACTGTGCATAAAGTTCATCTGTGTCCTTTTAAAGACAACCTGGGACACCGGTCAGAGAAAGCAATCCCAAATAGTAGCGACTAACAAAACAGATACAGTGCTTTACCAGTAACATGGCCTGCTCCTGGAGCAGCTGCTGCTGAAGAATTTCCAGGTGCCGCTGCTCCTCTTCTAGCTGTCGCCTGATATACTCCTGTCACATAGAAATTACCCAGCAATAAAATTGTTCACAACAGGAATGTAACCAAAGCACCTGAGTACAACACCACACACAAGAAAAAGAAAAACACCACCTATCCCAATTCACCTTCAGGTGACAATTCAATCATTAATTTAATAGTGGGACTCCCTAATGAACAATTAAATAAAACCCTATCAGCTAAAGTAAGGACTGGGAAAAAAATCTATTACAGACCCTCCCTCCAAAAAATTAACTGAAAAGTAGAAAAGAAAATTGTGGGCTGGGAAAAAAAATTAATCTTGCCTGTAGAATTTTGACTTAAAAACAAGGAAATGAATGTTTAAAAACAGGTTGGTAGTTAATACTAGCAAGTCTTATCAAGACAGCCAACACAAAATCACATGCATTTTTAATAACAGAATTAGTTTTGCACCTTATGATGAACCATGAGCAACAACTAGAGCCAGGCTTAGTTAAGGCATCCCCCTTTTGCAAGCTTTCTACCAAAAAGACCTGTCAATTAGAACCTTAGCCTCAACTATAAACTATCCTTATCATCAATGCAGACAATGCCAATCTGAAGTATGTGGTGGTTATGACAGAACACAAAAAAACATCCACTAGAGAAAGACATAATTCCAAATGCGTTTTCAGTGACACTCCAGAAGTCTGGATTCCTAAGCCAAGTCAAAATATACAGCAACATATCCAAAGCTAAGAAATATTCTGCCATGCAAATTAATGAGGGAAAGTAAACACATGCGCTCAAACACACATGAAAAGACAGCGAACACAAAAGGAATTAATGACACAATGCAATGGCAAAATGAGACGGCTTGAAATCTTACAAAACAAAATAAAAAAGATGCACACTAGCTTGTTATACAATCCTTGCATATCCAGAATTAAGTGGAGTTAACATTTTGTAGCTATATGGTTTTTTAAAAAAAATAAAATCTATCAACGCCAGCAATACAGGTAGTCCTTGAAACTTCACCACAATTGGGATCAGAACTTCATTGATAAGTGATGTGGTTGATAAATTAGTTGCACCTAATTTTACGATTTCTACTACAATCATTGCAAATACTGTAATCATTAGGTGAATCCAGCTTCTCCCATTGATTTTGCTCGTAGCCCCGGGAAAGTCGTAGCAATCACATGACTCTTGGTCGCTGCAATCATTTAACTACATATGCTGACTGACAAGCACCGAATTCTAATCACATGATTGCAAGGATGCTGCAATGGTTATTAAGTGGGAGGCCCAGTCGTAGGTCCCGTTTTTCAGTTTCGTCATAACTTTGAACAGTTGTTAAACAAATGGTTATAAATCATGGACTACCTGTACATTTTGGAAAGTGTGTGTTAACAATACATATCTAGCTGCATGCAAACAATGGCAGATGGTTGATGCACTTCTTCAGCTACATGAAAATATGATTTCCTAAGACCCAATTAAGTTACTCAGGGAGAACATTTTTTTATCTGTTTTACATGACTGTCTGTTACAGCATGTGTATTTCTCAAAAATTAGTTGGGAATTTTTTTCTCTAATCTAGCCCTCTCCAAATGCATTTTCACCCAGCAGTTCTGGGAATGGCAGTTGCAAACTTTCTGGGAAGCTAAACTATACTGTTAATTGCAGTATTGCATACAATTCTAAAACAATATTTCTATTATTATGTATTCAGCAAAATCCCATTATGTATTACATGTTGTTTGACATCAAAACCCAAATAAATTTTATAGCAGAATACAATAAATTTTAAATAACACAGTGATGTTCATAGTGCTTAGTGTATTTCCGGAAAATTATTTTTCCAATATGAATATCCCCACTTTCTGTCAATATACAAATTATATTTCAAACAGGCAAGATTCATATACGAGACTGAGAAACTAATGTAATTTTTTCAAAGATTCGATATTGATAAATTTCAGGAAATGAATGCATTTAAATGCCATTTGCTCCAGTATAAGCAGATAAAGTGAGTCTATTATTATACACTGCGCAAAAAAATAAAGGGAACACTCAAAAAACACATCCTAGATCTGACTGAATGAATATTCTCATTGAATACTTTTCTGTACAAAGTTGAATGTGCTGACAACAAAATGAAATTGATTGTCAATCAGTGTTGCTTCCTAAGGGGACAGTTTGATTTCAAGAAGTTTGATTTACTTGGAGTTATATTATGTTGTTTATTTTTTTGAGCAGTATATTTATATGTTGTGACTTTGTGGAAGAAACTTACTGTCCGGAATCAGGAATATGAAGGAATCTATCATAAAACATTAGTTCAGATTTTCCCATATTCCTAACCAGGTTCCCCAAACTAGTCTGCTCTTAATATTCTGTTACACTGCTACATTCCCTAGTCATATAGGAAATGTCTACACTAACACACTATCCAGACTGATGGAAGTTATTTTTTAGACTGTGTCCAATAGTTTCCTTAGTGCTTCCTATAGTAAAGAGAAGGAAGAGAAAACCATGCATACAATCAATTCATGCTGTTTCAGGCTTACCTGCTCTCTCTCCACTCTTCTTTTCTCTTCCTCTGCTCTTCTCCTCTCTTCTTCTTCCTTCCGTCTTTTTTCCAGCTCCTCCAATCGTTTTTTTTCTTCCTGTTCTCTCCTCCTCTGTTCCCGTTCTTGCTGTCTTCTAACTTCACGCTCTCTTCTCTGTTGCTGCATTTCAAGCAACAATGGATATAAGTTATCTCTTTCTTTTATTAACTGATCAAATCAGAATAAAGAACCTATGTATTCTATTGCCATAAGTGACCATCCAGCATAATCAGTAGACTGGCAACCCAGCATCATTTAGAAGGATGGCAATCACATTTCATTTTTCATTGTATCAGGAATATCAAAGTAGTTTTTAGAAATATGCATTTACTATTACAATTTCTAATATTTTTAAATGGCTGGCTACCATGTGGGGAAAAAAATGAATACTGTGACTGTATATAAGAAATCACCAAATATAGGCAAAATACTAAAATTGCTTTCATACAGACACTGCAGTGCTGTCATCAGAGATTTATTTCTAGCAATTTCACGAAGCAGCTCATGAAGAATTTCTCCTAGTCATTTGGACTAAGAATTCAGCAATTTCCACTAGTTAATTGATGACTGATATGTTTGTTTTTTCAACATTGGCTATTTGGATTGCTGTTAATAATTTTATTCTATTTGGTTTTTAATTTTTGTACACCATCCAGGATCATCTAAGGCTATTTTAAAAGATAAAAGTAGTTCATTTTACTCTGAAAACTGCAGGGCTAAAAGGGACGAGATCAAAACCACGAATGTTTACTGACAAACCCTACTTCAGAGTCAGGAATGTCTGCAAGTATATAGACTAAAACACAGAATAACCAGTTCCTTAAGGAAATGCTTTGTGTTCAGGTGAATTGGTCTCTGCTTCATGGATTAACTGGCAGGTGGTCTAAGAGAGATCACTGGAAAACAGACATGAAAACACAAACATTTTGTGCTGTGAGCCGCTCCGAGTCTCCAGAGAGGGGCGGCATACAAATCTAATAAATAACAAATCTAATAAATAATGGAGAGATGAAAGACTTCTACTAAAAAGAAACTGAAAATATAACTAAACAGAGTCAGCAGCTATTGCTGAAACAAACTACCATTCTTTTATCCTAGTAGAAAATTTCCTGAGGCAGTCCAAATCTTTATTCATAGAATCATGGAATATGAGGATTTCAACAGACCTTATTAAAATCTCTTAGCTCATGTATCCACAATTACAGCATCCCTGGTAGATGGTGAGCCAGCCTAAGTAATTCCAGTGAAGAAGAGTCCACTATTTCACAGGATAATTTGTTCTCCTGGTTAGTTCAAGAATAAAGAATAATATTTTCTTCCCTCATTCCAACTAAAATCTACCTTTTTTTAAAGTTGAAATCCCAATTTGTCTGCTATCTTCTGGCACGACACTGGACAATTCTTCCACTTTTCTGCATGATCCTTCTTCAAGTCCTTTCACAATAATCATGTTTTTTCTGCAGATTTCTCTCTCCAGTGAGTCCTCATAAATTATTCTTTTATGCACTTTGGACTAGAAGACGTCCAAGGTCCTTTCCAACTCTGTTATTCTATCCTATCCTGTCCTGTTCTTGTTCCTGTTCCATTCTAGAATTTTGCAATTCTTATCATTTTGATTTCGCTCAATGAATATGCTCCAGTTTGACAATCCCCATTCTAAAAAGTAGGGTTGAAGATAGCACCATCCATTGATATGTAGTGTGTTATTTAGATTTGTATGCCGCCCCTCTCCGCAGACTCGGGGCGGCTCACAACAAGTGAAAAAAAACAATCTACAACAAATCTAAATTACTGTTTAAAAATATTTAAAAGACTCCATATTCTAAACACACATACATACAAACATACCATTGTATACTATAGTGCATTTGCCTGATATCTGTACCTTCGTTGTCCCCCTGAAGCACCAATACTACTAGACAGAACAGGAACAGAGTCTACTATGTTTGCCTATATAAAGACTGCAGTGGTGCTGTCCATCACTGTTCATATTTGGCTGTGGTGAAACAACATAGTCTTACTTTGATACGGTCATGGAAGTGTTCTAATTTGCTGTGTCAAACTAAAAGGCCACCCAAATTCAACTGAATGGAGCAATTCATGTGGCTTCAGAATACTTCTAGTCAGTACGGGAGATTTCTCTGAGTCTATTCCCATAGCACTGATATAGTGTGGAACACTTCTGGCATGTTGTGAAAATTGACCAGGCTAGGCATTCTTAGTGCACGCTGATGGCAATCCTAAAACATTTGTTGAAGCTAAATGGTGAGTATAATCCCATCTACTCATGACAACTCAACCTGCCTTACTATTGAAACAACTGATTGTTGCAGCAGTTTAAAGGATCTCTTTCTTAGGATGCAAATGACCAAGAAGAGGGAGCAATTATGAAAAGTAAGACCTGTTATGCTGTAGAGTTTCTAAATATTATTACAGTGGTACCTCGACATACGAGTTTAATTCGTTCCAGTTCCAAGCTTGTAAGTCGATCAACTCGCATCTCAAACAAATGCGTTTAGACTTTGTTTTTCGTGCCGAGATAACCAGAAGCAAGGATTCTTGCGCCACCTAGCAGAAGCTCGGCTCGTATCCCGAATTTGAGCTCGGGTGTCAAACAGAAATTTCACTCGTGTCGTGGCTCGTAACTTGGAATACTCGCATGTGGAGCAGCTCGTATCTAGAGGTACTACTGTATGTTGTTATTATATTATTAATAACAGTAGTTTCTAAATATTATTATTTTGTTATTATATTATATTATTAAACCCTTCCATTTTCAATTTTTGTATTCATTTCATGGCACCACCAATGTATAATGAAAAGAAAAGGAAGATCCTCTGCTAAAAGAGGTGGTACCTGGGATAAAACCAAGGAGTGGAATTGGGCATAAAACTGACTGGAGTCACTCTTGCAAAAAATTTGATACTACTGTTTATTGTATTGACAAAGCTGAACTTTTTAATAAAAAAAGAACACTAATAGTTGCTTGGCCTAAGGACAAGAGAAGAAAGACAACTCTAATCCTATGTTAAAAACTAGCTAATTAAAATATTAGTTCTTATTTCAGTAGCGGAACTGTTTTGCTGAATAATAGTTGTTAAAAATAAGGCCCTTCTTCAGTTGGACAAAAGGTAGATTTAGTCTGAGTAACAGACAAAAGTATAATCTAAAATAAAACAATTCATAATGGTTATTCTGTTGCTGCTTCTGAGCCACATAATATAGAATGTACCAATACCAATAGATCCTTGAAAACTCAACATTAAGAAAGCTAAGATCCTGGCACTTGGCCCTCTCAATTCCTGGCAAATAGATGGGGAAGAAATGGAGGTAGTGACAGATTTTATTTTCCTAGGCTCCAAATTCACCGGGGATTGCAGCCAAGAAATCAAAAGACACCTGTGTCGGAATAACGGTTTACAGAAACTAGCCTACCCAGAGAGCCAAAGCTGCTAACCTGCCTGCCTTAGATGAGGAACCTTTATCTTGACGATAATTGAAGACAGCACTGCAGAGTTTCTTAGGAAAAAATATTTACTTCTTTCGTAGCAAACCTACACTATTTACACTGTAGCTATCTCTCTAGCAGTTACTATACAAAGTACTCACAATTCTCTGTTACAATATTAAGCTACAAGTCTTAAGTCATCACAAGCCACACTAATTTACAAGCCACTCTAAACCATACTAAGCCACAATACCTTCAAGCCAAACTTCAGGCTATACCTATACCTTTGTCAGCCAATCGGATTACATTACAATTTGCATATTCACCATGACCAAGCAATTTTACATAGATAAAGTTACTACAATTCTATTCTCTGCAATTTGGAATATTGCATCAGGTAAGCCCCGATCCTGACAACTTGCTAAGGGAGGAAGGCTATGGCAAATCTAGACAGTATACTAAAAAGCAGAGACATCACCCTGCCAACACAAGTGCATATAGTCAAGGCTATGGTTTTCCCAGTGGCAATGTATGGCTGAGAAAGTTGGACCATAAGAAAGGCTGAGCGATAATATTATAATCAGACTAAGGTATGAAGTGATTGGGGGGGGGAGTGTTCTTTTTTCTTTCCTTCCTGCATTGGCTGCTGATCAATTTCCGGTCACAATTCAAAGTGTTGGTTATGACCTTTAAAGTCCTACATGGCATTGGACCAGAATACCTCCGGAACCGCCTGCTACCGCACGAATCCCAACGACAGATAAGGTCCCACAGAGTTAGAAACATAGAAACATAGAAACATAGAAGACTGACGGCAGAAAAAGACCTCTTGGTCCATCTAGTCTGCCCTTTTACTATTTCCTGTATTTTATCTTAGGATGGATATATGTTTATCCCAGGCATGTTTAAATTCAGTTACTGTGGATTTCCCAACCACGTCTGCTGGAAGTTTGTTCCAAGGATCTACTACTCTTTCAGTAAAATAATATTTTCTCATGTTGCCTTTGATCTTTCCCCCAACTAACTTCAGATTGTGTCCCCTTGTTCTTGTGTTCACTTTCCTGTTAAAAACACTTCCCTCCTGAACCCTATTTAACCCTTTAACATATTTAAATGTTTCGATCATGTCCCCCCTTTTCCTTCTGTCTTCCAGACTATACAGATTGAGTTCATTCAGTCTTTCCTGATACGTTTTATGCTTAAGACCTTCCACCATTCTTGTACCCGTTCAATTTTGTCAATATCTTTTTGTAGGTGAGGTCTCCAGAACTGAACACAGTACTCCAAATGTGGTCTCACCAGCGCTCTATATAAGGGGATCACAATCTCCCTCTTCCTGCTTGTTATACCCCTAGCTATGCAGCCAAGCATCCTACTTGCCTTTCCTACCGCCCGACCACACTGTTCACCCATTTTGAGACTGTTGGCCTTCTCCGGGTCCCATCGGCTAAACAATGTCATTTGGCGGGCCCCAGGGGAAGAGCCTTCTCTGTGGCGGCCCTCTGGAATCAACTCCCCCCAGAGATTAGAACTGCCCCCACCCTCCTTGTCTTTCGTAAACTACTCAAGACCCACCTGTACCGCCAGGCATGGGGCAGTTGAGACACCTTTCCCCCAGGCTTTTTATATTTTATGTTTGGTATGTATGTGTTGTTTGGTTTTTAAATATGATAGGGTTTTATATGCTTCTTTTTTAATATTAGATTTGTTTCGCTATAATATTGTTTTTTTAATTATTGTTGTGAGCTGTCCCGAGTCTTCATAGAGGGACGGCATACAAATCTAATAAATTATTATTATTATTATTATTATTATTATTATTATTATTATTATTCCTGTGATATAAAGAGAAGTAAATTTGGAGTTTTGTTTTTGTTAAGGGCAGCTACGATAAAATGAGGGTTTAAAAAGCAGGAATGAGTTAAGTAAGAATACAAGAAATGGATTGAAGCACGACGGCATAGTTTTAGTAGATAAAAGCAAACAGCCAAGAGAAATTTGGATAGCTAATAGCATTTTGAATTCAAATGAAAAATAATTTCTGAAATCCGGATGATAAAATCTGAAATGGAGGTAGTACAAGATGAATGATGTGTACCAGAATAAAATGGATAAATAATTAGGACATTTTGATTAAGAATTTGGCTATTGATATTATATTGTATTTTATTTTAATTTGAGGTATGTGAATTTGAATCTCCGTAAGGTGTGGAAAAAGAATAAAAAACTTTATACACCTACCCACCCATCCAAAAAAAAGAAAGGAAGAAAGGCTGAGAGCCAAAGAATTGAGGCCTTTGAACTATGCTGTTGGAGAAAACTCCCGCGAGTCCCTTGGACTGCAAGGTGACCAAACAAGGCAGTCCTAGAGGAGATCATCTCTGACTGCTCTTTAGAAGGCCAGATATTGAAGATGAAACTCAAATACTTTGGCCCCCTAATAAGAAGGAAGGACTCACTGGAGAAGAAAAGATTGAAGGCAAAAGAAGAAGGAGACAAAAGAGAAGGAGATGGCTGGATGGAGTCACTGAAGCAATAGGTGTGAACTTAAATGGACTCCAGAGAATGGTAGAGAACAGGAACGCCTGGACGAACATTATCTATGGGGTCACAATGGGTCAGACATGACTTCACAACTAACAACAGCATAAGATCCTTATTAAGTATTTAATGCATGAAATGTATCTGCTATATTCCTACAACATCAAATGGAAAATCTCATGCAAATACTCTTGAATCATAAAGGTAACTAACGATGCATAGAAAAAAAGGGCCATAATTTATTTTTCATTAACAAAATTGTTTATGATTCCATTGTACAGTGTTTTACAAAGCACGGTTACGCAATGCAAAAAGGTATTTAAGGAGGCAAACCTCAAATGCCTTTATCCCTCCCCCCCCGTTTCCTATTCATGACCTTTCTCTTAAATAAATTTAATAATAATAATAATAATAATAATGATAATAATAATAATAACAACAACAACAAAAACAACAACAACAACAACAACAGCAACAACAACAGAGTTGGAAGGGACCTTGGAGGTCTTCTACTCCAACCCCCTGCTTAGGCAGGAAACCCTACACATTTAACACTAGAAGGTTCATTATTTTTAATATTATATATATAATTATTGCTCAGAAAATAAATTCTGAGAAAGAAGTTTGAAGATAGTCACTACACTACACCCATGTAGTGTGGTCCTGTTTGTAGAGTCTGCGCTTACATTGGATAACAAAGAAATAACAGTATGCTATAGTTAAGACAATGATGTGCAAGCAGAAAATTTCAGCAATATAATATTCTGTTTCTCTGTTACACTATCCCAAGCTTAGTTTACAGTTTTGGCAGTTAAGCATGAAACTCTTCTTCTGAATGATCTATTTTAGGTAAATCGAATATCCAGAGGTAAAGAAGTTACATGTAACTTGATTCCTTAAACAATATTTTTTTAAGAGCTGCTATATCAATCATGTAAGTTATTATTAGTTTTCATAACCTGTAAAATCTTTGTTAGTCCACCTAATACAGGAGCCAAACATAAGTTGGGCTCAATAAACTGCAACATCATTTCTCTTTATTGTTGATAACGTAGTGTCAAGATTGTACTTGTTCTACCTAAAAAGACTTATTGCAATGGTTCTCAACCTGTGGTCTGCGGACCCCTGAGGGAGGCTGCAATGTTGTCCCAGGGGGTCTGTGAACACTGTTATGATGTAAATCTTGAGTTAAGTGTTGGTGTTCCATGGCTACAAAAAGTTTTTAAAGGGGCTTCATAATGAAGAAAAGGTTGAGAACCTATGGTATTCATTGTTTCAAAATGCATATAAAGACTGAAGGCTGACCATGAAATCAGTGTAATGCAGATATCACTGGAATAATGTACATACTACAGAAAGTATTCTATTTATAGATTTATGTTCTTCTATTATAGATGAAGCAAGAAAAATACAATAATTCTATGGCATTAAAATCCAGATATGCTGGTAAGTAAATCTAGATATATTTTATAGCAGTATTTATACATCTATAAAGCACCATTTTATGGGGATGCAAACTTTAAATAAACTCTGCAGTCACTAAAAATTATGTTTTAAATAATGGGTGTATTTCTCTACTTATACCTGGTGCTGAAGGACCAAGATGGATCCTTCTTAAAATAAACATGGATTTATTAAGACTGAGACTGTGATACTTCAAATGGACCAAAATAGTATCAGATCTTTAATCTTCAGTTTAAAAATAAGGGCATATTCAAATGTTTTAAGTATTCAGATTAAAAATTCTAACCAGCAGTATCAGCTGCATGTATTAATTAATCAAATGTATATTTCAGTTTGCTCCTGTAGTATTTAGTGCAATAACAACTGTGTAGCAACATTGGCAACAGTGGATGGGAAAACAATGGGACAGTATTGTTTGTTTGTTTTCAGCCTATTTATGCAAGACTACGAAGCCAGAAAATGGAAATTGCAAATCATTTAAGAAAGTAATTTGGCAAATAGTAGACTGCAAAAACATTACTTTTTCTTTATTTGTGTATATATGTGTGTGTGTGTGTGTGTGTGTGTGTATAAATTATATATATATATATATATATATATATATATATATATATAAAATAAAGATTTTTTTTTAAAGTTTTTTTAAATGAATAATTCAGCTGCAATTACAGGGATTTTTTTTTTAAAAAAACCTGGGTTTATTGTTATTACATGACTAATTTTATTAGCTCATATAGTACCCAATCTACAGCCTATATGATATCATAAAATCATCAAACCATTTTTTTCATTCCTATCCTTCCCATACCTTCGCACTTAAATCCAATTCTGCAGGAAGGATTCACTATTAAAAAGCAAGCCAATCCTCATGGGAATTGAGGTTTCTAATACCAAAACACTATTGCTCCATTGAAGAATTCTGGCACTGAGTGATAAATTCTGACGTCTTCGTGCAGTCATTTAATAGATTCTAAATTCAATCCTTTGGCTCTTGAACAAAAGGCAATAAAAAAAACCTGTGCCTTTTCAACCTTGACCCATTTCTACCTCTTCTAGTCTCCTCCTTTGCTCTTTCTGCTGTTCAATGCGCTTTTGTCTCTCTGCCAGCAGCTGCCGCTTGTATTCCTCCTGCTCACGGAGCTGCTGTTCCTGTAGCAGCTGTTGCCTCCGAAGAGCCTCAGAACGCTCCTTGTTTTCCTGCTGCAATCTCAGGAAGTCACGTCTCAGGGTAGATTCTCCAGGCACATTAACAATAGAACTGCATGGAAAAAGAAAAAGGTTAAGTCTAAGCAAATAGCTAAACAAAGGTTGGAAACTTTCTTATTTGTACTTCTTCCGTGTTTTCCTTACAAACACTAGAAGTACAGTTGTGCTGTTGGAAGCATGGTAGAAAAATACAAGAGAGTTAAACCAAATGAAAACAAAGCCTCATTTTTGTTTAGAAATTTGGGTATTTCAAAACTTAGAAAGGGATTACAGAAAAATGCCTGAATTTTAATATTTAACAAATGTAGGTAGTCCTCAAATTACAACCACAATTGAGACCAAATTTTCTATTGCTAAGAGACGCAGTTAAGTGAGTTTTATTGCATTTTATGACATTTCTTGCCACAGTTGTTAGGTGAATCACTGCAGTTAAGTTAGTAACATTGTTGTTAAGTGAATCTGGCTTCCCCATTGACTTTGCTTGTCAGAAAAGTTCACAAAAGCTGATCATATTATCCCAGGACACTGCAACTGTCATAAATATGAACCAGCTGCCAAACATCTTACACCATTGGGATGTTGTAGCAGTCCTACATGGGTAAAAACAGTCATTGGTCACATTTTTCAGTGCCGTTGTAATTTTAAATACACTAAACAAACTGTTGTAAGTCAAGGACTACCTTTATTGATTATATGGTACTGGGCAACTCTGTGTTTTGTATCTCAAGTTAAGTTCTCAAGACATATCCAAGATTTGAACAGTCAAGATCTTCCTACTGAGCAATCAAAATTTATTTAGTCCTCGACATAATTGAGCCCAGAATTATAGGCCACATAATGACCATTAAGTTGAAGCATCCAAATAATTTTTCAGCGCTTTTCACAGCAGTTGTTAAGCAAACATGATATTTGTCAACAAACCCATTCATTTGAATGAGCATTTGAATGAACCAAGGTGGGTTCTAACTTATCGGTTTGCTTCCTCTTGCAAGCAAAAGTGGCAAAATATCAGAAACACCCTCCCTCTCCCCCAAAAAAAGACAAAAATAAGACATTGACACATGCACAGTGTTGGAAACTTGGCTTCTGCACATGTGCAAAAGAAAAAAGGCAGAAAAATTTTCCCCCAAAATTTAAAAAACAAATAAAAAGCAATTTGAAAAAAGATGGTGGCCTCCTCGGACCGGCATTGACCAATTCGGTTCTGTGATGTCATCGTGACATCACCAGCGGTTTGTTCCCAGTTCGGGGCAACTGGTCTGGACCAGGAGGAACCCACCTCTGTGATGAACCAGTAAAAAGCATCCTTAATTGTGATCATGTGATACACAACACACTACCTATCATAATGGTGACCTGCATGATATATGTTCACATGAGGAGGACCAATTACAATAACCACAAAATATTCATTCTATGGCCACTGTAACATTGACTAGTTATAAAACAATCAATCGTTAATTAATGGCTCCTTGTATTCTTTTAGAAAAGATTGCATTATAGATATTGAAGACCTTAAATAGTATTATTGCCATTCTATGAACTACTTTAGAAAAGCATTGTTCTAATTTCTATTTTTAAGAGGCTACAACAATGCTAAAAAGCTCTTCAACTATAATACATAGTGATTTATGCCAGGGGTGGGTTCTACTTACCTTTCTTACTGGTTTGCAAAGCATCAGAAGTGCACATTTTACACACATCAAATTTAGATACCATACATCTCATTCACAGAGATAGTCATGATCTGGTTCTCATTAGCTCAATACCATGATTACAATACCTTGGTTCTCCTTCTTGTTCAGGCACTTCCTCCTCCTCTTCTTCACTTCCACTATATTCATATTCTGTTTCATCTGACAGAAATTGGAAATAAATAGTTATGGCAATAAATCTATGCAAGCAAATTCCATGAAAAAAATTTTTTGTACACAAAAGCTTTCAGTAATAATATAAGTTTAAATCTATAGAATTCACGTGAAAAAGTGCTTTGGTATGGTTTCTTTATGAACTTTAGAGAAAAGGCTCAGAAACCCACACCAAGTTATTTAGGCAACTATTAAAGTTAAAATTTAAGAAGACATCACCCTTCTATGTCATTACATGGAAGTGCTTCTTTTCAGGTTCATCTGCATAGTTCACATAGACTAGTCTACATCAAGAGAATAGTCTGCATACTTGCCCTTATTTAAATATTAAAATTTTATACTGGCCCATATTTCTCCAAAGCAATGGTTGGAAACTAAACAAGGAGAGAAGTAACTTAGAGCTAAGGAGAAATTTTCTGACAGTTAGAACAATTAATCAGTGGAACAGCTTGTGAATGCTCCAATACTGGAAGTTTTAAAGAAGAGATTGGATAACCATTTGTCTGAAGTAGTACAGGGTTTCCTGCCTAATCAGGGGGTTAGACTAGAAGACCTCCAACGTCCCTTCCAACTCTGTTTTTTAATTATTATTATTATTATTTAAATATTACAACAAGCAAGACAACTCTTGATCACATGACACAGGGTATTGAAAACTAGGATCTTCTTCTGCAAAGTGTTAGTTTTTCCTACCCTCTATATAAACAGAAAACATCCACGCCAAATAGTTTTCACAATTCCTTTTCTGTTTCCAAAGTAGTCTGTCAGAGTGCTAGAAGTGAGTCTGGGTGGAAAAACCACTTATCAGAAATCACAACAATCGTTACATTGTATGCAGTTTCCATAGACACAGTTTATCTTTGATAGTATATGTAATTAGTTTACTATATAGTATCCATTGTACTGTTTGCTGAGTTCACATTTGCAGTTTTGGCTTAATTTTTTCTGATTTCCTTTCCGTCTCCCTTTTGTTCCCATCTATGTTATAAATGAACTGCTGTATTTATTGTTGAATTTCAGCATATAATTAGCATAGTCTTAAATTCAATGTATAGAGAAATGTGGTTGTACTTTCAAAAATAAAACATACCTTTCTCTCCTCTCTTCTTCCTGGTTCTGTCTATATGATCTTTAAGCTGGATTCTAACTTGTCTTTCATTGGGTTGATCACGTATAAATGGATGTTTTAACAACTGCTCTGTAGAAGGTCGTTGCATATAATTTTTTACTAAACAGCCTTCTATAAAACTAAAGAACTTCTTTGACCTGAGCAAAACAAAAATCATATATGTTAATTATTTGAGAAAGTGTGGATTTATCAATTAAGAATCCTGTATATGCTAAATACTATATTTATATATAGCTTTTACAAATTTTAGAACAACCAACACTACAGTCCACATGCCGGGACTTAAACAGAGACTGGACAGTCATCTTTCTGGGATGGGTTGGACCCAATGACCCTGGAAGTCCCTTCCAACTCTATGATTCTATGATTCTTAATTTGCGTCTAATCTACAAACAAACAAAATGTGAATGTTAAGGTCTCGAGAGAAGGTAATCTTAATTATGTTGAAAGCCATGTCTTTTGACAAGTCCTTGAAAAGGCATTTTTCATATTACTGAAGAAAAAGAATATTTGTGGAAGAACAGACAAATTAACAGAACTGGATCTCCCTTGAGTCAGTATCAATCTAATTGAGCATGGTTTTAAAAAGTATCTGTGACACCATTACAGAGTGAATTAACTTTGTGAATAAAATAGTCATGTGTGTTTGTACACGTGTACATATGTACACGTTAAGAGTTGCCATTTCTCTAATCAGGCTGAACTTAAAAATTACACAGGCTAAATACCAGAATGTGCTCAAGCAATACAATGCACCAAATGAAATTATCTTCCAACTATTGGAAAAATCAGCCCTCTGTCAAAATAAATATTGTATTAGTCCATCTGTATTGTTTTTATTGTGTCTACATTATACTATGTTATTTTACAACTCATTCTAAATAAGTACAAACAGTCCTTGACATGATAATTGAATCCAAAATTTTTGTTACTAAATGAAACATTAAGTGATTTATTTCACTGTTTATGATCTTTCTTGCCACAGTTGTTAAATGAATTATTGTAATTAAGTTAATAACATTATTTTTAAGTGAATCTGTCTTCCCCGTTGAATCTGGGACACTGTGACTATCATAAATATGAGTCAGTTGTCAAATTGAATTTTGATCACATGATTATATAACGGCCGTAATGTGAAAAACAGACATAAGTCACTTTTTTCAGTGCTGTTGTAACTTTGAAGAATCACAAAATGAACTGTTGTAAGTTGACGACTAGCTGTACTTGTCTATAAAGGCATTACTATATGATGGTTACTGCAAATAGTGCTTGCTTACTAATGAAACAGAATTCTTGGGTTAAAGAGCAGTGTAACATTAAGGATTGCCATTTTTTGCATTAAGCTAGAGTGCTTGACTACAATGTTATCAACCTTTCAACTCATATTCACCAGATTCAGATTCACCAGAACAGAAATCTTTATCTTTCTGTAGATTGCTTTTTACAAAGGTAGAGGTTTCCCCTGTCTAATTGTGTCTGACTCTATGAGGCGGTGATCATCTCCATTTTTTTCTTAGCTGAACAATGTCTGAGGACATTTCAGTAGACATATTGCCAGAAGGACTATATGCCAAGGCTTATGAATATTGTTATCTCCCCACAGAAGTGGTACCTATTTAGCTACTCGCATTTTCATGCTTTCAAACTTCTAAGTGGGCAGGAGCTGGGACAAGTAAAGAGAAACTTCACACTGTCACATGATATTCAGGTCTCGAATTTGGACTATTACTGGTCTAACCGCTGAGCCATCACATTCCCTTAAGTTACTTTTTAGGCCAAGAAATCTCTGTCTTATGAATGAAACTGCTATGGCAAAATCAGAGAAAAAGCAGCCACACCATCAAATACCACATACCATTTCTTGGACTTTAGCCGTGGAGGAGGATTTCTGGGAATAAGAAACAGGGCTCTCATTGGATGCATATCACAAAGGGCTAAAAAACAATTAAAAAGTTACATAGTTGACTTTTCAGCTCTGTCATATTATTGAATTATATCTACATTGTAAACTAAGCAATGATGGGATTATCACAAGAACAAAAGATTATAAAAATTATAGGCTTGACAACCGGAGATCAAAGAGAGGATAGAATTGTCTTTTATGCTGAGAGAGGTGCTATGATTTCAGAGGCACCATCTGTTCTATAAAATGCCTTAGAGCTAAGTATAACAATTACCTCTTCATATAGCTCCTGGAAATTAGAAACCAAACACTCATTTCCTTTGCAAAACAGTATATGAGGGATTTGCCATGTGCAATAAGCTCTGTGGCATTCTATAAGCACTAAATATTAAGTCTGCTAATAACATAAAATCAGGAACCTAATAGGACCTTTTCTGACTAACAAATTTTATTCAAAGCCATAAACTGTTGTCATCAGATGAAGGGGATCATCAAACTATGTTGGTCATCAAGCAATGTTGAACTGATATACATAAAACATTTTAGGCAATCTCACAAGGTCTCAACTGCCTGTGTGTGTGTGTGTGTGTGTGTGTGTGTGCGATTTTGTGTACGTGTGTGTGTGTAAAACCCGAACTTAGAACAATCTACATGTGTGTGTGTGTGTGTGTGTGTGTGTATATATATGTTTTCGTAGACTTTCACGGCTATATGTATGAACCAATGTGATTTCACCGAACCGTCACATAGACACTCAAAATATTACACGGGGCAAAACCCGAACTCAGAACAATATACATACATACATACATACATACATACATACATACATACATACATACATACATACATAAAGAGAAACAGAGAGAGAGCAGTTGAGCCTTGTGAGATTGCCTGAAAAGTTTTATGTATGTATGCATGTATGTATGTATATACTGTATGTATGTGTACTTTATACACACACACACACACACACATACAAATTGTTAATTGATAAAGTAACTGTAATCTCTCTTCCACATGAAACATATATCAGTATAACCAACTATCCTCTCATACCCCTTCCCCTTTACTTATTTTAAATTCTACATCAGTCCAAACATTCCATACATTTGATTGAACTGAAGTGAAAGTTCATGCTTTTAAATAAAATATGTTAGTTGGAAAAGGTGCTACCAGATTACCCATCTTTTGCCTACATAGACAACACAGCCTTCTTCTTATAATGAGTAATAATATTAACTGTCTAAGAATGAAATACATCAGAAATTTTACATGGATTCAATATCAATTCAATAATTCTGTATTGCAGGGTTTGGTCTATTGTTTGATTTCTACTGGCTTAGCACAATTACTGCAAAATGAGACTTCGTTACAAGTACCCAAAAGTTTCTATTTATGGTGCCTCATATTTTTGCTGCCTTAGAATGGAAAGATCATTGTGTTCTCAAATATTCCAAGGGAAATTAGATTATAATTTAGAGTAAGTCAAATAATAGGTTACATTTCTGAAATCAGACAAACAATATATGTGTATCACTTACGGGGAGCACCTTCTGCCATCTCAATGGCCGTAATGCCGCATGACCAAAGATCACTCTACAAATGGAGACCATATGTCAATAAACACATTATCTTCTCAGTCAATTATAGCTCATATATTATATAGGAAATTTGTAATTACACCCCCACTCCACTGTTTTTAAATAGTTTCAGGGTTTTTTAAATTCTGAAAAAATAAGTATGTTAATTACCTATGTAAATATATTTTAAAAAAATTAAGTAACTTAGGAAAGGCAATATCTAGCATCTTTGCAGTTTAAATCTCTTCCACTTCAAAGTTTGTATTTCTTTTTTCTTTTCTTTTTTACAAGTAATGCAAACGTTTGTATTTACACATTTTAATATAGATTTCATATGTATCTGAAAGGGAAAATAACACTTTTCCAACCATGGATATAACATTTCTGTAAATTCTGTATCTTTCGGCTACATTTTTCTAGCAGATGTTTTTTCTGATGTTCTGGATATGCAATTACTTCGAAACCAAAACCAAATTGATGGGCGTTACATCAACAGGAAAGCAAAATTGTGCAAATTTAAACTACTAGGACATTAAGTGTACTGTAAAACACTCAAGAACACTACTATAAAAAGCTCATAAATGTTTGACAATATGTTGCTTGTTCTATTTCAAACTAAATGTAAAAATAAATTTCAGAGTACAAGATTCAAGAATGTGGATATGCTATTCCTCAGGAGCCTACAATGGTATGTAGCAAATCTACTAAAACATGAACTCTATTTAAAAAAAGTTTAAAAATGTTTATCAGATCTGAAACAACCAAAGTCTCTTAACCCCAATGAAGGATGGAGGGAGGGAAGGAGGGAGGGAGGGGAGGAAGGAAGGAAGCTTTTTTTCTTTACGTCAATACAAACATGTAAAGTTGTAACAGGTTACACACAGCTTTCGTCAAACTAGTATCACTGAAATATACTGGACTATAATTCCTATCACACGCAACTAGTATTAAGGAAAATTGGCAATCATCAGTCATAATTAATTTAATTTCTATCAGACTTATTCTTATTGGTTTTTCAGGACTTAAAAAAATAAAGAAACTATCTGTCAACACAGATATAAAGAACAGCTGGAAATAACTGTATCTCAGATTATAGTTCTTTTATGAAATCTAACAGGTATCACAGTAAAATATTCCCATTTTTATTCTTTCTAATGAAGTCAATTTTATATCAATGAACTCCATATTGACCCTATGCTGTATGACAGACCATTCAGTTATAAACAGTTGTTACTTAATATTTCCAATATTATTCATCTTCTGTCCCTCTTATTCTGTCCCACATTTACGCACAGTCAAATAATAATTACCCATTGGGGAACAAAGATGTACTTAGAAATTATATTTAGTCTGATGTAAGATCATATTCTCCAAGGTTCTGAAATATTTCAAGATGAAATACTTTGTTCTAGAATTGAAAACATTAAATACTGAGTTATCTTCCCCTCACTGGTTTCCTATGATAAAGCTCAAATATTTCTGTAATTGAAGAATTTGTTTCTCAAAGATCGTCTTGAAGAAGTAAACTCAGTTTCAAAAACAAGAAATCCATCCATGACAGTCTTTAAAATGTAATGTTTGAATAATCCAAAGGATTCAGCTTTACAACCACAACCTCCTCCTAAAATTGATTTCATGTTCACTTAATACCAGATAGTTAGGGCTGGTGATTAAAAACATTTAACTAAAAATGGGCAGGCTGTGAGTTCTTATTCTCCCCTAGACAGTGAAGGGCTACCAAATTTTTTTACTACCACACTGTGGGCATGGCTTGTGCATTTTCCTTGTACATCTTTCAGTGCAAGTTGGGTACTCTGGAGTGGAGCTCCATTTTTGCTACCCCACTGCGTTCCCCCCTGTCCAGGCAGTAGCCCACCCCTGCCCCTAGACATGGAAACCAGTGACTTGTTTTTGTCCAGTTGCTTATTTCAATCTTAAGAACAAGGCAAGAGCAAACCAATTTTGAAAAATGGCACCAAGAAAATTGTGTAATTTTGTGCTATCAAATTTTCAATATCAAGCGTGGCTTGTTCACAAACACCTTAGGGTCTTCAGGCCAGAGATAGGTATCTACTCAGGAGAGATATGAACTCCACTGTTCCGGATGAGTAATATCGAACTTGTTGAGCCTTCCCAGTTTAGCCATTTTGAGAAGGCCCCTGTGGTGCTGGTTAATGCCTGTACAGCTGTGATTGGAGCTGGGCTGCACTTAGGAGTCCTGGAGATGGATCCCTTAGGTGCATTTGTGCCTTCATTGTGTTTTACTGGCAGACAGGGTGGAGAGTGTGGTCCCACTAGGGCTCTTTGCCCGATCTGACACCCACTGATTTCAGTCTTTTGGTTAGCAGCAATTCTCTCCTCTGTAGCATCCCACCTTCCTCACCCCTATTGTGTAGTGGGCTGTAACAGGCAAAAACACACCAACATAGATACAACAGCATTTATTGACTCAAACTGAACTGAACTGAAGAACAACAGGCAAGTCCCGGTAATTTATACTCTGTGCTCATGGGCCTTAACCAGTCATAATACTAGAAAGAGCCCATCCAAATATAAATGTTCTATATTTCCCTCCAAAATAGATGAAGTTAACAGTTAGGGTCATCTAAAGTTTAGTTTCACTTTAGCTGGGCTTAACACAACTATATATATTCAATACATAACAGAGGCACGAAATAATCACTTGATAGTAGCCCTTAAGTCCAAAAAGACAAGAGAAATACTAAACAATGAGCTACATTTATTATCTAAAACAGGAAGCATTGACATATTTGATATTATCAGGTGTGATCTAATATTTATTTTTCCAGGTTATGTTGGGTTATCTTGTTCTTCAATTTAAAGAGAAAACTTCCTTAGTCAAAAGAAGGAATATAATGTTTTCCGTACAAAACCTTAATGATTATTTATGAAATAAAGACATTTGTTTACAAAAGTAATGGATGGAAGTAAAGGAAATGCAATTCTTACTCGATAGTCATACGTTGCATCTGGATTTTCATCACAGGCAATAACTTCTGGAGCCATCCAATAAGGTGTCCCAATAAAAGTATTTCTTCTACCAACTGTCCTGTCCAGTTGAGCACTAACACCAAAATCCACTATATTCAAATGGAAGAGATGAAGAATTAAACACATGAAAGTAAATTCTCAAGGATTACTTGAAGCAATCTTGTGCAATTATAATGAATTAATACAAGCCAGGCAATCAAATTTTGAAACAAATGGAATGTCATTAAAATGTATGCAATTCGTAATATTTTTAATTGAATTATATTTTTCATCATCGTATTAAATATTGAAAGAAAACCATACCCAAAGACAATTGCACTATACAGTGATCCCCCGAGTTTCGCGATCCCGATCATTGCGAATCGCTATATCGCGATTTTTCCACCCGATGACGTCACTCCCTTCCTTTCTCATCTTTCTTTCTCTCTCTCTTTCTCTATCTTGCTTCTTCCTCTCTCACACTCTCTTCCTCCCTCTCTCATCTCTTTCTTTCCTTCTCTCTCTTTCTCTATCTCTCCCCCTCTTGCTCTCGAGCGGCGGGCGGCACCCAGGGAAGGTTCCTTCGGCCGCCCACCAGCTGATCTGCTCGGCAGCGCGGCAGCAGCGAGGAGCCGAAGATGGGGTTTCCCTGTTGCCTGGGCAACGGGGAAACCCCAACTTCGGCTCCGCGCTGCTGCCGCGCTGCAAGCGAGCGGCAAGCGAGCAGCCGGGCGGGCGAACGGGCAAGCGGCAAGCGATCTTGGGGTTTCCCCTTTGCCTGGGCGGCGGGGAAACCCCATCTTCGGCTCCTCGCTGCTGCCGCGTGGCAAGCGAGCGGCAAGCGAGCAGCCGGGCGGGCGGGTGAACGGGCAAGCGGCAAGCAATCTTGGAGTTTCCCCTTTGCCTGGGCGGCGCCCAACAGCTGATCTGCTCCGCAGCGCGGCAGCAGCGAGGAGCCGAAGATGGGGTTTCCCCGTTGCCTGGGTAACGGGGAAACCCCATCTTCGGCTCCTCGCTGCGGAGCAGATCAGCTGTTGGGCGGCCGAAGGGGTCTTCCCCACCGCCCACACGCAAACTCCACCATCTGCGCATGTGCGGCCATGGGAAAAGGGGCGCGCATGCGCAGATGGTGTTTTTACTTCCGCGCCGCTACATCGCGAGATATCGATTATTGCGAGGGGTCTTGGAACGGAACCCTCGCGATAATCGGGGGATCACTGTATTATAATAAACCCTAAGGGAATGTTTGGGGTGGAAAGAAAGTAGAAATAAGCTAGAAAGTATACATACAAAGTAGGGGTGGGTTCTAACTTACCTCACTGCTGGTTCACTACCTAAAAATTTGGCTAAAAATCCAAATCCCCCTCCTCCAAAGAAAAGCCGAAAACAAGATGGTGACACATAAACAGCACCACAAACCTGGTTTCTGCACATGCACAGAAGAAAAAAGCCCAGGAAAAATACCCCCCCCCCCCCGCAAAAAAGAATGCAAAAGAAGGTGGCATCACCAGTTCCGTGATGTCATTGTGATGTCAACAGCAGACTGATTCAAGTTCGGGTGAACCAGGCCAAACCAGGAGGAATCCATCTCTGATATAAATCTAGAAAATCTCTTTGTGCCACATTTATTACCTTTATGTTACTTTTGACATTGTATCTACATGATGGTGTAAACTTAAATAAACTACAATAGACCAACATTTGTTTCTATTACTCATTAAAATTCATCAGAACATAAGATTGAACCAGTAATTCTGACATTGACTTCCATTGGTCTTAAAAAAGATAATTGGCCTTAAAATATCACTTATGAATGATTATATTATTATTCCAAGACCAAGATTCTCACTCTCTCTAAATGCCATTAAGCATAGTTTATCCTATCTATCTATCTATCTATCTATCTATCTATCTATCTATCTATCTATTCTGCTGGCATGTTTCAACCGCCCGTAAATATAGGGTAATTAGTCCAGGAAGACAAACACCACACGATAAAAGGAAAACCCAAAAGTTTTTATAAACAGAAAGACAGAAACAGCTCCCTTTTTAAATGTCAAAGGGATTTTCTGGTACATACAAGGCACAGGTTAAATGCAATCCAATTGCTCACCCAATAACTGGGAAATTGAGTCCACCTACCTACCTACCTACCTACCTACCTACCTATCTATCTGAGAGAGACGGCATACAAATCTAATAAATTATTATCATAAATTATTATTGTCTGTCTGTCTGTCTGTCTGTCTGTCTGTCTGTCTGTCTGTCTGTCTGTCTGTCTATCTATCTATCTATCTATCTATCTATCTATCTATCTATCTATCTATCTATCTATCTATCTATCTGTATTTCATAAAATTCATTGAAGTTACAGGAACCTGGGGAGGGATGAATGAGCATAGAATATTAGAAATCCACTATCTTGAAATTCAAGAATTTAGTTGAACTTTTTTTCTATTGCTCATGCTTGCATAATGTTGAATTCCAATATTATGCAAGCACAAGCAATAGAAAAAAAGTCCAACTAAATTCTTGAATTTCAAGATAGTGGATTTCAATAAATTTAAAGCAAGATTGAGAAGGATTCCATGAATGAGAATCATCAACAACTCAAGAAGATTGGGAAACTTAAAGTGAGATTATAAAAGCCTAGTACAATTCCAGTGAAGAAAAAAAATAAGGGAAATCAAAAGAAACCATCATGGTTGCACAAAGAACTCTAATATACTGAAAATAAAAAGGACAAGTATGAAAAGTGGAAAGAGGAACACAAAGCTAAGGCAGAATATCAGCAAATAGACTGAACCTTTACAGATGAAGTCAGGAAGGCTAAACCTCAAAATTAACTAACATGACAAAAGTCAATAATGATGATAACAATAATAATAAAAAGCTTCTTTCAACATAAAAAAAAATCCCAATGAAAAAGTCAAGGAAATTATTGGTTCATAAATGGGAAGAAAATGGCATGGAAGGTGATAAGCAGCAAAGAGAAAGGAAAACTGCTTAATTCATTTTTTGCATCTGTGTTTACACAAAAGGAAAAAAACAAGTCTGATCTATAAAAAAACAAAACTGTAGAATGCTGATTACAAATGCAAATCAACATGCATACACACACACAAAGACGAAAGACCACCTATTCACTTTAGATGAGTTCAAATCACCAAAACTGGCAAATGTGATCTCAGAACCACTGAACTATATCTTTCAAAGTTCCTAGAGCACCATGGAACTACCTGATGCCTGGAAAAGAGCTGATGTAGTTCTCATCTTAAAAAAAAAAAGTTCCATTAAACTACAGACCTATCAACCTGACATCAATAGCTGGGAAGATTCTGGAAAGGATATTGCAGCAGAGGCGGAATAACGACGCGGACACAGAGCTGGATTTAAAACTGGGTCATTTTTATTAATTAAATTATCATTAATTTAATTCAACCTGACATGAACCCGCAGAGGTCAACCAAATTACTTCCGGGGCGGAAATGACGTCATAAAAATTACTTCCGGGGCAACATATGGGCGTAGCTCCATGCTGATCCAGGTGAAGAGGCCGCGCCTTCACCTGGATCCCCACAATGCATGTGGGAGGTCTTGCCATCCAACCCCTGAAAGGGGATAGAAATGGGCGAGACCCAAAGGCAGGTTCTCTCCAATTGCTCAGATCGATTTAAAGGCACCATGAGCCCTTGGAGAGAATCTGCCAATCATCCCCAAAGATGCCCAATGGAGAACACGCAGTTGCTAAACACCACCCAATTTCTGCCCCTAACCTGCCAACCCAATGACCAGAGGTAAGCCAATTAAAACTAATCGGGGAGCGAAGCACCCCCTAACCATCCGTCCCGCACCACAGTGTGGAATAGGCGAAGAAACAGTCACAGAAAATACCGAGACCACCAAAAATTCCTATTTGGCCCACTATGGGCGACCCCAGTAGCACACTGAAAGATAGGGAGGGAGGGCGGGCGGGTGTTCGCCTGCTCGTTGCCAGGGGCGAAAAGAAGGCCCTGAGGCTGCACAGCCCCTTTTATAGGGCTGGCAGGCTCCGCCCCTGGCAACGTCATCGGGCCAAGCCGATGACCAACAGGGCAGGGATCTCGCGAAATCCCAGCCTTCAAAGATGGCGGCTATGCCGGGAGCCGCGTCTCCCTGGCCCTGCCGCAAATCCGGGCCGGGGAGGTAAGTCACCGGCCAGGCAATTCAAGCAAGGAGTCTGTGAACACCTAGAAGCAAACAAAATCATAACCAGAAACGAACATGGGTTTCTTAAATACAGATAATGCCAGAGAAATTCTGTTGCATTTTTTGACAAAGTGTCAAAATTAGTGGACCAGAAAAATGCTTTCGGTATAATTTACTTGGACATCAGTAAGACATTTTATAAAGTATACACAACCTACTACATTATAAAGTAGAAAAAATGGGTTAGATAGCATCACCACCAGATAGATTCATAACTGGCTGACCAACTACATTCAATATGTAATCCTTAATAAAACTGTATTTACATGAAGGGAAGTCTGCAGTGGGGTCTCCAAATACTCTGTCTTCAGTACAGTACTTTCAATATCTACATCAATGATTCAGACTAGGGAATAGAAGGGGAATTCATCAAATTTGCAGACAATACGAAGTTGGCAGGTGTAGCCAGTAGTCCAGAAAACAAGCTCAAGATACAGAAGTATCTTAACAGACTTGAACACTGGGCCTATCTAACAAGATGAAATTCAATTATAATAAAAATAAGATTTTACATTTAGGCAAATGCACAGGCATAGAATAGGTAGTACCTGGCTCAATAGTCATAAATGTGAGCTGGATCTTGGAGTCTCAGTGGACAATCATTTAAATATTCAGCCAGCAGTTGCCAAAAAGGCCAATGCAGTTCCATCTAGAAGGCCAAGAAGGGTCCTCTCCATGGTGGCTCCCTTTCTGGAATGGGACAAATCGCCCTGTCCATGTGAGTATATCCAGCTGCTGGCAAAGTCAGGAGAACTCATCTCCTATCTCAGCTCCACCTGTGTCAAGCAGTCCAGCCATCTCTCAAAGCTGCACCTGCTAATTCTCAGGTTCTTGGATTAAGTCTTAGCTCCAGATGGTGACTGGAGCACAAAGAAATCAAGCCAGTAAAATCAGGGGAGATCAGGGGAGTCTAGAAAGATCCAGAGGATTCCAAGGGAGCCACACAGTCATAAATTGGCTATCTTCTCTTTCCTTTTCCTCCAACTCTATTTCCTTTCTAATCACTCTCCTCCACAAATTCTCAGATTCTGTTTATTTACTTCCCTATCCTCTCATCCAACGTATTGTTCTCTTCCAGAAGCCAATCTTGATATTTTTTTTAAAAATGAAACTCTTTCCAAAACAATTTTGGATCTCCATCAACAAACAACACACACTATCTCCATCTTAATTTTCAATAATCTGGGTTCATAATTCCTGGTTCAATTCAGTTGCTTGCAGCTAAAGCCCGAGCACTAATGCTACATGTGACTAAATTATGAACATATAACACCATGGCTACCTTAAAAATAAAAGAAAAATTCTGAGACACATCTTCAGTTACCCACTGTATCCCAAATCCAATACTTAAATAAGATGTGGTGATAAATCCAGCTTTTGGAATTTTTAATTTGTATTACTGGCTAAAACTATACCAGAATTCTGGTAGAGTGCCCTAACTAATATTGGCAGACAACTTCAAATCATCTTGGGAAACAGTTATCCAAAGGAAACTGAACCACTATGTTTTTTACAACATAATGATGCCATTTTAATGCCATTTTGCAATGACCTACAACCTATCCTTGAAGTTATGGTCATGTGCCATGCCAAAGTCATGTGTTTGCATTTGGGTGTTTCGTAACTGGATTGCATTTATCAGAATTACAGACTCCTACTGTCAGTAGACAAAAAGCTGGCTTCTAATAAGCAGATCAATGAGGAACCCCTATTCGCTTAACAATCACGTGATCGGATTATCAACTATGATAGAAAATAATAAGCCTCACATCTTAAATTGCAGAGTGAGCCAGATGATCTTGAAATGATTTTGCTCTATTATGGAAGCTGGGTTGGGCCCTTTCAACACTGTTTTATGTACTTAATAGTTTGTATATTAACTACTAATGCAAGAATATTCTAACATAATCAAATCCAACGATTTTGGTATTCTCAGCAAAGGGCTGACATTAAAATTCAAGGGAATAAAAAGCACAGAAAATGTTAAAAAGTAACTAACTGTGATTTTGAGCTAGAGGACTACAATTTTTTTATTTTATTTAGTTTATTACTAAATAAACTATGATAAATTCACCCTCTCCAAAATTTCCCTGAATAGTATTGACTATTCAGATAGTTTCTCAATATCTCTCCAGCTATGCTGTTACTAGATGAAATAATAATTTAGATGAAATAACAAGCCAGAAGGACATTAAGAACAGTCTAATTAACTTACCTAATTTCACTTCTGCATTTTCTGTTAACAATACATTCTGTCCTTTGATGTCTCGATGAATCACATGATGGGCATGTAGATGTGCCAATCCCTGCATTTTTTTTTAAAAAAAGCAAGACAATTCATGTGAAACAATTCATTGTTTCTTTTTCCTTAAATATGCAACATTCATGCTTGCAGTATGTCATACTGTAGTTCATGTTTTCCCCAAATTATTACTAATATTTTTTTTGGTCTATTTTGTTTAACATGAGGAAGTATAGAAGAGGTTTTATTAACACAGACTACTCATAAAACATAAGGAAAGGAAATTTTATACTGTTTAATATATATAACAACTTCACAACTTCAAAAACATTTCTGCAACATATTCGATAAGAGATAATGTTGTAAGATCTATGTTTCTGTATGACAACCAATCTACAGATCTTTATGGAAAATTACTGGCAAGAATAGCAAAAATATATAGCAAGCAAAGTATAATTGGAAAGGAAACTTGGTTATTTGACATATTACCTAAAACTGATAAATTTTGTAAGGTGGAATAATCCATAAGGTTGGTACAAATTCTGTAAAATATTTATAAACACACACACAAACCAGACAATTATTTGCTTCCAATTGAACCAATTGCTTTTTATGAATGGAATATTACAAGACATGAATTTTCTGCCCCCCCCCCAAGAAAGTTTAGATCAAACTTATAAGAGAATTTAATAAAATCAGCTCTTGTACAGAAAGAGATTACAACAAGACATTATAGAATAAAAAATATCAATGATAATCACTTTACTCAATAATAAAGATCACACAAGCTACTGTAGTAATGTAATGTATTCTGAATGAGTGATATTTCTCTATATAAGGGAGAATATAATCTTATCTAGTTATTTGCAGATTAAAGATACTGGTTGGTCAGGAATGCAAAGTTCTATTCTATGTATGCATCTGCAAGAATGTGTATAATGTCTGATATAGTTGCAATCTCTCGTACAGGGCAAAAAAACTTTTTATCATTAGTGATACCTATAACAGTAATGGTTCTGATTAACTTCGGAGTCTTCGGAGAGGGGCAGCATAGAAATCCAATCAATCAATCAGTCAATCAATCAATTCAAGATAATTTCTTCATGAGAAGTGCATTATATATATCTTGATTACTTTTTTGGGTAGATAGCAATTTACAATAACATGAAATAAACAAAATACTTATGTTGGTTTTAATTACCCTTTGCAGTTTGCAGAATTTTACACAAGCTTGTAGCAAACCCTGGTTGTATTTTACTTCTCTATAGGACTAAGAAAGTACTGTAGTAAGCTGCAAACATATGTTGTACCAAATATATCACAATACAATTTCTAATGCACTCTTTATATCATCAATTACTTTTAAAAATTATTAAAAATAGTAGTCTTGTTTTTCATATGTTTTTAAGTTAAAACCTCCATTGTTAAGACTTACCAAAGTTAAAGCAGAATTTAAAATTTAACAATTTAAATCGAAATGCGTTTTTCATGTTTCTTACCCTGAGAATCTCTCTGGAGATATATGCTATCCAGTCCTCTTTCAAAGTATTTCCTTTTGTATTTTTCACAAGATCTGTAATAGACCCTGCACCACAAAACTCCATAACAAGCTAAAAACAAAAAACAAAATACATCAAAATACAAAACAATTGTTCATAGCGCTTTCAATCTATATATGACATCCATTTGGATAAATTTACTGAAATAAAATAAGTTCCCATAAGAATACAGTATATCATATGTATTATAACTTAAAGCTCAGTGACAATTATAAGTTTATTTCATATCAGCCTAGTAGCAATCATAGAATAAGATGTACACTTCATGGCTATATTTGTACATTATATTATAATTTTTTAAAAATAAAACTGGCTATCTAACTACTCTGCCTTAGATCTTTCCTATGTAAAAACTAACTAATTTAACCTGAATTAATCAGTTATAAAAACCTTCCATAACATCATCCTCTTTGTTGCTCTCCCAACATTAACTGATTTTCCTATCATTTTCTGGTAACTGTCCCTACTTATGGTGATAACAAACAATACTACTGAGGTTCAATTTTCAAAGTTAGTAATGTGTGAAGACTGCTCATTTATCATTATATGCAAACCCTACTTGTGTACTGCATAATACAAATAATCATGTAGTATATGAAGAATGAGATTACTAAACCAAAGGTGTTTATATAGAAAGATCTTTGATTGAAACACTTTTGGTATTGCATCTGTTCTAGTAATGAATAATTGGTGGGAACACATACCGGTAGTTGAAAAAGTAGTCAAAATAAATAAGTTGTAGTGATCTCACTGGTTATTAGCACATGAAATGCTACACCAAAAAAATCTTTGATGGCACTTAGAAAATTTCTGCATTGACAATATTTCTAGCTGTTGATTGCTAGAAGCCATGCTGTTTGGATCCATGCATATACATTCTTAGTACAGTGGTACCTCGACATACGGGTTTAATTCGTTCCAGACCCGAGCTTGTAAGTCGATCAACTCGCATCTCCAACGAATGCCTTTAGACTTTGTTTTTCACGCCGAGATAACCAGGAGCAAGGATTCTTGCGCCACCTAGTGGAAGCTCGGCTCATATCCCGAATTTGAGCTTGGGTATCGAACAGAAATTTCGCTCACATCGTGGCTCGTAACTTGGAATACTCGCATGTGGAGCAGCTTGTATCTAGAGGTACTACTGTATTGGACATATTATACAGAACTGTCTGCTGAGATTTCACATTGTCCCAAAGATGCCTTTTCAAAAGCCCACTGGACTTTCTGGTTTTTCTTTGAAGGCATTTCGCTTCTCATCCAAGAAGCTTCTTCACCCCAAAGCATCTTTGGGACAACCATGACCTGGTTGACTGAGAATCTCCATAGACAGAGATTTCACATTGTTATGAACAAATAACAAAGCATGGTAAAATTATGAATCTTCCTTTGGAAACCTGTTTATTCTATTAATATTCTTTTTTCTCTTTGCCATCATGTGGCCAGCATGACATCCTGGAGCACTGTATCTCACAAAGCAACTGAGAAATCTATTTTTAAATTTTCAAAAAATGTCCAACATTGAACAAAGTTACTTTTGTTGTGCATAATAAATAGAAGTAAATAAATAGCTCCTTATTTTAAGTAAAGATTGTCTAAATACCTGTAACAAACCTCTGGGAAGCATTTGGTTCTTTGTTTTGTAATAATACTAATTTCACTAAAACCTTTGTGAGAAAGAATTAGCCCTACATTAACAAAGTGATTCCATTAAAGTGATTCCGTTAAAAGTAGGGAGATAACAGTTCCTTTCATATTCTTGATCTGCTACGGAACACAGGTATAAATAAAATTTTGCTGCCAATAAATCATGCCACAAAAAAGGTATAACGATGTGCCACACAAATGTGTAATTTATTTTTTAACTCTGCTAGAATATTGTAAGACATCGTTGCATTCTAAAGAGAAATTTAGTGACAGTTAGAACAATTAATCCGTGGAACTGCTTGCCACCAGAAGTTGCGAATGCTCCAATACTGGAAGCCTTTAAGAAGATGTTAGATAACTATCTGCCTGAAGTAGTGTAGGGTTTCCTGCCTAAGCAGGGGCTTGGACTAGAAGACCTCCCTTCTAACTCTGTTGTTGCTGTTGCTGTTGTTGTTGTTGTTGTTGTTGTTATTATTATTATTATTATTATTATTATTATTATTATTATTCTAATCCTGTTTATTTAACCTGATGGTCTCAAGATCTAAGAGGAAAAGTTATGTACAAACTAATGAAATATGTCCTTACCCACAATTGGTCATCATGTCCTGGGGGACTTTTTTTAATAAAAGCACCATAGTACGTTGCAATATTTCTGTGATGGGAATATTTTTTCAGCATGTTGATTTCCAGCTTTATTTCTTCCTCTTCATCCTTTGGAAAAACAATAAGGATGAACATACTGCAATATACATAATATATTCTCAAATATATTTTTATCTTATTAACTTTACAGTAACCAATATTTATGCCGTACAGGCGGAGATTCCCATTACCGCTGCTACTGGTGGGCTACATGCACAGCTTCAGTTATCCAGCATGTGTGCACACAGCGTGTTTTTGCTTCTGCCCATGTGCAGGAAGCAAAATCTTGCAAGGGTATGTGCATGTGCATGAGATTTCAGCAATTTTTTTTGCTTCCGTAAATGGGCAAAGCAAAAAATTGCCGAAATCTCACACACATGTATGTGTCCCCTTGCAAGATTTTGCTTCCTGCTCGTGCACAGAAACAAAAATAAGCTGGGATGCGCGCACACATATCAGATAATTGAAGCTGCGCATGAAGCGATCGCTACCGGTGCCCCATTCTTTATTGTACCAGTAGCAACCCACTATTGATGCCGTAGTACATTGCAAAGTAGGACTGCTAGCAATCCATAAGATAGGATCTTAATTTAGATACAGAAAACATTTCACTACCTAAATCAAGCAGAACTCTTTAAAAAATGAATAGTACTACTGTACTTCACTTTGTTACTGTGCTTTTTTATGTAAAAAGAAGAGATATAATATATATTAAATAAATAAAGTAGAAAAAGTAAAGCAGATCATAACAGGCAGAAAACCTTATATCCTTCTTTAAAACCATGTTACTGTATATAAGGTACCCAGCAATGGTGATATTTTTTATCCCTTTATTTAGAAAGTGATTACATATATTTAATTAGTCCAAACAGATTTTGTTTATTTTTTTTCTGCCACATATTTAGTACAATAGTTTTTTTTAATTCTAGTGTTGCAAAAGATCTTTATAATATGCAATTCCCATAATTATATAGTGTCCCATAATTGACATTTTAAACTGACATTTTAAACTCTGAAGTAAAGTCTTTATATTTCTTGGAACTCATTGTGTAATTGTTTATGTCCTACTTTATTTTTTAAAGTTTGGTTTGGATCTGGTGAAAGTTGGCTCAAGGAAAGGTTTAAATACAAAGTCAACACTTTTAGTTTAGGATAAGACTTAAATCTTCTACACATGTAATTGAATATGTTAAAATGTTAAAGGGGTTACAGAGCATTGTAGAGGGTTATATTTATAAAACTATTACCTGGCGAAAAAGCAAATGATATAATATCGGATATTTCTCTGCAGCAAATGAAAAATTCCCTCCAAAATACTTCCTTCATTACTTATAAAACCACAAATAAAATCAAGTGGTGATTTTTTTTTACTACAGGTTCTGTGGACATGGCTTGGTGGGCATAGTATGACTTGGTGGGCATGGCAAGGAAAGGATTCTGTAAAATCTCCATTCCCCCCACACTCCAGGGGAAGGATACTGCAAAATTCCCATTCCTCCCCACTCTGGGGCCAGCCAGGGGTAGTATTTGCCACATCTCAAAACTACTCAAAATTTCTACTACTGGTACTCAACAACCTGTTGAAACCTGATGGATTTCATCCCTGATAAAATCGTAGTCAAATTTTTGAAATAAAAAAATACCGGTACCTTCTAATAATAGTTAAGATACTTATCATGTATCAATATATCTGAACTTTTAATATATGGTTGCCACACAATTATAAATTACAGAATATATTCTGCTTAAAACAAAATTTAAAAAAGCTTAAGATAGGATCTGTTGCACTGACATCTGGTGGCTACTGATGCAGCATCAGTCCATTTTTTTAGAAACACAAATATGCTATAACTTAATACTTTTTTATTTTCCTATCCAGGAATGAATTAAAAAAAACCTTGTTTCTTACGTTCTCATTGCATTTTTTTCTCGATTCTTGTTCATAAAAACCTATTAAACTAAGTATGCTTTAATTAATAGTGAATCAGAATATAATCCAAATTAAGAGAGCAAAATACAGGCACAGAAAAGTGTATGCAATAAAGAAAAAAAGGACCTACTTTGCTTAACAAAGCTTCAGTAACAGAAATTAAATCTTTTCACAGACCTGAATTTGAAAAGCTCCATGAATTAAGTAGTTATTTTTTAATAATATTATTCTTTCATACAGAAAGAACTAAAATCAAAATCCTATGAAAGGAACCCATTAATATTATATTACAGTTTTATACACAAACGGCTGTGTCTATGAATCTATTTTGGCCAGTTACCTGAGCAAAGAGAAAATGCCTGGGAATTATACTAGGAGAAATGGAGAAATCTTAAATTAACCTTTGTAGAAAGAAAAGAAAGGGGGAAGTTGAGATATATTTTAGATGCCATATAAATAAGATCTTAGGAACACTGGGAAGCATGTTTTGGAACTCAAAATAACAAAACTTATAATTTGGGAACAATTATAATTACAATTGGTAACTTGTAGCTTTTAGCATAAATGCCATGTTGTTAACAGCTTCACTTTCTGATGTCTCTATGGTATTTTTTAATATCATATACTTTTTTTAATACAATAGAGACATTAGAAAGGATTTCCTGAGCCTCTCAGGAACCAAGGCAAGCTTACAAATTTCTTGCTACACTGAAGTGACAAAAGCATATGTAATCCAGTTTAAGAAGACCTCAAGCAAACAGAGTAAGAAGAAAATAAGGTTTGATCTGCTGAAACAGACCAGATGCCTATCTAATGTTGTATCTCTTGCTAACTTTTTGTCTATGAGAAATTCAAAACAGGAACCGAACAGCAACAGTTATCCTGTTTCATATTTGATGGCAACTATGATAAGTGCATCTGATCCTAGGGCATAAGAGCAGCTGCCACTTAAAAATTGTTGACAGTGAATTTGTCTATTCTTTTAAAGCTAAGTCAGTCATTACATAATAAGGACATAAATTTTTCAGGCACATGCAGTTAACATCATTTTTAAAACAACTAGATGCCTGACTTATATCATGATCAAGCATGAGAAAAAACACCAGAGAAAACTATTATTTCATAAGGCGCATATTCTAATTGAAGACAAGTCAAGTCAGACAGATTTAAGACAACAATATAAAATGTTAGTAGTGTGATTCACATCAGCATGGAAACATTGTGGTTCCTTTTAAAAAAAAATTAAAGAATGCAATGTTTTTTGTTACCAGGTTGCCATGTCCAAAGCTTTGAATCTATTTGAAAGTAGCTTTTCAAGCAAGAATAAAAACCACTTTGAATTCTTTTAGTATAGTATTCAGTTCTGTTGCTAATTTTATAGGGTGCTTTTCTTCAGTTTTGTTATAAAGAATACTGATTACAGCACCAAATAACATTAGGAAATTATACACAATAGGTAAGATTAAAACATAGCTAAATTTTTTAATTCAAGCAAAAATCAACTCTACTATTTTTGCTTGCCTAATTAGTAAGGCAGTATCATACTTTATGAATGTCTGCTAGAAATAGCACATAATAGAAGAGCAAGACAGGAGAGAGATGTATGTGATGTAAAATAACTATAAATATAATAAATCTATATAACATTACATTACAATTGATTCTGCATGTGCTATCTCCTTTCTCATGTATACCGAAACTGCTTTGGGCATATTATAGTATTTCCAGAATATATAGACATATACGTAAGTGTATATAAGTACGTTCTCACACACACCTCTTCTTTCCAGCAAGGGAGAAAAACAAAAAAAAGGGAAGTTGGAGTAGGGATGGATGGACTAACAAAAAACAAAACAACAATATTCATGCCTTAAAGTCTTCTATTTCACATACCTCTTTTTAAAAATTTATTTTGTCTAGACTAATTAGCAAATGTAAGAGCCTATTGCCTCCAATTCATTAGTGATTACTTTGAGAAAATGTATTTGTTTGTTGTCACTGGTAAAGCACCATCTATTCTAATGTCATAATTGTACTTGATTCTTCATTAATTCCATCTGTGCTACAATATTTTTAATTCTTCAGCACTTGTTCAGCAACTTATGATATAGATATGAGGGAGGGAGGGAAGAAGAGAGGGGGAAGAGAGAGAATTGTTTCCTGAAACAATATCAGAACTTCATGCAAAACCACATTCAATTTTTTGCTGAATAATTACTGTAACTGCAATAAATATATATACAATGTATAGCTCAGACTATGGTCTAAATGAAACACAGGAAACCTTTTTATATTAAATGTTCTGCCGGCGGGTTTCAACCGCCCGTAATTACAGGGTAATTAGTCCAGGAAGACACACACCACACGATAAAAGGAAAACCCAAAAGTTTTTATAAACAGAAAAACAGAAACAGCTTTCTTTTTAAATGTCAAAGGGATTTTCTGGTACACACAAGGCATAGGTTAAATGCAATCCAATTGCTCACCCAGTAACTGGGAAATTGAGTCCAATTCTAAAGTCCAGAGAGTCCACACACAATCTTGAACAGCACAAAAACCACGATCTTGATGAAACAATGAATCAGATAAACTGCCATGAGACTAAAACACCAGGCTGCACTTTTATCTGCAGCACTAATTATAGCAAACCCACCCAACTACAGGTGGCCTCATTTTCTCTTGTAATAATCCTTCATTTGTTGTCTCCTATGCATCACTGTACGCATGCGTGGATGTGTCATTAATTCTTGTTCAGAATCCAGAGATGATACAGATGATTGATCTCCTCCTGGTCTGTCTGCCAAACTCCCCTCTTCCCTGTCACTCACGCTTCCTTGGTCAGAGGAGGCTTTATCGGCAGATTCCATCGGGAGCAAAACAGGCCTGCGGCATGTGGATGTTTCCCCCACATCCACCTGCACATTCCTTGGGGCAGGACCTGGGCCACAGCTAACCACAACATTAAAATTAATTTTAATGGGGTAACTTTATCATTTTATTAAAATGATAGTATTTAGAATATTCATCGTTGCCTTGATCAGTGTTTCTCAAACTTGGCAATTTTAAGATATGTGAACTTCAGTTTCCAAATTCCCAAGTCATTATTTTCTATGAGAATTCTGGGAGTGAAGTCCACACATTGTAAAGTTTCAGAGTTTGAAAAACGCTGGTCTAAATTATGCTACATGAAGCTTGTTCAGAACATGTAAATAACCGTTACAGTGCTTTCTTTGAAAAAGATTGAATCAGTCAAAGGAAGTGTTATTTTTAGCAGACACCACACACAGTTTTCACTCATCCTAGACCTATGAAGAAAAAAAACCCCTGCCATATTTAAAACAAAGTCTTGGAGTTGGCTTTATGGACATGTCCATGCAATTTACTTAGCTCTAATATGAAAGTGATTTATCATTGTCATCTTTTGGATTTTTTCCCTCCCACTTCCTAGTCTGGTACTTATAGCCTAAGTACTTAACATCCAAGACCTAATTAAGCTTCAGCCTGCTTAGCTTGTTGGCCCAGACAAGATCAGTCAGATACTTCTACCTGCAGAAAGAGTAACTACAATAGCTACTCTCTATTCATTTGAAACGGAAAATAGCCTTGGGTCCCTCAAGCTGAGAGAATTAAGATAATGAGGAGGTCTGTAAAAGGCCTTGATGTCTGGAAATTTCTTTTTACTTTCTATTCAAATCCATTCCATAATATATGGTATTAGGCTTTAAAAAATCTAAGGGTTTTAGATTTGTTAGATTGTTTTTCCATAATAGCAAGCAATAATATATATATGTTCATCATAGAATTTGAGCTAATTTTTAATTCATTGCTAAATGTTTTAGTTAATTTTTAATAATCTGAATTAAATTAAAAATCAGATCTAAAATTTTAAAAATATTTTAAACAAATATTTATTATCCATTTTGTATTCTAATAAGCTTTGCACAGTTGTGAATATCAGTTTATTCAGTATCAAGTATTATTTTGTGCTGCTGTACTTAATGTACCTATATTAATAGAGAAAGTATTCTCTACCAGATTTGTAGTGCAGTACCAGTAGTCATAGGACTGATAAGAGTATATTCTTGGGTCAGATATTATTTACATCAATGCTGCCAGGCATATATGGAAACCTTACAGCTGAAATGTAGACATAAGCAATAATGAACAGAGTCACAAGGTAAATCGTGTGTATCTCAGACATGACCTCATATCAACAGAAGAGCTGTTGACAATAAGCAGGCATCTACATTTACCATACTTGCCTAAGAACAATAGCAGAAAGTATGTTTGACTAATCAGGCAGGAGAAAAGTCAAGTCCGTTGTCTAATGAAACAGATATCATTCATGTCTCTGTGAATACCATACTTGTCTGTCTTTCAACCACAATTTTGTTAATCCTGCTAAATATGGAAAGCTTAAAACACAATTTTAATTTTATTCTATCAAGTTTCTGTCTGTGTGTCTTTCTAAACCATTTAGAAAATAGGGTACTGTATATGATCTATGCCTATTATTTTTTGCCATTGGTTATTCTACCTAGGGATAACAATAGAACTGAAATTGAGAACATCTGAACAGTGTACTGAAATTATGGGCCAAATGATCTGGCTTAGTATACCATAATTTTCACAGTTAATTAGGCTTAATTGTAACTACCACCTGTTCATTTCAGATGTGATAGCAAAACATGATTACTGCAAATCTGAAAGATAAAAGGGGTATTGATGTTTGCATGGCAAACAGAGGGACAGAACATATAAATGCACAGCATATTTCAAACTGCCAGTACAGAGTTTGATCATAAAGTATTAATAAGCTTTAAAACAACGTTTAGTTGAAAAAGTTACTTTAAGTAACAAATGTCCAATTTTATTAATGTCCTATTAAAATTAATCTGTATCTTAATGAATATAGTAGATGACTACGTACAAATGAAGATATTGCACTAGAGACAAATAAAGAAAATTATTTTGTCTCCTCCTATTGACAAATAGGAGGGGGAAAATATATAACCAAATACCGGTAGTATACCCAGAAAACCAGATAATGTTGTAGGAAATGATAAAACATGCTTCTTTATAGCTCTTATAATTTGAAAAAAAATGCCAGAGTGGTACAATAATAGAGTTTATAATGGAAATTATACAGTTGTGTTATAGGGTAATTACATTATGGCAGATAACCATTTGCAGCTAGGAATTGCTCTCTAGTGTCCCAAGTAGGTTTTTTGGGGTGATATGCTGATTTTGTCCAAAATGTAGCCTTTTCATTTGGAGGAGTCTTGATTTTCCTCAGTTGGATCTCTTTTCTAATTAAAATAACCCTTGCCATATGATAAATAAATACATTAAAATAATCTTATGTATAGATATGTTGAACTGGACATCTATTAATATTATACCAATATTAATAGATGTCCTAATAGAAATTATAAAAAATAATTGCACAGGGATGCTTGCGGGTGGGGTGGGGTGAGGAGGACTTTAGGGCCACACAGATAGAATGGCTGTTGAATACATGTTGACCATAAATCACCATTTCAGCATAACCTTTTGTTACTAAACAGCAATTGGACACATCTGATTTTTGTACAATTGTATGCTTCAAAAAGTATGCTTCAAAAACTTGCAATGTCCGGTATAGTCCCAAATAACAAGCAGGATAGTGTAGTTTGCAAAGTTCTCAGTGTTAAGCAATTTTGGGAAGATCCCCAAATCTAAGAGCAACACTGGAAGCAATATTTAACTTTCCATCTACCTGCTTATCAATTCCATCTACCTGCTTATCAATTCACAGGATTGCAGTGTGGATGTAATTTGCTGATATATCTAGCAAGTAGAAATAAAATTGTTGACTAGAGAGAAATGAAAATATCAAATAAATAGGACTATGAAAAATTGCTTGAATGCAACAGCTTTGAGTGTCCTCGTCTTGAAACAAAACTGAATTTCATTTCCACTATGGAACAATAGTATGCTGTTTTGTACTGTACTTTGAACAGAGGAGCAACTGTAGTCAACTGCTTTGGCTACTGTATTCGGTGCAACACAACTGGACTTTGTGATTTGCTATTCTATTAAAACAAAATTGGCCCGTTCAAATTGGCTCATTCAGAGCTGCCACTCATAGAAAAACTGGGAGAGGGATGGGGAACAGCAGAGACCAGAAGGTTCACTGAAGGGCCATTTTAGATCTGAAACTACTAGTAGCGATTGACTAAAACCTGGAGTTCTGTAATGAGTCAGAATCTGGAGAGCTGCTATTAAGTAGTGAGTATATAGCTAGTCATTTAATATATGGATATGCCTGCTTTATCAGCGAAAGCAGAGATAAGCAACCCTTCTCATCACTTATCTGATATGTTACCCAATCAATGTCAGTGGTGGATGGTGGGGAATTCCTGAATTACAGACTCATTCCTTAAAAGGAAGGATCCCTATTGAATAGGCATATTTCTGAAATTTCCAATCCATTTCCAGAACTGGTAAGAACTCCATCTTGCCTGAATTTTCAGCTATTAGGAATCTGAAAGCATGTAAACAAAGGTGTGCAGTAAACTATTAGTACTGAGCATCATCAGTCTGTTAATGACAACTATCTCCCAAGGCAGGTGTAAACCTTGACAGCAACTTCATAAAGATTTCAAATAACACAGGAGATAAAACACTGCATGACGCTATTCATCCATCCTTGGGACAATTCGTGATGGGACAAGCATATACTGTATCTCCCAGTTTCAATTTCAGCTTGAACTGACGGATAGGAAAGAACAGCTCTCTTAAGTATTGAAACAATGTACTTTGTATAGGTGTAATCATAAAAACCAGGAACATCGTCAGTACATGTAGTCCTTGACATATAACAGTTACAAAGGCACTGACTTACGACCAGTTTTCACACTTACAACCACTGTAATGTCCCCACTGTCACGTAATTAAAATTCAGATGCTTGGCAATTGACTAATATTTACGACAAGCGCAGTCTCCCAGGGTCACATGATTTATTTATTTTATTTATTTTTATTAGTTGGACTTGTATGCCGCCCCTCTCCGAAGACTCGGGGCGGCTCACAACAAGTAAAAACAGTCACAACAATCCAATTAATTAAAATATTTAACGATTTAAGAAAAACCCCATGTAATAGCAAACACACACACAAGCATACCATGTATAATTAACATGCCCAGGGGAGATGTTTAGTTTCCCCATGCCTGACGGCAAAGGTGAGTCTTAAGGAGTTTTCGGAAGGCAGGAAGAGTAGGGGCAGTTCTAATCTCCGGGGGGAGTTGGTTCCAGAGAGCCGGCGCCGCCACAGAGAAGGCTCTTCCCCTGGGACCCGCCAACCGGCATTGTTTAGTTGATGGGACCCGGAGAAGGCCCACTCTGTGGGACCTAATCGGTCGCTGGGATTCGTGCGGCAGGAGGCGGTCTCGGAGATATTCTGGTCCGATGCCATAAAGGGCTTTAAAGGTCATAACCAACACTTTGAATTGTGACCGGAAACTGATCGGCAGCCAATGCAGACTGCGGATCCTCTTTTGCAATCTTCTGACAACCCAAGTCAATGGGGAAGCCAGATTCACTTAGAAACGGTTTGACTAATTTAACCACTACAATGATTCACTTAACAACTGTGGCAAGAAAGTCGTAAAACGGGGCAAACACACTTAACAATTGTTTCACTTGGCAACAGAAATTTTGGGCTAAATTGTGGTCATAAGTCAAGGACTACTTGTATTTCACTTTTCCTGTCTCTTTCCTATCTAGCTGATCAACAAGTCTGCCTTCACGAAAAAACTGAATCCAAATCCAAGACATAGCAAGAAAATATAAAATATTAATGATCTAAATAATCACTGGCAGAACTGGATGTTTATACAGCCTTATAAGTTAACAGGCAAGTAGTTGCATGAACATAACTAAGAGTTATATTTTCTTCCAAGAAATTTTATATCTAACCAGTTGTGTCATAGTTGTTCAAGCCACCTGAATTCCTATTTCATTGCTCGCAATATTACACAAAACAAGGAGACATGGTTATTTCATGTCTGAGACAGATTCCTATAAGCTAAATTCCTATATTTGCAACTTGTCTACCCTATACCAGTGATTTTCAACCTTTTTTGAGCTGCGGCACATTTTTTACATATACAAAATTATGGGGCACATTGGGGGGGGGCGCTAAAAAAGTGTAGACAAAAAAATTATCTCTCTTCCTCCCTTTCGGTCTATTTATCTCCCTCTTTCTCTCTCTTCCTTCCTTCCTTCCCCTCTCTGTCCATCCCTCTTTCTTTCTTCCTTCCTTCCTCTCTTTTTTGCTCTCTTTCTATCTCTCCCTCCTTCCCTGCCTCTCTTTCTCTCTCTTGCTTTCTTTCTCTCTCTCTTTCTTTCTTTCTCTCTCCCTCTTTCTCTCTCTGTCTTGCTTTCTTTCTCTCTCTCTCTTTCTATCTCTTGCTGAGCTTCGCGGCACACCTGACCATGTCTCGCGGCACACTAGTGTGCCACGGCACACTGGTTGAAAAACACTGCCCTATACTATCTTGCAATGCCAATATGTCAACCACAAATAATTGGTGGGATCATACTATTGGTCCTTCTACAGTTGGAGATAATAAATCTACATGCATGTCCTCCTTATAGTCTTTCTGTTCTTCCTTTACTTCCACAAAGTTTCAAAGTGGATTTTGTCACCAAGTCGATGTCAACAGTCCAACCTATCAAAAAGAGTACCATAAAAACAGATTAAGAGCACAAATTAAAATTGGGAAGGAAATGGTAAGTGAACACCTGTCTACCTTAGATGAGTTCGAATTACCAAGATCGGATGGATTACATCCCAAGGTTCTAAAAGAACTGGTAGACAAGATCTCAGAACCATTGAACTACATTTTTCAAAGTTCCTGGAGCACTGGAGAACTGGAAAAGAACTGATGTAGTTCCCATCTTCAAAAAAAGAAAAAAAAATAGAGCCAGGAAAATACAGACCTACCAGTCTGATCTCAATACCAAGGAAGATTCTAGAAAAGATGATCAAACAACAAGCAGAGAACACCTAAAAGCAAGCAAAGTAATAACCAATAGCTAACACTCCAGAAGATAGGCTTAAGATACAGAAGGATCTTGAAAGATTTGAACACTGGTTACTATATAACAAAATGAAATTCAATGGGAAAAAGTAAGGTTCCACATTTAGACAAGAACAACAAAATGTACAGGTAGAGTATATGTGGTAGCTTGCTGAATACTGGTACTGTGAAAGGGATTTTGTAGTCCTAGTGGAAAATCATTTAAATATAACACACCAGTGTCCAGAAGCTGCCAAAAAAGGTCAACCCAGTTCTAGACTGCGTAAACAGAGAGATAGAATCAAGATCATGTGAAGTGTTAAATGTGACTTTATAGTGCCTTGGTAAGACCAGTTTGGGTCGCCACAATGTAAAAAAGATGTTAAAACTCTAGAAAGAGTGTACAGAAGAGCAACAAGAACAATTAGGCGACTGAAGGCTAAAATAGATAAGGAAGGTTGCTGGAACTGGGTATGTCTAGTTTGATGAAAAGAAGGAATAGGGATGACATGATAGCAGTGTTCCAGTATCTCAAGGGCTATCACAAAGAACAGGAAGTGAAACTACTATCCAAAGTACCTGAAGGACAAGAAGCAATGAATGGGAATTAATCAAGGAGAGACATAATCTAGAACTAAGGAGAAAATTCCTGACAGCTAGAACAATTAATCAGTGAAACAACCTGCCTCCAGAATCTGTAAATGCTCTAACACTGGAAGTTTTTAAGGGCACGTTGGATAAAACCCACCTCTGTCATCAGGCTTGGGGGAACTGAGACATCCCCCCCTTGCCTATGTAGTTTTGTGCATGATATGACTGTGTGTATGTATTTTATCTATTGGGTTTTTTTTCCTTTTTAGACTTTTTAATGTAAAACTGTTATTTTAGATTTTAAGTATTAGATTTGTTACCATGTATTGTTTTTATCACTGTTGTGAGCCGCCCCGAGTCTATGGAGAGGGACGGCATACAAATCTAATAAATAATAATAATAATAATAATAATAATAATAATAATAACCATTTGTCTGAAGTGGTGTAGGATTTCCTGACAGAGTAGGGGGTTGGACTAGGAGACCTCCAAAGTCTCTTTTTATTCAGTTACTTTATTCTAAAATACAAATGATACAGCACATATGACAGATGGAAATTTTAATGTGACAAAAGGAGAAATATATAAAGTACACAAGCAGTGATGTCATGATTTTGCCCCCTTATCTCTGCTCATTTTGCAGTGCTGTTCCACCAAAGGTTAAGCAAAGCTCTCTGCATGTAAAACGTTATTTGCCTCAATCATTGAAAGAACTTTCCTGTAAAACCAGGGAGATACAGTGATACCTCATCTTACAAACGCCTCATCATACAAACTTTTCGAGATACAAACCCGGGGTTTAAGATTTTTTTGCCTCTTCTTACAAACTATTTTCATCTTACAAACCCACCGCCACCACTGGGATGCTCTGCCTCCAGACTCCCGTTGCCAGCGAAGCACCCGTTTTTGCACTGCTGGGATTCCCCTGAGGCTCCCCTGCATGGGAAACCCCACCTCCAGACTTCTGTTGCCAGCGAAGCGCTTGTTTTTGCAATGCTGGGATTCCCCTGCTGGGATTCCCCTGCAGCATCGCAAAAACACAGAAGTCACAAGGTGGGGTTTCCTATGGAGGGGAACCTCAAGGGAATCCCAGCAGCGCAAAAATGGGCGCTTTGGCTGGCAAAAGGGGTGAATTTTGAGCTTGCACGCATTAATCGCTTTTCCATTGATTCCGATGGGAAACTTTGTTTCGTCTTACAAACTTTTCACCTTAAGAACCTCATCCCAGAACCAATTAAGTTTGTAAGACAAGGTATCACTGTGTATCCATCTTTCTTCCTAATCTGATTTTTCATTATACATTTTAAAACTTGGAATAATCGTATCTATAAACTTTTTCCAGTTGTTAATTGCTACATTCCTTGGGAGTAGTGAAGAGTATGGGTTAAGATACACCACACTCATTCAAGAAAATTATTATTGGAAAGAGGTGACAGCTTAAAAGTTCTAAAAGTAGCCTTTTTGTGCTCCCATGCCTAGGTTGCCATGGCTACAGCTTCTACATAAAAGCAAAGTGTTAGACTTATTTAAAGAAGGGGAAAAACTCTACCTCTTGCCATTTCAACCACGATGTTCCAAGACATTTTGGCTCAAAACAAACGCAACTGTGAATGCAGGACTAAAGGACCAAAGAACAGTTTAAATCTGACCGTCAACAGGAATTTCCTTCTCCTCTTAAATATACAGAGAACATGCACAGTTGCCAGGGAGGAGGAAACCAAAGGACAGAATAACATCCCAAAATGCCATTATGTTATTTATTTTACCTTTCTACTCAGTTATTTTAATAATCTACGTCGCTGACCCTAAGCACCAGGAGCAAATACTAGAAAGCTTGTAAAGATTAACTGGAACATTTTCAAAATATTTTGGTATGATCAATGTCTGAAAACAGATGTGTTTAGTTTAAAATAATTAAGATGAAATTAAATTATTAATGCAAAGTATCAAGGGAAAATAATTATTTCATTTATTCCAGAGTTGAATTGTCCTCTTTAAGCCAAAGTTTAGTACTATGAACTTAGTTCATGGGCTTAGCTTTACCTCTGAAAACAAAAGACTCTTAGAAGCACATGGAAAGCAGGGAAGTTATATAAATACATTTCCAGAGCTGACTTACAAAGAGTAACTGTATCATTACTGCTGTGATCCGTAGTTGCCCATTAACGGCTAGATGCTGCCCTGATTCAGCATCTCTTGGACCTTGACAGAAAGCTATCAAAGACTTCTTTTCATCTATAAGGACGCTCAGAACAGACTGCAGCAGCTGAGAGAGATTAAGGGATTTCAGCTGAGGTTACAGTTTGCAAAATGTAGCTCTGTGAACTTCATCATCCAAGAGCAATAAGTATTAAGCATTTATTCAAAGCATTATGACAATTTCAAGATGAATGAGTTGGATACAGTGTGAGCTTTATGGTAAGGTTACAGCCTTCCACACGTTGTTTACCTAGTTCTGTTACATATATTTTGGAGCTAATTTAAAAGATGTCAATCACCGCACAATATGTAACTGTGCTAATTAGAAATCAAAATATAAGAAACTAACAGTAACAAGAATGATTTTATCTGAAGAATAAGAGGCTTTTTATTTAGGATAGAAAAATGGACTTCTCTCCACCCCTACCATAGCTTTGTGCAAAGAATAAAAATTACTCTCTCTTACCCTATACTTGATCCTAGCCAAATGGTCAAGATGCCATAACATTACAGTACTCTTACTGAAATACAGTGGTACCTCTACTTACGAACTTAATTCATTCAGTCACTAGGTTCTCAAGTAGAAAAGTTTGTAAGAAGAAGCATTTTTTCCCATAGGAATCAATGTAAAAGCAAATAATGCGTGCGACTGGGGAAACCACAGGGAGGATGGAGGCCCTGTTTCCTCCCAGGAGATTCCTAGAGAACCCCATGGAGGCTTCTCCTTGCCTTTTCCGGTTAGAGTTTCAGAGCCTTGGGTTTGTAAGTGGAAAATGCCTCTTGAGAAGAGGCAAAAAAAATCTTGAACACCTGGGTCTTATCTAGAAAAATTCGTAAGTAGAGGCATTCTTAGGTAGGGGTACCACTGTACCTATTTACAATAATGCTCCTATTTTTAAAGTCTATGGAAAATTGAAATGACTGATAATTTTAGTTAAATATCTTCTAACAAAAAACATTGAAAACAATCTAAAAGAATATGTTTAACCTAGAATACACACTTAAACCTTAAGATCAGCATTTGAAACTTTATGCAAGGATTTCACAGTCACTAAGACAGGGGAGTCACACAGTTTTCCATAAATGACCTTCAGAAGTATTTTTAATCAGTAATATTGTATGGTGTAGATATGATTACTTTCATGATCTATGTGTTTAGACATGTTATGTTATGTTTATGTTATATGTTTATGGTTTATGATATACATGTGTGTAGCCATGTCGGTTTCAGACTAAAATCTAGATATATGAAAATTCAAGATGAGACCTTGAAAAATACTTTATATATATATACTCAAAATTCATTTTTAAAAAACATGAATATCTAAAATCTTGTTTTCATAGATAAAAATATATTATTTATATTTAGCAACATTTAACATTGTTGCTACAATTGACAACTGACAAAAAACATAATAGAACGGTAGATATAAAAATTTATATTTTCAATCAAACATTTCATAATAATGTTATATAGAATATTAAATTTGTCATCTTCTCTACTAAGCAAAAAATATACAAAATAATATTTATGTGTTGGAAATACAAGTAGCGCTAGCTTATCAACTGCTTGTTCAAAAACGACTGTTCAAAGTTAAGAGAGTGCTGAAAAAAAGAGATTTATGGCCAGAACTTGAATTTGTAGCTTTCACAGTGTCCCATGGTCACACGATCACAGATGCTTTGTAACCAGCACATATTTATGTTATTCATAGTGCCACGGGGTCATGTGATCAACATTTATGATCTTCACAGCCAGTCTCTGACAAAGTTATTTGGGAAGCTGGTGGGAAGTCGCAAGCGAGTCATGTAACATCATACTGGGCGACCACGGTGATTAGCTCAACATTTGCAGCTGGAACTGATGCAAGTCAGACAGACACATGATGTTTTACTTTATACCTGTGCCACTTAACTATAGAATTGCTGTTCCCAATTAGGAACCAGCAAGGACGACTTGTATATATGCTGAGCTAATAGTGATCAGTGTCTGGATTTTTATCAAGAGTTCTAATTAACTGCATGGAAATCAGAACTGCATGCTGAATTTCTGAACAGCAGTAAAGCTGAAATTTCCAAAAACTTTTACTTTCAAAAAAGAATATGCCATTTTTCACAATATGTTTTAATAAAGGCATATTGTAAACATTTCAGACAAAAGCTTAACGAAGCTGTAAAAATATTCACTACCACAGTTCTCTGTTGCTCCAAAAATATGAATATCTGCCAGAAATCATTTTGTGGCAAGGGCATTAAATCTGATTTGGATAAGATACTGCCTTTTTCATTCTTATCATTTATCACCAATTCATCAAATGTTATTAATTTACTAGAATATTCTGCTCATAAACTATTCTGCTCATAAACTATTCTGTACACAGAATAGCCAGTTTCCCTATCCAAGCCAAGCGAAGCCATGCATGTTTAAAATATTCTGATCCATTCATGGAACAAAACATCTTTGTAGTGGCCTATAACATTGCATAAAATGGCTGTTCCAGGCAAAAATGGCTGATATCATTGAGGACACTGTCCTTGCTTTTCGTCAACAGCTTTCACTGTGCCACATCCATGCCCAATTGCTTTCCAATCGTCTCAATGCCTTCCATTCTGATGTCCCTGGCCAGGCATCAGTGAGGAAAGAGAAAACACTGACAAGATTGAAGATAATTTCAACTGTGAGTTATACTGTACTGTGAGTTGTGAAGAAGCTGGGAAGATGCAAAGCACCATTGATAATTTGGTCTCTTCTGTTTTGTTTCAATTGAAACCAGAACAACCAAAATGTTCCAGTTATGGCAAATACACAGGTAGTCCTTGTCTTGTGACTGCTACCTTTAGCCAACATTTAAAGCTATGATAGACATACAACCCTTGCAAAACAAAATAAAAATAAAAACACACCCTACTTATCACCTGGTTCCAAAGTTACTATAGCTGCCTTTTCATATATGGTCACATGACTATAATTTGGAGCCTTGGCAACTGGCCCACATTTACAGCTGTTTTTGCTGTGCCCTACAGTCACACAAACATGATTTATATGGAAATCAGCATTCACTTCCTATTTACAGGGGGGGGGGGCAGTCAGGGAACAATGGGTTTGCTTAATAACTGTGGTATTTGCTTAAAAAACTGCTTCAAGAAGGGTCGCAAAATCGAATCCAGTCACATTATGACCTGCTTTATACTGTCATGACTTCTGACCATATGACCATAATTACCAGGTTCCATTACAGTCATAAATGAATGACCACCTCTAGTGATTGACCTGACAGAGTTTAGCAAGATTTTGGAACATGATGATTTGTTTGGGTTTTGAAATAAAACAATATTTTCAAAATTGTAAAAATAAATATGCAGTGTGTAATACACACATTATAAAGCCTGCATAATTTCATTTACTTGCCATTGTATGAATCTTTAATAATAATAAATACCAAGGTCTTCACTTGTTCTAATTCTCATTCTCAGTAAGAAACAAAAATGATTAGGTTCAGATATAGGTATTCACAATTTATGCCCTGAAAAATATTCTTCACTTAAAATAACATTAATGTAATATACAGTGGTACCTCTACTTATGAACTTAATTTGTTCCATGACCAGGTTCTTAAGTAGAAAAGTTTGTAAGAAGAAGCAATTTTTCCCATAGGAATTAATGTAAAAGCAAATAATGCGTGCGATTTGGGAAACCACAGGGAGGGTGGAGCTCCTGTTTCATCCTAGGAGATTCCTGGAGAGGCCCCACGGAGGCTTCTCTCTGCCTTTTCTGGCCGTTTCCTCCCAGGAGATTCCTAGAGAGGCCCCATGGAGGCTTCTCCCTGTCTTTTCCGGTTACAGTTTCGTAGGCTCGGGTTTGCAAGTAGAAAATAATTTTTGAGAAGAGGCAAAAAAAAATCTTGAACACTCGGTTCTTATCTAGAGAAGTTCGTAAGTAGAGGCGTTCTTTGGTACAGGTACCACTGTAATTACAAGCCTATTCAGCCAAAATGATCATAAAACATAAAGTTACAACAAAATTAATAAAATATTGAAAGGATGGCAAAAAGACTAAAAATGGTTCATTCAATACATCAGATGTCAGCATTATTGGTCGATGAAATAAAAATATATGCCTTCTTGATGATTTCATCTAAGCAAAGCTCATTTCAGGACAACCTACTGAATAAGAAGAAGGACTAGGAGGAGAAACAGCATGTTAATGAAAATAATTCAGTGTTTCCTTTTCAACCAAGCAATTATAGCATTTGGTGATTATTTACTTAGAAGTACTTACTAGATGGGAACAAAAGAATGGAAACTTAGACAATACTAGGGATAACTTAGCCTCCCTCATTATTGCAGGATCACATTACAAAGCTCTTGGCATTATGCCTCCATTTTTTACATACAGATACACATCCCTACTGTAAGAATGTTTTCCAATTGTAGATGTGTTTAGTTCTCACTCTCAAGAATTCAGCTAGACGAGTGGGCATATTGAAAACTATCATCTAACAAATATTTTATGTCATTGTACAGATATTATGGAGTTACTTATGAGTCAATATAAACATTTATTCTTGTTTCTCCAACTTTTGTAATAAGGGGCAAACTTTCTGTAATCCAGTGTTGTTCATTTCTCCATACATCATTCCTTTTGCAAATATTTATCTACTATGACAATGGGAACTGGAACAACATTTCTACATGTCTTTATGCTAGGACAAGTAAAACAAAACAAGACCATACATCAGAATCATCTTAAATTATAAAACAAAATCACAATGTTATTATCACACATCTGAAAAATATTACTTTGAAGTTCAAACAGCTCCAATTCCATTCAGTCCATTATGAAATGAGTTTTGCAAATTTCAAAAGCACAAAAAAAAGCACTATATTAACATTCAAAACTAAATTTGGGGGGAAATGAATTGAGTATTATCATAATGCTCTTAAATTCATACTGTAACTCACTGGTGTGACATAGATATTACTCATATGGTCTTTTGCAAACTTTATGACATAAAATTCATATTGATATCTCATAAATTATTTTTTCATAACAGAGTCGAGTCAGCTTAATGATTAAGCAACATGAATAATTGGTATCTCAATCATGTTGCATTTTTGGAGATTTAAAAAGTGACTTACAGGAAGTATTTCCTCCCCAAATACATTAATTTAACTACAAAGCCCTTCAACTGCTATTGAAAAATTGAACAAAATAACTATCAAGCCAGTGCAGAAATTGGTGATAAATCAACGACTTGCCACATTATCTGTAGAAGGTCTGATCTTTATGGGAACTTGGGAGGGGTGATTTCATGAGGGAGCATATGCAGCCACAAAGCATTCTTGAGAAGTTCAAGGCCATCATATGTCCACCACCTGGGCAGAAGCAGGAGTTGTCATGCTGGCACAAGCTGAGTGGGCAACGTGACCAGTTTGTGGGTGGGAGGCAAGTTATGTGAACTTTCAACTAGATGGGAAGCTCAGATTCGGGTTGCTCAGTGTAGGTGCCAGAATGGCTCCAGAAATAAATTGGAACTTTGAGGAATGACTTGGACTTTGATTTAAATTTGGATATTACCTGGAACCTTGACATTTAAGCCGAATCTCTAAGCTAAAAATCTCATCCAGCTACCCAGGGCTCGGGATGCTGATCAGAATCCTGAGCTCCAACATCCAACCTGGCACCAGGCAGTGTGAAAACAGGGAAAAGAAGGAAGGAAAAAAATGGAAGGGAAGGCACAAGCTGCTGGAGAGCCAGCAGAGGATGATTTAGCTGTAGGATTCCAGGTCCTCTAGGATCCACCGCAGGAATTTGCAGCTGCCATAGAAGCCAAAAAGGATGCGTTTCAGATGGGGGATAGACCCAAACAGCCCTGAGCTCCCGTCTCAGCTAAAACAGACCTCCCAAGGTGTAGTAGGGGGTCTAAGTCTCCGAAATGAAGACAGCAGGAAATTATGATCACAAACTGCCCTGAAAGCAAAAGATTCTAGCCACTGTCACACAGTCAGTCGCTGATGGATCTCCCTGACCAGTTTGAACGCTTAAATGTGAGTTGGACAAGCCCCCAGTCACAGCCTGAGGCTCCTAAATGAAATTTGGGCCCGTCGAAGTTCTCCTTCCTAGACAGGCACCAAAGCCCCCTACCGAGCGGAAACACTTGTTCTTTCCACACAGCAACGAGTGGATTCCTAGGGAGTCTCTCCACTGGGGTGAAACTTATTTGGACAACCCAATACCCTCCTCAAAAAATCTTCAGGTTTTCTATTGCTCCCTCTGAGCTTTATATTTTATTTTGATATTATGTATACATATTAGCATTTTTTCATTAAGATTTTCCCTTTTGTGAGTGGAAGAACAAAAATTCCTATTGGAGAAAAGAAATAGTTGAAACCAATCATACTTAAGACAGAGTATTAAAATGCACTGTTCTAAATTATTGTAAGATTAAGATCTTTTCCTGCTAATTATCCCACTAACACAAGTTTAGGTAAAATCTTCATATCTCTTTATCTGAAGTTGTAAGATGGAAATGAGGAATTTTCTTATCAGAATGTTCCTTCCCTAATCTTCAGAGCAAGACTAATTTTAAAAAATCCTTTATAAAAGCATAGCTCAACATAAGAGTAAATTTTATTTTGTTAAAGTCTTCGGAAAGGGGCGGCATACAAATCTAATAAACTATAACTATAAAGCAAACTATTTATTTACAAATTAATGTCTTGACCCTTTCAGTGTCTTTTAATGATGTGTCTTTTTCAATTGGATTATTGCAGTGTTTAAACAAAATTTGTGTGTACCAAGTCTCTTTGTATTGTTTTGTGTGGCTTTTATATAGTTCCTTCAAGAATACTATCTCACAATATAGGAATTTTAAAATGATCAACTAAGCTGTTCATTTACAAATTCGTAGCCCTGCCGGTAGAGCAAATCAATTTGTAGACCCAAATGGTTTTTTAAAAAAAAATATAGGTCAAGACTAAAATAAGTGTCTGAATTAAGGTTATGAAGATCCCAGGAGGTACTGTATTTAGTTGTATTTAACTGTTCTGTCAATTGAACAAAGATGGTTCAGGTTGAATTAGATGTACTAAATAGATTTAGAAACAATACGCTTTTTGAATTCAAACATTTTGCAGACTACTGTGTTAACAAAACACAGTTGACGAATATGTAAGTCTATGATAATTAATAATATAGTATTCCTAGATAAACATTTCTGTTTTCTAATGTTTAAAATACTGCTGAAATTAAAAACTAATTTCCAGAGCTTTTAACTGATACTATGAAAGATCATGGCTCAATTACAGATGTTTACTTTTGTCTCTCTGGCTATGTTAATTCCTCCCCATTCTCATATAACGCTCCACAATAAATCCCCTGAGTCCATTACAACTCCTGCTTTACATTGCTGAAATATACCAACAATGTGGTCGATATTTTAGCAGATGTTCTGCATTTGGGCTTTTGAGACCTTTATTAGGTCAATTTCCTTTGCAACCTTAAAACGGACATGCATTTATTCTTAGATTGGTGCATATTTCACATTGGCCCCAGTCCAAACATCTATACATGAGTTTGAATAAAAAATTCTCATCATGAAGTTCAGAGCCAAGGCAATACTTACATTAGTATTTTTTTTAAAAGAAGTCTTAACTCAAGACTTACCTCAGTAACATCCATGACTTTAATAGCTGCCAATTGACCTGTCTTGACATGTCGACCCTAATAAAAAAAATAGAAATAATTTTAAGACTTCACTTTACTAATTTGAAGATTAATATCCAATCACTTGCAGTTAATTGTTTCACAGAATATCTGTTTCATTCAAAATATTTATTACAAGCAAAACAATTATAGATTTAAACATAAAAGTAATTCAACATGTTGCCTTTTAAGAGAACTGCCAAAATATATTCTTCAACTGATATTGTAGGTAAACATTTGCAAAGTGTTCAGCCTTGTGTGACTAAAAGTCAATTATTTTTGGGAAAACAAGGCAGCCTGCAGTGTGAGTACAGTTAGAGGGAGCATTCTGTTATTCTAGTGCACTCCGCACACAAACAGGGAGCAGAGCTGGACAAAATCATCAAGATCCCACAAAGATGACAGGTGACACCAACATAATGACAGTTAATAAAGAGAGCCATCGGTAACCCTTTCCTCTAATCCACAGTAATCAGTTCTCAGCCACATTGTTTACTATGAGTCTGAAGACAAGCATCAGAAGTGTCAATCTTTCTTAACTTCCCAATCCACAATCTTCTTCAATCTGCCAATGTTTCAGGTTCGAAAGAACACATTAAGGTCTCAGTATACAGCTGAGAAAGATTGAAGGCAAAAGAAGAATGAGACCACAGAGAATGAGGTGACTGGATGGAGTCACTGAAGCAGTCAGCCTCAGCTTAAATAAATTCCGGGAGATGGTAGAGGACAGAAAGGCCGGGAGGAACGTTGTCCATGGGGTCACGATGGGTCAGACACAACTTCACAACTAACAACAACAACAATACAGATTTATTACCCCCAACAATTTAAAAGTAAAGTGTGAACTTACACATATACATTTACAGCTAGTCCTCAATTTATAACCAGTCACTGAACAAATGTTTGAAGTTACCATATATTCCCAAAAGCTTTTATAACCCAGTTTCAGAATTATGGCAGCCACACACACATACATCTGCAGTCATGTGACTACATTTTAGACACTTAGCTTGTCTTTATGGCTCTTTAGGGGGCTTCTGATCACCTGATTATGATTGGGGGAATGGGGGTTACCAGTATCCAGGATTTCTTTCCAGTTTCGGACAAAAAATTGGAGAAAACTGATTTGCTTAATGACCACAGTGTTTCACTAATAACCACAGTGTTCACGTAACAACCACTGCATAAAAATGCAAAAAACCCATGTCCAATCAAGTGATGCCTTGACTTACAACTCTAATAACACGTCCGTCATTCTGGGCTCAGTTACACTTCTAGGTTGAGGACTACCTATATGTCTTATAAATGAGAACATCCCGAATATATTTCTTGAAAAATCAATAAGGAGTTCCCATTGTCTGCAATTCAAAATTAATTATAAAGTAAAATTTAACAATCCACATTAATGAGGCCCCAGTGAAATTTGTTTCTTTGAAGGTTAAACCACTACAGAAAAACAAAAATATTTTTAATTGAAACTGGTGCTTTTGACCAATTCTTTAGACCAGTTTGAACCTCTTCATTATTCTGAACTCTTAATAGTGACTTCAGTATGCAAAAGACCAGAATGCAGAGATAAGGTATCTGTTCGAATGTTGATAGTAAACCTACACATTCAAACTTTGATGATGTAATTTCCCAGGCAATTTTTTGAAAATATGTTATTTTAATGAAAAGCAAGTATTTGGTGCCTTTCAGTTCTCTGCAAATTATTTGTATAGCCAACAGAAATAATATGAATCATGGAACACAGAACGGAAAAGCATAATTGGATTTGTGATTTCTTTACAGTCCATTCTAGGAACAGGATGCTGAACTAAGTATGATCAGATTTCTCCAATTTAGGTGTACTTAAAGGTACACTGCTGCCATTATTTTCAGATTGGGAAGGCTGAGACAGGTATTTTATTTGGTGGAGATAACCTCATGCTTTAAAAAGTTTTTAAATGGCAACAAAGGATCAAAATAACATTTTTGGCAATTTCCAATAAATAAATCAGGCATAGAAGAATTGTCTCTGCAACTGCAGCCATAGCTTTCAAGACTTAAGAGGGACATTCTTTTTTCTATTTCTTTGATGGAAAACCTAATAGGGAAGGCAGCCTAAGTAACCCTTGCTGACTGGGTCATTTAGTTCCCAGGGTGATTCCTATGTCTTTCATTTTACAGCAGGAAGTAAAGTGACAGGAAGGCTAAGAGTGAGTCATGTTCTCTTCTCCTACCACCAGTGAATGGGAGAAATGTAACAGAGTTGTTCAATTTTCAAGAAAGCTTTGGACAAAGGATTCACCAAGAACAAGAGGTTTCCCTTCTTTATTTGTGCTACTCAAGCTGCTCACAATTTCATTTAATTTTAAAACAGTGTCCAGTATTTTAAAAACTGGGTAAGTGAAGACTTTTAGATAACCAGACATGAAGAGTATGTACTGAAAAACAGACATCGCTTCAAAGTCTCTGCTGAGATTATCCCTACTTTACGCTCCCACCCTTAAGTCTGATTACAATCAGAAGACATTTCCCCTTGGGGGATGGAGAAGTAAAACCGAGCAGTTTCAAAGGTCCTGAGGCTGCAGCTATAAGCCACAAAAGTGCACTGAACCAAATTTCACTCTCATTCCCTTAAGGAAAGGTCTACGTTTCCTTTGCTTTCCCCGGCCCTTGCAGGAAAATATTATCAAGCTGTGGAATGGGAAGTTAAGACTGTGGGAAAGGAAGTGCAATACTCAAAAGTATCTCAGTTCAAACAAATACTTTATGATATAGGCTCCAAAATATTTCAGCACAGCATATTGCAGTATAGCATGTATTTAAATGTCTGACTACTTAAGGAGTCCTACAACTTTAAAAAGAATAGTTTCTGCAATGTTTCAAACTATTAATTAAACAACACAGGAGTCCATTTGCCCTTGCCAAGCAACCAGCTGGCACAAAAGGCTTCCTATTTAAATGTAAATAAAAATATAAATCAAGACATGATTGTTTTAATTTACTAAGATCCATGTTAAATTATTCCTGGAAGTCAATAAACAGTTCCTTATCTTTGGAAGAAAGACTCTTGTATCTTGTGTGCTACCCATCTTTACTAATTGCTTGTGTTATCACACACACACACACACACACACACACACTCCATTGTGTTTTACCTCTCTCTTCAAGAGCAATATGCCAAATCAGTAGTCTAGTGAAGAAGTATGGGAGCTGAAGTCCACCAACAAGAATATAAGTTATCAGTTCCCATTATGAAATTATGTTCTTTTAACAGAAGTGGAACAAATCCAAGATTCAAACACAAAGGTAAAACCTTGCAGACAGTGAACTTACACTAAGGGTTTTCAGAAGTTAACAAGTTTAGAGTAAGAAAATGAAATTAAGTACTACTACAATAGATGCACATTGATAAGCAGATGGTAAACAGATGCAGAACTGAAGCCAATGCAAGTAGAATCATACACTCAGTTCTCAGTCTACTGTTACTAAACAGGAATGCTTTTGTGCCAAAATTAGATTTTCCATAATGCAACTTACTTAACTAGATACTATTTGGAATTCTAAAAGGCAAGTTTAAGTTCCTACTATATCATTATGATACTAAAATAAGATAACAGTTTGCTTTTAGGCAAATTGTTGTAATACAGTGTAAGTAACTTTTCCAACTTCACCCTGATGTTGTTCCCATTAAACTTAATGCAGAAGAAGCACTTCCTTACTTCACTCATCTATGCATTCCTTACTCAGTCCTTTACAATTATCTTTATTATTATCTCTGTACTGCAAACCAATACAGGCAATAGCTTGGGAAATTAACACAGATCCACACAGTTTAAAGCAGATCCTATAAAAATCTTGAAATATATAACTTATTATTGATTACTTCTTTCACCAGTGCTTTCACATTAACTTGTCTATTTTTAATACCATTTACTCTCAAATTTAAATCTGATCACACAATTACAATTTCCCATTTGGTTCTAGGTATTTTAGACTTAAAAGATTGGTTGGGTTGCTGTGATTATGAAATCTGTTCTTATTTAGGTCAATAATGTGAAACAGTTTTTGGTTAGAGATATACCTCTGTTGTGTTGATGACAGTGTATATCTCTCAGCTTAGCTATTACTTCCACCTTCAAGTTCATTCAATGACACCTGTACATAATAAGATAAGATAATAAGCCTTGCTTGCTTCATTTTTCAACTGAAACCTACACTGGTTTTTTTGTTTGAAATCTAGTAAGTCTGAAGAATAGGAACAAATCTCTCAATATTGTTTTTTGTATTATTTTGTGATTCAAGAAAAAACCATGCTTCCTATGCAAAAATGCTTAGCTCAGTCACCAGAAGATTTACTTAAAATTGTAAAAGCCTTTATCTAAAATTATAACATAAAAAATACAAAATGAATTGATTTATCTGATAACAATGACAATTACATAAACACATCCATGAAATCCCTAGGTCTCAAGTTTGAATCATTAGAAAGTTTGCTTTAACTGATCATAACAGTAGGCACACCTATGTAATGTCTATGTAATGAAAGTATGTAATGAAAGTCTATTTAATTAAAAGCACATCTTCCATTATTAGAAGTATTTCTTAGAATTCAAAGAGTTAAAAACAAAATTAGAATGTGTTGGTAATGAACTGACTCGCCTGTCTTCTTAAAAACAATGTATAAATTTATTCCAAAAAAACAAATGCTATTATTTTATTACATAATCAATTAATTGTACAATACATATATTCTTCATTGAGGAGAGCTTCTCTCTATATTCACAGACAATTATGTGTATATTATCTCACCACACATCCAAGTATGAAGCAGCTTATAAGAATGCCTCTATAAAGTTTTAGCCTTAATTCTCTTTAGTGCAAGAAAATAATTTATTCAATAGAAAATAAGCTTATATGATGCTACATTCTCCCCTCTGATTGTCACAGTCCTACCAATACATGTTACGCAGATGTAATTTCACCATGTGAGTAATGAGAAAGGACCAAGTGCACTGCAAATCGACCATTACAATTGTCTACACAAATAGCTCTCAGAAAGGAGAGCTAGATTGAATGAAACTAAATTTGTGTTTCTGTTTCTGCTGGCTGTTCAGAAGAACACCTTTAGAAGCCTATGGAAGAGTTCTATCAAAGTAGAATAGTGTCTTTGTGTCCAGTGAAAATATGCAATGCATGTTTAAGAGAAACTTTACCAAATATCTTGCTGCTGTTAGACAAGAGTTGTCATTGCTAAAAGTGATTCAGCAGCAGCATTCAAATGAGATGGTGTCACCATGTACATAGTTCAGCAATGGGGGGAAATCTTTCTTTCTTATGACCAGCGACTGATCCTTCTTAATGCAAAGGCAATGAAAGACAGGCATTTTACTCATTTGCAAGAAACAATCAGCAAGAGCAAACAGCTGTGGATTTTGGATGATAACAGCCAACTGGAATAAATCAGACCTCATGTCACAAGACTTCAGCCTTTAAGCTGTGTTCTGATTTTTTTTTTAAACAAAAAACCCTGGTTATAACATTTCTTAAACAGCTTTTTAAGTTGTTAAGCACAATTTGAATTTTGGCACCAGAAGATCTAGAATGATGATCCAGAAGTAATTTGGTTATCTGTGCAATATAATTTTAATTAAAATGTATTTCATTGCAAAGTTCATTTATATTTTGAAAAAAGGTTTATGAGTTACTATATGAAATTAGGAGAATCTAACAATTTTTCTTTGCTAAGGTGATCTTTCAAGACTGTAATCCCTTGAACAGTTTGTCAGGAAAGCAATAGCAAAAATAACAGTACAGTACCTATATACAGCCCTCTGTAAGCTTAAAGTCAGAATATTGCTCCCAGAATTTTACTGACCTCAGAAGAATGGCAACCTGAGCCAGTCATGATCAAAAACCTGCAAGCTGAATTAACTGGCAAGATAATCTTAGGTCTTTTAATTCTAATTTTCTTTACTAATGGCATATTTATTTTTAACTTGTTTGTTTTGTTTTACATTACTTGAGTCACATTTGTGAAGTAGTGGCTATATAAATTTACTGTATAAATGAAAATAAATGAAAATTTAATTGCCTGTTTTATTTTAGGATTTTGCAAAACTATATATCAAGAAAGAAATATAGATTGTATAATATATGAATCCAATTATTATATTAGGCTTTTTAAGGATAGCTTGTGAAAGCATTTTTTTTAAAAAAAAATACTTCCTGGCACTTTTTTGTGTTTTCACAATGAAACAGCTTAGCCCTTTCCTAGAGCTTTTAGATATAATTTCAAACAGGGTTTGAGTTACAATTGATTGCTTTTGGTTAGTTTATGCAAGTTTAAACATTTGTTCCTTGGATTCATTGATAATGATCCATTATTGTATTTGAAGTTTTCTTGATTTTAGCATTTATCCTGCATGGTTGCAGAGTCTGCTTGTTTTTTGCACTGTGCTTGTCTGGTTCTTAAAGGGAGGGCTATGAATGCAGGAGGCAACAAGGGGCTTGTTGTTCAGCTAGATTGTAGCAGAACCTAATGCTGTTTAGGGGCTGAGAGAGAATGACTAGTTGAAAGTCTGCCAGCAGCTTCCTGGGTGTTTCCACTCTTAGTCCAGCAGCTTAACATTATATCCCACTGACTCTTTTGAGTCCTAAGTTCTATACAGTATTCGAAAGTTTTGGAAACATTAACTAAGGCTCTTAAGCAAATAATTAGTCTTTGCAATAAATTCAAGTATGAAATTGATATCAATACCTTATATAATATTTTGAACAAAAGTCTGAATAGCATGTTTTTAAAACTTGTTACAACACTCTGAAGTTGCTTTTAATTTTTTTTCTAAATTTTTGATTAAAAAGGTGTCCCACAAGTATGCCCATTAGCCCCACTAATTTATGTCCTCTCATTAGAAACACTATTGAGAAATATAACAAACAATCCAATAATTAGAGGACCAAGGATTAGGAAGGAGGGGGAAAAATTAATGCAGTAAGTAATTGTTTTGTTTGTAAATTGGTTAACTCACAAAATATTCAAAGGAACCTAGTTTAAAGCATGTTGGTATTGTGATTTGGATATTTAGTATCATTTGCTCTGAAATTCATGGCACTGTAAATACAGCTTTAGTGATCACTGCTTCTTGGTTTCCAAGTTAGGCTATATTCCTGATATTAAATATACAGTATATATATATTACACAACTTAAGAAAACTATATCTGATTTGAACAACAGATTGCTAATAAGAACTGCTGGTAAATATTTGCATTTGTTTGCTCTTTGACAGAATAGAAATAAGATAACTTTTGACAGTTTAGGACTTGTATTTATTATGCAAATTTCCATGGATTTTCTTCTTTATTTAACTTTGATTTACATTATATGTTACCTATTTGTATTATTAGATATTAATCCAGACCAAGTGTTGTACTATTTGGAAGTCTTATAAGACCTCTGAGTCTACGGAGAGGGGCGGCATACAAATCCAATAAATTATTATTATTATTATTATTATTATTATTATTATTATTATTATTATTAGCCAAACTTTTCACTAGATATTCAGGCCAGATGTTAAAGGAGTCCCACATATATGGGATGGAGGATAATACATATTTTCTGAAGAAAAGATTTTATTTGCACATGCTTATGATGTTGTAACTATAATTATGTTTGACTATTTTCAAAGGTTAAAAATCATAATATCTACAATAAAAGCCATAATTTTAAACCATGGGTCAAACTGGGTTTAACTGAAGAAAACTAATTAAAAACATTGGAACTGCACAACAGAGGTTCGCTGTTCACTCTACATCTCATATCGGATAAATTAATTATTGGGAAATGGTATGAGAGAAAACAGTTGCAACTCTTTGTTGTAGTTCATCTGTTGAGGGAAGAGAATGCAAGATCACATATGCCTCCAATTTGCTTTTCCACAGCTCTTATATTCCATGGATAAAAGGATCTTTAACTCCCACTTTGTGAGGATAACATGGAAATTGCACAATTAAAAACATATGTAAATTATGCTACTCTCATATGTATGAGCTTTTACAAAAAGGTTTATACCTTTTGCTTAAAGTAGGTAGTCCTTGAGTAAGCAATGTAATGGAGCCTGTCCATTCCATTTGTATCCTCAAGGATTCATGGGAGTCAATCTCATACTTTGAAACAGATCACTCCCTGTTTTCGCCCATGCACTTGCTAATTTAATGTGTGGATATATGCATGGTTCATTAAGTGCACATGAGCTATCTCAGCATGGGAAAGACCATGAATGGGGGATTAATGATGGACAGGCCCAAACAGGCCTCCCCCACCATGAAGTGTCTAGTCATAGGAGAAAAGTGTCCCTTTGAAAATGGAGGGATTCATTTTTTTTTAAAATGCCTTTTAAAAAGGTGGTACACTATTTGCTTTGTTTCCAAAGGCCTTGTAGGCATCTATGGAGAGTTTAAAAATGGAATAAATCCCTCTGTTTTCAAAGGCCTCATAAGTATCTATGGGGCATTTCAAAATGGAGCAAATCCCTCCATGAAGCTTTCAGTCTCCGTCAGGTCTCCATCTTGGTGAAAAATGTCCCGGTGGCAGCGGAAAGGAATTGGAGGGAAGGAGCAGGAGATAGGCACTGCAAATACTTTTCGCACCAAGAATGAAAGTTTCTGAGGTCTGTAATCTCATAAGAGTTCAGGTATCCAATCTCTGCAAAAGAGGATGGATACCTGAACTCACACGATATTATTACATCAGTTTGCAGGAAAGGGGACCACGGGCAATAGGATGAATGTTGCAGACCCACAGTCATTTAAAGGGTGAACAACTGTTGTGGCTGCAGCATATCATAATTTTGGGACTTGCTCATAAACACTAAGGGTGCTTATCTCGTAACTTTGAACAGCCGCTAACTGAAGACTCATACCCGGGGATTCGCTCTAATGAACACTTTGTACATAAAAGTAATCAGTTCATATACTATCACAGAACATATATTAAGATGGATTCAATCCATCTTAATTCTTGATTTGGTCAGTATAAAGCAATTGCAATAGACTGTTCTGTAAAGCTATCATACAGCTAAGAATTGGTTAGGGTGATTTTCAGGGATGGGTTCCTATTTACCTAACTGCAGTTCACATCATGACGTTTTATGCATGCGCACATGCTCCATTCACACACACATGTATGTTCCCTCATCCAATTTGGCTTCCGCGCATGCTCAGTAGCTGGAATCGGCCTGATACACAGCTGAGGAGCTGAAGAGCTGTGCTTTAGCCGAAGGAATAAAGGTCAGATTCAACCCAGGGGTGGGCAAGGGAGCCTTTTTTCAAGCAGCAGCAGCGGAAACAACATCCAAATAGTAAAAAAATCATCATAAATCCCCCCCCCCAAAAAAGATGGCGGCATCCACAAACCGGCACAAAGCGAATTGGGTCCGTGATGCCATCCTGGCATCACCAGTGGGTTGCTAGTAATTCTGTCGATCTGGTCCAAACTGGGAGGAACCCTCCCCTGGTCATTCTGAAGTAGAAAGTATAACTAGAGCCCTACCCTAAAATCATTTTCTCAGCTACAAATACAACAATCTGTAAGTCTTCGGAGAGGGGCAGCATACAAATCTAATAAATAAAATAAATAAATACCTTGCCCCATCCCAAAATTTTAGTTTGAAAACCAAGCTTTCTTCTTTTAATAACAAACACAGCTTGTGTGAGCCAGATAATAACACTAAATGATGACATAAGCTACTTGACCCAAGTATCAGTGAGTTCTAATGTTATTTTTAATGTTAAAATATATAACTTGTTCCAGCTCACATGCACTAATTGCAAATAGAGCTCTATCACTTCAATTGTTTCATTTCCAGTAGCTGACATTAAAAAAGGTTAACTTCTTTTCAGTTGTTCACTAGGTAACAGCTTTAGTAAGCCAAACCTTGCATTATTCTTGTAATTTCAAGAAGTCAAATGCTGGCCCATGGAAAGCTTATAAAGTATGAAATTTTAAAAAGGCCATCAGTGTGTAGCATACATTTTTAGCATAAGCCATTACATTTAATTTCTGCCACATTTTCTTAAATTCTTCTAATTTCTGAGATTAGATGATGTTACCATCTTCAACAAAACCTTTTCTTCAGTAACATTAAAAATAAAACTGCCTGGATGCTTTTGCTTCTGCCTCAGGCCAAAGAACAATTCCCGATGATACAACAATCTGCAGACTCATGATCTAATCCCTACTATACAGAGTGGAAAAATTGTTCCTCAATCTTTATCCCACTACAAGCATTAACATATAGCATCTTGAATTGATAAATCATATTGATACATAAAATCAAATGTCTTATTTCCAATCTTCAAACAGCCTTTCATATTAATATACAATGCATTTTTTGTCACAATGTTTTGACAAATATCTAACCACTTTAAAATTGCTGCAGTCATATAAAGGAGTTCAATATAAGTTCAATACTTTTTCAAATATAAATATTCAAAATTGCCTCAAATTATAGTATCTCAAAAGTATTGAGATAGCTTTCACTAAGCTGATATCATCCAGATGTTTGGAGTGGAAATATAGATAGTCCTTGACTTACAGCCACAATTGAATGCACATTTTTTGTAGCTAAGTGAAACATTTGTTAAGTAAATTTTGCCCGATTTTATAATCTTTCTTGCCACAGTTGTTAAGTGACTCATTGCAGTTGTTAAGTTAGTAACACGGGTATTAAATGAATCTGGCTTTCCACTGACTTGTCAGAAGGCAGCAAAAGGTGATCACATGACCTCGGGGCACTGCAACTATCTTAAATATGAAACTATTGCCAAGTGTCCAAATTTTGATCACATGACCCTGGTATGCTGCAAGTCGTAAATGTGAAAAAATGGTCATGAGTCATTTTTTTCAGTGCCATTGTAATTGGAGGCTGTTGGGGCCTGGATGGGTGTCAACAAACTCAAACTCAACCCAGACAAGACGGAGTGGCTGTGGGTTTTGCCTCCCAAGGACAATTCTATCTGTCCATCCATTACCCTGGGGTAATGACCCCCTCAGAGAGGGTTTGCAACTTGGGCGTCCTCCTCGATCCACAGCTGACATTGGAACATCATCTTTCAGCTGTGGTGAGGAGGGCGTTTGCCCAGGTTCGCCTGGTGCACCAGTTGCGGCCCTATTTGGACAGGGAGTCATTGCTCACAGTCACTCATGCCCTCATCACCTTGAGGTTCGATTACTGCAATGCTCTCTACATGGGGCTACCTTTGAAAAGTGTTCGGAAACTTCAGATCGTGCAGAACGCAGCCGCGAGAGCCATCGTGGGGCTTCCAAGATTCGCCCATATTTCTTCAACACTCCACAGCCTGCACTGGATGCCGATCGGTTTCCGGTCACAATTCAAAGTGTTGGTCAGGACCTTTAAAGCCCTACATGGCATTGGACCAGATTACCTCCGGAACCGCCTGCTACCGCATGAATCCCAGCGACCAATAAGGTCCCACAGAGTTGGCCTTCTCCGGGTCCCGTCGACTAAAAAAAGTACGCACGTGGCTACGAGGTACGAAAACTTGGCAGAGGGGGAAGCGAACTGGCAGCAAGATAATTGGAACCCAAACCTGGTTGGAATGGACCTTGGAGGTCTTCTAGTACAATCACTTGCTTAAGCAGAAAACACCGGTCCCTCTTATTGTTAAACTACATTTTCAACATTATAGAAAAAAGAATTCCAGGAGTATTTGTAAGGTGAATGAAAATATGGTCGACAGAAGTCCACCCACTGTGCTGTTATCTCTGAAATTGAATTATTGGGATAATAATGGTTATTGAAATGAAGATACTGAATGAGACAATGAAACCAAGATATATTTTGTGGTTCGTTCTAGAAGACGAGACTATGTTCTTGCAATCTTCCTGGATCTAGTGCTCTCCCCACATATTAGGTTACTCCATTATTAAATCTGTTATATTGTTGCATGCCAATCATGATTGAAAGAAAATGAGAGCTGCAGCCAAGCACATCTATCTAAAGCATAAATCAACTGGAAGAATCCAACTCAGATGTTTTTATTATATCTGCTTTAAACTGTAGTTTTACCTGGAATTTTATAACTTAAAGTCAGCAATTTTTAACAGTGTTTTCTTATCCTTTGGCTAAGGCAGGGGTCAGCAACCTGTGGCATGTGGCTCTTTCATTCCTCTGCCATGGCTCCCTGTCGCTCAAAAAATGCTTCACAACTGCCAATGTGTGACACCCTCTGACAGTCAATTTATTACGCATTTTGAACCCCGGTAGGCCAACCATGGATAAATCCAAGAAAAGTTTCAGAAGAAAACAGAATCTTTAATTCAACTATATATGCTAGTTTTGTAGCTGCTCAGAAAATATTCAAGCATGGGAACAAAACTTTTGCTCCCGGTATTTTCTTTTCTGTGGGAAATGGGTCCAAATGGCTCTCTGAGTGTTTAAGGTTGCCAGTCCCTGGGCTAAGAGACTAGATATTACAGTGCTGATGCCAGGAATACATGGACTGCATAGTAAATAACTTGATGTTAGTCCTGTTTAATTCAATATATTTAACAATATTTGTTAATGTTTTGCAGTCATTTGTACATAGTGAGACATATATGAAACTCCTTTTACAATAATTCATGCATGTTGAGACAAGAGCATAAAAGGTGGATATAATATTAATTCCTCATTTAAATGCCTGTATTTAAAAGTTATATTTAAAATCAGAACTAATCATGATGGAATTACTATCCAGCATTGATAAAGTCAAGCATGAGTTTAAAAAACATATCCAAATTACTTGGGTCAGTGAGGGATTGGCACAGGGAAATTTGTTTCATTTCAATTAATTAAACATAACTGCAGATGTATGTTTCATCTATATTTTTGTTCCTCTGGCTTGTGCATTTATGGTATATCTTTATGGAATAATGCAAAGAATGCACGCACAATAGTTGTTTATTCTATAAAATATGTTGCCATTATAGAAAATTTACAATTCATTGCTACAGTATAAATGGACATAGTTTATTTGCAGATGTTAACTATAAAATAAGCAATATTAGATTTGATAAAAATTGTATTTCTGTGTTACAGTATTTTAAGAATCATTACACTATCGGAACTAATTATCAATGGTATGAACAACTTCTTTGCAACTGTATCTTTTAATTAAATATACATGTCTAGAGGTAACAAATGGTTTAACACTACAGGCCACAGTCCTACTCATCACCAGCTTTCTTCAATATCTGAAGAAATTTTATAGCTAAACATTTGAATAACATCGATAACAGAATTTCTCTATAAAAATTCTTAGTAATTTTAGCTAAATATTATTACTCAGGTTCAATTCAATATTAGTATAAAGATTATGCCTTTTGGGGTTCGCTTCAAACAAGATAAGATGCTGACTTAGATAGAAAAACAAACACTATATCTTTTTACAGATTAATTAATCATCACAGCAATTGAACAAAGTAGGCATCCCAGCAAACATTTAACTCAGCAATCTCAAGCTAATTGTTGCTTATGGCAAAGAAGTCGCTAAGTTGAAAAGTTTAGACTGAATTTTCAAATGTTGAATATGCATTCATCTGGACAATTGCATCAAAATTAAAACTGTATCAAAGGATTGAGTGAATCTGTAGTGGAACTACCTTAAGATTTATTTTAATGTTCTGTGTATGACAGTAGTTTTCCTTATTATGGTATGTTTTAATAGAAACATAGAAACATAGAAACATAGAAGTCTGACGGCAGAAAAAGACCTCATGGTCCATCTAGTCTGCCCTTATACTATTTTCTGTATTTTATCTTAGGATGGATATATGTTTATCCCAGGCATGTTTAAATTCAGTTACTGTGGATTTATCTACCACATCTGCTGGAAGTTTGTTCCAAGGATCTACTACTCTTTCAGTAAAATAATATTTTCTCATGTTGCTTTTGATCTTACCCCCAACTAACTTCAGATTGTGTCCCCTTGTTCTTGTGTTCACTTTCCTATTAAAAACACTTCCCTCTTGGACCTTATTTAACCCTTTAATATATTTAAATATTTCGATCATGTCCCCCCTTTTCCTTCTGTCCTCCAGACTATACAGATGCATATGAATCATGATTATAGTCTTTCTGAGAAATGTCTGTCCATACCTTGGCTTGGGTCTATGTGGTGGACCATGGGGAAATTTCACACCATCATTTATAACGTAATACAGTGTTCCCTCGCTTTTCGCGGGGGATGCGTTCCAAGACCGCCCGCGAAAGTTGAATTTCCGCGAAGTGGAGATGCGGAAGTAAATACACTATTTTTGGCTATGAAAAGTATCACAAACCCCTAACACTTTAAACCCCTAAATGACAATTTTCCATTCCCTTAGCAACCATTTAGATTATTACTCACCATGTTTATTTATTAAAGTTTATTAAAAGAAATATTTATAAAAAGCAGACAAAAGTTTGGCGATGACATATGACGTCATCGGGTGGGAAAAACTGTGGTATAGGGGAAAAACCTGCAAAGTATTTTTTAATTAATATTTTTAGAAAACCGTGGTATAGACTTTTCACAAAGTTTGAACCCGCGAAAATTGAGGGAACATTGTATTGTGAATTCAATAAAAATAAATAATAGCATCTAGCAGCAAGAATTCTAAAGTAATTGATTTTTTTTCCTATTCAGGTTGGATAACATCCCATATATTCCATGAATTACCTCGTTAAATTTTAAACACCAGGAAATCTGAATGATTACAAATCTTTTCTAAAGCATTTTATTTACCAAGTTTTTCAGACTATAAGACAAAAGGGAGACAAAATGTCTGTGCGTCTTATATACTAAATATTGCCGAAGCCCCACTCAACCACCAGCCATTTTTTGCCTCTGCAAACCCTGTTTTTGAGCTTTATTCCGGCCTGTTTTGGGCATAGTTCCCTCTAAGCTGAGCAGTGAGCAATCGCTCACTTAAAAATCATCATCAACTCAGAGTTTTCCAAACCTGCCCAGAAGCCGAGAGGGAAAGAGTGAGAGGGAAGGAGAGAGAGAGGAAGAGAGAGAAACAGATAGAAAAAAGAGAGGAAGGAAAAGAGAAAGAAAAAGAATGGGAGTAAGGAAGAGAGAAAGAAAATCAAAATCTAGTTTGAAACCAGCTCAACTATTTAAGTGGTATTTTGATATTGATAGCGTTGCCCTATTATGAGCTCACTGTTATAGACACACAGTACAGTATTTTATTTTGAAATTCTCTGAGGCAAAACAGGGTGGGTTTTTTATTTGTTTCTTTGTTTCTTTCTTTGTTTATTTATTTATTATTTCTGTGCCGCCCAGTCCCAAAGGGACTGCCACTCAGACACTATATTTTTCTGCCCCCCCCCCCCAAAAAAAATTAGAGGGAACACTGGTTTTGGGTGCTATTTTCGGCTTGTTTTTCAGGATTTTTTCAGCCTATTTTTGAGACTTTTTTCGAGTTGTTTTTGAGGCTTTGTCCAGGCCATTTTTGAGGCTATTGGGGAGCTGTTTCAAGGGTTTTCCTGGATCCTTTTCCAGGCTTTTTTGGACAATTTTTTTAAACAGGATTAAAAAAACCTCAAAAACAGCCCCCCCAAAAGCCTTAAAAATGAGCTTTAAAAGCCTAAAAATTGGACCCCCAAAGCCTCAAAAATAGGCCCAAAATCTTGAAAAAATGGGTTGAACAATCTTCAAAAATGGGGTGAGGAAGGCTTCCAAAATTGGCCCCGCAAAAAACCCCAACTGGCAGAAAAAAGGCTCAAAATGGGGTGCACAGAAGCCAAAATTTTGTTGTTTTCCTCTTCAAAATTTAGGTGCATCTTATAGTCTGAAAAATACAGCATATAAAATATTTAAATGGCTCACAATTTTTAATCCTCATATTCTATTTGCATACAGTTGTTAGCTTGGTACCATTTACTCTTACTGATCAATTTCTCTATCCATTTTTTCTTATAATGAAGTTGGTAAATGGGTCATTCTTTGTCAAATGGATCAGGTAAAACCGAAGCCTTATTTGAAAATAAACCATCACAAAAACAACATATATGATAGAAAAAAAACATGTTCTTTCTAATGAAATAAAAATGAAGATGATTGAAGGTGAGAAAACAGAGTAATAGAAAAAACATGCTCTTTCTAATGAAGATGATTGAAGGTGATGAAACAGAGCTCTGTTTTCTCACTTTCAATCATCTTCATTTTTATTTCATTAGAAAGAGCATGTTTTTTTCCTATCATATAATGATATTTTTGTGATGGTTTCTTTTCAAATGGCTGCAAAAATCGGTCAAGTGGACAACTGGTCCACTTGACAAAGAATGACCCAAACATGATTATCTCTTGATATAGAGTAAGGTTTTATCAATTTACATCTCTGCCCAGGCTAATCATGGAAGGTTTTTTCTAGAGGCTGTGAGTCTGAACAGGAAGAAGACACACTCTTAAATTCCACCTGGCAAATCCAAAGGATATGTGTTTTCAGATCCCCTAAATCCACAGTCTTTCTACTCTTGGCTCTGAGTGAGATTATTCTTCCTCAGACAAAACTGATAAGCAACGTGGGAATTCTCGTAGACTCAAAGTAAGTAGCAGTCATAATTAGAAGATTTTTTTCAGAGATTTATCTCTCAGGAGAATTATGTTTGTTTCTGGGTTGGGAAACCCTATTCAAAGTGACTCATGCCTCAGTTATTTCCCAATTGTATTACTGTGATACTCTCTGTATGGTGCTGCTCTTAAAAGAGCATTCAGAAGCTACAACTGTCCCGAATGCAGGAGTTTGTGGCTTCTAGGGATAGACTCATGTAGCCAAGGTAATAAAAGCTTCATTGGCTCCCTGTAGATTTTTAGGTTCAATTCTGGTTATTATTTATAAAGCCCTACATCACACGTCAGATTAGTGAGACTGCATGTTTCCAATTGTCCCTGAATCCCCTTCTATTAGAGAGTGCCATCTTATGGGCTATAGAATATGGCCCTGATCTTATTAATCTTATTATAAGGCATTGGCGAACTGGGTGTTTTTTTTCTCAGGGCTTTGGACTGGGCAGTTAAATGTGTCCTGTTGGTTGGTTGGTTGGTTGGTTGATTGGTTGGTTGCTTTGGTCTTTGTGCTAAAAAAGGGAGAGTATTTTAATCCTCGCACATATGTTATATTATTTGTTCTTTATGTTTATTTTGCATTGTGTTTTTGTGGTCACTGCCTAGTATCACTGTGAGATAGGTGGCTACATAAAAGTTGTATGAATAAATGAGTACATGCTGTAAATAAATCAGTCAATTCATTTTGTTGCTTACAAATCTAAATGGATTGCAATCTCTTCTGAGGAATTTGTAAGATTGTTCAATACATACTTTTATATACTGATATCTATTCTTGATAACAAAAAGAGAAATCTAGTACTATAATTTAAGTGGATGCTTTTCCAGATCCATCTAAAACAAATACCAATCAATATTCCTTAAAAACCTATGAATCTTACAAATAGAACTGTCAAAGTCATCACTATGAAATTTACTACTACCTTGCTAGCTAGAAATATGTAAAGTTCTGAATAACAAGACTGAATGCAAAAGAAATGCTCGAGCATGCCAAAATTATAAACTAACCAGTAGCAGAAGTTGGTGCAACAAAAACAAAGTTAAAATGATTTTTGTTATAAATATAAGGCTTAAAATGTTTATTTATCACACCAGCAACAAAATACATAGTACAGTACATGCATAAACACTTCCTTTGTTCTGCCCATTTCTTCAATACCTATAAAGGTAGTTTTGGTCTTATGACTGCTTCCTTAGAGTCTGTAATTTCAGGGGGTACTTACAACCTGGATTCAAAGTTCTAATGGTCAGACTTCTTCCCATGGTCACATGACTGCATTTACAGCCACTTGTAGAGTCCCTAAGTCATGTGACCATTTTTTATGATAGCTCTACTGAAAACTATTGAGAAATTCAGTTAATTCAGTTCAAGTGGCATAAAATCAGGTCAGTTACATGATTGATCTACTTTACAACTGTTACAAGTTTCGACTGTGATGGACAAAGTTCATTACAGTTTGGGGGTAGTTGGGGTATAACTACCTATGCCCCATTTATTTACTTAAAGGAAAATAATAAAAATGAAACATTCAAACATGCCATCCAAAGAGGGCTACAACAATGTCCATTCCTTAAAATTTTAAAAATATTTTTAGTACTGTATATTAAGAGTTCTGGAGCAGAACAAGTATAAAGAAGTATTCATTACCTCTTGTAACCTTTTTAATTTCTGATGCAAATTTCCTCTTATGACTCTATATTTTGTTAATGCATTGGTCACAAAACAAGCCTCAACAAGATTTGTATGTTTTGTACGTCACTTCATTTCACTCCTACTCTCATTAAATGCTGTAATCACTGTAAGTGGATATCCTAAAATCAACATTCTTCTTCTTTTCCAGGATTCAGTTAATTTAACTGCAAAAGAACAGCTTGTATTAATCATTGCCTGTACTTGTAGTTCTTCTATACTCCAGTTTTCTTAGTTACTACCTTCTTCAGCTATTTGAACTATCTATACAAGTATATATCCTGCCTAAAATTGCAAAAATACATTTCAAAATAAATATCCTTACAATTCAATGACAACTACCACTGTCTTTTTTTTTAAAGGGACTGGTGAAATGGTCTCTGTGTTAGTAATGATATATGAAGTCTTCTCTTATAATGTTTAGAAATAGTGTAGTTTCATTTTAAACAAGAAAAAATTTCAGGCACATCTTCAGCCATTATTCAGGCTGTAATAGCTGTGTAATAGCTTATAAGCTGTCTTTTAGTAACTCTAAAAACAAAATATAGCATATGAAAGTCCTCCATCATTATCTACATACAAGGGAACAGCCATAAATTTAATTCACATGCCAAGGGGGCTTCAAAATTAGGAAACAAAAAGTGAGCATTTTCAAAACTACAAATCAATTTTTTATTATGAAAAATCTCTCGGCAACAATGTCAAAATTTTGCTTAAATAATAATATATACAGTTAGCCCTCAAATTACAACAGTTCATTATGAACTGTTCAAAGTTAAAACAGCATTGTAAAAAATGACTTATAACCATTTTTCACACTTATGGCCATTGCAGCATCCCATGGTCACATAATAAAAATTTGGATACTTGGTAATTGGTTCATATTTATGATGGTTGCCACGTCCCAGGATCATGTCATCAGGTTTTGTGATCTTCTTCACAAGCAAAGTCAATGGAGAAGTCAGATTCACTTAACAACCACTTTATTAACTTGACAACTGCAATGATTTATTTAAGCAAATGTGACAAGAAAAGCATAAAATGAGGCAAAACTTAATATTTTGAGTTTTGCCTCATTTTATAACAAATGTGTCACATATCAATTTTTGGCTCAATTGTGGTCATAAATTGAAGTCTACCTGTAATGTATAAGTAGCAAATGAAATACATGCATTATATCATGCTAACCTTTTAAACCTTGTCGCTTATCTTGTGGGACAGATCCTACGATATCATAGTGGCTATCTATGGTTAGTGGTTAGCCTCTTATTTCATTGGATGGGGTCATTCTTTCATACTGTAGCACACCAGCTCTGCATTTCTTAATTTGAAAAGGTTCTTTCTGATCACTGACAGAATATATACTATAAAAGTCAAATAATGATATTCCCATCTAAATGTTTTCCAGTTTCACAAATGAAGACACCATTTTCATTATCTCCATATAAGAGAACATATTAACACAAATACAACAACAAATATTTTTGTTCCTATGGTTGTATTCACCTCCACAGCTTGAATTTGATTATTTATTTCACAGTTACAATAACTGTACATATTTAAAGCTATCTTGAATGTTTGTTCAATAATTCTTCACATGTGTAGCAGAATCAACAATCACTATATTTCTTATGCTTGTTACTTAAGTACAGGATAAAAATGCTTTAATGCCCTAGCTCAGTGATGGCGAACCTTTTTTTCCTCGGGTGCCGAAAGAGCGTGCATGCGCACTACCGTGCATGCGCGAGTGCCCATACCCATAATTCAATGCCTGGAGAGGACGGAAACAGCTTCCCATGCCCCCCGGAGGCCGAAAATGGCCTGCTTCCCAACTTCTGGTGGGCCCATTAGGTTCGTGTTTCACTTTCCCCAGACTCCAATGGCTTCCGTGGAGCCAAGGGAGGGTAAAAATGTCCTCCCCGTCCCACCCAGAAGCTCTCTGGAAGCCAAAAACATGTTCCCAGAGCCTCTGTGCAAGGCAAAGCATGTTGAATAATTTTTCCAAATGTTTAGTGATTTCAGTGTAGTAACTACTGGTCAACTGATCCAAACTATAGAATGGGCTTGCTAAATTGTTGATATGTCTAAGGTAAAAAAACCCATTTAATTCAGCTATTCAAACTTAGCTTGTAAACTACTTTTCAGCTACTTAATATTGCTCAGTAAAGGGCAATATCCATAAATAATATTGTAACATAATATGAACAAGTTATCCATCTGTTTAAAAATATTTGAGAAAAATCAGAATAGCTTTTTTTTTTTTACTAATACATCCGGAAATAAAGTTTGTTTTTACAATATTAATTCTTGCCTACAAAATTAGGGTTATTTTCATTCATCTCTTAAAATATTTTAGAGCATTTTTCTGGTGGTAATAATTTCTAGCTATTTTAATAGATTCTGGACAAAAAAATAAAATCTAAAATTTTACTTACAGATTCAGGAGTTTTGATATAATATTTTACTCATTCCAATGTCTATAATATTTACTATATACCTGTATTACTACAAATGTAGGTAAACATTTTGATAATCAAAATAAGCTCCAAATTTCTTACAAAGAAAGAATGTAAGATTTTATTAAGTAACATAGAGCTCTTTTTTTAAAAAAATAGAACAAACTTATATAGATTTATAAATATAAAAGCCCTCAAGGTTGTAACTGCAATCTTATGAGTGAAACTTTATTTCTTGAAATAAAATATAAATATAAAATATAAATAAGGTAAAATATCACCTTATTTCTGGGATTGTTTGTTTGCATTTGGTTAGACACATCTAGATAAAAAGCTGCTTGGTAGAATTCTACCATTGGCAGCTAATTCTTTGAGTTATAATTATTGAGCAATCACCCTTAAAGTGGTGTAGACCACACAGCATAAACTATCACTAGAAGCTGGAAAATGATTACAGAATAGCTCCCCGCTCAGGCTTTATTGAAGACACGTGGACAAAAATCTATATTTAGTGTCTCATATGTACAACCACCATACAGAATCGAGGGGTGGGGGGGTGGGGATCTTCAGTACCTTCAAGCAACTTTGATTTGTCTTTTGAAAAATGAAAGAAAAATTTCATTCATTTTTGCCTACAAGATTCTGGCATGTCCTTGTTATTATTTTGTTATTAATTTTTCTAAAACAACATCCTAATAATTTTATCTATTTAGATACATAATGCAACAAAAAGCATTCCTATTGAGCAAAGATAAGCAAGATCAGTGAAACATATGGGCTAAGATAAAGGTAAAAAGATGTAGGATAATAGTGATCCATCCAATGGAACACGGTATTCTAATTCCAAAAGTGACCAGACTACTGACTTTTAAGAGATCTCAAAAAAGCATATAGTGTATTATTACTAGAAATATTTAAGTTGGTTGAATGTAATAGCTGTGATTAATTCTATTAGTTTTATTTAGAATAAGAATGTATGAGAATGTATTTATTTATAATAAGAATGTATGAGACCCATAGTGTTCATGAATTTATATATAGAAAACAAAAGGAGAGATCTCAAAAAAAGCATGGTTTCCACTTTCTCAACCTCTGATATCTCCAAAGAGTTAGATACAAACACATTTTATGCTGTGATACAGGCTTGTCAAACTGGCGGCCCGCAGCTAGATACGTCACGTGCAGGCCACGCCTACCCCAGTTTCCCAAAAGTAAAGAAGTCACGATCTATCACGATCCGGCCTGTGACGCAATCGAGTTTGACACTTGTGCTATAATACTTACATTCATTTTGTATATTCTGTCAGACAGTTCTAATAGATTTAAATAGTAAATTTAAATTCTGTCAATAAGACATTTTAACAGTAATATTTTAAATATATATATTTGATACTGGCACATAATCACTGGGTAGCTTGACATTGAAATATTAACTGGTGATTCTGAATTTTAGACCAAATCTTGGATCTTTGCAAAGCATTTGAAGGGCACTTTTACAAAGCCTGATGGGCATTATCAAAGGCCCTCTTATCCAAGAATCAAGAATTAAAACTAAAATTTTGGCACTGCTGCTTCAAAGATTTACTTAGATCAGCTCTGCAATGATGTATATCTAAACTGTTCACTTCAATAGCAGTGCAAGTAGATATGTTGTTTACTCATGCACACACAAAGGCTTAAACACTAGGAACTGACTGAACTAGTACAGCAATCCTCAAATAGGTGCCCTCTTATCCAAGAATCAAGAATTAAAACTAAAATTTTGGCACTGCTGCTTCAAAGATTTACTTAGATCAGCTCTGCAATGATGTATATCTAAACTGTTCACTTCAATAGCAGTGCAAGTAGATATGTTGTTTACTCATGCACACACAAAGGCTTAAACACTAGGAACTGACTGAACTAGTACAGCAATCCTCAAATAGGTGTGTTGCTGAAAATGTGGGTTTGCCTACCAACATTTCTGTTGCTGGGTGATCTTCAAAGGTAGAATCATCAATAGCATATTGCATTCGTTTTAAAGTGTGGTGATAGGTACTTATGCACCACTGAGCAGGCCTTTGGTATTATTTATATATTCCTAGTATGTCTGTTCTCTACTCTAAAATAATTGCAAGTGGCATTCATGAGAAATAAGGTTAAAATAATCAAAACATGACAATTAAAATACAGTGATCACCCGGTTATTGCGTTCCCGACCATTGCGAACAGGGTAATTTGCGATTTTTGAACCCAGAAGTCAAAACACCATCTGCGCATGCGTGCCCTTTTTTTCTATGGGCACGCATGCGTAGATGGCGCCGGGCAGATCAGCTGCTGGGCGGCTTCCCTAGGTCTTCCCCCTCTTGGCGGGCATCAGCGAGGAGTTTCCCCACCGCCCACGCAAACTCCTCGCTGCTGCCGCTTCGCTCGGGCCGCTTCCCAGCTGAGTACTCAGCTGGGAAGCGGCCCGAGCGAACGGCTTGTCCGCAGCCTGCCTGCCCGTGCGCCCGAGGCTCGCGCGCCCTTCTCCCGCCCACGCCGTTCGCTCGGGCCGCTTCCCAGCTGAGTAGTCAGCTGGGAAGCGGCCCGAGCGAACGGCTTGTCCGCAGCCTGCCCACGCCGTTCGCTCCCCCTCTTGCGGGCGGGAGGGCGAGAAGCCCTCCCCAGCACCCGCTCGCCCGCCCTTCGCCGCTCGCCCGCCCTTCGCCCGGCCACCCGCCGTTCGCTCGCTGCTCACCCGGGTTTGGGGGGCTGCTAGGAAGCCGCCCATGCCGGCGGCGACGTTTTAAAACAGCCGCGCGGCTTTCCAATGAGTCCCGAAGACAAACGTCAAACTTCCGCGTTTGTCTTCGGGACTCATTGGAAAGCCGCGCGGCTGTTTTAAAACGTCGCCGGTGGCATGGGCGGCTTCCTAGCAGCCCCCCAAACCTGGGTTGGGGGTCCGGGGGGTGCTGGCAAGCCCCCCATGCCGGTGGCACGCGGCCCCCAATCTTCGGCTCCTCGCTAGCGCTGCAGGAGTAAAAACACCATTTGCGCATGCGCAGATGGTGTTTTTACTTCCGCAGCGCTACTTCGATAAAACCCACTCGTTGCGGGGGGGTCCTGGAACGGAACCCTCGCAATGATCGGGGGATCACTGTATTGCTTTCTTTCACTGCTTAATACCAGCCAGAGTCTAAGTGGCCTACAGCTATGATTTCATTTGTTTCAAAATATCTATACAGTGATCCCCCGATCATTGCGAGGGTTCCGTTCCAGGACCCCCCGCAACGAGCGGGTTTTCGTGAAGTAGCGCTGCGGAAGTAAAAACACCATCTGCGCATGCGCAGATAGTGTTTTTACTTCCGCGGCGCTAGCGAGGAGCCGAAGATTGGGGTTCCTGGGAAGGGGACTCATTGGAAAGCCGCGCGGCTGTTTTAAAACATCGCCGCCGGCATGGGGGGCTTCCTAGCAGCCCCCCAAACCCGGGTTGGGGGTCCTGGGGGTGCTGGCAAGCCGCCCATGCCGGCGGCGATGTTTTAAAACAGCCGCGCGGCTTTCCAATGAGTCCCGAAGACAAACGTCAAACTTCCGCGTTTGTCTTCGGGACTCATTGGAAAGCCGCGCGGCTGTTTTAAAATGTCGCCGCTGGCATGGGCGGCTTGCCAGTACCCCCCCCCCGAACCCGGGTGAGCAGCGAGCGAAGGGCGGGTGGCTGGGCGAAGGGCGGGCGAGCGGGTGCTGGGGAGGGCTTCTCGCCCTCCCGCCAGCAAGAGGGGGAGCGAACGGCGTGGGCGGGCGAAGGGCGGGCGAGTGGCAGCGAGGAGTTTGCGTGGGCGGTGGGGAAACTCCTCACTGATGCCCGCCGCTCGCCCTCCCGCCAGCAAGAGGGGGAAGACCCAGGGAAGCCGCCCAGCAGCTGATCTGCCCGGCGCCATCTACGCATGCGTGCCCATAGAAAAAAGGGCACGCATGCGCAGATGGTGTTTTGACTTCCGGGTTGAAAAATCGCAAATTAGCCTGTTCGCAATGGTCGGGAACGCAATAACCGGGGGATCACTGTATACCCTTTGGAGAGAAGTTATTCCAGAAGAATGGAGTTGCTACAAAAAATGTCCACTGTTAAACCACTCCTGCTCTATCCCCCGAAAAGAGGGAATTCCCCCCCAGCAAATTGTCTGGATATGATGGGCAACACCTAATGGAGGAAAGAAAGTCATTAAACTATTCTAGTTCCAACCCCCAAATAACATTCAGAATCATGAATTTCCACTCAGAAACTATTAGCAAGCAATGCAGTTGGGTAACATGGTAAAACCACCAAGCCTAAATTCTACTGCATTCTAATTGAAGTTCCCAAATAGTCTTCAAGCTATTATTTCCCCCATTCAGCTTCCACACATGCCACGGCATTTTTTGGTTAGCCTGAGAATCTTCTTGTTCAGTCATTCAGTTGCTTCCAAATCTAGATACCCAGATGTCATTTCAGCAGGCTTATCTATTAGCAACTATCCGTCTGAACTTTTGCAAGCTCAGTGATAGCACCTAAATATCTTGTTAAGTCCCCCCCCCTTTTCCTATGGGTTTACTCTGCATCTCCAATACCTCTTGCAGATGTTGTCTAAAAATGAAATATGAGGATTTGGTTTCTTTAAGAGAAAGTAAAGCATTGGCCTTCTTATGGCCCCCAAAGAGTCATTCATCTGCATATTCCCTCTAGTTCCACAAAGGAAACAAGCTAGGTATAAATCCATCCCAGAGTTGGCATAGGGGACCACTTTCTCAGGCTCCAGCAGATCAAAAGACTAATGATATAAGCTATTATTACAGTACTAGCATGTCCCTCAACTCTGAGGAAATACATTCAACCCTGAGTGAATATGAGCAAATTATTCTGCAAATAATCTCACAAACCTATCCCAGATGCCTGGAGGTCTTTTGTTCCTTTTCACATAGTTCTGCTACAGCAATGTTGTATTATACATAAGTTTTTAAAACTAAGCCAAAGTGCCTAAAATCTAACTAGTTAAGCTTTGGTTCTGCAATGTCCATGTTATAATATGGTAGTGTGTGACTCTAATGTTGAACACTGAAATAACATTTCCTATTCCCAAAATTTATCTCCATATCATTTCATAGAAAAAAAAAGATTTTCAACTGTTCTGTACCTTCAGTTATATAATATATTTACAGACCACATTGGAAACTTTTTTCACAAGGAAATATCTGCACCAGAACATTCATTTATAAGCCCAACACCAGATCAAAACAATTATTTTAAAAAGTATAACTGAATCCAGTCTACATTTTATTCAGTTTTTCTTGTGCTTTTGTTTTTAAACAAACAGATCACAGGGAAGCATATTTTAAGTTGGGGGGGGGGGGCTGTCTCTACCTATTTACATAATAGTTTGCTTTCCCAGGGGAATATTAACATCTTCAACACAGATGAATTGATTTATGATGCTTTTCCAATCCTGTTGTTTAGATGTATTGGACAACAACTTTCAGAATTTCCTGACAGCATTTCCTGGTAACATTACAATCCAATACATCTTGTAGACACCAAGATGAGAAATGCTGACAACACTCATTTTACAAGAACTAAATAAAACATTTGTGCCAACATTTTTGAGAAAAATACTATTGTTCTGTTGTTTATTATGAAGTTTCCCTTGACCAGAAATGGCTACACAGATCCAGCCATATTGTTTTCTTTACAATGAATAGTTAAGGATTTTTAAGTGTTTTCTTTTTTTGGATTTTTTTTTAACTTTATTTAATCATTAATTCCAATCATACTTTTAAAACTGAAATCTGGTTCCAGCTATCATAAATCAAAGAGTACCTGTAGTCATTTGAGAAAGAGAAAGATTCTAATGTACTTTAGAAATTTAGCCCTGGTATATTAACAACTGTTTTAAGGGCTTTGGTAACATTTCTTTCGTTCATATTTTTATATAAAGGTTTGAAATAATATACAATAATGAGAATAGGTTTACCTGATGCCCCTCTTCTTATCAGGTGGAGCCAGCATTCAGAATGGGTTGTCCTCATCCATTCAGAATGAGGACCCAGTCTCTCTGTTTTTATGAATGGCCAGATTCTGCCCTGCTAAGACCCAGCTTTGACAAATCTGAAGAATAGACTCAAGGTGGCAAACTCATGAAATGATGAGTAACGGTAAACTCCCATTCTTCGGGCTCTCTAAATAGAAAATGAGAGCTCCAACTCATAGTGATGAAGTTTGCAATGTGTATCTGTGCATTCACTAGATTACTTACGGGACCGCCTTCTGCCGCACAAATCCCAGCGGCTGATAAGGTCCCACAGAGTTGGCCTTCTCCAGGTCCCGTCGACCAGACAATGTCGTCTGGTGGGGCCTAGGGGAAGAGCCTTCTCTGTGGCGGCCTCAGCCCTCTGGAATAAGCTCCCTCCGGAGATTCGCACTCCCCCCACCCTCCTCGCCTTTTGCAAGACCTTTTAGACCCATTTATGTCGCCAGGCATGAAGCAGCTAGATCATGCCCCCTTCTTCTCTGACCCTTAAATGTTATGTATGGTTGTGATTGAGTAGACTGGCTGTTTTTTAACATAATGGGATTTTAGCTTACTGTTTTAACTATTAGATTTGTATTCAAATTGTTTTGTATCGTATGTTATGAGCCGCCCCGGATCCTCAGAGAGGGGCAGCATACAAGTCAAATAAATAAATAATAAATAAATAAATAAATAATAAATAAATAAATAAATAAATAAATAATAAATAAATAATAATAATAATAATAATAATAATAATAATAATAATAAATAATTCAGGATGGGAGCTGAGTTTGCCACATCTGTCCTGATGAAAGACTGAGTCAAAGCTGAGTCTTAGCAGGGCGGATCCTGGCAATTAAAAAAACCAGACTTGGTCCTCATTCTAAATGGACAAAAACAACCTATCCTGATAGCTGGTTCCACCCAGGCTGGAGAAAAATATTAGTAATGGTTTATTTTACGCATTGGTAAGCACATACTACCATCCAAGAAAACTGTGTTTTAACCAGTTATTTAAAACATCCCCTCTTCTATTGTGCTTCTTAATATCCATCTTCTTCTCAAATCAATCTTTATAAGCTAGGAGGAACTGGAAATCGCAGAGAGAGCAAGTGATCTAATACTGTAACACTGTATTTCTATCCTTTAGAATCTGAAATGAAATTATAGTTAAACTTACTTCAAGCTAGCATAAATTCATAAAATGTACTGGTAGGTTAACTACCCAAACTATTGGAAACTTTTTAAAAACAGAACCATAGAAAGGAATAAGGAAGACTTTTAAGAGTTAAGTTCAGGAACAGTATCTGTTCAACCTCATTGACCAGCATATGCTATGACATAACATATTTCCATGCATCACGGCTTGAGTCACCTCAAAGATTAATTGCCAATCACTGCACCTGGCCTCTCCCTGCCTTTGTACATTAATGCGTATATATATATATATGAACTCAAGAAACATTTTTTCAATGAATCAAGTATTCATAGAATTATCTTACTACACTGCCTGTCAACATTACTAGTTCCCTTCCCCACCCTACCACCATTATCTTCCTGTAGATGTCAGTGATTAATCTGAAGCTCTGCCACTAAAGCTACCACTTTAACCTATTATATTACCAGGTGCTCAATATTCATAGGTACTTCTGAATTCCACAAGGAGCTTCCAGAGATACAAATCCTCATTAAAGTTTAGAGCAAACTATAACACCACAGTAACCCACTTTGCTGCTTTACAAAGTATATTTTCCCATTTAAAATGGACTATCCAATTCTAAATCTTCATTTCCTATATCCCCAGTTTAAAGTTACATTATTTGGGGATGTGATAGTCTATGATCAATGTAATTACAATATAACCATGAACAATGCAATCTTTCAAGACAAATCAAGAGGTACTACAGTGATCCCCCGCTCGTTGCGAGGGTTCCGTTCCAGGACCCCCCGCAACGAGCGGGTTTTCGCGAAGTAGCGCTGCGGAAGTAAAAACACCATCTGCGCATGTGCAGATGGTGTTTTTACTCCCGCAGCGCTAGCGAAAAGCCGAAGATTGGGGGCGGGGCGGCTGTTTTAAAACGTCGCCGCCGGCATGGGGGGCTTCCTAGCAGCCCCCCAAACCCGGGTTGGGGGTCCGGGGGGTGCTGGCAAGCCCCCCCATGCCGGCGGCGACGTTTTAAAACAGCCGCCCCGCCCCCAATCTTCGGCTCCTCGCTAGCGGGCAGGCAGGCGGCGGATAAGCCGTTCACTGGCGCTCGGTCTCGCCGCTTTCGAGCTGAGTCCTGCAGCGAATTCGCTTCAGAACTCAGCTCGAAAGCGGCGAGACCGAGCGCCAGCGAACGGCTTGTCCGCGCTCGGTCTCGCCGCTTTCGAGCTGAGTCCTGCAGTGAATTCGCTTCAGAACTCAGCTCGAAAGCGGCAAGACCGAGCGCCAGCGAACGACTTCTCCGCGCTCGGTCTCGCCGCTTTCGAGCTGAGTCCTGCAGCGAATTCGCTTCAGAACTCAGCTCGAAAGCAGCGAGACCGAGCGCCAGCGAACGGCTTGTCCGCGCTCGGTCTCGCCGCTTTCGAGCTGAGTCCTGCAGCGAATTCGCTTCAGAACTCAGCTCGAAAGCGGCGAGACCGAGCGCCAGCAAAGGGCTTGTCCGCGCTCAGTCTCGCCGCTTTCGAGCTGAGTCCTGCAGCGAATTCGCTTCAGGACTCAGCTCAAAAGCGGCGAGAATGAACGGCGTGGGCGGGCGAAGGGCGGGCGGCAGCGAGGAGTTTGCGTGGGTGGCGGGCATCCTTGCTGATGCCCGCTGCTCGCCCTCCCGCCAGCAAGAGGGGGAAGACCCAGGGAAGCCGCCCAGCAGCTGATCTGCCGGGCGCGCCATCTACGCATGCGTGCCCATAGAAAAAAAGGGCACGCAGGCGCAGATGGTGTTTTGACTTCCTGGTTGAAAAATCGCGAATTACCCTGTTCGCAATGGTCGGGGACGCAATAACCGGGGGATCACTGTATTTCTAAGAAGTACATTGTTCTTATTTCTGTTTTAACAATAGTTTTGGAATATTATATGCCTCTCCTCTGACAGGGGGGCATCCAATAAAAATAAATAAATAGCTGTTAATCTTTACCAATAATTAGTTCAATTTATTAATAAATACTAACAGCAATTCAGTAAAAAAAAAGAAACAATTGTTGAAATTATAATAGTCATGCACATCTACTAAACAAGAAATTCTGGATCTAAATCAAAACCATTGTAAAAATTAGACAGCATTTAACATTTATCTTTGACTACCTTGACTGTCAAGCTCTGCCTTATACACAAAAATATGAATTAGCTAAAGCAAAAAAAAAGTACATGTTCAACAAAATCAGCTGGACCTTGATGATCCCAAAATACCATTTACCAAAATAAATACATATAAGGCAGATTGGTTTTAGCTACAGCTCAGCAATAACTATGCAAAAATTCCATTCCATATGTTATTGTATTTCCTAGAGCAGTAGCCCTCAAAAGTTTTGGTCTCAGGAGCCATTTACTTCTTAAAAATGATTGAGGACCCTAAACAGTTTTGGTTTATATCAAAGAGTTATAGGTTGTATTTATCAATATTTCCTTTATTAGAATTTAAAATTTAGGAAATTTAAAATCAAAAGATCTCCAGAAAGGGTCTTGAGTGCCCCAAACCATACTCAGAAAACCGCTAACAGAAATTAGACAGCAAACAATCCCTAACTGGCCAATACTTCTTATCAATACTACAAAGGATAATATAGAGCTTTGCCTCAACTCTGGCCATTATTTATTTATTCAATTTTTATGCCGCCCTTCTCCTTAGATTCAGGACGGCTTACAACATGTTAGCAATAGCACTTTTTAACAGAGCCAGCATATTGCCCCCACAATCCGGGTTCTCATTTTACCCACCTCGGAAGGATGGAAGGCTGAGTCAACCTTGAGCCGGTGATGAGATTTGAACCGCTGAACTACAGATCTACAGTCAGCTTCAGAAGCCTGCAGTACAGCACTCTACCTGCTGCGCCACCCCGGCCATGATAAAGCGCTTCCTAGCCCACCATTAAGAACAAGCCAGGACAGCCCACCTTCCTGGTCACTTCCTAGCTGGCACGCTTCTTACCCCTCAACAGCATCTCCATGCTGCGCTCTCCTCTGGCCCTCCTGGGGCAGCATGGTTCCCCCTCTATTTCCTCCAGAATCCTGGCTGGAAGCAGCAGTGCAAGAACTACCACCTCCCCCTCACAGCAAACCCTGCCCTGCTGTCTCTGAGCCAGCCAAGTGCTCTGGACAGCAGACCCGTGTCAGTGTTGCGGGCTGGGGCCGACAAAAGTCCACTTGGCCTTGGAGGGAGGGAAGCCCCATCCTGCCCAGCAGCTCTGCTCCCCTTGTGGATTCCAGTGTGTACATGTGCACTGGCCAGCTGAACTTCACATGCAGGAGTGCCAGAAACCGGAAGAGCAGATGCCCGATATACATATGCGCACTGGGAAGATAATCTTCCAGTTTCCAGCCTTTTTCTTTTGATTTGTGGTGCTCCCATGTACATGAACACCAGCTGGCCATCGCACTGGAAACTGGAAGAGCAACGGGTTATGGCTCTGTATGCCACTTCTGGCATATGTGCCATAGGTTCGCCATCACAGGCCTATAGGACCATCTGAAATCCCAGGAGAGAAATTTTTAAACAAAGTGATTTCAGGACAATTTCTTCACATAGCATGTCCTCTGCTCAAATGGGTGACCATCCAACTATAAGACAAGTAATGCCATCACTAAGACTTCTCATTTCAATGTATTGAATCACCTGTCTTGTGAAGGACAACTTGCACAAAGCCAGCATCTAAGGAACTGACTCACAGTCTGGGCAATCACCACCACCACCACTTCCTGCTCCTTTGGTTGATGGCATATCAGATTACAACATATAATCAGACTGTCGAAACTCTAGAGGAGATTAAGAGAGCCTGGAGAAAAACTGAATCACTTTACAACTTCTGAGTATGAAAATACAATACAACCAGATCTAACCTGGATAGACACTGAAACCCTCAGTGAAGAGCCTCAATTAGAGATTACAGCTTATCAAGTTATAGGAACAGCTATATCAACTCAAAATACCATGGTTTTTCAGAACAGCTGGGTGGCCAGCAGGATGAACAAACTTCTCCAATACCTTTTGTCCAACATAAAGGTCTGCAGGGGAGAAACAGACAAAGATAGAGAAGACCCTTGGCTTATTTCATTCTAGGGTATCTGAAGCCAAAGTTCTCTTGACTGGGCAACAAAAGGAACTATTTGAGTATCTGGAAATGCAAAAACAATTGCCAAGCCTCACTATTATTTCAAAGAACAACTGTGGCTTTAAGTTTTCTTCACAGATTCTCAGTCAATCTAAAGGAGCGTTTACCCAGACAGACAGACAGACAGAAAAATGAGGCTACATCCATTCTAACATCCTTGAAGAAAATGCAATTTGGTTCTGTATTAGCATGTCACATTCATTTGGGTCATACTGTTATGTATTAATATTTACAGGTAGTATCAATATAGTAGATAACAAAATTTCTGAAGGAAATATCCTTATCCAATCAACTGAACTCCAAGAACACAGTTTGAAGTCCATCAGTCCTCCAGTCGTGCAAACCTTGAAACGAAATCCAGACAAAGAGTTGTTATGGCTCAATTAAGGCTCATAAAATTGAATCAATGAAGTAGCCTTGGCATGCAACACTGACCTGATTAACTGTTTAACGTATGCTTCCTGGAACTTGGGAATAGGACAAAGTCTAAAATAATTTCATTCACTATTCATTTTGCTTCCTTGAAGACAATTGAATAGCACTGTTAAGAACCTTCTGCTAGTGGAATTGGCAGTGCTAAGTGCTATCATTGCTTGATGCATTGTTTCTGCTGTGGTTTCTGCTGTGACTTGGGAAAACCTGTAAATGATTGTGAGCTATGTCTCAGAACACATAAACTCCCAAGCATTCAGATTTCAGTGCTGTGAAGAGAACAGTAGTGGCAAAGAGGCAAAATGGATCTTTAAAGCAACTGTTGCTTTTCACATGCATCATAAACTGCTTCTGCATATGCTATTACTGCATTTCTGCTGGAAGTTCAACCATCACCTAAGGGTCCAGTTCCCTTGCAGCTATGATTCTATATTGAGAATCTACATTCTATTATTTCTGCAATATAATCACACAATTAAACATGGATCTGGACCTCTTCTCTTGACTGCTAAAGTACTATCATTATGAATCCTCTTCAAAAGAAAGTAATTGAGTCTTCCTTCAGAAAGCATCTGAAATGCATATCCATGGAACCTATAGTTTACAGAAACATTTATTATAAACAGGGCTTTTAAAATATCAGACAATTGAAAGACTTTTCTTAGAGTACATAACTTAGGGAGAGGCAAATCACTTCTATGCCCACAGATAATTTTGGGTCACTGTGTTGGGCTGGAATTAAACTCTCTTGAACTGAACGATTTACAGAATTTCAGGCACAGGAGAATGAAATTGTTTGGAGAAAACAGACTCACAGAGCCTGTGATGGACATTTTCTTTCCATGCTTCTTCTCCATCTCCATCTAAACATCTGGAAGAAAAACTGCCATCAAACCTACCAGTACAAGGATAAGCCACATTCCATTCTTGGCTGGACTTGAGGGTTCCTTTATTTTGAGATTTTTTTTGAGAACCCTGGAGTCTGAAGATAACAGTGGAAATCAAGAAAGGAATATTGGCGGGACCCAGGAGAAGAGCCTTCTCTGTGGCGGCCCCGGCCCTCTGGAACCAACTCCCCCCAGAGATTAGAATTGCCCCCACCCTCCTTGACTTTCGTAAGCTGCTTAAAACCCACCTCTGCCGCCAGGCATGGGGGAATTGAGATACTCTTTCCCCCTAGGCCTTTACAATTTTATGCATGGTATATCTGTATGTATGTTTGGTTTTTATAATAATGGGTTTTAACTGTTTTTAGTATTGGATTATTATTATATGCTGTTTTATTACTGTTGTTAGCCGCCCCAAGTCTGCAGAGAGGGGCGGCATACAAATCAAATCAAATCAAATCAAATCAATCAATCAATCAATCAATCAATCAATCAATCAATCAATCAATCAATCAATCAATAAATATCAATGTTTTTATCATAGACGTATCTGAGAGCACTTCTCTCTCCTCGGTTTTTACAGGGTATTGTGTTTTAAGCCTCCCAAAATTGTTTGAAATGTGATGGGTGGCAAATATAAATATAAATCTATATAGAGATGAAAATGCAGTATGCTATCACACATCCTATCTCACTTCACTATGGGTGATGTAGGAAAATTCTGTCTACTCCCGAGTGACTGTGGAAGATGATCTTTGGACTAACTAGAACATGCTGGTAGACCAGTGCATCAAAATGAGAAAAATACCATAGGAAGAAACATAGAAGTTTGAAATGTACTAATACACAAGAATGAGTTCCATTTGGAATTAGATGTTCCAGTGCTTAACATATAATCTTTCTTCAGTTATTTTAGGTTTGATTGTTAAGAAAAATCCTGAATGTACTCAGAGCTTGCATCAAATACTAAAATAGCTGGTTATTCTCTATTTAAAATTATCATCAAGGATTACCTTGTTCAAAGTATAATGTTAAAAAGAATCTGAAAACAAAACAATAGGCTTTGCATCCAGTATAATATTATAACCATGCATTTCGAGAAATAAGCTTTTACAATCATGGGATAAGCCAAAGTAGTTTTATCAGTCCCTTCTACTTCTGGGTTCAATCAAATACTATAGAAATTGCCCGGAATACAATATAAAGATATTAAAAGAGCCCTGATTCACAAAAGCTTTCATGATATTTTTGTTTATTTAAAAAAACATATCCACCATATTCATATATTTAATATTTATTTCTTGAACACACCGTATTTGTTCTTTCTCCTCTTCCACATTAATCCATTTGTGGGTTAGACTCAACAGGCCTTGAATAAAGCAGTATCAAACTTTCAGACAATATCTATTAGCAGTTCAAACCATTAAATTAATTTATCAACATTTCTTATTGAATAATGTATCAATTGTAACACTGAAAAAACATATATAAATAATACACATTTCTTTTATACTGAACCCGATTATCCATTACCTTTTTCAATATTTAATATATGCATTCATATTTCATATAGATGGATGTGGATGTGATGTGCCGGTACCTGGAAGCTGTAAGGGTCTGGATGGGGGTCAACAGGCTCAAGCTCAACCCAGACAAGATCAAGTGGCTGTAGCCATTTCCTCCTAAGGACTATTCGATCTGTCTGTTCATTGTGCTGGGGGAAGAAACTTTGCCCCCCTCAGATAAGGCCCGCAACTTGGGTCTCTTCCTGGACCCACAGCTGAACCTTGACAATCTTTTTTTTAAGGTTTTTTAATGTAAAATTGTCATTTTAGATTTTAATATTAGATTTGTTATTGTATATTGTTTTTGTCACTGCTGTGAGCTGCCCCGAGTCTGCGGAGAGGGGCGGCATACAAATCTAATAAATAAATTAAATAAATAAATGAATTTATCAGCTGTGACCAGGGGAACCTTTGCCCAGGTTTGCCTGGTGTACCAGCTGCGGCCCTATTTGGACCAGAAGCTCTATGCACAGTCACTCAGGCCCTCATCACCTCCCATCTTGATTATTGCAATGTGCTCTACATGGGGCTACCATTGAAGAGTGTTCGGAGACTCCAAATTGTCCAGAATGCAGCCATGCGAGTTGTCGTGGGTGCACCTCGGTACACCCATATAACACTTATACTTTGTGAGCTGCACTGGCTACCCATTAGTCTCTGGGCACAATTCAAGGTGTTATTACCTATAAAGCCCTATATGGCTTAGGGCCAGATTATCTACAGGACTTTCTCTTGCCACACATCTCTCAGAGACCAATTAGAGCAGTGTTTCCCAACCTTTTTGGAGCCGCGGCACATTTTTCATATTTTCAAAATCCTGGGGAACATGGGGGGGGGGGGCGCTAAAAAAAGTTTGGACAAAAAAAATATCTCTTCCTCCCTTTCGCTCTATTTCTCTCTCCCTCCCTCTTTCTCTCTCTTCCTTCCTTTCTCTCTCCATCCCTCTTTCTTTCTCTCTTCCTTCCTTCCTCTCTTTCTGTCTCCTCCTTCCTCTCTCATCTCTCTTTCTTTCCTCTCCCTCCCTTTCTCTCTTTCCTTTCTCTCCCTTTCTATCCTTTCTATCTCTCACCCCTTCTCCCTCTTTCATTCCCTTTCTCTCTCATTCCTTTCTCTCCCTCTTTCCTTTCTATCTCTTTCTTTTTCTCCCTCCTTCATATCTTCTTTCTCTCCCCCCTTCCTCCCTCTTTCCTTTCTCCCCCTCCCTTTCTCTTCCTTTTTCTCTATCCTTTCTACTTCTTACTCTTTCTTTCTCTCCCTCCTTCATTCAATTTTCTCTCCCTCCCTTTCTCTCCCTTTCGCTCTCTTTCCTTTCTCTCCCTCCCTTTCTCTTCCTTTTTCTCTATTCTTTCTACTTCTTACTCTTTCTTTCTCTCCCTCCTTCATTCAATTTTCTCTCCCACCTTCCTCCCTCTTTCCTTTCTCCCCCTCTTTCTCTTCCTTTATCTCTATCCTTTCTACTTCTTACTCTTTCTTTCTCTCCCTCCTTCATTCAATTTTCTCTCCCTCCCTTACTCTCTCTTTCCTTTCTCTCCCTCCCTTGTTCTCCCCTGGGGCTGCCTGTGCCTGCCCTGCACCACCCAACACGGACGGACAGCCCCCGGTCATCGGTTCGTCGCCCCCTACCCCCCCACGGAGGGAGATCGGGCTGGCGGGGGCGGCGAATCCACCTCCCCAACCGCGCGGAGGGAAATCCGGTAGGCGGGCGGGTGGCCGCGGCTCCCTGCGCGCCCCTGGAAAAGCCTACAGGGCCACCTACAGGGAACGGTGCCCGGGGCCGCTTTAGCCTCCCCCGCCATCTCCCCGCGACTGCCTGTGCCGCTGCAGCCGCGCCCCCCCCCGCTCGCACCGCCAGTGCCCTCCCGCCGGGCCCCAAAGGACACTTGCCGATGACGACAGGGAAGCTTCAGCTGGGCGGGCGCTGCCGTGCCGGTGCCTCCGACCTCCCGGTTCCTGCTCGATGCCGCGGCCCAGCTGAAGCTTCCCTGTCGCCTGGGCGGAGCGCTGCGGTGCCTCTGAACTCTCTGCTCCTGCCCGATGCCGCGGTTTCTGGCGCTCTCCTGCGCGCCCCTGGAAAAGCCTACAGGGAACGGTGCCCGGGGCCGCTTTAGCCGCCCCCCCGCCATCTCCCCGCGACTGCCTGCGCGAAGAACGGAGCTCTCCTTCCTGCCTTCCTTCTTTGGGGCCCAGCAGGAGAGCGCCAGAAACCGCGGCATCGGGCAGGAGCGGAGAGTTCAGAGGCACCGCAGCGCCCCGCCCAGGCGGCACACCTGGCGATGTCTCGCGGCACACCAGTGTGCCGCGGCACACCGGTTGGGAAACGCTGAATTAGAGCATACAGAATCTGCTTCCTCCAAGTCCCGTCAGCCAAGCAATGTAGATTGGTGGGACCTCTGGGGAGAGCCTTCTCTGTTGCTGCCCCGGCTCTATGGAATCAACTCCCCCCTGATGTCTATACTGCTCCCACCCTGCTGGCTTTTCATAAGGCCACAAAGACCTGTCTATGCTGGCAGGCCTGGGGGCCCTAAATCAACAACTAGCTTGACCACCTGTATGAATATGATTGTGTATGAACTGGAATGCACATGTTATTGAGTTGTTCTACTACGAATTTTAACTAGGGTTTTAGAATTTAGATTTTTTTTTTCTTCTTGACTTTTTTGTCTGTAATTTTATATGGTAAATTTATATTGTTGTGTGCTGCCCTGAGTCCTTCGGGATTGGGCGGCATAGAAGTCAAATTAAATAAATATGCCTATGTGTATTATGGCTGATGTGAAATTCATTTCATAAAACCATATTTAGCTTAGTACATGAGAAATCCCATTATTCGATAGAGTAGATAAAATACAGACATTGGAAATAAATATTCTATTTTTAAATTCATATATTTTAATATATCAATATATGAATATGCCCATCTAAGTAAATACTTTTGTCTTCTATTCAATCATGTCTGATACTCAGAGATTGCCTAAAGACGTCCCTATCATTTTTTTTTTTATGAGATATTTCAGAAGTTGTTTCTAGGGCTATTTCAGAAATTTGCCTCCTTTCTAGGGCTGATGAAAAGGGACTGGCCAAATGCCATACCACTGTGTTTGGGCTTAAGAAAGAGACTAGAAGTCACAATCACCAGGTTTCTACCCTACTGCCACCACTCCAAACTGGATCTCCTAAATAAAATGTTCAGAACCCTCGAATGCTAAGTCACTTCAGGAAAAGTTGGAAGAAAACAAAACTTTTGTTGCTTTATTGCACACAAACTTTAATGCACACACCATCTACCAGTGGATTAAAATCTGATCGAATTTTAAAACAATGTATGTGTAAACAGTTTAAATCATTATTGTACACCATGAAATAGTAAAATATTCAGATCAAGTTATGGATCAAGCACTGGCTCACCTACCATAATACGTTTTGGAAAATGAGACATCACCAATATATTTTTTGAGCTTCTAAGCCAGACCTACACCCTCTATCTCCAAAATATAGGGATATCAAAATGAGTATTAGTAAATATAGTATGTGCATGCAAGTGATGCTTACATTTTTGTGTGTATATTTAATTGTATGACTGTCATTTCAGAATTTCTTCCTAGGCAGGTTTTTTTTAAGTGAGGGAAATTGTTTGACAAGGGGTGTACATAAGAGCACTAGACTGCCTTTCGTCCCCTGTCCAATTGTCTCTCCTTATCCCATATATCATATATCTTTTCTTCCTTTCATATATCTTCTCCTCTACTTTTATATCTTTTCTTTATATACAGTATAATACTTCATGTCTATCCTCTTCAATATGTATTGTGTATTGGACAAAATAAATAAATAAATAAAAAGTTTGGGGTATGAAAATTAAATGTAATTATATATACAACACAATGGAGGTATAACGCTGATTCCTCTTTATAAAAAGATCATGGTTATTTTTACCCTCTATCTTAGATCACTATATTTGTTCTATCATTTCTACAATTTAGATATCCTTTAACTCCCAGGTTACCGGAAAGAAATAAACAGAACTGGGATCAAATGTCCATCTAGCTTTGAAAGGTAACATGAAGCCTTTGAGTCCAAACCCACTTCAAAATATGTTTGAATGAGGTTTTTTAAAAAGAAAGCAGGACAAGATACATCTTGAGCTCCGTGAAGCAGTACAAATAAAAATGTAACTGAAAATTTAAGTCAAAATTTAAGATTGCTGTCTTATAGAACATGAAACCTGTGGTTGAAAGGAAAGAAGACAATAGGTATATGTCATTGGTTAACCAATGATGCCTAAGTGTCATGAATCAAGTATGGGACTAAATCAGAAAGTGTTATTAGCTTACAGAATTAACCCACGCAGCTGCTTTCGATAATTGCTAAGCACACTACAATTACAAGTCTCCACAGGAGAGTGTGCTACATTTTTGCAAATGAGAGGCAATCTCATGGTGAGATTTTCAGGGCCTCCTGACCCAGAGGGCAGAGGGTTTTCAGCCGTGTTTTTCTGGGGGACTTTAATGAGGTTATGAGCGAGAAGGTCACTACTGGTTTTACTCTGGCCAACCACCAGCTGCTTCCATCTTTGTGTAGTCTATATTTGACACCCATATAATTCTGTTTAACTTTTCCATAAAATAATTCACAAGATGTTCATCTTATGCTTAAAGACCATTGATTAAAAAAATATTTATGTTACTTAACAGTTTTTCCTATACAGCATTGTCCTATTCCATTTAATTCTAGCTGGTTTACAAGTCATGATATATTTTATGTATCTATTCAACATAAAATAGCATAATAATTTTTTGCATCATTAAACTTTAAAATTCTAGTTTAGAATTCAAGAATATATATTTTTAATTTGCAAAAGCCTGAAAATTAATCCAAGTGAGTAACAGATCTCCATTCATTCATTTGTAATAATGTGAACAGACAACAAAGCACTTTGAGTTTATGTATACATACCAACTTGGTATCTTAGTCTTAGGTACTATACTTACTCCATTCAAAGATCCTAAGATTATCCTCTCCCTCCCCCCCCCTCTCTCTCACACACACTCTACTTGCATTCAAAATGTATTTTGTAATGTTGCAAGTATATGGCTGTCGAACTGGAAATATTTTCAGTTTAAATATAAACAACAGTCTCCAACGTACGTTTTGATCATTCAAATTCTTCAGTCAGCGTCTCCAGTGAAAATCACATTTGCATATATTTACTCTGTAAATACTATCTATTAAAGATACAATTCCCACAGCCACAATAATAATATTATTCAAAACATTTTCCTAATAAAACTAGATGTCTGTAACGGTTACTTCAATTCGGACAATCTCATGGGATTCCTGTTGATCTAATGTAGGATGAATTTATCCTAACCAATAGGGCATTCAGGTGAAATTCAAACAAAGCCCACAGACAATTTCATGTGTGAAAAAGATCATTTCAATCCTCTATAGAAGATTTAAATTCACATACATATTTTTCAGGATTAAAATAAGTTTATTTTTAAAGGCTGTTTGAAGTTATAAAATTGACAACATAAAAATATCTAATTATAATTTCTGACAAACAATACATGAATTAAAAAAATGAACTCATAAATTTTATAATGGCTTCACTGCCCTTCACCATTTAAAATATTTACTAGGTACTACATGACTTCTATATAAATCAACAGAATAGGTCATCATATCTTACAAAGGGCTTAGAGAGGGCTTTAAAAGCACTATGAAGCAGTTTACAAGTTTAAATACTATTTCTATATTTTAACATGCAATTCAGAAAAAAGTTGTTCATACGAAATCAACATAATGGCTAAACATACTCTAAAAGTCACTCAAATAAAGCATCAAAAGTTTTGTTTTATTTATGGTGTTTTATTTGTTAGCTTTTGAGAGTATGTTTAGCCTTGATTTTTATGTAAAAATATAGGGTCTTTTTTTAACATAAAATAGTTATCAATTGAATACATGCAGATACAAATTGAATTTTTAAATCTATCTATTTCATAGCAAGGGTTAATTAGATCTTCAGATGTAAACTACATCACCCTATTCCTTTTTTGGAATAAACTGTGTTATAAAGTCAGCCAAAATATGAAAAAATAAGTACAGTGGTACCTCTACCTAAGAACGCCTATACTTAAGAACTTTTCTAGATAAGAACCAGGTGTTCAAGATTTTTTTGCCTGTTCTTAAGAACCATTTTCTACTTAAGAACCTGAGCCCGGAAAAATTTCCCATGAAATTTTAGAGCGGCACAAAGGCCTCGCCAGTTTCCTGCTGTTCCCCCTTTAATCCTGGCCATCTCAGGCTTTTCTAGGCTTCCAGAGGAGCCTTCGGTGGTGCTTAAGGCAGCCCAGAGTGAATGGAGCATTTTCCTTTCTCTGGGCATTTGGAGAGGGAATAAACCACTTCGCTGTGGTGACTCCCTCATGCTGCCTCCCGTACACACGGCATGAGGTTGCCTCCCAGAGGATCTGGGCGTGGAAAGGCAAAAGGGGGCGCTTCACTCCAGCTGGATCAACTTGGCTTCAGCCAAACCAAGGAATCACCACAGTGAAGGAAAGGCGCCAGCTACAAAGCAAGTGAGCAAGAGGAGAGGGGAGTCCTTCAGCATGGAAAGGAAGAGGAAGAAGGTAGCAGCAGCGGCAGCAGCCACCTTTCAGTCAAAGGAGCAGGAGGTTTCCCCCCTCTTGCCCTCTTGGGTTTCTCTCTCTGGTGCAGTGTATGGGAGGCAGCCTTGCGCCGAGTGTATGGGAGGCGTGTGCTCCTCCTCGCCTCCTCAGAGTCCCTCTTTTTTTTTTAAGCCTTGAAGTTTTGGATTTTTTTGATTCCCTCATTCATCTTCTTCCTTTGTAGCGACTGTCCTCCTCTTCTTCCTCCTCTTCCTCCCATCCAAATTCCGAGCTTTTATTTCTTTTCTAATGGGTTTGCACGCATTATTTGCTTTTACATTGATTCCTATGGGAAAAATTGCTTCTACTTACAAACTTTTCTACTTAAGAACCTGGTCACGGAACAAATTAAGTTCTTAAGGTACCACTGGATTAGCTAGGCTGTTTTTATTTTTTCTTCTCCATAATAAGAAATACCTTTTAGAATTATTGAAGGTTGTTCAGTTTTCAGACATGCAATCTTGTATAATAGCCCAGAGCAAAAATGTGCCAGACCACCTTAGTTTTTACCTTTTAAATTAAATATTGTAGAGCTGGACCACTTAAGAGTTGCTCTAGCAGCATTAACATTAAACAAATAAAAGCACAATGTCAGAATCAACTTTTTAAAGTATAAATAAAATGCTTATAAAATAAAATATAAAGATCAGCTACAGACATTATCTCTAAAAATGTATCCATCTATTCTTTTGGGTGAATGACCAAGCCTCATGAATATCAATTTGTGAAGCTCCATAATATGTCCTCAAATTCCTTCGGAAAAGTAGGAGAGAGTTCTCATTAAATTCAGAATATATAAATATTAAGAACATAATTTCACTGGAGAAGAGCCTAATGCTGGGAACAATTGAGGACAAAAGAAGAACAGGACAACAGAGAATGAGGTGGCTGGATGGGTCACTGAAGCAGTAAGTGTGAGCTTAAATAGACTCTAGGAGATGGTAGAGGACAGGAAGACCTGGAGAAATGTTGTCCCTGGGATTGTGAGGGGCTGAACACAATGCGGCAACTAACAACAACAAAAACATAATCAATTTGTTTGGACATATTTAACTTCTAATATAGAGGCCCCCAAACTTGGCAACTTCAAGACTTGTGGACTTTTCTGGGAGTTCACCTACACAAGTCTTAAAGTTGCCTAGTTTGGGGACCTCTGTTCTAATAGAATCAACAGCTCCAATAATTATCTTATTTCATGCAAACTAATATATTATCATCAAAAATGTTTGAAGATCACCGCATAAACCAGAAAAGGCAATGTGGTGTTTGCAAGCAGCATAGCATCTGACTGCACCAATGGTGTCCATCACCCCCCAAACTAATTTTTTTTTAAAAAAATTAAAATTAAAAAATGACTCAAGACATGCAAACAGTGCCTAGCTGTCTTCAAACAAGGCCAACTCCAATATCTGGAATACCAATAAATGATGATATGTGAACTCTCTAGAGGAGCAATTAAACCATATTCTTAATAGTTCTGGATAGCATTATGGTATCCGAAATAATTCTTGACAGCTATATGAGATTGGCACAATTAACACAGACAGCAAGCCAATCAAGTCAATATTTCTTGCTTTCTAAGCCTTTTATAGCGTCTTTAATTCAATGTTTTGGTTCAGAATTCTAGTTTTACAAAGATGTACCAAGGTACAAACTACACATATGCTTGGCAATGTTTTCTTAAGGAAACTTAAGTGAGTTCTGTATCAAGCAAATCTGTACCAGAGAGGTATACGTACTTTTGGAATAAAGTATAGATTATACATATTAGTCAAAGAACTATAATAATTTCACCACAGCCCATCAAGTCTAATCAATTTCTCAAATTCCATTTACCTTCCTTTTTCTTGAAAGAAAAAGAATGTGTTTCAGCACAAACTCAATTTGAATGATTTAAAAGCCAAAGCAATAGGCTTATCCTGTTTCTTTTCTTTTCTATATGCCTATTTTGTTGTTGTTGTTTTGTACTGAGAATCTACATAAGGCTTAAAAATACTTTATGGTGACATCTCAAAGAATAAATAGAAATGCATCCATGCATTCCTAAAGATAGAGGATAACTTCAATTATCTCAATGTTTAAAGATTTTACTGCTACAATTTTAGTTAGTGCAAGATTAATTTGATAGAGACCCATGAAATTTGTCTTGTTGAATTTGTCTTTTCCCAGTAGTTATATAATTAATTGCATTCATAAATAGTCTACAATATATTGGAAGGCTTTTTTCTTCTATACAAGAATGTACTACATACTGTCTGGTAATAGTTAGATTAAACAAATTGAAATAGTTAAACAATCTGTACATATAATCTATGTAGGTATATTTTCAATTTATGACCATTCATTTAAGGATGGTCTGAAGTTATGACAGACCATCACATTTATAATGGTTGAAACACCCTGAGGTCATATAATTGCAATACTGTATTGTGACCTTCCCAGGTGGCTTTTGACAAGCAAAGTCAATTGGGAATGTTGGATTTGCCTAACAATCATATTAGTTGCTTAACAATTTCAGTGATTTGCTTACTGACTGCAGGAAAGATAGTCATAAAATCAGATTAATTTAGTGGATGAAATTTCCAAGCCCTATCTATCTATCTATCTATCTATCTATCTATCTATCTATCTATCTATCTATCTATCTATCTATCTATCTATCTATCTATCTGATTTGTATGCCGCCCCTCTCCGCAGACTCGTAGTTGCGGAGTTGAATTGTAGTTGAAAATTGTAGTTGAATTGTAATTGTAGTTGAAAATTGAGGACTTTCTGTACAAACTTTTATAGCAATATACAGGTAGTCCTTGACTTAAAACAGTTCATTTAGTGACCATTCAAAGTTACAATAGGATTGAAAAAAGTGACTTACAGCCTTTATAACTCTTAGACTTATATACTGTCCCACAGTGCTTCATAGTACTCTCTAAGTGGTTTACAGAGTCAGCATATTGCTCCTAATAATTTGGGTTCTCATTTTACCAACTTTGGAAGGATGGATGACTGTTAATCTTGAACTGGTCAGGATAGAACTCCAGGCTATGGTTATTCCAACCGTTGCACCATCATGATTCTATGTACTCATTTCAAGCAAATACTAAAAGTCAATATCCAGAACAATTTTTAATGAATTCTATGACATTACTTGAAACTGAAAGCTATTAGGTTCTGTAGACCTGTATTACTGTCCTTGCAGAAAGGAGGATATAAATGTGAATGGTACATAAATTAACAGAACAGCAACACTAGTAACTTGTAATTGCTGCCACCAGAATAGTGAACATTCATGAATGGAGTGTGAAGTCAAAATACTTGAGGAAAGGACCACATGCATTGCAAAGCCCAAGAAATCATGCAACATAATAGCTTGGCTGTCAAAATATATCTTCAGTTCAGTCTCTCTCTATCCCTACTTATTTTCCCACACATTCCACAAGTGACTTGCAACAGATGGTAAAATATGCAATATACAGTTTGAAACTGTATACTATGTTTTCTTACAAATCAAATATACACAATAAGTGAAGAAAAAGTAATTTAGTACTTTTCCATATAACTCCAAATCCATTAGGATCACAATATTATATTATATAGGAAGGAAAGGGAAAACACTAAAAAGAGAACACTGAAGGCCAGGGCTTCTAAAGTAAATTTCGAGAAATTTAAACAGCAATCCTATGACCAGCATGCATGTAAGAAGCTCATGGTCCCTTAGCACCCCTAATCTTTATACTAGCCATAGAAACACTACTAAAAAACATAAGAAATAACGACCAAATAAACGGACTCAAAATAAAAAAGGAACACTTTAAACTTCAAGCTTTTGCAGACGACATAGTATTCACAATTCAAGACCCACTCAAAACAGCCCATATTCTAATGAACGAACTTTATAGATTTGGGGAAATAACCGGTCTTAAAATCAATCTGGACAAAACCAAAATTATAACCAAAAATATGACGACAGAACTAAACTCCATATTAGAGCAAGCTCTTAAAGTAAAAACAGTGAAAAAAACTAAATATCTTGGCACACGATCTCAGCGAATAATAGTACTTTAAAAAAAGACAACTACGACAAACTTACACATGACATACAAAAAGATCTAACCAGATGGACAAATTTAAAAATATCTCTGATGGGTAAGATTGCAGCAATAAAATCAAATATTCTTCCCAGATATCTATATTTATTCGAGGTAGCTCCTATCAATAATAATAATTATTATTATTTATTAGATTTGTATGCCGCCCCTCTCCGAAGACTCAAACTGAACAAGTCATTTTTTGAACAATTGCATAAATTAATTCAGAAATTCATTTGGACAAAAAAAAAGGCAAGAATAAAACTAAAAAACCTGCAAGATCATAGGCCAAGAGGAGGCTTTGGCCTCCCCAACTTTTATCTTTACTATCAAGCCACTATTTTAACTAAAATAAAATAAAAGAAGAAGCTCATGGTCTTCAGCACACTACATCTATATACTACTAAAGCTTTTAGTAGTATATAGATGTTTTTTCAACCAAAGATTTAATTCTACAATTCTATATTATACTTAGCATAGGTACCTATTTACACTTCAATAATGTGAGAAAATGTTTGTTTTTACAATAATGCCAAGCAACTACTAGATCCATTGAAACATTCTTCCCAGACCTGTTTTTTCTAGATTTCAAAATATTTAAGTGTTTTTTATTATTTTTTTCTTAAGTACAGTGATACCTCAAGATACGAACTTAATTGGTGCCGGGAGGAGGTTCGTAAGGTGAAAAGTTCGTAAGATGAAACATTGTTTCCCATAGGAATCAATGGAAAAGCAATTAATGCGTGAAAGCCCAAAACTGAGAAACCGGGAAGCCGGCCGCCACCACCAAAGGAGGCTTGAGCCTCCCTTTGCCCCACGCTGCTTCGCCCTGCCTGTTGTCCTGGGTGAAGTGCTGGGGGGAGGGAGTCAGGAAGGTCCTCCTGCTCCCCTCCCCAGCCAAAAACACAAAGACAGGCAGGGCGGAGCAGCGTGGAGCAAAGGGAGGCTGAAACCGCAGGCGGCTTCAGCTTCCCATTGCTCCGCGGGAGCGGCAGACTGCCTTTATATTTTTGGCTGGGGGGGGAAGCAGGAGGCGCAGGATCGGGCCGGCGGTGGGCACGCCGTGAGGCCGAGCGGACCTGGCTCCGGCTAGACCTCCAGCGAGAATGGGGCCGGCAGTGGGCGCGGCGGCAGCGGTAGCGGCGAGGTTACGTCCGATTCGGGGCTGGCGGCCCCCAACGCAATGGGGAACATCGGCGCGGGAGGCAGGAGAGGACCGGGCGACTGGAGCAGCAGCGCGGCTTCTTTTTGCCTGGGAGGGAAGGTGAAATGCCGGCGGCTCTAGCAGCTGCTACGAGCGGCATTTCACCTTCCCTCCCAGGCAAAAAGATGCCGGGGAGAGGGGCACGCCTTCCGCCTGGGAAGTCCGGCCCCATCATCCCAGAATGCCGGCAACTTTTTGCCTGGGAGAGAAAGTGAAATGCCGCTCGTAGCAGCTGCTATGAGCGGCATTTCACCTTCTCTCCCAGGCAAAAAGATGCCGGGGAGAGGGGCACGCCTTCCGCCTGGGAAGTCCGGCCCCATCATCCCAGAATGCCGGCAACTTTTTGCCTGGGAGAGAAAGTGAAATGCCGCTCCTAGCAGCTGCTACGAGCGGCATTTCATCTTCTCTCCCAGGCAAAAAGATGCCGGGGAGAGGGGCAGGCCTTCCGCCTGGGAAGTCCGGCCCCATCATCCCAGAATGCCAGGCAACTTTTTGCCTGGGAGAGTCGGCTGCGGGCGGGAGGAAGGCGATTGTTCCGCTGCCGCCAGCAAGGCCTGGCTGGCAGCGGAAGATGTAACGGAGCCCACGGGGGATTCGCTTTCCTCCCGCCCGCAGCCGACTGACCGTGGGCTCCTTCGCAACCTCGGAGAGCTTCCAGGGCATGAAAGCTCACGAAAACCAGGAAGCTCTCCGAGGTCGGGAAGGAGCCCACGATCAGTCTCGGCTGCGGGCGGGAGGAAAGCGAATGCCACGGGGCTGGGCTCGGCTCCCCCCTCGGCTCCCCCCCCTTACCAGCCCTGCCGCGGAACGCTCCATTCTGTTCCCTGCCGGCCTGATTGAGCGGCCGGCGGTCTCCATTCAGGGAACAGAATGGAGCCTTCCGCGGCGGGGCTGGTAAGGGGGGGAGCCGAGGGGGAAGCCGAGCCCAGCCCCGTGGCATTCGCTTTCCTCCCGCCCGCAGCCGAGACTGATCGTGGGCTCCTTCGCAACCTCGGAGAGCTTCCAGGGCATGAAAGCTCACGAAAACCAGGAAGCTCTCCGAGGTCGGGAAGGAGCCCACGGTCAGTCGGCTGCGGGCGGGAGGAAAGCGAATGCCACGGGGCTGGGCTCGGCTCCCCCCTCGGCTCCCCCCCTTACCCGTTTGAGCGGCCGGCGGTCTCCATTCAGGGAACAGAATGGAGCCTTCCGCGGCGAGGCTGGTAAGGGGGGGGAGCCGAGGGGGGAGCCGAGCCCAGCCCCGTGGCATTCCCTTTCCTCCCGCCAGCCCCTCAAGTTGGATGCACCCTCGCTGGCCCGCTTGGCCACCCCTCCTCACCCGCCGCCCGCCCAGGATGCAGACCTGCTGCCTCGCCCCACCCCTGCCGATCCTGCGCCTCCTGCTTCCCCCCCCCAGCCAAATATACAAAGGCTGTCAGCCGCCGCCCGCGGAGCAATGGGAAGCTGAAGCCGCCGGCGGTTTCAGACTCCCTTTGCTCCAGCCTGCTCTTCCCTGCCTGTCAGACCGTCTCTGTGTTTTTCGCTGGGGGGGGGAGAGCAGGAGGACCTTCCTGACTCCCTCCCCCAGCGCCGGACCTCCTGCCCTCTCTCCCAGACAAAACCCCAAAGTGGCCTCCCGAACCCGGAAAGAAGCCCCGCCGCCGGCTGTCACCTTTTAAAACAGCCGGGCGGCTTTCCAGCAGCCTCCGAATGCTGAACCCGGAAGTTCAGGTTTGGCGTTCGTAACACGAAAAAAGTTCGTAGGAAGAGGCAAATTTTTCCTGAACCCCGGGTTCGTATCACGAGTTGTTCGTAAGACGAGGGGTTCGTATCTTGAGGTACCACTGTACAAGGAGGAAGAAAATTTCTCAAATAAATGTTTTAATGTTTTAATTTACTTTTTATTATAACATCTTATTCAATTCAGAGAAAAAAATTCTGCTTCAAATTAATGAGCAGAGATTTCAGTGTTTCTTGTGTCTTAACAACACTAAGGAACTACATAGCGAAAAGGTGGAAAAACAGCATTACGCTGTCTTTAGAAAATCACAAAAAACTGCAAATCAGTATTTTGTATTCCTGAAGACATATTAAGGGAGATGCATTGCATCATCATTATATCTTCTCAAGAGATTTGCTAAGATTACAACAATAATGTATCCACCCCTTAAAATCAGAACTGTTATTTCCATATTGGTGCATTTCTACATAGATTTCAGACAGAAATATTCCTCAATTATTAAGAAATTAGCATATGAATAAAACATTCACTTACCCATATTAATTTATTTTGTAAAGATGAAAGAGATAAACTATAGAAAATGAACTATACCGAAACTTTATTAATTCATTAATTAACTTTATGCAACAATAAACAAATTTTAGTATTCCACTTTTTTCACAAAGGAGGTACAATTAAAAATGCATTCAGTGTATTAATTCCTACTTAAAGTAAGCCATCAAAAAGACTGATTAAATTCTAAAAGATTCCTTCCAGAGAGTGGTGGGAAAGCTTTTTTTTAATTACAAAGTGGGATATTTAGATTCATCATTTTTACAAAAAGTTGTAAAAACAAAGTCTGGCTTGTTGTGAACAGCAGCAGCCACAGACTCTGATATATAATAATTAATCAATCCACAAACAGAATTGTTCTAAGACTGTTTAACCATCTCAGCTACAAGAGGAGCCAAGGATATTCAGAAGGCACCCCAATTGAAGTTTCACAATAAGCTGGTAATTATGGTGAATCAATGCTTTAAAATTCTATTAGTCAGTTAAAATCCCTTTAATCTGTTAACAACTCTAAAAAAAAGTGGGATAAAGAAAAAAAAGTGTGCATATTTGCCATAAGCTGCCATATATTGATCTCAGCCTATGGTTCATTTCACAAACATTAAACGAAGTTGGCCTTGAAAACTAAAAAGAAGCACTTCAAAAGTTTTTATCTAACTCCTGGAGCAGTTTATCCTAGAAAACTCCCATGTCTAGCACTATAAAATTCCAAATTTAAAAAGGGAAAATATTTACACATGATTCTAACATTCAAACAGTAATACTGTATATATAATTAAAAGAAAATACTAAATACTGTTATAAAAAGTCATTGTAAGAATTTTAATATTGTACTAGTATCAATCATTTCATTAATAGCAAATATTTCAATAAAAGGTGTTACTGGGTTTGAGGATTAGACTGTCAGTCACAGCCCAGAAGTTATGTTAATGCTACTTCAACTGTTTTAACATTGGCTGTTAAGTTTTATTTTCATTGTTGCTTGTTTTTTTAACTGTAGTAGTTATTCAGAGACAATATGGCGAAATAGGCAGCTATATACATTTAATAAAAGTAAATTTATTTTAATTAATTTGCATTGAAAAAGTTTTTACAAAGAAAAACAATACAATTTAAAGAGAAAAAGAAAAATGAAAAGTAAAATGAAGAAAAGAAAAAAGAAACAGAAAAAGTAAGGTGGCTTACAATCATCTTTAGAGCAAATATAAATGCATTTAAATTTTATCTTCTCTAAGTTATAGATGGCTCCATTCTTTACATATTCTTTCTAATCAGTATCAAACCCATAAATCAATAATTTGTTTTTTCTGTTATAAAGTAAAAAGTCCATAAAATATTTCCCGTTCTTACAAATGTAGTTATGGTCTTTTCTTTAGTCAAACAGAATAAAATATTTTTTTAAAAAATTTGCAAGATTGAAAGATTTTAGCTTCTTCCATTTTTCATATATAACTATTGCCCAATTTTTCTCTGCAATGTGTTATACTACTATAGGAAACAAGACTTCATGCCTGTCTTTATGACATGCAACAACCAAAACCTCTCAGATATACAGTGTTCCCTCGATTTTCGCGGGTTAGAACTTTGCGAAAAGTCTATACCACGTTTTTTCAAAAATATTAATTAAAAAATACTTCACAGATTTTCCCCCTATACCACGGTTTTTCCCACCTGATAACGTCATATGTCATCACCAAGCTTTCATCTGCTTTAGTTAAATATTTTTTAAAATAAACTTTAATAAATAACATGGTGGGTAATAATCTAAATGGTTGCTAAGGGAATGGAAAATTGCAATTTAGGGGTTTAAAGTGTTAAGGAAAGGTTTGTGATACTGTTCATAGCCAAAAATAGTGTATCTCTACTTCGCGGAAATTCGACTTTCGCGGGTGGTCTCGGAACGCATCCCCCGTGAAAAGTGAGGGAACACTATATAGATTTTGCAAGAACTGATGGAGGACTCAAAAATATTGCTAACAAATAAGTTGTGAATATCTCTCAAGCAACAACAGAACATCGGAAACTATCTAGCATAGGACTACATTTAACTCAGAATTGGCAGAATATAGTTATGAACTCATCATTAGATATTATAGTCAAACATCAGGCAACAGATTATTTTATTTTATTTATTTATTTATTACTTAGATTTGTATGCCGCCCCTCTCCGAAGACTCGGGGCGGCTCACAACATGTAGAACAAATCATAAGCAATCAGACAAATTTAAAATATTTAAATATTTAAAAACCCCATATGCTAACAGACACACACACAGACATACCATGCATAAATTAAACGTGCCCAGGGGGAGATGTTTCAGTTCCCCCATGCCTGACGGCAAAGGTGGGTTTTAAGGAGTTTACGGAAGGCAGGAAGAGTAGGGGCAGTTCTAATCTCCGGGGGGAGTTGGTTCCAGAGGGCCGGTGCCGCCACAGAGAAGGCTCTTCCCCTGGGGCCCGCCAACCGACATTGTTTAGTTGACGGGACCCGGAGAAGGCCCACTCTGTGGGACCTAATCGGTCGCTGGGATTCGTGCGGCAGGAGGCGGTCTCGGAGATATTCTGGTCCGATGCCATGAAGGGCTTTAAAGGTCATAACCAACACTTTGAATTGTGACCGGAAATTGATCGGCAGCCAATGCAGACTGCGGAGTGATGGTGAAACATGGGCATACCTAGGTAGGCCCATGACTGCTCTCGCAGCTGCATTTTGCACGATCTGAAGTTTCCGAACACTTTTCAAAGGTAGCCCCATGTAGAGAGCATTACAGTAGTCGAACCTCGAGGTGATGAGGGCATGAGTGACTGTGAGCAATGAGTCCCGGTCCAGATAGGTGCACCAGGTGAACCTGGGCAAACGCCCCCCTCGCCACAGCTGAAAGGTGTTGTTCTAATGTGAGCTGTGGATCGAGGAGGACGCCCAAGTTGCGGACCCTCTCTGAGGGGGTCAATAATTCCCCCCCCCAGGGTAATGGACAGACAGATGGAATTGTCCTTGGGAGGCAAAACCCACAGCCACTCCGTCTTATCCGGGTTGAGCTTGAGTCTGTTGACACCCATCCAGGCCCCAACAGCCTCCAGGCACCGGCACATCACTTCCACTGCTTCATTGACTGGGATTAGCTCTAATACTCCTAGAGAACACCAGTTGTTCTAGATGTAGCATTACCTTATGTGTTATTTTAACAGCCTTTCATTAAATCTAATGAAGCATTAAACCTTGTCCTGGTATTATGGACATGAAGGAAAAACTGCCCCAAGTTGTGGTGACTACAACAACAGACAGGATCTGGAGAACCAGTAGCAAATATTTTGAGTAGTTTGGAGAATCTGGCTGGCCCCAAAGTGGGGTATGAATGGGGAGGGAATGGGGATTTTGCATCATCCTGCTCTTGGAGTGGGGTGGAAATGGCCCACAGAATTGGTAGGGAAAAAAAGTGAATTTCATCCCTGCTGCAGGCTTAACATATATTTTCAGCCCTACTGATATTTTTGTATTTCTTGTTCTGACAAGCATAATTTAAATAATATTAGCATTGTTTAAATTCCATGAACCTCTTTAAACAATGAAAGGTGTGCCCCTGTAAACATCTTTGATGAAGGCAAAGTCCTCCATGTCAGGCTTGACATCAATAATTTTATGGGCCCATCCGGGTAAAGGTCTCAGTAACAGTATGAAAACGGTTTTTCAGTGCTTTTTCCCCAAATTGCTTGTTCCACTTCCCACTCTAAACTACAGTTGTGGGTTTTTCTGGTGGTTTTAGGTCCAAGTTCTACTCAGGCTGATCTCTGTTTTAGCTGTCTAGAGCAGTGCTTCCCAACCGGTGTGCCGCGGCACACTGGTGTGCCGCGAGACATGGTCAGGTGTGCCGCGAGGCGGAGGCCAGCAAAGGTTGTTTTGAAAGTCGGCCCCCTCGCGCGCATGGCTTCTCCTCGCTAATAGCGGCGGGCAATAGCCGGGGGAGGGGCGGCTTCTGCAAGTGGGAGCTCCAGGGCTGAGGCTTCCACTTGTGGCTGTCCCCGCCCGATCCGTTCTTCTCTCCGGCTTTCTTGGGGTGCGGCTCCTCCCACAGCTGTGGCTGCAGCGGCGCTGGCGATCCGTCCGCTAGCCGCTCCGAGCGCTGTGGGAACACCCACCCCTCTCACAGTCCCGCTCGGTCTTCTCGGCCACCTACATGCTGTGGGAAGCCCGGGAAAACCAAGCAGAGCGCCCAGGCCAGGCAGAAGAATGCCGCCGCCTTGCTATCCCGCTTCTCTCTGGCCATGCGGTTGCAGAAGCAAGTTCTCCCCCCTCACACGCACACTTTCGGCTGGGCAGGGGGCGAAGCCGACCCCCCGGCTGCCGGCGAAGGAGGCTCGCTCGAGCCTCAGAAAGGAGGCGGATTCAGGCAAAGAGCCCAGCGCAACGGGCACAGCGTTGGAAAGCGAACGGGCGGTGGGGGCGCTTCGCTTCTGCCTTCCTGAGGCGCTTTTTTTAGGCTCCGCGTCCGGCGAGTTTCTGCCTTGCCTTGCCTACTTAATGCGGCGGGAGAGATGCTAATTCCCATCCCAAACAGTCCGTCTTTTCCCTCAGGAGTGGGTGGGCGTTTTGTCCCTGGCACCACGTCAGCAGCATCAGGAGTACAACAGATGACTAATCCCGCCAGAGAACAAGAGAGAGAAAGCATGAGAGAGAAGGAAAATAAGAGAGAGAACGAGAGAGAGCAAAAGAGAGAGAGAGAGAGAGGTGCTTCTTGAAGCATATGGTAAAAAGCACCCAAATAATAAGAAAAAACCCCCAGCCCACACCTGTTTTTGAAAAGAATAAAAGAGGAAAAAAACCCAGCCCTCAACTGGTTTTGGAAATGGTTCGAGTGTGTATACACACACACACATAAAGGAGGGAGAGAGACAGGGATGAAAAAAGAGAAGTGAGAGGGAGAAGGAATGAGGGAAAAAGGGAGGAAGAGAGAGAAATGAGAAACATGAGAGAGAAAAGGGGGAAAGACAGGAGAAGTACCCAGAAATGAGAGAGCGGTATAAATTTGAGGAGGGATGATTGATGATTGACTGTATTTATAAGAGGATGTTACATGGGATTGTATATATGAGGGGGTTATTTATGTATGTATGTATGTATGTATGTATGTATGTATGTATGTATGTATGTATGTATTTATTTATTAGATTTGTGTCATTTTGGTTGGTGGTGTGCCCCAGGATTTTGTAAATGTAAAAAATGTGCCGCGGCTCAAAAAAGGTTGAAAATCACAGGTCTAGAGATCAATCAAGACTGGTTAGATGCAACAGGCTCCTTTATAGATATTATAACACTGCATAAAACATTTGGAACAATTGCACTGAGTATTAACTATAATAATGATACTTAAATGGAGCCCCTTAAATTGCTTTTTTTTGTTGTTCATAGATCTCTATTTGGAAAGTAAGTTTGTAATTTTGGTATAAGGAATCATTTGTAAAATAAAGCTCAGTCAATGTTTGAGAAGTTAACATCATATTTTAAAAGAATTTCCAAGAAAAATTAACCAGGAATCAATCAAATCTATCTATCTATCTATCTATCTATCTATCTATCTATCTATCTATCTATCTATCTATCTATCTATCTATCTAGTGTGTATGTTTGTGTGTGTATATGTATATCATACTGCTTCCTTCTTTTTGTCTTTATTTCTTCATCAGTTTTTTGTTTTTGTAGCCTAGGTAGCTCCTGGAGTGGGACTGAAAGGCAAAAGGAAGGAAGCAGTATGCTCCTTCCCATACTTGGATATGCCAGGTGACTTGACAGAAAAACATTTAATCTTCCCCTGGTTCAGCAGATAAAGGAGGAGAAATTGTGGCTTAGAGGGTAAAAGCAGCCAAGTTCGGATCCTACAAGGGTATAGTTAGCTGATAAGTGCTAAATATCTATACTAATCTCCCTTTATTTCTTTATCAGTTCTTTATAAGTTGTAGATGGATGGATGGATGGATGGATGGATGGATGGATGGATGGATGGATGGATGTTCCAGCAAAACTCTGGAATGCCTCAAGCAATTTCAAGCAAACTTGGTACACATATGACTTATTATCTGGTGAAAAATACTATTGGAATAAGATATCCCTAGGGTGGCCTTTTGTAACAATGGTTGTGTTCTATAAACTGAGTCTAGCTCAGTGTGGCCTTTAATAGAGGATACCATGGCCTAAGCAGATTGCTCACAATACCTCACCATGCTTTGCCCTGTGTTCCCAGGACTGTCCTTTGCCCCAACTCAGGCTTAGACGTCCCTCACGCCTAGGAAGCAAAGGAAGCCTGATTGGACCAGTACAGAGGCCTTTGATTGAGCGTCTAAGTGGATCATCCACCCCAACCTCACAACTTCGCCCCGAGTCTTCGGAGAGGGGCGGCATACAAATCTAAGTAATAAATAAATAAATAAATAAATAAATAAATAAATAAATAAATGTTCCCAGGATTGTCCTTTACCCCAACTCATCACATGAAAGACAGGACCGCTCAATCCAAGGCAAAACAGGTATGGAGGCAAGAGAGGAGACCCAGCCTATTACCAGGGGTAGAAGAAGCGCAGCATGGTCCAGCTCAGAAATTTATGTTCCAGTCCCAGTTTCAGGAAATGGTAAAATGGGTTCCATAGCTGGGATTTGAACAAGGTCCTTATACTTTTTAAATCCTGTAAATAAAATAGTTTTGATTTGACACTCTAGATATAGTTTATTCCTTTTTGTCTAATACAAGATTGTGTTTAAATTCAGCATTGTGGTGTTTAATGATCTACAAATAGTTTAATAGTTAAACTTTAATATCTGAATCCGTCTAATAAATGTTTATTCATATATGCAGCTTTAAACAAGGTGTTTAAACATAATCTCATATCACTATATAAGCGTTAAGTGTTCTAACTATTATTTCTACTTAAAATTGTTTTACATCTTTTCCATAGTTTGTTGGACAATATTCATTTATTACGGAACAAATAGCTAAAGATTTCAAAATGTGAACTGGATTGTTTATTATTTTTCCTGTTGCCTTTATCTGAAAAGATACAACACGTAGGTCTGTAACTATTCTTAAAACAAAAGCAATCCCTAATATTTCTGTATACAAACATCATGTATACTTTCCACGATAGGTTTACAGTTGATTTTCAATACTGCAAGCAGATTTGTACAGCCCAATTTAGATAATATAGCCAATTTGCATTATTTTCAGATTCCAAATTTGTAAATTTGTCTACTCGCTAAAATTTATTTTTAACTGTATATTCAACAATCACAGAACTATCATTCATGCACAGTAAGAACAACAAAAAAATTGAGTTATCAGACAAACACATTCCTGTCTGAGATTTTGGTATTCACTAATTCAATGAACAAGATGCCCATGTCACAGTCTGCATTGGTTGCCGATCTGTTTCCGGTCACAATTCAAAGTGTTGGTTATGACCTATAAAGCCCTTCATGGCACCGGACCAGATTATCTCCAGGACCGCCTTCTGCCACACGAATCCCAGCCACCGATTAGGTCCCACAGAGTGGGCCTTCTCCGGGTCCCGTCAACTAAACAATGTCGTTTGGTGGGACCCAGGGGAAGAGCCCTCTCTATGGCGGTCCCAGCCCTCTGGAACCAACTCCCCCCAGAGATCAGAATTGCCCCCACCCTCCTCGCCTTTCGTAAGCTCCTTAAAACCCACCTCTTCCGTCAGGAATGGGGGAACTGAGATATTCTTTCCCCCTGGGCCTCTACAGTTTATGCATGGTATGTCTGTATGTATGTCTGGGTTTTATAATAAGGGTTTTTTAGTTGTTTTATTATTGGATTGCTACATACTGTTTTTATCACTGTTGTTAGCCGCCCCGAGTCCACGGAGAGGGGCAGCATACAAATCCAATAAGTAAGTAAGTAAGTAAGTAAGTAAGTAAGTAAGTAAGTAAGTAAGAATCCTCTGTATCGCAATTTCTGGCACAATCAGAAAAGACCATACTCTGTCACTACCCTAACACTGATACTGCTTTCCAATGAATGTTTACTTGATCCCACATGCATATCCAGATAGAGACAGAGCTTCTTCAAGAAGTAAACACAAGTAAAGAGAGCATGCCCATACATAATGTACAGCCCGTTAAGCCTACTTCTGCATGCCTTTAAATTTTATTTTTCCCCCTGTCTCTTTTTCAGATTCTCTTCAACTTAATCCAACCCTAACATTTTGTCTCATTTCTTCTTTTCAACTCTTTTGGGTTTTTTCCCCAAATAGTTATTGCTTTTCATTTATTCACACTCTACAACCCATCTTCTTTAATATAGTGGTCACTCATATTTATATTTAATCTATTCAACATCCATTCTTATCTCTCTTTCTTTTTTAATGCATGCATTTAATAAGAATTCCATACTAAACTACACTGAATGTATTTTTTTAATCTTGCTTCTAACTTCTAATAAAGAACCACACACCCAACCACACATCCATCTTAACTGACCACATATTACCTATTATCTTTGTAACAACATGTCTTGACATTTCTCCATATAGGATGGTGCAGAAAGTCATATATGAGTCCTTGACTTTGTTTCTGCTTTGATCAGAAATTCTTTACACCCTATATTTAATATTAAGTATAATATTAAAGCAATCTTATGCTTTATCACTCTGTCATATGGGGAAGCACAAAAGTATTTTTAAAAATCCTACAATGCATTCTGTATTAAATAATACACTGCCATACAACACATTTGGGTATGTAAAATAAATATACTTTAGCTGAAGGCTACTATTTTTATTTTTATATAACTGTTGTTCAGTATTTATCTTAGTTACTTAAGACAAGGATTTGAAATAAATTCCTTTAGAAAAGAAAAAAATAATAATACTAATTTAATTTTAATTAATACTATGGAAAGGATAACCATAGCATCAACATAACACAGGTGTGTCAAACTGGCGGCCCACAGACCAGATGCGTTTTGCACAGGCCACGCCCACCCTGGCTTTGCAAAGACAAAAAATGTCACGATATGTCATGATACTTCATGTGACACAATCGAGTTTGACACCTATAACATAACATCTTGCTGCTATAACAATAGATGATAAAAACAAAAATCAGGTCTATATTTTCTTTATCTTGCATAAAGCAGCAGTGATTTCCTCATATTTTACCATTTCTCCATCACTGCCATCTACACCTATCATATTATATTTCATTATAATTCTTTACATTTAACTTTTTTTTCTTCTAAAAATGTACATTCTTTATTTCAATTGCACTGTTTACAATATCACTATCATTTTCATAGAAATTTCTAAAATGCATCTTCCAACATTACCTCACTTCATTTTCAACCTAATCAATTTCATACCATTTATTTTTATTCACATTAAATCTACAGAAGGCTCCCTGCTTAGGCCTTTTGACTACTTTTCAAAATAAATAAGTTCTGCACTTATTCTGCTTCTTTTAATTATTTTTATTCAGTCCCAAGTATTTTTCATTTCTTACTATTTACTTTTTAAATTCCGTTTGAAGATTAAACTATATTTCTAATACTTTTTAATAGATGCCTATAGTTTTTCTTCCTGCAATTATTCTACTACTTCAGTCCATTCACTTCTTTTACATTTGTCCATTACCATTTTTCCCAAAAAATGGTCTCTTCCATATTCCAAACCTTTCATCACCATTCTGTCCACCAATTTTCTCATTCGTTTTAAGCAGTCATACCAATCATGCTTTTTGATTAAGTATTTTTCTGGGTATTTTTTCTAACAAACAGATCTTTTCCCCTCACCATATTTATTCACATTAGTTCTCTAAAAGTTCTGATCATTTCTCTGTGCTCACTCATATCATTCTGTCACCAAACATGATATATTAAATCAGAACGTTGTACAAATTTTCTCTAAAACTTATCTTTAATCATTTTATTATCACTGCCCATGTATAATATGCAAATACAGCCACCTTTGGATTTCTAATTTCATGGACAACCTATATCATACCAACTTTAAATAATATCAATTGATACATTCTCAAATACAGTTTAATAGTTAATCATAATTAGGCCCCCATTAACTTCCCTGCTTGCATTCATCAATTCTACACCATAAAACCAGGCCTCCATCATTCTTATCTAATGCATCCTTTCCCTTTCCCTTAGTTTCATAGTTACCTATTTTGTTTTCACTCGCATGTTAATTTATGCTTTTTACCATTTACTCCTCTTAACTTTCAAGTCACAGGACCAGGATTGTGGGGGCAATATTCTGGCTCTGTTCAAAAGTGCTATTGCTAATATGTTGTAAGCTGCCCTGAGTCTACGGAGAAGGGCGGCATAAAAAATCAAGCAAACAAATCAAACAAACAACCCTGTACATGCATCATCAGATATTATTACAAATGCAATTTCCAAACACCCATCATGGTTTTTGTCAACAGAAATCTTCACATACTTTTTATGAATACAGAGAATATGTGGCTAAACTGCCAACCATCGCTGTATCTGTAGCATACATACTATTTGTTGTCAAATAGTAAGGACAATATTATGGGATAAGACACCAGAAACAGAACCAAAGATCAGTTTTATCCCTTGTATGATCATGCAACTCTATCAGGCTAGATCCATAGAAAATTGTCCACATACCATCAACTAGGATAGTGATGGTGAACCTATGGTACTTGTGCCACAGGTGGCACACAGAGTCATATCTTCTGGCACGTGAGCTGCTGTCCTAGCTCAGCTCCAGCATGCATCTAAGTGCCAGCCAGCTGATTTTCACCTCGGGCAGAGGTTCTGGGAGGGTGTTTTCAGCGTCCTGAGGGCCTCTGGGGAAAACCTCGGGGGCCTGGAAAGGGTGAAAAATGGGCCTACCAGGCCCACCAGAAGTCAGGAAACAGGACATTTCTGGCCTTCAGGGGGCCTCTGTGGGGGTGGGGACGGCTGTTTTTACCCTCCCCAGGCATTGAATTATGGATGTGCGTGATAATGCATGTAAACACACTTGTGGCACCCAAGGAAAAAAGGTTTGCCATTACTGAACTAGGAGATACATGCATTTTACACAGACATATTTAAGATTTAATCTAGAAATATTAGCTTAATGCATCTAAGCCATCCCGCTTATCTGAGGAAGTAAACATTTCCCAAAAGCTTATGAGCCTTTTAATAAAATGTATTACGGTAGGTGGAAAGGATGGTAAGCAGACTTCCACCACCACCCCATGATAGTCTAACATAGCTCTTCTCCTACAAGGCTACTATACTCATTTATGCAACATTTTTGCTGATACTATAAGTGCTGAAGAATGTGGGAAAATAGGTAGGAAATACTCCAAATGTAAGCTTTTGTACACTATCCTCTGAAAAATTCACTTATATACCGGACAACTATCCAACCATGCTACAGACATTTTCAATTTCACTATGTTGTATCAATGCCATTTTTGGTACTACATACTTAGAACTACAGTGATAAATACATGAAAATGACACCCGATTTTGGAAAGCTTCTTAAAGGAGAAAATGATATACTAACCGCAAAATGGTCATGTTTAAATAAACATTGTACATTGAAACACTGAACACTAGAAAAATCGTTCATCTACTTAAAAAGAAACATCTATTATAATATTGAGGGGTATCCAATAGCCAATTCTATTTTTTTAAATAAACATTATTAAATATTAATAATTGTGTATAGGTAATTCCTAATAATTCCAAGTGTGGCTAGTTCAATGTTAGTATACTGTAACAAAAACAAGGAATAATGTGGTATCTTAAAGACTAACAAGTTTATTAGAAAAGAAGTTTTTGTGGATTACAACTTCATCACATGTATGAAATATTATTTAGAACAGAAAGGACACCACAGTTGGGGGAAAGATGAACAAAAAAGAAATGTAGTCAGTTTAACATAGAGCAGCAGCAGAGGAATAAACAGCAAAATTCTTATCCCAGAGTAAAGGTACATTCTACTTCTTCACTGAAGTAGAATGTACAGGAAAAATATTTTGTCAACTATAATATCTCAAGTTGTTCAAAGTATTTTCACACACAACTGGTTTCCCTATTACATCCCTTTCCAGAAACACAGGGAAAATGCATAATTTAGATGTGCTCTTGAAATGCTGAAATATAAATAAAAGTAAAAGAAGCCTTCGCAACAGATTGTCTCGCAAGGGTTCTAGAAAGCAGCAGGGTGAGTCCATTTCCAGTTATAAGGACACATTTCCTGTGGTATTCAAGCCTACTATTGCCCCTTATTTCCTAATCATTAGCTTTTGCTGGGGGTCTTTGAACAGACATGGGAAATATTTACAGCAGCTGTTTGTTGGAAAGGACACTTGTTTTTCCAATGCCTCACTTTTATTTCAGTGCTTTACTGGAGGAAATTCGTTGGTTATATCCTTTCTTCAGCTGTCTTTTACACATTATCATTGTCAAACTGGTTTTTCAGAACAATGCATATTTAGAAACTCAATTCCAGATGATAAAAGGCTAATAAGCCAAAATAAAGTAGTAGACAGACAGACAAGATACTTGGTGAAAAATATAATTTATCACATGTCTGTAACAAAGCAAACAGCAAGTTGAATATCACTATTTTTGTAAAATACCACCAGTCACTGATTCAATACATGTGGTTTTTTCATACACTTACTGTCATGAAGGTACCATAAGTGAAATCCTATCTCTTAGATTAACAACCTGAAATAAAACTCACTAGGTTCACCACTCCAGATATTAAAACTATTTATTAATAGAACTTAGTTAAAAATATAAATAAATCACAATTATGAAACAATAAGCTTTAATACCACCAATAATCTAAATCTTTTTAAAGTACTGCTTTTTGTTTAATATGTTTTTGCATTGGTGAATTGGAATTCTTTATTAAAAGAAAATTCTACAAGTTTCTACTTTATTGCAACACATAAGAACCTAAAGTAATATGCAGACAATCCTTCTGCTAAATCCAAATCATCATTAATTCAAATGCCCTAAACATGCTCCAAACATAATTAATTTATTTTGAGGCTTCACACTTGTTTTGTTCTACCTCCTCTCAAAGAACGAGCAGGGCACCCAATTCATTATAAAATACATCCATAGTGCTGCTGCTCCTTGTTCTGCAATAAGAACATGAATGCTGGTGAGCAAGTCTGTACATGCCACTGAGATGAGAACCAGCTGACCTCAAATTGATAAAGAGGATTTTCTTGCTCTATTCTAACACTATCCTGCTTTCTAGAAAAAAATGTTTTCATTTGTATCTCACAGCAGGTAACTATTCACATCAATTAAACTTGAAAATAAAGCTTCCACAAAGGACTCAAATCTATGGTTTTTACCTAAACTGAATGTACAGTATATGGAAAAGAAGTAACTGTAAAAGTAAAGAAACTATGAGTCTCTTTCTTCTTCCTACTTTAGCTCAAGCACTCTTGGGAAAAAACAAGCCAATCCATTATTTACACTTCAGAGTAGCCATCCTTCTTTGTTATGTTAACACTAAAGGCTATATTAAGTGTTTATGTATTTATCTATTTATTTATCAAACATGTATAGGATAATAGTAATTTGTATAATCATAAGTAAAAAGTAAAATAAGAGGACAGTAGGACAGGGACAGTAGGCATGCTCTTACAGACCTCTTAGGAATCGAATGAGGACAACAGTGGACAGTCTAAGGGTAAAGTTTTGGGGGGGTTGGTGATGAAACCACAGAGTCAGGTAGTACATTCCAGGCATTGATGACTCTGTTGCTGAAGTGGTATTTTCTGCAGTCAAATTTGGAGCGGTTTACATTCAGTTTGAATCTATTACGTACTCATGTATTGCTGCAGATGAAGGTGAAATAGTCATTAACAAGAAGGACATTTTGATATATGATTTTATGAACTACATTTATATCAGATTGGCGGTGACGTAGTTGTAAATTGTCTAATCCCATTATTTCAAGCCTGGTGGTATAAGGCATTTTTTTGCGAGCGGATAAGTGACGTTTCTTGTGAAATATTTCGGGACTCTCTCGATTGTATTAATTCAGTGTTATGTGAATGGTTTTCTAATAGCACAACTGGAATTCTTGCAAACTCCCAAATCTCTTTTTGAGAGTCACCATTAGATCTAGCAAATATTTGTGGAGTGGGGATAAATTTTTCTCCTTGTTCTCAGCAGCCTTCACTAGGAAAGGCTTGCTAAGGCTTGGTAGTTGGGGAAGCCTGGAACTGTAGTTCCACCTCTGGAAGAACATATGATTCTTGTCTTTATACCCTGATGTTTTATAGATAATGTATGGAATAAGTCAGTGGTTTCCATCCATGGCAATTTTGAACATGAAGTATTAGAATGGCCATGCTAGCTAGAAAATTCTGAGAGTTGGGGGCCATATATCTTAAAGTTGCTTCAGTTGGGAAACACATTTACTCCATAAAACACATTTGAAAAGTCACACTGACACATAGTATTAAGCTATAAAATGATTTTGTTATCTTTTACCAATATCCTGTTTGAACCAAGCACTGGTTTATACTGCATAAGCCCAGCCAACTATGGAGTCACAAAGCATGTCAAGCCAAAGGCAAATAATAAATCAAGATTTAGCAAGCTATAGTTTAGCACAAAATGTCAGCTTAATTTCTGTTGGGTCTGAACATCTCATACAAACTACTAAGGTTTATTATGCAGCTTTGTTGTCAAACATTTTAGAAAAATACCCATAAAAAGAAAGGAAATTAAATCTTAACTATAACCACACAGTATAAACTTATCTTACTTGCTCCACATCTTACTAGAGCAATCTACAAGAAATGAAGACTGAAAAGTAACTGCTCTGTAATGCCCCATCTTCCAACACCACTATGGCTAACACAAGGCACACAATTTTGGATACAGGTACAAACTAGGAAAAACCCTAATCAATTGCTACTCCTTGGGAAAAAAGGCATTAAAATTTTCACTGCAAATGTGTGCATATAGCAAATGTGTGCATATAATAAGAGACGACCAAACCATTTTGATGCTATTGCAATATTACCAAATTGAAATAGCATATCAAAAGAATTACACTAGTTTACATAACTGTCTTCTTTCAACATAGAAACATTTATGCAGTTTGTTAATACTAGGTCTAGCAGTATTTAGTTACTTCCATCCTTCCATTTCATGGAAAACTTTGCAACTCAAACCAAAGTATTCCAATCAACCTTCTGCCAACTCCAAAAGTGTGCTAATTAGCTTGCAATATTATAAGATTAAATTACCTTTTGCATGATTTGAATTAATTGACAGTGAGGTATACATTCATACAACTGAACTCCATTCTGGGGAATGGGAGGCAGAAAAAGACACACCCAAGATGATGTAACCTTCACAAGCAATAACAATGCAGAAAAATGAGACTCAGAAAACCAGGTATCAAAAGGTCACCTATAAATCAGTTTTAAGCCCAGACTCATAGTGATTCATTCAATCCCTACATAGGCCTATTTTTTTTTATTTAAGCAAGACCAGATCAATTCAGCTCACTGCAATGTTTTTACAGTTGCAAACAGTATACCAATCCATACAGCAATAACAATCAGATATGAAGATGATCTACAAGTACATGTCAGAAACTACTTGTACACAATCATGCATCTTTTCTGCTGTATACCCAGAGATGAAAATCGATGACTGATGAACAACAGTTGTTAAGATCTTCAACACAGTATAAGAAATACATTTTACTTCCTCAAATTAAAGTTAGCCTTTTATATAAACAAACCCTGGCTGATGTTTCACTCCCATAACAATGTATATTAGAAAACTTAGTCATATAGGTGACTAAACATTACACAGCCCATGATGTTGCAGTATTTGTTTCCTCTAAAGAGGGTATATCTTTAAGACTTTCACAACTTATCTTACCCATGTCTGCGTATATTTGTGTATGTGTGTGTGTTGTGCCCTCCACCCAAATTTCATCTACTTGTCAAACAGGTTGTTCCAGAGATTTTGATTTTCTGCTTTCCAGCCTGAGAATAACCTTTCCTACTCTTTCCCCCCACTTTCACCCCACCCTTTTCATCCACACCCTCTTCTAGAGGTAACATTGAATGAAGATGATATTATGCCAGCTTCCATATACCCTGACAAATTCATAACAAAGAAAGCCAGCTGTTCTTTTTCAAAAGCAAGGCTATTCATCATTTTTTTGATAACGACAGAAACACACACACACCTTTATCCACTCCACTATAAACCCAATACACAGACAGGAAAATACTACATGATAAAGTAAAAGATAAAAAAGAATTTTGGTTTGTAATGTAGGGACAGCAAGAGTTGGTGTCTTATGAACACAAATGGGTCCTTTGAAAACAAGGACAGGTGCTGATAATCCCTTGTCACAAAGCCACAGGAAATTTATTTCTATTAACTTTTGTTCACAAAGTAGGGGTGGCCCAACATCCTGGCAACTGTGAAGGAGGAAAATGTACATTTTTTAAAAAAATGGGGGGGGGACCTTAACACGAACCTTATAAACTTGCCCGTATGTGCCATTTCCAACCACTTCCACCAGCTCAAAAATCCCAGCAGGATCCTACACAATAAAGGTGGAGGGAAATGAAAGGATGGTTGGGAGAAAGGGGGAGGGGGGAAAGAAAAGACACGGTGGTTATCTTTAGGCAATTATTGCTGGACACACACACACACCCTCAAATGCCCACACTGGAGTCGATCGTTTTAGCAGTGCAGTTGTTTCACCCTGTTTTTCTACGCACATGCCAATACATGCAAACAAAGGAAAGGAACCCAAGACTGGACTCATCCTCCCCTCGCTTTCTGCCCAGGGCACAAAACGGGGAGTCAACGAGCTAACTAGTAAAGGGGCCTTTTTTTTAAAAAAAAAGAGGATGTAACAACCCATCTCCTCCGACAGAGGTTTCTTCTCTCGCCCCCGCCCCCCCCCCGCAATGATACAATCCCAAGTCTTCCTCTCACCCTCCCTTCCCTTCCTTCCCCCTCCGCCCCAACCCAGCTCCGAACAACAAAAGCCACGCCAGGGAAGACGTCGCCCGCTTTTGTGTGGATAGCGGGGAGGGAGACCAGACGGCCAAGGCTCGTCTGCAAGAAGCCCTTTTCTCCCTGGCTTTCTCCTTCCATCCTCACTGCCCCCATCCCTCCGTCGCCCCAAGTCACACTCACCCGCAAAGAGGAAAGGTCTATATCACCCAGACTTTTTGCAGGAGAGTCATTCGCCATTTTTTTCCTTTTTTGTTATTTTTCTTTTAACTAGATAAATAAAAGAGCCGAGCGCTTAGCACACGCCAGGGCGGAAATATAAAGCGTCACCCCCCCCCCCTTGATGTCTCTCTCTGTGTCTCCTTTCTCGCTTTTCTGTGTCTGCCTCTCAGAAAGAGCTTTTCTTTTCTTCTCTCTCCCTTTCTTTCTTTCTCTCTCTCTCTCCCCGCCCTTCCGTTTCTTGCTTTCTTCAGTCCGGGGGTAAAAACTCTTTCTTCCAATGGAGAGAGATGGAGATGGAAAAGGAGGGCGGTGGAGGCTGCTTCGGCTGCTGCTGCTTTGCTTTGCTTTACGGTTAAAGGAGGAGACCGAGCGATGTAGGTAGAGGCCACTTGTAGTGACTTCTTCTCAAAATAGTTCCTCCCCCGATCACCGAAGGTCGCTCTGAAGCGGATTCACACCATCGGGCGCTCCCAAGAGGCGTCTCTTTCCCAGGCGGCTACATCCAAACATTAAGAACCCAGAGCCGGCGCTGGGAGAAGGGCAGGCAGGCAGGCGGCGGGTTTCTGTGGCGCGCGCGCCCGCGCCCGCGCGCAGAGCAACTCGCACCCACCCGCCCACCGGAGCACGCGAACAATAAAACGCCACCCGGACACAGTCGCTCCCTGCCTCACTCCCCCTCCCCGTCGCCACCACCACCACCACCCTCGGTTCTCTCTGTCTGCTCCTCCTCCTGCTGCTCTTGCTGCTGCGCCCTGAGCGCAGAGACACCGGTTTTTCCACAGGAGCTTCCTCCGGCCCTGGGAAAAGGAAACAAAGCGAGAGCCGGGAGGAAAGAGGTTGCGAATGGATACAAAATAAACTCGCGGGTTCAAAGGAAGCCCCGACAGCTCGCTCTTTCTTTCTCCGACAGGAAAAAAACCCAGCGGAAACACACGCGCGCCAAAGCACTTCTGGGTAAATGGAAGTGGGGTGGGGGAGAAGAAGAAGGGGAGGGGGTCTCGTCTCTTGCTTTCAGGCAGAGGCTGCCTAGGGAGATCTCTCTCGGGAGCGAATCTATCGATAGGCAATCCTGGGTGTGGCCCAGAACAATGGAGAGAAGTTTGTCTCGGGAAGCTTTCCAAGCTAGGCCTCGCTCTCTCTCTCTCCAGAAAATAAGGTAAATCTAGGTAACTTCCTGAACAATGCAGGCTCTGGGCAAGCGCTCCATTTATGTGAGGGAAAAGATGTACTAGGTGGGAACAGTGATCGTAAGGGCCGCAAGTCGGTGTCATTTCTTTCAAGTCGGCGTGAAAATCCCCCAGCACATAGTTGAAACCGTGATTTTTTTTATGTCACCCCATCGCCTAGGCCTCGGCGATTTATTCATTTGTTTTACGTTGTGCCTTTCATTCGGGGATTAAAACTTCCCCCCCATTTTTCACCACAGTAACAACCCTGTGAATTGGGATAACAGTGCTAGGCTAACTTTACTCCCTGCATATGATCCAATCAGGAGGGAAGGAGGAAGGAAGGAAGGAAGGAAGGAAGGAAGGAATTTGAACTTGAGTCTCCCCGGTGCCAGTCCACCACATTAACTCCTAAAATACATTGGCGCTCATTAAGAAAATCAGTAATGGCTCTGATTAATTGAAAAGACTTGGAAGGGTCTGTGGTAGTTTAAGAGTTGCTTGATCCTATTAATCTCAGACCTGCTTGCCAGAGGCCATTGATCATAGGCCTGGTATCACCAGTAATTTTTTGATTATATAATAGGAGGACTACTGTATTCATTCTGTCTTTGTGTGGTGATCTCTTCAGCAGCAATTATCTGACATCACCACGGAAGGGGTAGGAAAGTCACTTCCAGAAAACCCCATATCTAATTAATGTAGACTTTATTTTCCAATAACAAAAAATGAGGTGACTCCTGCAGCCCCATATAGTTATGGGTTGTGGGAATATTCTCCAACACATCCTCGGGACACATTAGTTGGCAAAAGCATCTAAAGAGACCACAGGCATAACTTAAGAAAGGTAGCTTCCTGATTTAGGTACTTACTTTTTAATCAAACTTAAGATTTTCTTATAATTTTTATTATTCTTATGCAGTAATAAATTCCCTGAATTTAAACCATCTGAGTCATACTATGACAAATATCAGAAAGTGCCTTGAACCACTTTGGAGTATTTATTTATTCATCAATTCATTTATCTAATTTAGAAATTGCCTATCTTCCTCATCACTTTGCCTGGTGTACAAATAAATACTAAAAGTATAAAAACAATATAGAAAAATAATATATGAGCTATTGTTATTCTGGCCTGGTATTAGTTCAGTAATTGTTCTCTAGAACTTCAGGCAGAATGTTTTCATTTTGTCTTTTTTAATTGAGATTCAAAGAAAAGGAATTACTAGATTACCGGTAGTTATTTAGATGCCATTGGTGGTGGTGGTGGAGTTTGGCTTCTCGTGAATGTAGGAAAATAGTTTGCCATTTTCATTTTACTTTAATAACTCACAGCTTACATTTCAATAACATATTTGATCCTATCATAGCCATCAATTTTTCCATTGTCTTTCCCTTCTATTTCTCTATTTCCCATGTATTAATTATTTTTAGTCCACTACCCATTTGCTTCACATGCCCAAAGTATGTGAGTTTCTGTTAAGCTGATAATCGCCCCAAGGGAACAATAAGTCTGTATTTGTTCCAGGCCTGAATTTATTACTTCTTGCATCATCTGTGGTATTCTTCATAACTCTCTCCAAATTCCGTATTCAGAAGTTTCTGTCTTCTTTTTCTTGCTGTGTTTTAGGTCCACTTTCACAGTTACACAGATTGATCTTGACACAAAAGTTCATTCAGTCACCAAAGTTACAACAACACCGGAAAAAATGATTTATGACAATTTTTCATACTTATAACCATTGCAGCAACTCCATGGTCATGATTTATGTTTGAATGCCTGACAATAAACTTACATTTATGACAGTTGCAATGTCCCAAAGTCCCGTGATCCCCTTTTGCGACCTTCTGACAAGCAAAGTCCATGGGGAAACCAGATTCACTTAACAACCCTGTTAGTAATTTAAGAACTGCAGTGATTCACTTAACAAATGTTGGCAAAAAAGTTGTAAAATGGGGTAAAACTCACGTAACATTTCTCACTTAACAACATAAATTTTGGGTTCAATTGTGGTGCTAAGGTACTACATTACATTGGTAATTTCTTTATTGTTATGTTTGTTGTCATTAAAATAGCCACAGGTTTCATGATCTGGGCTACTTTCTTTCATAGAAGGACAATCAATACATTTTGATTCATGAGCCCAAGAAAAAAAATGAATATTAATAGGGTTCATGTTTCCTATTTCCAGTGCTGCTAATTCTTATAATATTTTAGACCCCCTGATATGTGGGTTCATTGTTTCAGAGATATTTCCTTACCTAAATAAACAAAATGACTAAGGGCAAAAAAGCAGTGGGAGCAGGATTGACTTTCAACTTCTTGCCAGTTTGACTACAACTGCCCCCCCCCCCAACAGTAAATGGTAGGATCTGGCTACCAGGCTCTAGAGCAGTGATTTTCAACCTTTTTTGAGCCGCGGCACATTTTTTACATTTACAAAACCATGAGGCACATTGAGTTGGGGGGGGGTGGCTAAAAAAATATTGGACAAAAAAATTCTCTCTCTTCCTCCCTTTCGCTCTATTTCACCCTCTTTCTGTTCCTTCCTCTTTTTTTCTCTCTCCATCCCTCTTTCTTTCTTCCTTCTTTCCTCTTTTTTGCTCTTTCTCTCTCCCTCCCTCCCTCCCTCTATGTCTTTCTCTCTCCCACATTCCCTCCCTCTTTCTCTCTCTCTTTCTCTCTCTCTCTTTCTCTCTCTCTTGCTTTCTTCCTCTCTTGTTCTCTTGCCCTCTCTCTTTCTTTCTTTCTTTCTTTCTCTCTCTTTCTCTCTCTCTCTTTCTTTCTTTCTTTCTCTCTCTTTCTTTCTTTCTCTCTTGCTTGCTTTCTCTTTCTTTCTCTCTCTCTCTTTCTCTCTCTCTCTTTCTTTCTTTCTCTCTCTTTCTTTCTTTCTCTCTTGCTTGCTTTCTCTTTCTTTCTCTCTCTTTCTTTCTCTCTCTCTTATTTTCTTTCTCTGAGCTTCGCGGCACACCTGACCATGTCTCGCGGCACACTAGTGTGCCACGGCACACTGGTTGAAAAACACTGCTCTAGAGCACTAGCTGATCTTGGTCTACCTGATCTCCAATGGTCAAAAAGAGGGGATAGTTTCAGCAGTCATGTGTCCCAAATTTTCAAGATATTCTGTTAGTTAGCTCACCCCATTCAATGTTACAGACACAAGAGTTTTAGTAATAAATAGAGAGAATTCCCTATAGCTAATTACATATGACCATTCATATATGCATTCTTGTCATATTCCTATTCCTTTTTTGGAATTCTGAGTCATCCTGGGTTTTTCCCCCAAACCCGATTTTAAAACATAGTACAGTATACATTTTGTCAACATCACAGTTGTAAAGATTGTTATTGTAACACTTTATTACATTATAAAGTAGTTGACTCTTGTTGGCTCTATAGATAAAAACTTTCCAAGCTGTTCTACCTCATTTTGCATTTGCAATATTTGACATCCAGTATTCTGCCTATCCACTTCATCCATTGTTACACTCTTTTTCTCATTCCCTCCATCATGCCCATGCCATTGTCATCTTGTACATGTATAAATCAGCCCTTATGAAGTGTCCAAAGTATAATAGTTTTTGTTTGATGACCCTTTAGCCAGTGAACTTCAATTCCTCTAGTATTGAATGGTGGATTCTCTTGGCTATCTGAGAGACGCAAAGCAAAGTTATCCAAATTGGGACTCAAAGGAGTCAATATTTTTCCTCTTGTTCTTCTAGAGTTTCTGCCTCACATTAATGCATCATAATGGGGAATACAGTACAGTGGAATTGGCCAATCAAAATTTTGCCTTGATTAAAATTCCTATATTTTATTAGCCTTTTCAATATTTTTGCTCATTGTTATTCTTTTCTGAATTTCTTTTGTATCATTTTTATCAATTCTAGGCCCTAGAAAATTGTAACTGTTAACTACTTCAGTCATCTTGTTTATGTTAAATTCTTCTAGTTTTCCAGGTGAAATAATCTTAGTTTTCTGACTTTCTACCCTGCCGGTTTAATTTTTTTTCTTTTTGTATTTTTACTGAATGTCAAACAAAACATACAGAGATAACAAAAATACAATACAATACTATAAAAAGTAAAATAGAAATCAATGAGCAAGGGATTTAGAAATGATTATAATTTTCCAGTGTAATACAATTAACTGGAAATAACTAAATAAATATAAATCACTAAACCAAGTTAGTAAATTAGATTAGTTATATTAGATATCTTGTGAAATTAGAATATAGACTCTGTGCATATAAGAACAGTAAGCCAAATTTTGATGCAATACAAACCCATGTACAGTATTAAGTTATAATCAAGAAATTCTTCCCAATTTTAATTAAATTATCTGAAATATTTCTTTACAGTTGTGAAGTTGAAGTATAGGCACATAATATAGTCAGCCATTGTTCTGTTGAGTGACTGCCAGTAAAAAAATCACATAATATTCTTGCCACAATTAGCAATTGTAAAGCTAATACAGTATGTTTTAGTAAAGTTTAAGAGAAACATTACAGATTGAAATGGGAATTCAAATTTTAAAAGATGCTTCATTTTGGTTTGTACCATTTTCTAGAATTGTTGAACTTTACAGCGTCGCCACCACCAAAATATGAAAAATAGATCTGGTTTGCTCATTCCTAGCAATTTTTAGAAAATGAATTGTACATTTTAGTAATCAGAAATGCTAATAATAAAATCCCGTACCAATTTTCTCTAACTTCAGAGTAATTCAGTGTTGAAATTGCATTTTCCCAGTCTTTAGGCCAAGCTGCTTTTTCTATATGTATTGGCAGAGGACTGACATGCATTTTCCATGCCAGACTTTATAATGAGCTCTGTGTGAAAGTTTCTCTACCTGTACTTCTGTGGCTTTTTTATTTACCAGGTGTTAATAGTCCATTCCTCCCCAAGCACCACTAGTTTTTCTTTTATAGTCTTCTCTCAAAATATACATCAGTATGTTTCAGCCAGTCTGAGAAGAAAGCAGCAGCAAATCATATTTGTAACACTGCCAAAGAAACCTGCATAGGTGCAGTCAGCTTGAGGGTATAATTACCTGTTTAGGCCAGGTGTCTTTTACCTGTTCCTTATCTTATTCGTATGTGTTGCCATAATGCTGTTAGCACTCTAACTGCCTTTTCTTCTATAGTTTTAAATTGTATAGTTATCTGCACCTGACACCTAGTCCTTTTACTCACTCCATCTCAGGGCAAATAAAGGGAAATATTTCTTCACCCAGAGGGTCATTGGTTTATCGAATTCACTTCCAGAAGAGATCGTGAGAGCTGTCAGCCTTGATAGCTTCAAGGAAGGATTATACAGATTCATGGATGCCAAGTATATCGGTGGTTATTGAAACGGATGTCTGTGTGCCGCCTCTATGCTGGTTGAGGCAGGCAAAATTCCCTTGGGTACCATTTGTTGGGGGTCAAGGGAAAGGGAGGGTTTTGCCTTCTCTTTCTGCTCAAGATCCCCATGGACAATTGGTGGGCCACTGTGTGTATTGAAGGATACTGTAGCCTAGAGGATAATTCTCTGCCTTACAAGGCAAAGGTTGCAGGTTCAAGTCCCAGTGGGTATGGCTAGCTGATGAGGCCAAAATAAGGCCGAAATAGATCTATCTTAGTCTCCCTTAATTTTCAAATTCAGCAAAAAAAACATGACATTATATGAAGCTTAAAACTTCAGCCTGATGATGGTGAATGTGATTTCACCGAAATGTCGCATAGGCGACGTTTTGACGAGGTCTCACTCGTCATCTTCAGGCTGGTGTTTCTGTCCTTGTTCTCAGGCGAACACTGGGGTCGTTGATGTAGCTGAGGTATGCTGATTGGTTAATAGTTGTTCATCGAGATAGAAAAACATCCGCAAAATATGAACAAGCGGGATTATACCTCTCGCTTACCAGACATCTGGAAACCAGCCCTCAAACGTATCCCAGCCATAGAAACCAGACTCAGAACACACATTGTAAAACAATCAAGTAGCCTGCAAGTTCCAACTACTCAGGATATCTTTCCCCTGCCATGTCCAGCAAGCCATGCCCACCAAGCCATACCATGCCTACTAAGCCACGCCCACAGAACAGGAAGTAAAAAAAACCGAATCCTGCCACTGATTGATTTCCTTTGTAGGGTGAATGTGTTTCTCTTTTGTCTTTATAGTATTGTGTTGGAAGCTTTCCTCTGTATGGAACTGGTGTGCATCATCAAAGAAGCATTTAGAAGGTGAAATAATTCTTGGCAAAGAACACAAAAAGAGAGAGTGGATTTTATCTGTTTAATTCCTGAATAAAAAATTGCTTTTGTTTGCCATCAGTAGATTTCCAGATTTTAAAAAATTTCATGTTAATTAAGGCTCGCTTTTAGAATTTGCATCCTTTTAATATGAAGTATTCGTCATGTTATTATTTTTACCTTGATTAATCAGTTCATCAATGAAATTCACTCAATACTTTAAACGGAATCTTTATCCAATTACAAAAGGGTTGATTGTTAGTAATTTAAAGATAATAGTGGGATAATACCAGCTGGAAATCACAGAGAGATATCTATACTTTTTCAAATTGAAATCCTTTGTTTTAATTCACTTAACTGAGAAGAAATAGCTTTCAGAATCTGAAACAAAGGCTGAGTTTGTCTTTCAGAATTCACAATCAGATCCGGCTGATAATAGCTGAGGTTGAAATGATTCAAAAAGATAGTATTCTATTTAACATAAAAAGATAACTGCAATGGTCCTTGCAATGATCATTCTGTGTAGGTCAAATGGTCATTTTTTTTAAAGAAGAACTTTCTCAGGAATAATAGTGCTTTTGAAATGTTACACATCTTAGCTTCAAGATGTATAGACACCAGTTCACAAAATTCTTATCAGGATCTGGGTCAGTTGGGAATTATAGAAATACAGTAGAAGTCTGCAGGGTGCTTAGGTTGAGAAAGTTTGCTGTGGAGCATAATTGTCCTGTGTCACACATCTGAGAGATACCACATCAGCTTGCCAAGACAGCAGATTCAGGGCCCTATCCTGACAGACGAGGCGAGATTATTTCCTAGAAATGAGGGTCTTCCCACTCTGCTAGGAATAGTAAGTCCAGTCCCTCCATATTAAAATATAGGAATGCTGTTAGTACAGTTCTATCTGCATTTTGGTCACTGCTATTAAATATCCTGTGGTTATTATAGTCTTGGAACATATATAAGAATATTGCTAATGAGTGATTACTATATTTTTTTTAACATTGATTTTATTCCAAGAGACCCAGTTTTGGTATAGTACTCAAGGCACCAGGCTAGAAACCAGGAGATCCTGAATTCTACTCCCACCTTATGAACAAAACTGGCTGAACATGGGGCAGTCACTCTCAGTCTAGAAAGTACTGCAAATAAGGGGAAAGGCTTTCTAAAAATATTGCCAAAATAACTTCAGGGACTTGTCCATGCAATCACAGGAGTGAAGACTGACTTGAAGAAGAAAGAAAGGAAAGGAAAGGAAAGAAAGAAAGAAAGAAAGAAAGACAAAGAAAGAAAGATTCCAGAATATTATTTTATTTCCCTGCAGATGGATTAGCATCTAGGACTAAGGCAGCATACTAACACAAATAAATAACTATCTCTAAAGTTAACAATGAACATTTCAGGATGTGTAAAAATGCTGTAGAAGCCAGAAAGCTTTTCTTCTATTTTCTTTCATTTCTACTGAAATACTCTGCATGTAATCAGTCTGAATTATAGTGTTCAAAGGGCACAACAGAAGATCAGGGAGATGGCTGTAAAGCAAAGTGAAGTGGTATATAAGTCTAAATGCTATTGCTATATGACCTGAATACTTCGAAGTTGGCATAAATCTAATATAAACATTTTTCCACTTGATATATTTCTGAAAACTCTACAGTTGAGTTCATCTACTGGTAAATTCTTAATTACCTAAATAAACGCTTGAGAGAGGGAGAAACTGCTGAAAATTCCCTTCCTTGTGAAGTCTATAGGCCAGTGTTTTTCAACCGGGGTTCCACAGAACGCAAAGGTTCTGCAAGGGCCAGCCAGGGGTTCTGTGACTTAATGAGAAACACACACACCCTGACCAGCACCGTATCATGCAGCAGCAGCAACCCTCACCACCCCCTCCGCATCAGATCTGGGATTTCATCGCCTTACTCCGCTTTTGCCTCCGCCTCCTCCCAGAACGCTTATTTGGGAACTGCATCAAAGTCACAGCCCCGCCCACTCATTATGGATGCCAGAGGCCAAAGCCCCCCCCCCCCCCCCCGGCAGCATCCTGGGAAGTGTAGTTCTAAGGAAGTTTTTGGAAGTGCACCGAGAAGCCTTCAGCCACCTTTCCGCAGTGATTTAGCTTTGGCTTTTGGCCACTGTTTGCTGCGGTGGCAGTAGCTCCACCTCCGACAACCGTCAGCTTTACATTGCTTCTGATCTTTCCCCCAACTTACCTCAGATCGTGCCCATACTGGTGTGTCTGCCCAAATCCCAGTGACACTGGGTGGTTTACAACATTAAAAACTACAACATAAAAGTATGCCTCACCAATGATAGCAACAACACACTCAGGTCACTTACTTGATTGGTTCCATCTCTATTCAAGGTCCCCAGATGAGCTGACAAAATCATGTCTTAAGGGACTTTTGGCCCTTAAGACATGAACTAATTTTATGATCTGTGTGAGGAAAAAATTGCAGGCATGAAATGTGCTATAGCAAAGTGTTGACTTTTTTGAAGTCAAAATGGTCTCCAACATTGCAACTCACCTACAAACATTTTTAGATCACAAAAAATCGGGAGTCCACCTTGAAGGGACATAAAGAGTACTGGTATATGGTAGAGGTTCCGCTAGAAATCTGACCACACCAAAGCGGTTCCCCTGAACAAAAAAGGTTGAAAAACTCTGCTATAGGCATTAGCTGGAATGGTAGGCCTTCTGTGTGATAGTCATCGCTCCCCAAAAAGTACAGATCCAAAAACTGGTTAAAAATGAAAGAAAAGAATATTTGTAGCTTAGTGTTGGAACTGTCTGAGTTTGGTGGTTTTTTTCTTGTAGACATTTCATTCCCAAACTAAGTAAAATTATCAGTGCTTCAAAGCCCAGCAAATGTTAAAACTGTTTTACTTTAATTTACCTGATTTACCTAAGCACTTCTCTTGCATTTTATTTGGAGTTTCTCTTGTGATTTTTTGTTGGTTTGTTTTTGGCAATATTTTGATTTTGGTTTTCGTTTTCTTGATATTGCGTTCCCCTAAGAGTCCTCTAGGATTGATCCAGGCTCTAAATACTGTTAAATAAATAAATATGTCCATTTTCATTCCCAAAGCTGTCATCATGATTTACCAGTTCTCCCCCCCATCACCAGATTCAGGATATGAACCAGGGGTGAAATGCAACCGGTTAGGACCAGTGCGTGCATATCGGTAGTGGTGGTGCCGGCGGTTCATCAAGCTTGTAGTGATGGCTGATTGACCATGCCCCCAAACTGGGCACCCAGTTTCTGCTCGCTTGCCCTGCCCTGCCCAGTTTCTGCTCTACAGCTTGCCTGCCTGAAGCGCTGTGCTCCTGATCTGCCTGCCAGGTAAGCCTGCGAAATTGTGGTCTACCTAGCTGCCCCTGCCCCACCACTAACCCAGCCTGCCTTCCCTACTCCATTCCCTGCAGCCCACAGCCCCGACATTCTTGCCTGCCTTCTATGTGGCCTTCCCAGTGTCCCCGTAGCCAGCTTGCGAAGGTAGGCAAGCAGAAGGCCTGTGAAGGCAGGCAAGCAAGATGTTGGGGCTGGCTGGCCATATGGAAGGGAGCTAGCAGCCTTCCAGACGGTCTTCCATGCCCACTGGCTTCTGAGGTCAGGGGCCCTTTGTGGAGGTGCAGCTGCTGCTTTTCTGGAGCTGGGGATGCACATGTACTCTCAGAACATCTTCAGAACCAGAGGAGCAGCTGCAGCCACAGCATCTGCTTCAGCTTCCACAGCTTCTGCCAGCATCTCTCAGGGGCCTGGTGGTGGTGGACTTCGCTGCTAGCCAGCATCAATGCCCAACTGAGCTGCAAGCTTCGCAACACCTGGCCTGGCCTTTCCCCTTAAGTCACCTTTTCCTAAGCAGTCCACTGGGACTCGCAGCCTCCTGAGAAAAGCAGAAAGTGGAAACCACGTGGGGCACTTTCCTGCTTCAGCAGCCATGAACCCCAAGTCTGCTCCAAGGGAAGCGCCAGCTGGTATCTAGCCTGCTCAGTCCCACTCCAGTTGCTGCAGCTGCGGCTGCTCCTATGGCTCCGAGGTGGGCCTGAGAGTGATTTCTCAGCCCCAGAGTAGCAGAAGCTACACCCCCAGCAAGGGCCACCCACCCACCCACTTGCCGCCAACCTCGCAGGGGACCAGGCAGGCTCATGGCTGCTCAAGTAGGCATCACAAAGCCCACAGCTGGGTCCGGTAGGGACACCAGCTTGCATCAAAGCCCACCACCACGAGGCCCATCCGTGCTATAGACCTCACTGCTCCGATCCCGCTCAACTATGCTTCGCCAGCCCATCCGCCCCATGAGTGAAATGGGCAGTGTGAACAACACAATTGGCCATGCCTCCCCTGAACTAGTGGCTTTACCCTGCCCAGCTCCACCTGCCACCACTTCCTGAAAACTTTCAGGAGATGGCTGGAACAACAGGCAGGCGGGAGTGTGTGTGGGCCTGGCCAGCGCTCACTTTACTTTCTTGGCAAAGTTGAGAGGTTGCCCAGCAGTCCCATCCGCCAGCTCTCCAGGCAGTGCAACTGTCTGCCTGTCCCACCAAAGCCCCTGCCAGCCCATGAGTCTGAGGCCAGCGGAGCTCTGTAGGTGCATGCCATGACACTGCCCAGCCCACGAAGGTCCTGGAGCAGAAGCCAGAAAGGCAAGAGGGTGGCAGCAAAGACTCTCCGGAACTGCACATGATGGGAACTGGTGCTGCCAGCCCAGGCTTCCCACCCTCCCAGAGCACTTTCTTCCTACTCCCACTGCTGAGAAGAGAGAAAGAGAAAAGAAGGAAGAAAGGAAGGGGAAGAGAGAAAGAGACAAAGAGGAAAAGGAAAAAGGAAGGAAGGAAGGAAGGGGGGGGGAAGGGGACACCAGAACTAAAGATTAATATGATCCTCCATTCCTTTATATCCATTTGAAATAAAAATTGTAAACAATATGAAGACCTGTAAATAATAGAAAAATATAAGTACATTTTCTTTTTTTCCTTTTAGTATGATCTGATTGATAAAAGGTTTGTTTTAGAGACTTCTACTAAAAGCAGAGTGATTAAAGCTCCTTTTTTCGTTTCTTGTATGTTTTATTGTTGTTTTCTTTTATGTATGTATGTATGTATGTATGTATGTATATATGTATGTATATATGTTGTGTTTTGTTTTTGGAAAATAAAAATTAAAAATATATCCATTTGAAAGAAAGCCCTTCCCCTGTGGTTTTAGCGGTGTTTATGTCATGTCATGGAAATCAGTGTATGATTTCTTCCAAAATTATTTAGGTTATTCATCCCCTTTCCATCAGTTGCAACTTGCTTCAGCAACTACAGAATGACCTGTAGCTATGCAAAGGAACATACGTACGTTCTCCTGGCAAAGAACAATTAAAACACTCCATAGAACTATACATTATATTTCTCCATATCTTATCTCTCCACCTATCTTCGAACAAAGAAAGAGAAGCAGAAACAAACAATCACATTCTGTACTATAAATACTTGCATCTTCTTTCCACAAAGAAAAATGTTGATATATATATTTAATATACCTGTAAGGCCCTATGCCTCCATTATTCACTTTTCTTACAAAAGAGACAGGGTAGTATGGCCAAATGTCATATAAACACCAATTCTAAAACTGAAATTAAAAGGAGTTAGAAAAGATGTTTCTGCGGTCAGTAGCCATACTACTAATAGCCTACATTGCTACAGCAGAAAAGAATCTGTAAAACAGTTTTCAGATCTTACCCTGATGGCAGGACTAAAGGTTGCTCTTTGTTCTACAAATCAACAGAATGTTGCAAGATGCATAAATATTTGTCAAAATAGTTTGCCCCATTTAAAATAAAAATCCATTAGAAGAGAAGAAAATTTCAAAACTTGGGAATGGAAAAAAGCAGAAAAAGAGACAGTGTGAATAATAATAATAATAATAATAATAATAATAATAATAATAATAATAATAATAATAGTGATTTCTGATACAGGTAACTTGCTAATTGAAACCAGAAATTCCAATACTAAGCAATGCAGTCATAAAGCATGAGTATATACTTAGCAGTGGCAATCACTGCAACCCCAGTTGCCTTTGTTAACTGAATCCTACACTCATTAGACAAGGCAACCTCCTAACCAAAGTCAGTGGGGGGAACCAGCAGAAAAATCCAAGCCACAGATCAACCAGCAGTAAGTGGCTGGAGAGGAAAGGAGGGACGGGGATGGGTGCAAGAGAGAGTAAATGAAACTGCAAACAGATGCATGACGGGCATGGTTTGGGAAGGTTACAAAGGAAGCTAAGCTCCCTGATCGCGATCACATGACCATGGGAAAACTAGGACAGCCAGAATTCCAAGGACAGATTGTAACCACCATTTATAAAGCAGTGCATAATTTCAAATGGTCACTGAACAAATGATTGTAGGTGGAGGACTACCTGTATATACTTTGTATCTACTAGTTCATATAATAATCAAACACAACGTGTTTCAAAGAGACTTCTATTAAAAATAATATTTATTTAGCTAGGAGAGAGGTTCAATTCATATAAACATTCACTCAACTGAGTAATTTTTTAAAAAAACCTTGAATTCCTGTAAACCAACAGAGTGATAAAATTATAGGAATCCTGCTTATTCAGACATGATAAATAGGATCATGACAACATGTGTGTTTTTAACTTTTCAAGTTTATTTAGCCCTTCAAGTATTTCATTGGCACAAACATCAGTGAATTTGAGTGTCAATGTTTAAGGGTGACACAAAGTACAGGCTTGTGTGATCCAAGCCAAAAGCAACCTCAGACATGCATTGTAGGTTGTCAAAACAAGACCTTGGTTTATATAGCTCCAAACAAAATGAAAAGAGCAACAGATGCTTATTCAACTTTAGAATCAGACCTTGTAGAAGTCTTTAAAAGTAACCTTTTACACTAATACATTGTTCCTATCTAAGAGTTCTAAACAGCTTTCATGCCCTGTAAGAAAGTTTTAAAAATTAATATAAACAATATTTTATTTTATTTATTATTTAGATTTGTATGCTGCCCCTCTCCGCAGACTCGGGTCGGCTTACAACAGAATACAACAATTCATGACAAATCTAAATTATAGTTTAAAATATATTAAAAAACTCATTTACTAAGCAAACCTACACACAAACATACCATGCATAAATTGTATATGCCCGGGGGAGATGTCTCAGTTCCCCCATGCCTGACGACAAAGGTGGGTTTTAAGGAGCTTACGAAAGGCAAGGAGAGTAGGGGCAGTTCTAATCTCTGGGGGGAGTTGGTTCCAGAGAGTCGGGGCTGCCACAGAGAAGGCTCTTCCCCTGGGGCCCGCCAACCGACATAGTTTAGTTGACGGGACCCGGAGAAGGCCCACTCTGTGGGACCTAATCGGTCGCTGGGATTCGTGCGGCAGAAGGCGATCTCGGAGATATTCTGGTCCAGTGCCATGAAGGGCTTTAAAGGTCATAACCAACACTTTGAATTGTGACCGGAAATTGATCAGCAACCAATGCAGACTGCGGAGTGTTGGTGAAACATGGGCATACCTAGGTAAGCCCATGACTGCTCTCGCAGCTGCATTCTGCACGATCTGAAGTTTCTGAACACTTTTCAAAGGTAGCCCCATGTAGAGAGCATTACAGTAGTCGAACCTCGAGGTGATGAGGGCATGAGTGACTGAGCAGTGAGTCCCGGTCCAGATAGGGCCGCAACTGGTGGACCAGGCGAACCTGGGCAAACGCCCCCCTCGCCACAGCTGAAAGATGGTTCTCTAATGTGAGCTGTGGATCGAGGAGGACGCCCAAGTTGCAGACCCTCTCCGAGGGGGTCAATAATCCCCCCCCCAGGGTGATGGACGGACAGATGGGATTGTATAACAGTTTAGAGTTATAGAAACATTGGCTCAATCCTGAACAATCAAGGCATCAATCCCATGACAACTTTGCATATATAATAATAAATATAATAAATTATACATTTCCTCTATAACTACAGTTCCTTCCTAATACTCTTAACATACATACACAGAGAGAGAGAGATCACAAATAGTTAAGTAGAAGCATTTCACCATGAGTAGCAGCTTTGGTTAACTTTGCCCTTCCTATTTGTTACAAATCAAGATTGGACCAAAAAAAATTGTGTGTACTACTTACCTGATGATATGTGAATCTGATTATAAGAAGGCCTTACAGAACTTGCTAGATGCACAAATCTAATCATAACAACAGTACTCAGTTGCATGATGGGGTGGGGGGAGGGGAAGGTATTACATTACAGAAATATAATAGCATTTGTTTCATAGAAATAGTTAAGATAGCAGCACCCCATTTTGTGTCCTATAAATGTGATTCAAGCCAGGATTTCTTTGGTTGACATTTAATAGCAAAGCTTTTAAAGGTCATCTAGACAATTAATTAATTGATTAATTGATTGATTAACATGCATGTTTTTGTTTGTTAAGGAAATAAAATGCAAGGAAATGGTTGAGATTCTGTCTGCAGCCAGAAATCACTTAACCAAAGTTGTTGTTTGCATTTCTATTGAAGTTTCCATTGGCAGAATGGCAGGTAAATAAAGAACTGAAGCTTACTTTCAAACTGTTTGTGCGTTTCTTTAGCTGCCACTTATGTCATCAAAAATCTGCCCATTAATTCATTTTATTCATTTAAATGCTGCTTTTTCTCTATGTTAGTAGTAAACATTACTTCTGTTGAAACAACATGACAGAATAAAGAGAGTTATCTTATTTCCATGGCTGTAGGATTTCTATCCGAATATTAAGTAGAACAAGAAAGAGAGCAAAACCCAGTCTAAAATAACCAGCACTTTTTCTACAATTATACTGAAGCAAATTGAAGCACATGAATAAATAGTAAATTAAAAAACATCAGGTTTGGAAATCTACCATGGGTACCTATATAAGGAGGCAAAGAAAGGGCAAAAAGTGCCGCACGAATCCCAGTGACAAGTTAGGTCCCACAGAGTGGGCCTTCTCCGGGTCCCGTCAACTAAACAATGTCGTTTGGCGGGGCCCAGGGGAAGAGCCTTCTCTGTGGTGGCCCCGGCCCTCTGGAACCAACTCTCCCCAGAGATCAGAATTGCCCCCATCCTCCTCGCCTTTCGTAAGCTCCTTAAAACCCACTTCTGTCATCAGGCATGGGGGAATTGAGATATACCTTCTCCCTAGGCCTATACCATTTATGCATGGTATGTTTGTATGCATGTTTGGTTTTTAATAAGGGCTTTTATTAATTTAAATATTAGATTTGTTTTATGCTGTTTCTTGTTATTGTTGTTAGCCGCCCCGAGTCTACGGAGAGGGGCGGCATACAAATCTAATAAATAAATAATAAATAAATAAATAAATAAAAAGAAGAGCTTTGGTGGCACAGTGGTTAAAATGCAGTGTTGCAAGCAAACTCTGCCTACAACCCAGAGTTCAGTCCTGACAGGCTCAAGGTTGATTCAGCCTTCATCCTTCCAAGGTCCATAAAATGAGGAGCCCTTTTGTTGGGGGCAATATTTATTGGGTGCAAAATATTGCCAAACGTCTGTTAAAATTAAATTGTTATGGCATTTCTGGATCCTTGCACAAATGGATAGCTGCATTCCTACCATACAGGCAACAAATAGTTAAAATTAGAAATGCTATATCAAACCCAACACCAGTAAATAGTGGTGCTCCCCAAAGCAGTGTTCTAGAACCAACACTCTTTCTGCTACATATAAACGACCTTTGTGATCATATTGTAAGCCAGTGATGGTGAGCCTTTTTTTCCTCGGGTGCCAAAAGAGTGTGGTCATGCACTATCATGCATGCGCGAGTGCCCACGCCCATAATTCAATGCCTGGGGAGGGCAAAAACAGTTATTCCCCGGAGGCCCTCAGGAGGCCAGAATTGGCCTATTTCCCAACTTCTGGTGGACCCAGTAGGCTCATGTTTCACCCTCGCCATGCTCCAAGGGCTTCCCTGAAGCCAGGGGATAGTAAAAATGCCCTCCCCCATCCTCCCCCCAGAGACTCTCTGGAAGCCAATAACGCCCTCCCAGAGCCTCTGTGCAAGCCAAAAATCAGCTGGCTGGCACACACATGCACATTGGAGTTGAGCTAGGACAACGGCTCACGTGCCAGCAGATATGGCTCCGCGTGCCACCTCTGGCACCTGTGCCATAGGTTCGCCATCACTGTTGTAAGCAGCTGTTTCCTCTTTGCCAATTCTGTAAAACTATTTAACACTGCAGACCATTCTACCACCCTACGAACAACCTACATTGGCACCTCCAAATCTCTACTAACAAATGCTCAGTCCTGCACATTGGCAATAAAAATCAGAATATCTCATACAAGCTGTATGGAAACAATCTAAAAGATGATGTACATTCTATCATGGACCTTGGTATACTCATTTCAAAAGATCTAAGCCCCAGAGCTCACTGTAACAACTTTGCTAAAAAGGCATTGAGAGTTGTCAACCTTATTTTATGAAGTTTTCTTGTTGGTAATGTCATCTAATTAGGGCATATAAATCTTTGCCAGACCTATCTTTGAATACTGCTCACCTGCCTAGAACCCACACTGTTTTTTGTACATTAATACATGAGAGGATCCAGAGGTATTTTACAAGAAGAGTACTCAACTCTGTTCGTAATAAAATTCCTTATTCCAGTAGATATGAAATTTTAGGTCTGGATAACCTTGAACTACACCGTCTACATTCTATTCTAAGTGTAGTAGACAAGATCATCTACCTTAATATCCTAGCAATAAATGACTACTTCAATCTCAACCTCAATAACACTAGGCTATCAATAGATACAAACTGCGTGTTACGATTAAACTACCATTAAATATTGAGTTATCATTAAATAGGCATTTATGATTTTGTTATAATTAAATAAGGATTAAGCATTTCTACTAGTTTTTTCTCATCATTCCTATCATCCTTTTCCTCCCACTTAGGATTGTATGGCTGTAACTTGTTGCTTGTATCCTAAGATTTTTTATTAATGTTGATTGTTTCTTCATTTCTTAATTTGACCCCTATGACAATCATTAATTGTTGTACCACATGATTCTTGACAAAGGTATCTTTTTCTTTTATGTACACTGAGAGCATATGAACCAAGACAAATTCCTTGTGTGTTCAATCACACTTGGCCAATAAAGAATTATGTTCTATTCTATTCTATTCAGTTGTGCATTCATTTAGGGTCCAGTTAATGAGAGATAGATTAAGGTCTCCAAGAAAGATAAGGGGGCATGGGCTAGAGGCTGGCCACTTTAGCAGTGAGTTAATTTATTCACATGTGTGATGTTGTAGCCTGGGGTTCTGTAACAAAGTAGAAAGCAAAATGTGGTATTTAAGGACAGATCACAAATGATGGTTTCAGGAAGGGTGAGATCATGTATAACTTGGATAGGGTTAGTGACTTTTTGTAGAATATAGGTACTCCACCTCCTCTGCAGGTTTCACAGTCAAACTGGAAGACAAGATAGTTTCTTGCTATCATTCTTTTGTCATTTTTCACTGACAAAACTAATGTCAAAGATGTCAGTGTTTAGTAGGAAGAGGAATTTGGGCATTTTGTTAACTATGCTTCTTGTATTGATTAGTTTGCATTTGAGATTAGTATTGGATTGGATTGAAGAAGTAAGGGAAACACTTACCTAGTCTTAATTGGCGAGGTGTGGGATGTTGTTTTGTTGTTGGGGAATGTTAAATGTTGGGTATTGTGCGATATTGTAGGATGGATTACAGGTTTTGTTTTTGATGCGCTCAACATAGTAATCTATGTGTATGTTTGTTTCACCTAGATCTAGTTGTCTTTTGAGTTCCGCATGGAGTTCATGGTAGTGGATGCATTGTAATAGAAATAGAGCAGGTCTAGATCTAAGTTTGCTGTGATTGATATTGTGTCTGGCAATGAACTTTATAGTATCATAGTATCATTTTTACAAACTGCTCTGCAGAGTCGGGAGGCCATCGAGCCGTTGTTATTCTTGTGCTCAGGGCCATTTCTGGAAACTTCAATGATTTCTTTGGGGGTAATGGTTTGTGTATGATCCCTACTGCTGATGTTGCATACTATCTTGATGTCAGGCTCGTCATTTTCTTCTAGTCCAAATAGGATTGCATTGTGATGTTTTTCCTCGTGCTAGATGGTGTCTTTGACTATAATGGAGATGGTTGAGTTGGTAGGTCATTGTAGTCGTTGTTAAGGTGGTGGTGGTTGTTGAATGGTGCTAGGTATTTGGTTTGTTGGGTTTGCATTTTTCTGTGCTTGGATTTTTTTATCTAAAGATGTAAAACATGGTTTGCTATCTACAGATATGCCAGTAGTCATGATTCTAGAAATGCCAGTCGTCATACTTCTAATTTTGTTTTATAATTTGCTTTATTTCAGTTAACATTTGCTTAGGTCAAATGGAAGATAGATCACCTTTCTAAGCAGTATAGCTAATCATCATTTACCAACAGTAATTGAAATTAGGAATTTAGTCACTAAGTTTCAAGGTCATCAAGTGACTACTATTATTATTATTATTATTATTATTATTATTATTATTATTATTATTATTATTATTTATTGGATTTGTATGCCGCCCCTCTCCATAGACTCGGGGCGGCTAACAACAGTGATAAAAAACAGCATGTAACAATCCAATATTAAAACAACTAAAAAAATCCTTATTATAAAACCAAACATACATACAAACATACCATGCATAAATTGTAAAGGCCTAGGGGGAAAGAGTATCTCAGTTCCTCCATGCCTGATGGCAAGGGTGGGTTTTAAGAAGCTTACGAAAGGCGAGGAGGGTGGGGGCAGTTCTAATCTCTGGGGGGAGCTGGTTCCAGAGGGCCGGGGCCGCCACAGAGAAGGCTCTTCCCCTGGGTCCCACCAAACGACTATGCCAACTTAACGATGGCAGTTTTGGGCAGTTCCACCCACCTCTTTTTCCTTCTGATCAGTGGCAGATTCTGGGACCACTCAGCCTTCTCAATTTTATTCACTTGTTTTTTATATGTTGTTTTTTTTCACTGATTATGAGAGAAGTTTCTCCACTTGGGGAATGTTTCCTAAAAGGTCTTCTTCAGACACTCTTCTGAAAATCTCAGGGTTTCCAAAAGCATGATAATATTTTCTTTCTGTGCTTTACCAACAGAAGGCTTCCTTATCATCTCTAGATTTTGAAAAGTGAATGAAAGATACATATAAATACTGCCAGCATTTCAACAGAGGTCTCTTTAAAATGTTTGAAGAAAGGAGGAGGGAAATCCTGTCATTAATGGTAAGAGTAGGGGAAAGGCTACTTTTAATATTTTCCATCTCCTTACTTTTCATTTTGTTGCCAAAATAACTTAAGATTAAAACAAATATGCACTTCACTTACTTGGTCACTGATGAAAAATAATAATCAACAATTAACTTTTGATTCACATATTTTTCATAGTTCAGTGGTTTTCTTTTTGATAAGCAACAACTATTTATTTACCTAAAATGAAGACTGTGAGGGAGAGAATTGATTAGGACTACAACACAGGGCTACTGTACCTAAGTTGAAAAAAATATAGTCATGTTCTAGATCAGTGTTTCCCAACCTTGGCAACTTGAAGATATTTGGACTTCAACTCCCAAAATTCCACAGCCAGCAAACGCTGGCTGGGGGATTCTGGGAGTTGAAGTCCAGATATCTTCAAATTACCAAGGTTGGGAAGCACTGCTCTAGATGACAGCAAAATAGTAGGGTACTCTAACTATTTGCTGCAATCTAGTAGTCATGCAGACTTTTGCAGTCTGTTTATGATAGCCTGCTAATTGCTGTAAATAGACACAATATAATTGCTCAAATTGAATGTTTGAATGAATGTGAGGTTTTTTTAAATATTCCAAATATTGTTTTTTGATCTCAGAGTTTCTCTCTCATAATTTGCTTTTATATTTGTTATAACAAATATTTCCCTTTTATTATGATGAGCCACTGTGGCACAATGATTAGAGTGCAGTTGAATCTCATCAGGTTCAAGGTTTACTCAGCTTTTCATCCTTCTGAGGTGGGTAAAATGTGGATCCAGATTGTTGTGGGCAACATGCTGAGAATGTAAAACATAGTGGCCACTGTAAAGCACTGTAAAGCGGTATATAAGCAGGGGTGGGCTCCAGCCAGAACACTAAATTGGGCTTGCCCCCGTGGCTCGTGAGTGCTTGCAGGGCCAGCGCAATTTTGCTTTTGCACCTGTGGAGATAGAAAAATTGTGCATGGAGTTGCAGGTGCGCCCGTGTTTCGGCATGCACGGAAGCAAAAGAAACCTTGCCGAAACACGGGTGCACCTGCAGTTCCGTGCGTGATTTTGCTATCTCCACAGGTGCAGAAGCAAAATCGTGCTGGCCCTGCAAGCACTCACAAGCTGCAGCGGCAAGCTCAATTTAGCGTTCCAGCTAGCAGCCCACCCCAATATACAGTGTTCCCTCGATTTTCGCAGGGGATGCGTTCCAAGACTGCCTGCGAAAGTTGAATTTCCGCGAAGTAGAGATGCGGAAGTAAATACACTATTTTTGGCTATGAACAGTATCACAAGCCTTCCCGTAACACTTTAAACCCCTAAAGTGCAATTTCCCATTCCCTTAGCAACCATTTATATCACTACTCACCATGTTTATTAATTAAAGTTTATTAAAAAAATATTTATTAAAGTTGGATGAAAGTTTGGCGATGACATGTGACGTCATCGGGCGGGAAAAACCGTGGTATAGGGAAAAAACCCACAAAGTATTTTTTAATTAATATTTTTGAAAAACCGTGGTATAGACTTTTCGCGAAGTTCAAACCCGCGAAAATTGAGGGAACACTGTATAAGTAAATGCTATTGCTATTGCTATTACCATTCCCATGATGACCAAGCAGTTAAAAGAAGTACAGTGATCTCTCGGTTAGCGCGGGGGTTACGTTCCAAGACCTCCCGCGCTAACCGATTTCCGCGTTATACTGTATGCGGAAGTAAAAACCACCATCTGCGCATGTGCGCCATTTTTTTCATGGCCACACATGCGCAGATGGTGGAGTTTGCGTGTGGGCGGCGGGGAAGACCAAGGGAAGGTTCCTTCAGCCGCCCAACAACTGATCTGCTCCGCAGCGCGGAAGCAGCGAGGAGCCGAAGATGGGGTAAAGGCAAAGAGGAAACCCCATCTTCGGCTCCTCGCTGCTGCCGCGCTGCGGAGCGGATCAGGTGTTGGGCGGCTGAAGGAACCTTCCCTTGGTCTTCCTGCCGCCCAGGCAAAGGGGAAACTCCAAGATCGCTTGCCGCTTGCCGCTTTGCAGCTTGGAGCCTTGCTTCGCCTCCTTCGCTGCAATAGGCAAGCGGCAAGCGGCAAGCGATCTTGAGAAAGAGAGAGAAAGGAGGGCGACTTGCCAGTCCACGCCCCCCTGGATGAACAGCCTCGCATGGCCCCAGCGCCGGGCTCCGCTGTTGCCTCCGCCCCCATTCGGCTCTGCAGCTGAGAGGCCTTCCCGGCAGAGCCCTCCCCAACAGCTCCCGCTGCCAGCGCAAAAAAGAAAAGAAAAAGAAATCCCCAAAAGAGGCAGGCACAAAGCGGGGGCACAAGGGGAGCTGCCCGGCAGAGGTTGCTTTTTTTCTTCTCGTGGGCAAGTGGAGGGGGGGGAGAGAGAAGGGAGGAAGAGAGTGTGAGAGAGGAAGAAAGAGAGAGAGAAATTATAGAAAAAAGGGGAGAAAAAAGAGAAATGAGAAAATGATTGAAGCATAGTGACAGGAAAGAAAGAGAAAGAGACAGAGAAGTGACTCTTGGTGATGACGTATGACGTCATCGGGTGGGAAAAACCGTGGTATAGCAAAAAAACCGTGGAGTATTTTTTAATTAATATTTTTTGAAAAACCGCGTTGCAGCGTTTCGCACTAATCGAGACCGTGCTAATCGAGGGATCACTGTATTGTTGAAATAAATTTTGAAGGTAGCTACCTTGTGTGTGTCTACTGATTTTATGTTGGCATCTTTTCTTCTTCAAGGGAAAAGCTAAAGCTATTTTACATTGAGTTTAGTTATAACATAATTATTTCCTTATTTCTCAGAGTAAGATTAACTGGAAGTGGATGGTTTGGAGAATGAACTTTTCAAATTAAGTTGTCTCTGTCATATTCGGAAGCTTCTCTGTTTTCCTTTTTAAATCCAATTAGTTGTACTGGTGGTTACTATCATGGTCCTAAATCAGTCCCAAGAGAACTATTGCATCAGTTAAGAACAGAAAGCAATTACCACCACAAGTGGGTTTTTTTTTAAAAGAACGCTTGGCATTAATGGTAGCTTTTCTCTTAGAAGGGAAATAAAGAAATTGACGTAGGCTTCTATGCTAAGGAGAGCATTCTGAAATTCACTTCCATCTCTAAGAGAATTGCACTGACAGTGTGTCCTCATTTATCTAAGAGCCAGGCATGGGATTTTATTTCAAAGCATTAGATGTTCAAAAGAGGAAGGGAAATGAAAAAAAAAAGTGCATTGTAATGTCATTACCCAACTGGTCTTTGTACCTATGTCATGACATCACATATATGTGTAACAAAAGAACTTGTGTGCTGATGCCATTCTGGGAAATCTCTGTATTTAGTGATTCACTCTGCTTCAAAATAGATATATCTAGGTCTATAAACTAAATGATAGCATTATTTTTATTAAGCAGGAATTATGCCTACAATTTATTTATTTATTTATTTATTTATTTATTTATTTATTGTTTGTTTGTTTGTTTGTTTGTTTGTTTGTTTGTTTGTTTGTTTGTTTGGATTTGTATGCCGCCCCTCTCCGCAGACTCGGGGCAGCTCACAACAAGACACAGCACATCATGACAATCCAAATAGATTTAAAATAATTAAGAAGATTTAAAAAGAACCCCATTTACTAACAAACACACACACAGACATACCATGTATCAATTGAACATGCCCGGGGGAGGTGATTCAGTTCCCCCATGCCTGACGACAAAGGTGGGTTTTAAGGAGTTTACGGAAGGCAGGGAGAGTAGGGGCAGTCCTAATCTCTGGGGGGAGTTGGTTCCAGAGAGTCGGGGCCGCCACATAGAAGGCTCTTCCCCTGGGGCCCGCCAACCGACATTGTTTAATTGACGGGACCCGGAGAAGGCCCACTCATGACAAATCACAATATTGCACAACATTTACCGTATTTTTCGGCGTATAAGATGCACTTTTTTAACCTCAAAAAAGAGTGTCAAAAACTGGGTGCGTCTTATATACCAAAGTTGCCACTTGTGAGCAGCTCCGGCAGCATCCTGGCGGAGCAGAGCAACTCATCCATTCACATCCAACAGCCTCAGCCAACACCGGCTGCTGCCCCGCCCCGGCTCCAGCTCCAGCATCTCAAGCCATCTCCTGGCCCATTTGCCGGGACTCCTACGGACTGCAGGGAGTGATCGGTAAGTTGGCACAGAAGGGAGCAGCTTCTATCTCTTGGGATAGGTGGGTGGAGGGGGGAAGGAAAGAGGGATGGCTGATTCAGTGGAGAGGGGAAAGAGAGAGGAGCAAATGCTTCATGAGCCGGTTTTTACCAGTGTTTTTTCCTGTTACCGTTACTAGTGAGCCCTTCCCTCAGCAGCAGTAAAACACAGGTACTTGGTAAATATTTAGATTACTGAGAAGCTGCCCCCTCTGACCATTTGGCTCAGAATACTTTCTCTCTTGCTTTCCTCCTCCAAAGTCTAAGTGCGTCTTATATTCTGGTGCGTCTTATACACCTAAAATACGGTATTGATATATGTAGCCAATAATACTAGGCAGTTCACCAAACATTAAAATATAATATATAATTAAAAAATATATTTATTTGTTTAATGAAGACTGCTGACTTATTTTCTATATTCCTGTGGGTATGTTTAATTAAAAGGAGTGTTTGGGATATATTTTTTCTAGTATCTGTTTAAGGCCACAGACCTGTCTTATTCTACAGTTACACAATAAACACAACAATTATATCAGTTATATTTTCGAATTAAATCACTATTGATTAGAGTCAAAGGTGATCTTAACCATACTAGTTTTTTTCTTATTTTTTCTTGCATATGTATGCTTCAGAATACTGAAGCTCTCAGTGGTTTACAATACAGGAAATGCAACTAAAACCATAAACAAAGCAACAGCAATAAAAAATAATCCTTAAAAAACAGGTCTATCAAATTTGCACTGGTCTACGTTTTTTTTCAAAAGCCCTGTGGAAACCACTATTTCGACCAACTTGTGAAGAGATCCCACAGTTGGTGACAGACTGTCCACTAGATAGAAAGTGACTGATCCATCAAGAGGAGACTATTGCCAAAATGGTCATTAGGCTTCAATGGAGCCTCTCTCTTACCTTCTTGAAATCATCCTTATACTCAGCTGAAATGGCTATAGCGCACAGGTCAATTCTACCTGAAGGCGATGGTCCTTTAAATCCATTGTAAACAAGCTGTATAGGATTTCAAAGTATATATCCTTCTGTCTTTTTTTCCTCACTGAGCTCTTTCTTTAAATTGGGACATTGTTTCATTGCTTAAAAAGGAATTCTTTATTCTTTCCTACTATGCAGGATTATACAGTCACGTAGCTAATCTTTAACAATCTAAGAATTGTTAAAATAATTAGTTTTATACTTCTTAAAATCATAACTTTTGCACTTTGGACAAGAAGGTCTGAAGCAAAATCATTTTTACTTGAGCAAAAGGGAGAAAACTAAGACCTCCCCAACTATATAGATTAGGACAGTGATGACGAATCTATGGCACGGGTGCCACAAGTGGCACGCAGAGCCATATCTGCTGGCACGTAGGTCGTTGCTGTAGCTCAGCTCCAATGTGCATGTGTGTGCCGGTCAGCTGATTTTTTCCTTGCACAGAGGCTCTGGGAAGACATTTTTGGCTCCCAGAGAGCCTCTGGTGGGATAGGGGAAGACATTTGACCCTCTCCTGGCTCCAAGGAAGCCTTTGGAGCCTGGGGAGGGCGAAACACGAGCTACTGACCCCACCAGAAATTGGGAAATAGGCCATTTCCGGCCTCCAGGGGGGCAGGGGAAGCTGTTTTTGCCCTCCCAGGTATTGAATTATGGTTGTGGGCATTCATGCATGCACAATAGCGCATGCACACGCTCTTTCGGCACCCAAGGAAACAAAGATTCGCCATCACTGGATTAGGGCATGTCAGATAATTTAGCCAGACTGATGGCAGTTCATCATTGTTATTTCTGGCTGTGGAAAATTTAAACCTCATCTAAACCACCAATGAGTTTTAAATTACCTTTCTTCCCATCTCGCAACAATAGGTAACTAACTGGAAAACAAAAGGCCCAAATAGGACGTTGGAGATTCTGCTTTATAGGAAGAATTTGAAACTAATATTATTCTAAAATAAAATATCTAAAGATATTTCTAAAATAAAATATCTAAAGATATTTCTTTTCACTTTCATCATGAAGCCTGACTAAGGTTGTACATGCTAGCCCAGAGCCTTTCTCAGTTTCCTTCTTTTCTGGGTGGGGTCCAGTGAGTCTCACAGTCTTAGACTAGAAAGTAATTACTCTGAAGTTCCCTGAAGGCTTCTACCCTCAGTTAGCAAGGTAGGGCCTCACAACCCAAAGCTTATTGCAAGGTGTTTGCCATTTAGTAATCATAAATATTTGCCTATGCATTAGAATGCCCTTTCCTAAGCGTTCACTCTGGTGCTTCCTGGTTATTATTACTTCTAGATGGATCAGGTAGGTTCTCATATAAAGGAGGGTTATTTTGTCAGAGGTGGCAACTGCTTTAATGTATTGCAAAGGTGGATATTACAGAATGAAAATGAGCAACTTTTATATTGTCTCTCTTGAGTGTGGCGATTGCTCCTGAGTTTCTAACCTTGGCTTTGGCCTTACACATCTTTCTGAAGTAATCAATATACCAGTTAACTAAACTAAAAAATATATTATCTGCTTGAAGTTTAAATTATTAGAACCTGTCCAGAATTCTGATTTTCTTACATGGATATTATTTGCGTGGCTGTTATGTGGGTGAGGATTGGTGGGCGTGGTGTGGCTTGGAGGGCATGGCCTGGTGGATGTGGCAGGGGAAGGAAATTGCAAAATCTCCATTCCCACCCTACTCTGGAGCCATCCAGATGTGGAATTTGCCGGTTCTCCCAACTACTCAAGATTTCTGCTACCGGTTCTCCAGAATCTGTTAGAACCTGTTGAATTTCACCCTGCTATATTGGGACTATATCCCTACTATCCTGAATCTTTTTTAGCTGGAAAATGCTGGAATTTTAATCTCAATACTCCTTGTAGATACCTGGTTGCTGCAACTTATACCACAGACATAAGTGTTCCTCAACTTAGTGATTTCAAAATGATGAAATATGTGTTGTGATGTACAGTATTTACATTGTAATGATACATATAAAGTTCTTTGGCACTTTTCTTTCTTTACAAAAAGACACAAACATAGACACAAACATGGGTACCCATTACTTAGGGAACCCACTTACCTTAAGCAGTCAACTGGCCATTTTTTGTAACTTTTATTTGGGCCCAAATAATATGAACCATTTAAATTTTGTTAGAGTTTGAGCAGCAGTACATTTCACTTTGAAATAGCCTGAAAACTCCAAATTGGAATCCTGGCCCCATATATTTTGGACCTATTTTTGCAAACTGTTCAAAGCTAATAATCCTGGAACTAACCCCAATTCTCTCTCCTTGCTGTCCAGTGCAAATACTCCTAATTCTCAATATTTGCAAAAACAATAATCACTCGGAAATGCAAATGTACATTTATTTGCCATGTAAGCCACATCTTTACTTCCATTTAGCTCATTACTTAATGTGCTATTTCTCTATTGCTGCTTTATCCACTGCAGTAGATGGTAGATTGATATGTGGGTCACTATAATTGATATCTGTTTCAACAGCAATAAAACAACTGTGGAGCATTTGAGCGGTGTGTTAGAAAATCCGAGTTTAGACAGCCATAAAACAGCATTTACGTTTAACCTGAGCATGTGCATAATCTACTATATATCTTCCATGGCAGATAAAAATTATTTAATATATTTATTTATTTTATTCAATTTTTAATGCCTATTAAAATACAATGCCCATTAAAAGAGCTTTGAAGCTTTGCATTTCTAATACATACGGTATGTTTCCTTTCCTCTCTGCACAATTAATTAATTATTTATTTGTTTGTTTGATTGATTTTTTTTAATGCCACCCTTCTCCTTAGACTCAGGGCGGCTTACAACATGTTAGCAATAGCACTTTTTAACAGAGCCAGCATATTGCCCCCAGTTCAAATCTCACCAGGCTCAAGGTTGACTCAGCATTCCGAGGTGGATAAAATGAGGACCCAGATTGTTGCGGGCAATAGTCTAATTCTGTAAACTGCTTACAGAGTGCTCTAAAGCACTGTGAAGCGGTATATAAGTGTAAGCGCTCTTGCTAGAGATATAACATGATTTATATTACACTGCTCAAAAAAATAAAGGGAACACTCCAAGAACACATCCTAGATCTGAATGAATGAAATATTGTCACTGAATACCTTGTTCTGTACAAAGTTGAATGTGCTGACAACAAAATGAAATTGATTGTCAATCAGTGTTGCTTCCTAAGTGGACAGCTTGATTTCACAGAATTTTGATTTACTTGGAGTTATATCGTGTTCTTTAAGTGTTCCCTGTATTTTTTTTAGAAGTATACTGAGGTGCTGCAAAGTCCCTGAGGAGGACAATGTCTTCAGACTTAGAGCAACCCAGCCAAGGGGGGTCACTCACGAACGCCAATCCTAGAAAGAAGACTTGAACACCCTTTTCTTTCTGGGTGATGTGACACAGTATTGAGCTGTGTACCCCTTTTTATTTGGGAGCATATGCATATGGGGATAATTACACGTACATGTCAAGTGATATACAAACATCCAATAACATAACTTCAAACATGACATATCTTTGAGTCCTTCCTTTCCCCAGATATGACAAACCAATTTCCTTGAATAATTTCCTTTGAGCAAATGTTTCTCACACCTAATTTCTCTGAAGCCTCCTGCCTTATCACAACCAATCTCCTGTTTACCGTGGTCAAAGTCTTTTATCACAGTCTCATCCTGTTTTGCTTCAGGCAATGTAAATTTCCCCCTTTGATCGTATAACGTCCTGTTTGGAGTGATGCATACTTGTTTATCAGTGAATTGTTTATTGAACCCTTTTATGGTCAGTTGTCTTCTTGTTGCAAATTCACCAGAAATGCACACTTAAGTTAATTCCGTCCTATCCTGGCTATAATAGAATCAGGGTAAGCAGAGCATTTTATGCTAGAGGTCCAGATATATATAATATAACATAATCCTATTCTAACATGCATGCTACACTGCAACATCTCCTCCTTTTTTACATAAGATGGGTACTGATAAGAGGAAACGTTAGGACAGGGATGGTAGGCACGCTGGAGTGCTTATGCACACCCCTTGCAAAAGAAGATCTTTCAGAAGAATGGTTGAAACTTCATGTTGTGAACTGTGAACTGTTGGCTAAACTGGGGAACTAATAAAAAAAATCTAAAAGAAGATAATAGCAAACCATGGCCACAATTATGCCAACGAAACTGCACAAAAACAATCACCAGGAATATATTTGCCAATTTACTGTTTATAGGGAGTCATAATCTGTGCATGAAGCTCCAGGCATCAGAGCTTTCACCAAAAAAAGAAAAAAAAAGTGTCTTAGTCTTTCCTGTGTGACTATATACAAGAAAAGACTTGCTTGTAATGCTCCACCCAATTGTTCAGTCAGAAGAAAAGCTGTTTGAACTTGGTGGGTGCTTAACTTTTAAAATGTTGTTAACAAATTCATTTATTATTATTAAGCAATTTACAGCTTCTGATTCTACATTGTCCTATATCCTCCTACTCAGTAGGGTGATTCTCTCGAGGAGTTTCTACTAGTTACGTTTGCCGGCTGCTTTTGTTCGGCAGTTTAAAGTAACCGGCACTCGGAAATAGGGTCAGCCAGCAGGGTACCACTTTACCATTGCTCAACTCACAGGATGGGGGCCATTATTATATTAATTTCCAATATCTATTATTATTAGATTAACATAAGCACAATTGAGTCATATGGAAGTCTTTCAAAGCCCCATTCATATTGGGCGGAAGAGTTAAATGCAGACTGTAATTTCAGTCACTGAAGCGTTCTTAATTTTGCCTACACATATAACTTTTTTGGTAGAGATAAGGAAAGGGCAAGTGTGAGGGGACGGGGTGGGTGGGGAGGATCTAAAGATATAAACTGAATTTCTGCTCTTTAAACGAAATGAGATACTTGAAGGTGGATACAGTTGAAGACCTATGTATACCTGTTTCTCGTTGCCTCAGCTCTAACAAGAATTAAACTGCAAGGGCAAGTCTTCGCACAAATTATTGTGTCTGTACTGATGACAGCAATGTTGGTGGTGAGGGGAATGATGTCAGAGTTTTCAAAAGCACCTCAGACAAGACACCTGTCAGGCCAAAGTCATATTTTATTGAAGCCTCTGGCCTGCCACATTTAAATGCTTTAAAATGTTTTTTGCTGTGGGAACTTGGGAGGAATGGCTACATGCCCCTTGCAAACATTCATTTTAGGTTCTCAAGGTCAGCCTTTATTCAGCATCTGGCCGGAAGCTGCTGGGAGTTGCAGGATACGCTGGCAGAAGATGTATGGTTCATGTGATGGACTTATGGGAGGAGATGAGCTTTAACCTGGGTGGAGAAACCCTGGTAACTTTAGATTTGGGTTTCTCCAGTTGTGCTAATATGATCCTGTTAATAAATTGGAACTTTGAAGAAGGCCAAGCCTTGGACTCTGATTTATTTCTTGGATACTATTGACCACTTCCATGACAGTGTCAATAGAGTTCAATATAAATTGCACTCTTAAGTCTTAAAAAGTTTCAGAAATTCCAGTGAAGGAAGTAGATAGGACATATTTCTTTTTTATTTCATTTAGCAAATGCCTGGAGATTTAATTTTGTGTGTAGGAGGTAGATCAAGCATCTTTTAATATTGTTGAAATTTTGGGGGAGAAGAAGACTGAGAAGATCTGATCAAATGATCTGGTTGTCAGGAAAACCCCCATTAGAGATTTGAAAGGCTCAAGTGATCCTTCATATCTCATTATAATAGATATGCTAAGAAAAATCCTCAATGAAAGGCACATCTTTCCATAAGATGTGTCCATAAAAAATATCTAATACTGTACAGTGGTACCTCTACTTACAAATGCCTCTACTAATGAACTTTTCGAGATACAAACCCGGTGTTTAAAATTTTTTTGCCTCTACTTACGAACCATTTTCATCTTATGAACCTGAGCCGCTGCCACTGGGATGCCCTGCTTCTGGACTTCCGTTCTCACCTGAAGCATGCGTTCTTTTGCTGCTGGGGTTCCCCTGAGCTTCCCCTCGCTGGGAATCCCCGCCTCTGGACTTCCGTTGCCAGCCAAAGTGCCCATTCTTTTGCTCCTGTGATTCCCTTTAGCCTCCCTCGCTGGGAATCCCTACCTCCAGACTTCCATTGCAACCCAAAGCGCCCATTCCTGCGCTGCTGGGATTACCTGAGGCTCTCCTCGCTGGGATTCCCTTCGTTTTTGCTGGTGCCACTTTGAATCCCAGCAAGGGAAGGCTCGGGAATCCCAGCAGCAAAAGAATGGGCGCTTTCGGTGGCAACAGAAGTCTGGAGGTGGTGATTCCCAGTGAGGGGAGGTTCAGGGGAATCCCAGCAGCAAAAGAACGGGTGCTTTGGCTGGCAATGGAAGTCCGGAGGCGGGAATTCCCAGCGACGCAAGTCAAAAGGGGTGACTTTTGGAATGGGTTTGCACGCATTATTTGCTTTTACATTGATTCCTATGGGGAAAATTGCTTCTTCGTATGAACTTTTCTACTTATGAACCTGGTCACAGAACAAATTAAGTTTGTTAGTAGAGATACCACTGTACTTCCAGGAAATGATGACCTTGCAAGATTTCATCATTCATTTAAATTTTCAGAAGGTAATGGGGATTTTACAGCAGTAGTATATAGTAAAATGCTGTTTATACCCGTTATCATAGTAACACCCAACAGTGTTAAATACCGCTCAAGCAGCTATAGAATATAGCAAGTCCACAGTGTCTGGAGGTTGCAGGAAACTAATGCAAACAATGATTAAGATGGCAGAAACATAATAGAAGGGAGATTTATTATTTGTTTGTTTGTTTGTTTGATTGATTGATTTTTATAGCCATCCATCTCAACAAATGACTCTGGGTAGCTTACAATTATATAAAGTGAGTAGACAAAGCCTAGTACCCATTCAACCTTCTTCTGAAAGGAGAGCCCAAGAACATATGCTCCATGGGTGCACAGCTGCCAACAAAGGCTGAAATAATATTCTAAAGATTAGAATCTCCTAGACTAGAGAAAGAGAGCAGAGAGCCTTGCAAAGATTACGGTAAGGATCATTCACTGCCCCCTTGTGGTCAGTAAATCATGATGTAGTACAGAGTACATACAATGGTGGGAAACATGGTAGCAAGAAATTTCATGGTTCTGTTTTGGGCCCCTATTCACTGAATTCCTGAAATTTGATATGATTATACATAGTCCTGATACCATGAATCATAGGTTACCTTCTTTTATGAACATATCTCCACGAGATCTTCTATTTGGTGTCTAAGTACAATCAAGGGCAGGCAGGCTTACTCGCCTGACCAGTTTGCTGTCGGAGCCGGAAGCACGGACTCCAGAACGTGGTGGGGGTGAGCTCACGAGAGGCGCTGATCAGGCACTGGGGCAGGGCAGCAAGGCATTTAAAGGCCACTCCGACCCAGGAAGCTTTCTCTTTGACTCTTCGTGGGAAGCACCCGCCCACCCTCCCCATATATATTGGTTAAGGTTGCCAATCAGGGCCGAGTAGGAATTTTTTGCGGCATTAGCATATTTATTGCGGCCATTTTTTCACCTACTCCACACCAAATAGAAGGAGGGGTCTGGTAAGGGGGACCTCAAGTTTAACTTATCGTGTTATTTGCAATCTTTTATGTGACCCTTTTGGTCACTGAGGGGCAGGTTGGAGGTGGAACAGCTGCGTGTTCTCCTTTAGGGTGCATTTTGGAAGATGACTGGCTACCCCTCGCCAGAAGCTCCGGGCATGTCGGGCCTGAGTTATGGAAGGGGGAGGTGCCATTGAGGGTCATTTATGTCAGGACCCAGAATGGGGAACTGGGGTGAGCCTCCCCACATGCCAATTGGTGTGGCAGAGAGCAAGGGAAAGGCCAGGGGAAACTTCCCCTTGCTCAGCAAGGAGCTTTGCCCATAGCTGCTTAGAAATATTTTGACAGGGATTCTGCCCCCTTTGTCTTTTATCTTTGCAGGTCTTTTCACAGCAATTTACTTATTATATGACCCATTTTAAAATCCAGTTCTGTGTCCATGCATTATTCAGCTTCCAAGGCAATAGACATGGTGATTGTTCCTGATTAGTCATAAAGGACAGTATTTGCAGAAAACAAACCAGTAAAGATTTAAAAAGAAATTCTTCCAAGAATCTAAATTTATTTATTTATTTTATTGATTGATTGATTGATTGATTGGATTTGTATGCCGCTCCTCTCCGTAGACTCCGTAAATGCATGGTAAAAATGGAGATTGAACTCCAACATATAAATGCATCCTTTTATTACCGTACCTAAACTTCATTTCAATTTCTTATTCAAATGCATATTTTACAGAAAGTAAATAGTTGAGATAGAGACATGACTGGCCATGCTGGCTGGGGAATTTGGGGGATTGACGTCCACATATCTTTAAGATCTCCACAATTGAGGAACACTAAATTAAGGTATCTAGGTATGTGAGCAAAATAAGATTCAGGTCTAAGGAGATAGTTCACAGGTGCAAAGGTGCTAAGAGTAAAGATTTCAAAGTACTGTAATGCGCATTACTGAAAAATGTACACTTCACTTATGGTAACAGTAGTTGAAAACCTGCATCTCACTATTTTGATACTGTGAGGTCACAATCATTTTGCAGACAAAAGTTACAAAGACTGACCTAGAACAGAAACTAAATTTTATTGAATTTAATGTTCATTTGCTAAAGTTAAATTGCTAACAGAATTTCTCCTTGTTTAACATTGGTCCCTTCAGTTTTATTAAGAGGTGTAATTCAAACAGCAACTTTTGAATAACCAAGGAGTCCAGGTCCAAAGGTTTTGGAAAAGGGTTCAAATTTATATTGCTGGTTTGAGAGATTTTTTTCTGTCTGGAATGAAACACAAATATTGATAAGAAAATTAAATGATAAGTAACAATGGGGTTGGCGTTTTGTTTAAAATTCTAGGCAGAATTTAAATGAAAACCTCTAGAAAGTATAAATCAAGAATAGCCTAACACAGATGTTGAAATGTTTGCATCTTGAAATGATATACCGGTCATATTAGCTATATATCCAAGTTTATATTGCTGTTTGAGAAAGGTTTTTTGTTTGGAATTAAACACAAATGTTAATAACAAAATTAAATGATAAGTAACAATGCGGTTGGCATTTTGTTTGAAATTCTGGGCAAAAGTTTATAAGAAAAACTTTAGAAAGTATAAATCAAGAATAGCCTAACACAGATGTTTAAATGTTTGCATCTTGAAATGATATACCAATCATATTAGCTATATATCCTGTGTCCCAATGATTCAGTAAAAACTGACACAAAAGGTAAGAACATTTTTTTAAAGAATAACAACATTCTGCGTCAATAGACTGCACTTCCTGCAACAATAAATGTCTGGTGATTCAGAGGCTGATTACTCTTCTGTTTTTCCCATTAAATAAACTGCTGATATCAGAGCTATGTTGGCTGGAGAAGTCTGGGAGTTGAAGTCCACAAGTCTTAATGTTGCCAAGTTTGAAGATCTCTGTATTAGTCCAAAACAAATTATGAAGCACTATCATGTTATCCATCCATTATGATAAGTTGCCTTTGGTCATTGTGGTGGGACCACATTACTTCCTCATCTTTGTGCTCTCTAGTATGATATATTGTATCTCTCATTGCACCCATCAGGTGGTCATGTTAAGTCAGTTGATGGGAGTTGTCATCCAGCTGTATGGCAGAGCCTTTCTGACATCCATGTTGCTTAAATATATACCAAAAAGTATTTTTTAAATTTTATTTATTTATTTATTGGATTTATATGCCGCCCCTCTCCGAAGACTCAGGGCGGCTCATCATACATTCATCATAGATTCACAATATAATGTATTAAACACAAGTAGGAATATAAATATATAAGAAAACAAAGTCTAAATTCCACAAGTCCCACTCCTGTGTAAGCATTAATCACCTTTATTGAATATAAGTTCAAACATCAAATATGTGCACAACTACACAAAACATATTACATACATATAACAGTATTTTTCTCTATCCTTTGTAATAAAGAAGTGCTTAGAAGTGATTAAAAAGGTCAAAATAGGATCATGCATTTTATGGAAAGTCACTAATCAAACTTGGCTGCTATTTGAGTGCATATTAAACAAAACAAAAAAGGAGTTTCTATTGTATTATTTTGGATTTTGTTTCTAAAATTGTTCTTTCTGTCTTATAGCCCAAGGATTTCCTGAATGTAATTCCTCAAAGTATTAACCAGGTCTGATCCTATTTATCTTGTTAAGATCAACCAAAGTCAACTATCAGCTGCTACCTGATGCAGTTCTGGAACTTAAATTAAGTGTATAATTTTGGATGATAATGATAATAAGGCATGATGGAAATGATAATTCATTTTAAGATATTTCAAGCTGGATTGTTTGCAGTTATGGGCTTTATTTGTGTAAAGTAATATGGCTGAAAAGTTTCCCCTTTTAGCTCAGGAAGTTCTCAGATTATTCTTTTTCTAAAAGAAAACAAAATCCTTAGCTCTATAAATTCTGCCTTTGGTATCAGTCAAAGTTGTATTACTTCAAGGAGAAGAGTTTTTGTTCCTACTGTAATTGGTAATTCTAGTCAGATTTTCTATATCTTTTTTACAGTCCTTGACCTTTGATGAGTCATGTTTGATGGCTCTATTGCCCAAACATTTCAACCAAGGACTGTTTGCAGAAGATCAGCACAGACATAGGAAGGAGACAGGGCGAGGGCAACAGTCACCTTTATCTAGTACCATGAAAGAAAAAACGAAACTCTAAACCTCCAGCTTTTATCATTTAAAATCTTGGTGATTCCGCACCACGTCAGCTGACAGACTGATATCAATCTGGGTATTCACAAGACTTGCAGTTTTGGGATGTTATAATACATATTTCATAATTTTATAAGATGTACTCAAGATTGCTTATCTGCTATGATTAACTGTGGAAATCCTGTTCCATTTTGGTCCTATGAAAAAAATTGGGGGATGGAGTTCTTTACTTGGTTTTTATTAATTGCGGGTTGCTTGAGTTTATGTTTTTCCACCCAATTCAGACTGAGTGTTAGGGTTAGGAAATGGAGGAAAAGAATAAAGTATTACATATAGAAATTTACATGCATCAATATTACATTGCGTTGTGTTTTTAAAGCGTAAGCCTAACTGATTTTTTTGAGATGCATTGAACAACTGTCTGACTAAAAAACAGAATGAAAACATTGCATTTGACTTATTCAATAGCATTGCAATATTGAAAATAAAACAATGCATTATTTTAAAAATATTGACATGTAATAAAACATATACCTTCCCCCAAAATATTGATGGGGGAGGGAAAAAGAGAGATTTTCTTCTTTTTAAAGTAGACAAAGCACCAAATTTAATTTTGCAAAATGCATTTTTCACTTCTAAAATCAATGTCTATTGGCTAAGAAATAAATAATTAAAAGTTCACTGTATATTTTTCTTCGTCATCATTTACTTACTTTTTTGCCACATATTGACTGGAAAAATGTTCTGTTATCGAAGTGTTTTGTTTTTCAGGCAGTGATTAAAATGAAGTCCTAGTTATTTCTGAGAATTAAACCTGATGATTTCAATTCTGGCTCACAGGAAGCTTTTAGGTGAAAGACAGACAGTCACACACACAAAATGAGAGAGGGTGGGAAGAGAGAGGGAGAGAGAGAGAGAGAGGAGAGATGCAACATATACAGTACAGTACATCCATTTAGCATCTTTCCTTATACAGAAAATATTAAAAAAATTTGCCAGCCAATAATGATTTTATATCTACTGTGCATCCAAGCATGATTACATTAATATAAGAGCAAACTGGAAATAATATAATCAAGTATTTTTTAATTACTTTCACCAGTGCTGTCAACAGATTTGAAGCTTATTGGTATCATATGAATTGGCATATATTAGATGTTACAAAAGGTTTCTATTTTGTTCAGAAGCAAAAAAACGCACCAAAACACGGGCGCACCTGCATCTCCGCATGCGATTCTGCTACCTGCACAGGTGCACAGGTGCAGTAGCAGAATTGTACTGGACTCTGCTAGCATTCAGAGCCATGGGGGCGAGCACACGTCACCGTCCCACCTTAGCAGCCCGCCTCTGGTTAGATCTACTATATCCCTAGTTTGCAGTAGAGCTAATATATTTAACAACTCTTTTTAAAAACTGTTGGTGTCCCAAAAGAGTAAATTAGACAACCTCTGAACAACTTAGTCCTATATTGTTAGGACTCAATGAAATCTGCCCTGTGAGATCTATAGAACATTAGGATATATAGAATCCATCTTTGAAGGAATAAGGAAAAAAATGTTTGTACAGTGAAGGATAATGAGTTTTAGCCAAATGTTTGGATAACTTTTGTGAACTAATTAGGGTCTGACTTATATACTAATATTTATTTATTTATTTATTTATTATTTATTAATTAATTGGATTTGTATGCCACCCCTCTCCGAGGACTCTGAGGACTAAATTTCTATGTTGGTCATCCTGGCTGGGGGCAACTATATACAACTTACAGTCAAGAAATATTCTAAGACAATTGCCGTGTTCCTATTCCTTCTGTAAACTTGCTGCCTTGTCTAGTCTACAGCTCTTCTCCTTTCTCCCAAGATTATCCCCACATATTGTACAATTAATGAAAGGCTACCACACTAAAGAGTTCGGTATTAGGAAAGCAATTTCTGTTTTAATGATTACAGTTAGAGACCTTGCTTTTTAAGCTACCACTAAGGAGAGGGGAGATGTGTACATATATGTTTGGAATTGATTTCCCCTTTGTGCTTGTTGAATGGCTATACCTAGAAATAACTAATTCCCATGAGGAACAGGGAGCAGGTGCCATAAGTGATTGCTGAGATGAAGCTAACGGTTATGCATTTTCAAGCAGTGGAAAAGATATACCATCTCTTAGACAGCTATTCCAAGGAAGCATATGGCTTCTGAGAACCTCAGATACACTGGTAGTGAAGGTTGCCCCCCAAACTATAAGTTTTAATGAAAGAGAAGAACATTTATTATATTACATAATGTAATCATACTAGTTAGAAGAGCTGTGGTGGCGCAGTGGTTAGAAGACAGTAAAGTACTGCAGGCTACTTCTGCTGACATACGGCTGCCTGCAGTTTGGCAATTCAAGTCTCATCAGCTCCAGGTTGATTTAGCCTTCCACCCTTCCAAGGTCAGGAAAATGAGGACTCAGATTATTAGGAACAATATGCTGACTCTGTAAACCACTTAGGTTGTAAAGCACTGTGAAGTAGTATATATGTCTAAATGCTATTACTATTGCTATATGCCGCTGACTAGAACCCAACTATTGATAATGGTAAGGACAGTGCCTTCCACCTACACCTAGCACAGGTGAAAACCCATAATACTTCCTGGGACATTCCAGTGATATCACCTTTTCTATCCTTGTTTGTTATCTTCCTCTTCTATGTATTTCAATATTGCTAAGTATAGTTTCCCTGTTCCCCAGGGTATCATCTGTTTACATTACATGACCCAAGGATAGGCATTTATGCTATCAATGTATTACTCCCAGGAGAAATCTTTATATGTTCCTAACCAAATCGCTTGATACTTTTTTATTTCATTATAGTTTTAGTAATAAGCTGTAATTCAAAGCATAGTTCCCTCTAAGCTGAGCACTGAGCAATCGTTCACTTAAAAATCATCATCAACTGAGAGTTTTCCAAACCTGCCCAGAAGCTGAGAGGGAAAGAGTGAGAGGGAAGGAGAGAGAGAGGAAGAGAGGAAGAGAAACAGATAGAAAAAAGAGAGGAAGGAAAAGAGAAAGAAAAAGAATGGGAGTAAGGAAGAGAGAAAGAAAATCAAAATCTAGTTTGAAACTAGCTCAACTATTTAAGTGGCATTTTGATATTGATAGAGTTGCCCTATTATGAGCTCACTGTTATAGACACACAGTACAGTATTTTATTTTGAAATTCTCGGAGGCAAAACAGGGTGGGTTTTTGTTTGTTTGTTTGTTTATTTATTTATTTATTATTTCTGTGCCGCCGACTGCCGCTCAGACACTATACTTTTCCGCGCCCCCCCCCAAAAATTAGAGGGAACACTGATTCAAAGTCCACAAAGTCTCATTTTTTCTTTTTCACTCATTCTTAGTATCCAGCTTTCAGAGGTATATACAGTGAAGGGCTACCAAAAATTTTACTACCACACTGTGGGTGTGGCTTATGAAGGACACCTTGCATTTTCTTTCAACATCTTTCAGTGCAAATTGGGTGGAGCTCCATTTTTGCTACCCCATTGCATTCCCCCTCATCCGGGCAGCAGCCCACCCCTGGGTATATATTATAACTGGACAAGCTATTTCATATTTTGATTGTTGTTCTTGAAATGACATTTTCTTTCTGATCTTGTCTAAGGCATGAGTGCTGTCTTTGCTAGAATTAACTTCCTCTTTACTTCATACATACCATACATCTTTATCTCCCAAAACAAATGAACAAACAAAAATTACCAGTATTACCGTCAACTTCATGGCATCGGACCAGAATATCTCGGGGACCGCCTTCTGCCGCACAAATCCCAGCGACCGATTAGGTCCCACAGAGTTGGCCTTCTCCGGGTCCCATCGACTAAATAATGTCGTTTGGTGGGTCCCAGGGGAAGAGCCTTCTCTGTGGCAGCCCTGACCCTCTGGAACCAGCTCCCCCCTGAGATTAGAATCGCCCCCACCCTCCTTGCCTTTCGTAAACTCCTTAAAACCCACCTCTGCCGTCAGGCATGAGGGAATTGAGACATATCCCCCGGGCCTATACAATTCATGTATGGTATGTTTGTGTGTATGTCTGCTTTAATAACGGTTTTTTAAAAAATGTTTTTAAATTATTAGATTTGTTTTGAATTGTTTTATTGTTGTGAGCCGCTTGGAGTCTGCGGAGACGGGCAGCATACAAATCTAATAAATAAATAAATAAATAAATAAAATAAGCTATATATAAGAGTATACTATCTTTATCATAAGGAAAATTTAAGTCATTTATAGTCTTAGCCTCTACATCCAAAATAAGTGAGCAATCCCAATTTCTCATAATTTTTCTTTTCACAATGCAACATCTAAGTCATCTTTACTTTCCACTTATCAAAGCAGTATCATCTGCATATCACAAATTCTTCATGTTTTGGGCACCTTATTTTGACGCCAGATATCATTTCTTACAGTCCTGTTCCTTTCATTCCTATACATTAATCATATATGGGAATGGAATGCTTTCTTTCATATAAACTCTTTCATATACACCGTTCTCAGTGGTGTGATTCAGCTGGTTTGCACAAGTTTGGTGAAACTGATACCTAATTTTTTGCTGAGTTCGGTGAACTGGTTAGACATATTATGGAAAATCTATGTTTTCCGGAGCACATCTGGTTTTTGTTCAACTTACTTCTAGGAAGGAAAAAAATCCCTAAAGGTCCGAGCGGAGCAATAGAAACCTTTGATCGTGTCACTCAGATGAAAACTGTCTTAGGTGGCAGGGGCAAGGCCTTCACATAAGGCGGCACAGGCCAGTTTTAGCTCCTGGCACCCAGATGCCTTCATTTCCCCTAAGCATTTATTTGCCTACCCAATTTCCATTTCTGCCGCATTTCTTACCATTGTGTGCAGGGAAACTAAAATTTGTTTCCCTGCACATAATGGTAAATTTGTGGCACGCAAAAAAAGTTCAATCAATTCCAACTTCTTGTGAAAAAAAAAAGATCTCTCAAAGTTGGAATTGATTATATTTTTTTTAGTCCCACAAACCTGCAAACGATGGAGAGAAATACGATGGAGAAATGTGATGGACCTGAAAGTAGGCAAAGAAAATTTTGGAAGAAATGAGGGCTTCTCCACTGCATCTGGAAGGAGAGTCCAACATGGGTTATTACCAATCCTATTGGTAGAGACTGAGTTAGAATTTACATAATTATTAAGCACCGCCCCCATGCTGCTCCCATGAGCCCAGTTTTAAAAACTCAGTCCAAGGGTAGAGACCTACTGAGTTTTGCTCTAAGACTTAGAAGTAGAAATGTTTAAATGAATTGTTGTTTTTGACCTGTTTAATCCTGTGCTTTGTCTTTCAGATAAGAAGATTGCAGAGGAACTGAAGGAACGGGGTCCCTGCCCTCCGCGGGCAGCACCTCCAACGTTCCTCCTCGGGGTCTTGTATTCCCTCCGTGGGAACACCCCATAGAGGAGCACCCAGCCTGGGTTCCCTGACCTCTGTTGCCAGACCAGGGCTGCGAGGCAAAGGTGGGGGGGTCCGCCCCCCCATTGGAAGGCTCAAAGGCGCATTCCCCGAGCTCCTGGAAGAAGCGGAGCTGCGCCCATCAGTTGTTTGGCAGCCAGGAAAGCCGCCGCCGCCACCGCCGGAGAAGCCGATCGCGCAATCGCCATGGCCAGGGAGACCCTGCAGCCACCACAGCGCAGGAGGCGAGGAGAGGGCGGCGTGCACTTGGCCACAGAAGCAGCAGGCAGCCCAGGAACGTCCAGACAAGCCGAAAGCCGGGAGAAACGAGAAACAGCTTGGGCGGTGCCATTTTGGGGCCGCTATTGGCGCGATTCCCCGAGGCGCGGACCGGAAGAACTTCCGGCAGCTGTTGGGCGCGAGAAGGTCTCAGTCCCTCAGGGCGCAGGTGCAGAGCCTTATTGAGGCGAGCCGCCATTTTTTTGCAACGCTGACGAGGCGAAATCGAGGCTGCTTACCGGGACTCCTCTAAGATCACCAAAGATCCAAACAGAGTGAGTAGCAATGGAGGACCAACCGAGCAGCGACAAGGCCTCATCCCCGGCCAAGCCTAAAGATAAGCCCAAGGGGAAGGACAAGGAAAAGTCCAAGGCCTCTCGCTCACCTGCCTCGGCCTCCTCTCTCAGGGAGGCAGAGAAGCGAATCAAGGCCCTAGAAAAAAAGCTGGAGACGGCCTTGCATCCTTCACCTTCAGCAATTCCACTGACCCAGAGACAGGCCTTAACCCCAGATCCATTGACCCCACTATCACCCTTTGGCTGCTCTGGGGCCAGGTATGAGGGGGACTGGTCACCGGACCAACACTCCACAGCGGTACCCCCCGTGGCACCTTCACCAGCCACTTCGTGGACCAGGCCTGGGTCAACTGGATTTACCAGAAGAGACCCCCAGGGACCTTCAGCCACTTTTACCCCCACAGCAGCCGGGCTGAGGGAGCAGGCAAGCACATGGCAGGACATGCCACCAGACCTGCAGGAACTTATTGCAACCGTCTACTCCCAAGGTGTGGCAACTGAGGCCCACCAGTATGCTCCACAACCTCCACGAGCAGTTGCAAAGAATGTGTGGTCAGTACCGCCCCCCTCGGGATTAGGGTCCCTCTCAGAAGATCCATTGCTGGGACAGGACAGTGAGAAGGACTATGACCTATCTGAGGATGAGGCACCTCCAGATCAACCACCACCGGTAGGCCTGTTCAAGCCGACTCTGTTCAGGACTCTCTTATTTAAGGCTAAACAGGTAATGAACCTACCTGGAACGGCTAAAACAGCCAAGGAGGCGGGCAAGACCTCAGAGTCCTTACTTAGGGAACCCCAACCCGAGTCTGACCATTTTCCATCATCACACATATTTGTGGAAGGGGTCAAAAGACCGTGGCAACACCCAGCAGCAGCTCAAGGCCCGTCAAACCTAGAAAGACGGTTCTACACCTTTGATGAGGAGGTGGAAAAACTCCTCGAGTATCCGCCAATAGACCAGCCAGTCGTGACCTTAGTCTCCAGCGCATTGGTGCCTTCGGAGACAGGGGAAAGCCTGAAACCAGAGGAAAGGAGGGCGGAGACCCTCCTGAGGAAGGCCCATCAGATGGCAAGCTGGGGATTCAGGGCCGCGGCAGCAGCATCATTCATGAACAGAGCATCGATCCTGTGGCTGCAGGAGATGCAATCCCGGCTGGGACCAGAAGAGGGCAGGTTGCGTCAAGACCTGAGCAAACTTCAGGCGGCAGCGGAATTCTCGGCGGACGCTACGCTACATGCGGCAAAGTTTTCCAGCAGGGGAATGGCCACCGCATTATCGGCTCGACGCCTTCTGTGGCTGAAAAACTGGCCAGCAGACCTGAAATCTAAGTGGCGGCTAGCGTCAGCCCCCTTCCAGGGCTCGATGCTCTTTGGCGACATCCTGGACAAAGTCCTCATTGAGGACAAAGACAAACGGAAAGTGCTGCCCAAGTTGGGCAGGCATCAGTTCCCCCATGCCTGATGACAGAGGCGGGTTTTAAGGAGTTTACGAAAGGCAAGGAGGGTGGGGGCAATCCTAATATCTGGGGGGAGCTGGTTCCAGTGGGTCGGGGACATCACAGAGAAGGCTCTTCCCCTGGGTCCTGCCAGATGACATTGTTTAGTCGACGGAACCCGGAGAAGGCCAACTCTGTGGGACCTAGCCAACCGCTGGGATTCGTGCGGCAGAAGGCGGTCTCGCAGATATTCTGGTCCAGTGCCATGAAGAGCTTTATAGGTCATGACCAGCACTTTGAATTGTGACCGTAAACTGATCGGCAACCAATTCAGACTGCGGAGTGTTTGTGAAACATGGGCATACTTAGGGAAGCCCATGATTGCTCTTGCAGCTGCATTTTGCACGATCTGAAGTTTCCGAACATTCTTCAAAGATAGCCCCATGTTGAGAGCGTTACAGTAGTCGAACCTCGAGGTAGTGAGGGCATGAGTGACTGTGAAAAGTGACTCCCAGTCCAAATAGGGCCGCAACTGGTGCACCAGGCGAACCTGGGCAAACGCGCCTCTTGCCACAGCTGAAAGATGTTTCTCTAATGTGAGCTGTGGATCGAGGAGGACGCCCAAGTTGTGGACCCTCTCTGAGGGGGTCAGTAATTCCTTCCCCCCCAGGGTAATGGATGGACAGATGGAATTGTCCTTGGGAGGCAAAACCCACAGCCACTCCGTCTTATTGGGTTGAGTTTGAGTCTGTTGACACCCATCCAGACCCCAACAGCCTCCAGATACTGGCACATTACTTCCATTGCAGTGCAGCACCCAGGATCTACTTTGATAGTGGAGGTGGGATGTGCAATTTAGCAACTGGTTCGCCCAGGGTCAGGTTAGCCGTTGCAGAAGTCTCGTCCCATATGTGCAGCGCAGCTGGAGGACAGGGATGGGCCACGCCTCCCATGATGGCCATTCTGTTTATCCAAATTCAATTTTTACGGTAACTTATCATTATAAAGATGTCTCACAAGAATGACTAGATGTTATTTTATACTCATTCTTATTATGCTTTATACTGTGATCTACATAGTCAAGGACTTGCTGTAATTGATAAATGAAAGGTGAGCCTCCTCTGTTTTATCTATGCCTCTTCTGTCTCTGAGGTACATCTTATGTTAGGTATATGAATTTGTGCCTCTCCCCTTTTTCTAAAATGCCTGTTCATTTGATATTTAACAACAACAACAACAACAACAACAACAACAACAACAACAACAGAGCTCTTCTAGTTCAACCCTCTGCTTAGGCAGAAAACCCTACACTACTTCAGACTAATGGTTAGCCAACATCTGCATAAAAACTTCCAGTGTTGGAGCATTCACAACTTCTGGAGGCAAGCTGTTCCACTGATCAACCATTCTGACTGTCAGGAAATTTCTCCTTAGTTCTAAATTATTTCTCTCCTTGTTTAGTTTTCCACCATTGCTTCTTGTTCTACCCTCAGATGCTTTGGAAAATGTGGCAACCCATGAGATACTGGAACACTGCTATCATGTCTCCCCTGACCTTCTTTTTATTAAACTAGCCATACCCAGTTCCTGCAACCGTTCTTCATGTTTTTAGCCTCCAGTCCCCTAATCATCTTTGTTGCTCTTCTCTGCACTTTTTCTAGCGTTTCAATATCCTCTTTGCATTGTGGTGACCAAAATTGAATTGAGTATTCCAAGTGTGGCCTTACCATTTCTGTCAGTGTGTTGCTATTTTCTTCTTAGTGTGATGGAATGCAAACCTTGTCCTGAACAAGTGATTAAGGGGATTAGAGCAGTGGTCCCCAACATTTTTTCCACCAGGGACCAGTTTCAGCAAGACAATTTTTCTATGGCCCAGTGGGGGCGGAAAGGGGCGTGGTTGGGGTCGGGATTAAGCATGGGGGTGCTGGTCCTCCCCGCCCCTCTTTCCCGCCATCGTCCTGTGGCCGGCAGAACCTGCCTCCCAAGCCCTCTTGCCCAGCGGGAGCTAAGCGCTGGAGAGAGGGGGTCAGGCTGGCCCTCCTGCCTCCCCCTTGCCAAAAACGCAAAAGCGCCCCGTGGCAGAAGCCAAAAGAGGCTTGAGCCTCTCGGTCCTTCTCGCCCCTCTGTCCCATCCATCGTCCTGTGGCCGGCAGAACCTGCCTCCCGAGGCCTCTTGCCCGGCGGGAGGCGAAGCGCTGGAGGGAGGGGGTGGCGGCATGAGGGCCGGCAGCTGCTGACTCCACGGACCGGTGCAACATGCCCCGCGGCCCGGTACTGGTCCGCGGCCCGGTGGTTGGGGACCCCTGGATTAGAGTACAGGTAGTCTTCGCTTAATGCCCATTTGTTTAGTGAATATTTCCTTACAACAACAGTGCTGAAGGGGAACTTACAACGGGCTCTTACAGTTGCTGCTGCTAGTGTCCCTAACCACATGATTACAATTCCACCCATCACCATTTTTCATATCTTTTATCCTAACATGAGGCAATCCTTCTTGATTTTATATTTTGATTCTTGAACTTGTAAATTCAATTAATCTGATAATAGCAAAGGTAGTCTATATTCCACAGATGAGGAAGGTTTCTTAGATCAGAATCTAGTGCCATATAAGTACCTTATTTTAATTAGCCCATTCTTGTACAGTGGTACCTCTACCTACAAACGCCTCTACTTACGAGCTTTTCTAGATAAGAACCGGGTGTTCAAGATTTTATTGCCTCTTTTCAAGAACCATTTTCCACTTACAGACCCGAGCCTCCGAAACTGTAATTGGAAAAGGCAGGGAGAAGCCTCGGTGGGGCCTCTCCAGGAATCTCCTGGGATGAAACAGGGCTTCCACCCTCCTTATGGTTTCCCCAATCGCACACATTATTTGCTTTTACATTGATTCCTATGGGGAAAATTGCTTCTTCTTACAAACTTTTCTACTTAAGAACCTGGTCACGGAATGAATTAAGTTCATAAGTAGAGGTACCACTGTGTATTACATTAATGTTATTTTAAATGAAGAATATTTTTCAGGACATAAATTGTGAATACCTATATCTGAACCTAATCATTTTTGTTTCTTACTGAGAATTAGAACAAGTGAAGACCTTGGTATTTATTAGAAGAATAGCCAGCAAAGTTGAACACTATATTAGATAAAGGCTAAGGGAATGAAAAAAAACGAAAAGCAATATAGATTCCTGAAAATTATATTTTAACTAAGTGTGTTTTATGAATCCAGGCAACGAGATGTACAAACCATTTGTGGCTTAATATTTTGTGTGGACCTAGATAATTATGGCTTAGCAAACAAACTAAGCTAAATGTTACAGGTGGTATGACATAGTATGAGTCTTCGGAGAAGGGCGGCATACCAATCTAAATAATAATAATAATAATAATAATAATAATAATAATAATAATAATACGATCAGGAAATTGAATTAAATTTATTCATATTTCAAAAGGGATTGAGCTGTGTTAAGAAAAAGGGCCACAATGCAACTATTACATATAATTGTTATTAAAAGAGAAAAAATAGAAAATGTTTGATGTTTATTCTGTAAAAGTTTTATACATTTGAGTATTGAGTGTGGATGGCCTTAATGCAGCAAAAAAGGGATGCATTGTCGGTAGACCTGAATGAGTAGGCTAGGGAAAGATCATCCTGGGAAAAGTGTATGTGTTTGTTAAGAGTTGTTAAGAGTTGACATCTATTTGATGGCATGATGATGGTTTTAAAATACAACCTATACATATAGGTCTTTGCAGCTAGCTATACTTCTAGAGGTGATTGGATTCCTTGAAGGCATCACATTGCCTGCATTGGACATACATAATGCATGTCACCACATCTTGTGTGCATGTGTATATAAATGTTTTTATTTATTTATTTATTTATTTATTTATTTATTTATTTATTTATTTATTTTGTCCAATACATAATGAGGGTTTTAGTGGGTATACACATAATAAAATACATGATGAAGGTTATAGAGGAGATACTCATAGTAAAACATATTTAAGAAATAATAGAACAACGGTTTATCATCGGAAATGCTGGCCCAGGATGGAAGGTTGTCTGCTGTTGTTTGCTGTCGCTGCTGTGCCGTGTCTCCAACTGCAGAGCTCCGAGACTGAGGCCGGAGGCGCGCGGGTGACTGCAGCGCGACCAGCTGGGATGCGGAACCAGCTGGAACGTGGAAGATGGCGGCAGTGCCTGGCGCGGAGTTTTTAACACCGGAGGAAGAGAAGCGGCCGAGAAGGGACAGAGCGACTGCCAGGCTGAACCCCCCGACCCGGCCCGACAGATCGAATGGTGCCGAGACGGTGGGGGCCTGGGGGGTGCTGTAGGCACCGAAAAAAGATCGCAGCGTCAAAAGGTGATTGACTGAGACGCGGAAGATGGCGGAGGTGCCTGCGCAAGAATTGAGAAACACCGGAGGAGAAAGGAGGAAAGGAGGTGCTGAAAGAACGATGGAGCAACCTGTTGCCTGTGAAGGATAATTGCAAGCGGGGTATATTTGGGATAACAACTCCCCCCCCCCATAACCGCCCCCTTCCTGCATGGCGCCAGCGGGTGAGAGCGGCTGGTGCCAGGGGAGGGTTGGGTGGGATGGGAGGACTGCATGGACGGTTGGACCTTCTGGACGATAAAATCACGAAAGAGAAATGAGAAAGATAGAACTGGTTGCTTGGGAATTGGGACATTGCTAATATGAACTTGCAAATGACTATCATTGTCTGTTTCCCCCCCCCCTCCTGACTTCCATGCACTTTATTGAAGATCCACGCCCCCTAGTGGACCGGCTGGGGAAAAAACAGCAGCTTTTTAAGACCTTTTTAAAGTCCTTTTAAGATCTAAGACTTATTGAAGCCATACAAAGACACTTCACCTGGACCGACTGATCAACCGATGATTAACTAATAACTAGTATTAAGATCTGATTTTTACTATTTTTACCATTTTTATCATTTTATACTACTAATTATTAATTCTGTGAATTTTTTATTCTATTTATATGTATCTATATTGTGCCACTTTTTATTAGCATTTTTACCTATTACTAATTTAATCCTTTTTTAATATTGGGAGGGTTCGCTAATTAATGGATGATTGGAATAGAGTTAATCTTGTGCATGGAATGAATGAGTGGTATGAGTGTGATGGTTGGGGTGGGTGGGAGTACGGTATGGATGAGATGATTGTGAGTAGTATGAATGATAGGTTTGGCCCACCTGACGCTTGGGAGACAGGAGAGGAAGAGGCACCGATCTCTGGGGTGGCAGAGGGCCGGAATATCCCTGTGTTGCTGGGGAGAGGCAGATATGGTGGGGGCCACAGAGTTAGCCATTCCAGGGGAACAAGAGACCGTTGCTTAATAATGGTCCCTTGTTCCGGCTCTGTGAGCCCAATCTTGGGTACTGGTGATGAGTGTAACTCTGGCCCTGGGCTCAGGTTGCTGCTGCTCAATGCCAGGTCGGTGGTAAATAAAGCTCTCCTCATCCGGGATCTGATCCTGGATGAGGAGGCCGACCTGGCTTGTATTACTGAAACCTGGCTGGGCCCAGAGGGAGGTGTCCCGCTCTCTGAAATCTGCCCAGCCGGGTTTCAGATATGGCATCAACCTCGACCCCAGGGAAGGGGGGGAGGAGTGGCTATTATAGCCAGGGAGAGCCTTTGCCTGCGTAGACTCATTGCTCCGGAAATTGCAGGTTGCGAGTCTCTCTTGCTGAAGTTGGACTTAGGGGTTCAGGTGGGCTTATTTCTCACGTACCTGCCTCCCAGCTGCGTGTCAAAAGCCCTGCCTGTGCTACTCGAGGAGGTAGCCGGGTTGGCAGTGGAGTTCCCCGGACTCATTGTCCTGGGGGACTTCAACCTGCCGTCACTCGGCGAAACCTCTGGGTTGGCACAGGAGTTCATGGCCACCATGACAGCCATGGACCTGACTCAAGTAGTACATTGTCCGACTCACGAGGGAGGGCACGCACCTGACATGGTATTCCTTTCCGAGCAATTGAGCAATGGTCCGAGACTAAGGGGCTTAGAAGCGTTGCCTTTGTCATGGTCAGACCATTTTCTGCTACGGCTTGACTTCCTGGCTCCAATCCTTCCCCGCAGGGAGGCGGAACCAATGAAGATGTTCCGCCCCAGACGCCTGATGGACCCTGAGGGCTTTCAGACGGCACTTGGGGTTATTCCAGAGACACTCGTCCACAGTTCGGCGGAGTCCCTTGCTGAGGCCTGGAACAGGGCTGCGGCAGGGCCTCTTGACCGGATTGCGCCTTTGCGACCTCTCCGCGGTGCTAGACCCCGTAGAGCCCCATGGTTCAACGAGGAGCTCCGGGAGTTGAAACGCCAAAAGAGACGTCTAGAGAAGCGATGGAGGAAGAGTAGGTCCGAATCTGATCGAACACTTGTAAGAGCTTTTATTAAGACTTACAAAGTGGCGCTCAAGGTGGCAAGATGCGCGTACCATGCCGCCTTGATTGCATCAGCGGAATCCCGCCCGGCTGCTCTGTTTAGGGTGACCCGCTCCCTTCTTAATCAGGGGGGAGTTGGGGAGCCCTTGCAGAGTAGTGCCGAGGAGTTTAACACGTTTTTCGCTGATAAAGTCACTCAGATCCGGGCCGACCTCGATTCCAATTGTAAAACAGAGTTGACTGACAACGAGTCAGTCGAGGTGACTGGGGCACGTACTTGTCCACCTGTCTGGGAAGAGTTTGATCTGGTGACACCTGATGAAGTGGACAAGGCCATCGGAGCTGTGAGTTCTGCCACCTGTTTACTGGATCCATGTCCCTCCTGGTTGGTCTCGGCCAGCAGGGAGGTGACACGGAGCTGGGCCCAGGAGATTACCAACGCTTCCTTGGGGAGGGGAGTCTTTCCAACACTCTATAAAGAAGTGCTCGTGCGCCCCCTCCTCAAGAAGCCCTCCCTGGATCCAGCCGTACTTAATAACTATCGTCCAGTCTCCAACCTTCCCTTTATGGGGAAGGTTGTCGAGAAGGTGGTGGCACTCCAGCTCCAGCGGTCCTTGGAAGAAGCCGATTATCTAGGTCCCCGACAGTCAGGTTTCAGGCCCGGTTACAGCACGGAAACCGCTTTGGTCGCGTTGATGGATGACCTCTGGCGGGCCCGGGACAGGGGTTTATCCTCTGTCCTGGTGCTCCTCGATCTCTCAGCGGCTTTCGATACCATCGACCATGGTATCCTTCTGCACCGGTTGGAGGGGTTGGGAGTGGGAGGCACTGTCCTCCAGTGGTTCTCCTCCTACCTCTCTGACCGATCGCAGTCGGTGTTAGTGGGGGGTCAGAGGTCGGCTCCGAGGTCTCTCCCTTGTGGGGTGCCTCAGGGGTCGGTCCTCTCCCCCTTGCTATTTAACATCTACATGAAACCGCTGGGTGAGATCATCCAAGGACATGGGGTGAGGTATCATCAATATGCCGATGATACCCAGCTTTACATCTCCACCCCATGCCCAGTCAATGAAGCGGTGGAAGTGATGTGCCGGTGCCTGGAGGCTGTTAGGGCCTGGATGGGTGTCAACAGACTCAAACTCAACCCGGATAAGACGGAGTGGCTGTGGGTTCTGCCTCCCAAGGACAATCCCATCTGTCCGTCCATCACCCTGGGGGGGAATTATTGACCCCCTCAGAGAGGGTCCGCAACTTGGGCGTCCTCCTTGACCCACAGCTTACATTTAGAAAACTATCTCTCAGCTGTGGCGAGGGGGGCGTTTGCCCAGGTTCGCCTGGTGCACCAGTTGCGGCCCTATCTGGACCGGGACTCATTGCTCACAGTCACTCATGCCCTCATCACCTCGAGGTTCGACTACTGTAATGCTCTCTACATGGGGCTACCTTTGAAAAGTGTTCGGAAACGTCAGATCGTGCAGAATGCAGCTGCGAGAGCAGTCATGGGCTTACCTAGGTATGCCCATGTCTCACCATCACTCCGCAGTCTGCATTGGCTGCCGATCAATTTCTCGTTCACAATTCAAAGTGTTGGTTATGACCTTTAAAGCCCTTCATGGCATCGGACCAGAATATCTCCGAGACCGCCTTCTGCCGCACGAATCCCAGTGACCGATTAGGTCCCACAGAGTGGGCCTTCTCCGGGTCCCGTCAACTAAACAATGCCGGTTGGCGGGTCCCAGGGGAAGAACCTTCTCTGTGGCGGCACCGGCTCTCTGGAACCAACTCCCCCTGGAGATTAGAACTGCCCCTACTCTTCCTGCCTTCCGAAAACTCCTTAAGACCCACCTTTGCCGTCAGGCATGGGGAAACTAAACATCTCCCCTGGGCACGTTAATTTATACATGGTATGCTTGTGAGTGTGTTTGCTATTACATGGGGTTTTTCTTAAATCGTTAAATATTTTAATTAGTTGCATTGTTGTGACTGTTTTACTTGTTGTGAGCCGCCCCGAGTCTTCGGAGAGGGGCGGCATACAAGTCCAACTAATAAATAAATAAATAAATAAATAAAGATATAGTAATAGAACATATCAATGAAAGAACAGAAGAAGAGATATAGGAATAGAAGAACGGAATAGGCGATATAGGAAGGAGAGCGTTGTATTGTTTAGCAGCAAACCTGATTCTGACAATACCAATCTGAACACAATTATGTCCTAATGCATTCAGTAGGGTTGTTAGGCAGGGAACATTTTATGCAGAAATACTTTCTGAACATTTTGTAAATAGGTTTATTTCTGCCAAGTAAAGGACAAAGCAACTGCAAAACAAAAAGGCATACACTAGCATTTAAAAAATACAATCTATATGATTCACAATAGCATGTATTATAAGTTTTCTTATGCAGAAAATCCCATGAGGTTATAGGCAAGCTGTACTGATGATATTTCATGTTTTGTGAGTTTGGAGCTTTTAAAAGATACGATTTAACTCAACCTCCCTCCCACAATTTTAAATTTCATCTAAAAAAAATGGGGACACCCAGCTGAATTGGACTGAAAACGAAACTTTACTTGACAAATCGGGGAATTCAACAGAATTATTGTTTCTTCAGAATGTTCCGATAACAATGCATTTACAGTACTGTCTTACTGGACCCTCATTTCCGTTCCCAGATCTGAGCTGCAGGCATTTGGATGGCCACTTGATGGCAGCAAAAACAAAAACAGAATGGCTCCAACCTTTCGGACGGGCATTTCTGTTTCTCCAGCGTGGATCCGTTGTCACTCGTTTACAAGCTGAGAAAGTAAACGGAACTTCGATTTAGGATGAATGGGAAGTGTTGGCCTGAGCAAATTAGGGGCTCAATAAGGGATGGTACTATGCTTCCTTAATAAAAATCATGCTGGCCAACTTTTGCGGCTCGCCAATGTTTCACATGGAGCCTCGTTATTTGATTCTTCTATAGAGCAGCGCTTTTCAACTCGGAACCTTAAAATACGAGGACTTCACCTCCTGGAATTCTGGGAGTTGAAGTCCACACATCTTAAAAGGGTGAGGCTGAGAAACACTAAATATAGAACGGTTGAGTTTAAAGTGATTAGGGTGTCTAAACTCAAACGCGGCTCACTAGCGCCACCGAAGGGAAAGCATGGGAAGTTGTGCGCGATGTTAGAAAGCGGCTTGTGCATTGGGGAAAATTAAAGTAAGCATTTTTTTGTCGTTCATTTAACAAAGTGTAGCTTGCTTATGGGGTGAAAGAGAAATGAGTGGGGAAGAAAAGAGTTACCTTGCATAGTTTGTTTCAATAATACTTGTTCAAACATATTAAAACTTTATAATATAAATTTTATAATATAAATATTATACAGAAAGAAAACATTCAGATAATTATGGACTTCTTTATTTGTTTCTATAGCTGTGGCACCTGGCAGGTAGGTCCCAATTTCTTCTGCATTTTAAAGGACTTTAAAATGTTTTTTTTTAAATAGATTTTTTAATTTTTTAAAATATACATCAATATCAATACATGGACAGTGTGCCCCCTGGATCTAATTCATTTTGATACAATAATGATAATCATAATAATTGTTATATTAATCAAGCTTATATAATCCTTTTGGTAGTTTTCAGTATTTAATACCATTTTTACACTCTAGTCTTTCCCATCAAATTGTTACTTATATATTCCTTACTCTCATAGTAGGATCTCCAGTAATCATAAAGTAACTAGTTATAAAACAGTAAATGTCACAATAATCCTCCAGATGGATGTTATTTTTCTTTTCAAAGAGTTTTTCTAAACTTGTAGGAGTCTGGTATATTCCATTCACCAGTAGATGGCACCCTCAAATTAGATTTTAGCATTGTTTCAAATCTTATAGATATAATTAATCCGAATTTAATTGTTTATGGCAACAAAATCCACTATTCAAGTAATTTCAAAGCAGATAGTCCAGCATGCCTTTCCAAAACAACGCCCACCCAATTTAAAAGTCCAGATTTTCTATGTTTTAAAAAGTTTTTTGCTTTTCTCCCCTTTGTTCTTTTCTTTTGGACCTAGGATTTTTCTCTATGGTATTTCACTGCTTTAAAAAATAGTTCTGAGAGTCTCTTTTTCTGGATTTTCCTCTTTCGTTGTTTCTTTAAAGTTAGGACCTAAATAAAAAGGAATCTTTTTCACCTGCTCTTTTGTGAAGGTGCTCTTGGTTGTTGCTTAAGCAACAACAATTTTCAAACATTCTAGTCTAGATTAGCAGCTCTGAGTCCTCGGAGAGGGGCGGCATATAAATCTAATAAATTATTATTATTATTATTATTATTATTATTATTATTATTATTATTACTACTATTATTATTGTTGTTGTCATTGTCATTGTTGTTATTTAAGATAACTTCAAACATCCCATTCTAGATTATTGTGGTTGTCAATGGGAACTACTTGGTACTCAGTCTTTATTGTGATTACTGCAAACCATGTTTGCTTCTTCCATTGCTTATTGCCTTTCCTACTCATGGAAGAAAGGAAAGCTTCACTAGATGGCTCTTGTGTTGAACAGTCTAGTAGCATTCAACTTTTCCTTTCAGGAATTGATTCCTTCTTTTTATCCCCATACTTTATAAATCTCATTCCACATGAATGCCTTCAATGCCTTGCCCATTATCTTCTTACCACTCAAGCAGATCCTTTCCTTTTTCCCCCCAGCAGAAGGGGTATAAGGTCTGTCTGTCCGTCCGTCCGTCCGTCCATCCATCCATCCAATCTAGGAGACTCTTTATATTGTACCAGTCCCAATCACTTTAAATAGTTTTAGATCCCTATCATCCAGCTAGTATATAAAATTGCAAAGTTATCAACTCCTTGATAACTTTTCCCAGAAATAGGTATCTGAGATTGGTGTATAATTGCACATATCCCTCTCACAAAGAATCATTGATAACCTCTCTTAATCATTGTGATTAATTTAATTTAATCAGCCACAAGACTTAAAAGTGAAGTATGTAATACACCCTGTCAAAATCTCCCAGATCTAGAGAATGGAAAGCATCCAAAATAATGGAAAAATCAGGGTTAAGTTCATTTTATCCCCTCTAAGACTAGAACTCAAGGCAGATCTAATCTCATTGATCTTTTACTTGTTTTCTACCTGGTTGTGATAATAAAACAAAGAATGAGAATAAATTTTCTCAAAGAGGGGAAATAAAAAATAAATTTCAACCATCTGTGTTGGGCCTGGTGCATACTCTGTTTAGAAATAATCTTGTTTCCAGAGAGGTCATTTCTGAACTTTATTGGTATATTGAATGAGGCTTCGTTACAGAATAGTATTGTATGAAAATGTCATAAAGGTACAGTATTTGAACTAGAGATCAGGACACAAATAAAACATTAGCACAGTTTGCAAATTAGTTTATTGACAAATGTAGTACCAATGATGAAACAGAAAAGCTTAAAGAGCAATGGAGTTATAAGCCCCTTTTACAACTTTTGTAAAGTATTTTTAAAAAATTGATGGTTATATCTATAAGTAGCCTATTAATAGGATATAGCGCTAATAAGGATACCTTACTGATTGGGTTAATTAATATGTATTGAAATATATAACAAGGCATATAAAGAATGAGAGAATGTTTTTGAAATTGTTAATTCACCATAGCCATTATCTAAAAATCTTAAATTTCCAGCACTAACTGTTTATTTCCTTGTGGCTAGACTTGAAATCTTACAATTAACATGTTTATTCATCTTGTTAGCCCCTGACCTATTACATTCTCTCTCTGTGTTGCAGAATTTCTAGGGCTTAACTGCATTTTGAATTAGCAAAGCAAGATGTGGTGTTTAGAATCCTGATCCATACCCATCAAATTTTCTCCTATACTTTGTCCTCTGTTTAATGTGTGTAAGAAGATTGTCTTTGTATCTCAGAATGGGAAAAGCTGAAGATTTATAAGGAGATTCATTTTTGTCATGTGATGAGAATTTCCTTTATCCCTTTATTGTCCACAATTGTTTCTCGGCAATTTTACAGCCATGATCAGGGAACTCTAGTTAAGGTGAAACATTGCGTGATATGTACTCTATGGACTGTGGAAGAAGAATAGAATATACCTGTGATTAATAGATCAAGGCTTTGATTACTACAATTTCATCTTAAGCATTGAACAGGAAGGAATCAGGGGCAGCATTATTTTCTTCCTAAAATAGTATGAAAGAGGCTTCCCTTCTTTAACTCAGTTTTTTGAAAACCAGCCTTGCGGAGGAGCACATTAAACTCATTTGCTGACCGTTCTTTCCCTTCAGTGATGACCAATGTTCCCAAGGAGTAGAAGTGGGCCATTAAAGGCCCCCTTTTGTCTTCATCCAGAAGCATTTCCACTATTAAGACACCACCACCTGTTTCAAAATATATTTTTCAGTTATTCAGAGATGAGAAAATGCTACTACAGCCCAATATACTTTTTCATAATGCTTCGAAAATACCTCAATTAATATTATGAATCTTTCATTTCAAATGGTGTTTTTCTATACAGCTTCCACTCACCACATACAAAATAACAGAATAACAGAGTTGGAAAGGACCTTGGAAGTCTTCTAATCCAACCTCCTACTCAGGTGGGAAGCCTTAGACCAGTTCAGACAAATGGTTCTCCAATTTCTTCTTTAAAACTTCCAATTTTGGAGCATTCACAAGTTCTAGAGGCACGTTGTTCCATTAATTTGTCAGGAAATTTCTCCTTAGTTCTGGGTTGTTTCTCTCCTTGATTAATTTCTATCCATTGCTTCTTGTCCTACCCTCAGGTGCTTTAGGGAATAGTTCTTCTTTGTGGCAACCTTTTAAATATTGCAACATTACTATCATGTCACCCTACTCCTTCTTTCTTTAGACATATCCAATCCCAGCAGCTGTCCTTTATATATTTTAGCCTCCAGTCCCCAATCATCTTTGCTGATCTTCTCAGGACTCTTTCTAGTCTCAGCATTTTAAAATATATATTGTGGTGACCAAAACTGGTCTTATGGTCTTACCAAGACATTTTAAAAATGGTCTTACCAAGACTTTTTAAAGTACAGTGATACCTTGTCTTACGAACCCCTCTTCATACAAACTTTTTGTGATACAAACCCGGAGTTTAAGATTTTTTTGCCTCTTCTTCTGAACTATTTTTCACCTTACAAACCCGAGCTGCTGCCACTGGGATGCCCCGCCTCCGGACTTCTGTTGTCAGCAAAAGCGCTGGGATTTCCCTGAGCCTCTCCTTGCTGGGAATCCACACCTCTGGACCTCCGTTGCCACCCAAAGCGCCAGTTCTTGCATTGCTGGGATTTCCCTGAGCCTCCCCTCGCTGGCATTTCCTTCATTTTTGCCAGTGCTGCTTTGAATCCCAGTGAGGGGAGGCTCAGAGAAATCCCAGCAATGCAAGAACAGGCACTTCGTCTGTCAACCGAAGTCCGGAGGTGGGGTTTCCCAGCGAGGGGAGGCTCAGAGAAATCCCAGCACAACAGAAGTCCAGAGGTGGGGTTTCCCAGAGAGGGGAGACTCAGGGAAATCCCAGCACAATGGAAGTCCAGAGGTGGGGTTTCCCAGTGAGGGGAGATTCAGGGAAATCCCAGCAATGCAAGAATGGGCAATTCGGCTGGCAATGGAAGTCCGGAGGTGGGGATTCCAAACGGCGCAAGGCAAAAGGGGTAACTTTTGGGATGGGGTTGCATGCATTATTTGCTTTAACATTGATTCCTATGGGGAAAATTGCTTAGTCTTACGAACTTTTCTACTTATGAACCTGGTCATGGAACGAATTAAGTTCGTAAGATGAGGTATCACTGTAGTATTAATACTTCACATGATTTTGATTCTGTCCATCTATTAATACAACCTAGGACCATAGTTCCCTCTAAGCTGCGCAGTGCGCTATGGCGCAGAGGTTTTTACCTCTCAGCCCGGGAAATTTCAAATTCAGCGCAGAGGACCGACCTCCACACTGGAATTTCAAATGAGAAGTGTTGCTGCTCTACAAACATAGGGCAGCAACAGTTCCTTAAGGAAAGGCGGGAAACAAAAGGGCCAATTGCAGGCCTGCTTTCTTCCCCGCCCCTTAAATCCCGGATTTTCTCCTCCCCGCCCCCCGGCAGCCAAACATTGTTTAGCAGCTGGTGAGTAAGGTAAGAAAATCGTCTTGGGGGGGGGGCTGGGTCTGGCAGTGCAGCTTGCTGCCGGGCCTCTCCTCTAACCATCCGTGGGGTGGGGCACTGGGGTTGGGGGCCACGACCGGTGGCCGTGGAAAGTTAACAGGCCTAGTGGTGCAGCCAGCGCTAGGCCTCTAAGCGTCTGTGGGGGGGGGGGCGACCACGGGCTGTCAAAAGGCAAGCGGCCTAGCCTCTTGCTGCCTGTGGAGGGGGGCGCCGATGCTGAAAGGCAAACAGTGCGCCCCGTCACTGAGGCTTTTGTTGCTCGTGGAGAGGGGGCGCCGATGTCAAAAGGCAAATGGCACGCTCTGTCGTTGAGGCTTTTGCTGCTCCTGGAGGGGTGGGCACTGATGCCGAAAGCCTCAGTGACGTTTGGCTGCCGGGGGGTGGGGAGGAGAAAATCCACCCCCCCTCCAGGAGCAGCAAAAGCCGAAGCGGCGGGGTGCGCCATTTGCCTTTCGGCATCAGCGCCACCCCTCCACGAGCAGCAAAAGCCTCAGCGATGGGGCGCCCCGTTTGCCTTTCGGCTCCATCGCTGAGGCTTTTGCTGCTCGTGGAGGGGAGAGCGCCGATGCTGAAAGCCTCAGCGACGTTTGGCTGCCGGAGGGGCGGGGTGGAGTAAATCCTCCCCCCCTCCAGGAGCAGCAAAAGCCTCAGCGACGGATCGCGCCGTTTGCCTTTCGGCTCCGTCGCTTAGGCTTTTGCTGCTCGTGGAGGGGGGGGTTGGCGGTGCCGATACCAAATGCTTTCCCTCCACGGTGGGGGGTGCAGGGCAGGCGCAGGCAGCCCCAGGAGACAAAGAGGGAATGAGAGAAAGGAAAGAGACAGAAAGGGAGGGAGAGAAAGAAAGAAAGAGTGAGAGATAGAAAGGATAGAGAGACAGAGGGAATGAGAGAAAGGAAAGAGACAGAAAGGGAGGGAGAGAAGGAAAGAGTGAGAGATAGAAAGGATAGAGAGAAAGAGGGAATGAGAGAAAGGAAAGAGACAGAAAGGGAGGGAGAGAAGGAAAATTGAGAGATAGAAAGGATAGAGAGAAAGAGGGAATGAGAGAAAAGAAAGAGAGAAAAAGGGAGGGAGGGAAGGAAAGAGTGAGAGATAGAAAGGATAGAGAGAAAGAGGGAATGAGAGAAAGGAGAGAAAAGGGGAGGGAGAGAAGGAAAGAGTGAGAGATAGAAAGGATAGAGAGAAAGAGGGGATGAGAGAAAGGAAAGAGAGAAAAAGGGAGGGAGAGAAGGAAAGAGTGAGAGATAGAAAGGATAGAGAGAAAGAGGGAATGAGAGAAAAGAAAGAGACAGAAAGGGAGGGAGAGAAGGAAAGAGTGAGAGATAGAAAGGATAGAGAGAAAGAGGTAATGAGAGAAAGGAAAGAGAGAAGGAGAGAGAGAAGGAAAGAGTGAGAGATAGAAAGGATAGAGAGAAAGAGGGAATGAGAGAAAGGAAAGAGACAGAAAGGGAGGGAGAGAAGGAAAATTGAGAGATAGAAAGGATAGAGAGAAAGAGAATGAGAGAAAGGAAATAGAGAAAAAGGGAGGGAGAGAAGGAAAGAGTGAGAGATAGAAAGGATAGAGAGAAAGAGGGAATGAGAAAAAGGAAAGAGTCAGAAAAGGAGGGAGATAAAGAAAGAGTGAGAGATAGAAATGATAGAAAGAGGGAATGAGAAAAAGGAAAGAGACAAAAAAGAAGGGAGATAAAGAAAGAGTGAGAGATAGAAATGATAGAAAGGGAATGAGAAAAATGAAAGAGACAGAAAAGGAGGGAGATAAAGAAAGAGTGAGAGATAGAAATGATAGAAAGAGGGAATGAGAGAAAGAGGAAATGAAGGAGGGAGGGGAAGAAAGTGAGTGATAGAAAGGATAGAAAGAGGGAGGGAGAGAAAGGAAAGAGAGATGAGAGAGGAAGGAGGAGAGAGAAAGAGAGAGAGAAGGGGGAGCGAATTATGGATGTCAGAACTCACGCATGCGTAATAGCGTGCACCCACACTTATTTATTTATTCATTTAGAGTTTTATGCCGCCCAGTCCCGAAGGGACTGCCGCTCAGACACTATACTTTTCCGCCCACACCGGAAAAAAATTAGAGGGAACACTGCCTAGGACTGCATTGACTCTTTTGGCAGCTGTGGCACACTGCTGGCTCATTTTTAAGTCATAGTGGACTTATATTGTCCACTAGAATGCCAAGATCCTTTTCAGAATTACTACTCTTGCAGTTTTCCAAAACTATCTTGTTAATTAAGAGTTGATATTTTGTTGTTTTACTTTTGGGGCAATTTTCTTTCTGCTCAGGTGGGAAGTGCTTGTTTTGCCTAGATGCTGTTGGGCTGCATGAACTACAACCCCAGTTAGCAATCTGAAATTTGTTGGTAATTACAGGTAATTGGCTTGTTTTTATATTCTTCCACCATTACTAATAACAGGCTATTACTTATCAACACAGTCATTTTTACAAACTTAGAAAGATTGCTGAACCGAGGTGGCGCAGTGGGTAGAGTGCAGTACTGCAGGTCATTAAATCTGACTGCTAGATCTGCAGGTCAGCGGTTCAAATCTCATCACCGCCTCAAGGCTGACTCAGCTTTCTATCCTTCCGAGCTGGGTAAAATGAGGACCCGGATTGTGGGGGAAATATAGTGGCTCTGTTATAAAGTGTTATTGCTAACATGTTGTAAGCCGCCCTGAATCTAAGGAGAAGGGCGGCATTAAAAATTGAATAAAATAAATAAATATATTGAATAATCTTTATCTGCCATGGAAGATATATAGTAGATTATGCATGTGCTCAGGTTAAACGTAAATGCTGTTTTATGGCTGGCTAAACTCGGATTTCCTAACACACTGCTCAAATGCTCCACAGTTGTTTTATTGCTATTGAAACAGATATCAATTATAGTGACCCACATATCAATCTACTGCAGTGGAGAAAGCAGCAATAGAGAAATAGCACATTAAGTAATGAGTTAAATGGAAGTAAAGATGTGGCTTAAGTGGCAAATAAATGTACATTTGCATTTCCGAGTTATTATTCTTTTTGCAGATATTGAGAATTAAGAGTATTTGCACTGGACAGCAAGGGGAGAGATTTGGGGTTAGTTCCAGGATTATTAGGTTTGAACAGTTTGAACTGGCACTAAAATGCCAGTTCAAGGCTCAAAAAAGTTGGATCATGAATTTAAAATTATACTAGATTTCAGGAAGCTGAAAACCTGAGCCATATATGAACTCTGCCAGTTTTCTAGCTGATTTAATTTCCGTGATTAAAAAGCACCTACCAGGTTTGCAGGCCTGGTACACTTTGCGTAACATCTGGAAACATTTCTCGTCTGACCAGTCAAGCAGAGTCCTAGCAAAAATGTACAGGTCCGCTTCAGGAAAAGGGTCTTTTAAAAAATCACCTACAAAACATAAGTAAAACCTCATAAAGCACCATGTCTTCCAAATTATTCTGACAGAATAATCTGTTCTTCCTTTCTAAATCACAGCATCCTAATCCAGTCTGCCCTTCTGCCTACTAAAACTTCTTTTGCTTAGAAAGACTTGAGTTCAACCCATTTGGAAGATTGTATCACTTTTACCTGCATGGAAAGTGATCCGGGAGTCTTCTGAAGGCAAACAATGGTCCTTGAAGGCTTCCTCTAGTTTAGGAAGGTCAAAAATGGTCACAGTACATTTTGGGTAGAGTGAAATCAATTCCTTAGCTAAGCCACCAGTGTTTCCTTAAAGAAAGAACAAAATGTAATTCAGTAACTGCAAAACAAACTTTTGTACATGTCCAACTTTTTAAACTGAAGCTACCTGCCTATTATTTCTTTATAGCTGCACATCAGATTAATTGGATTTAATCTAAATCTGCACATCAGATTAATTGGATTTAATTTAAAATAATTTTTAAAAATCAGTCAAACATCTTTCAAACTTGATATGATCTTCATATCATGGTAAATAAATACTAACAGGGGAAAAGGAACAGAGATTGAGCCGATTGTTTCTCAATTTTCATATTGAGAATTCCAAACTATGAAAATTTCTTAGGATAGATGCACTGCATATTCACAATGTCCAGAGAAATGATATTTGATACAAATTGAGCAGGAAGAAAAGCCTGAACATCATCTCAAAGGCCACCAAGTCCTGTAATATCTTCAGTCATGTTTTTTTGCACTCCCAAATGCTCCCCAAAGAAATCCAGTTTTTGGGTCCTTTGTTCATAAGCCTGCTATTCTCTGATTTCAGTTCCTTCCACCTTGGCTAGCACTGCAAAAAGGCAGGAGAAGACTGTTTTCCAAACTGTCTTCTCTTTTTAAACAACTTGGGCCAATTTCTCCACTGATTAGTATCAATTCAAAGTCAATAGTTAACCCACTTTAAAATGGTGGTATTTGCCAAAATTTGGTATTAATATCCCATAGTTATAAGGCAGCGATGGCGAACCTTTTTCCCTTGGGTGCCAAAGGCATGTGTGTATACACTAAAGTGCCTGCACGAGTGCCCACACCCATAGTTCAATGCCTGAGAAGGGCGAAAATTGCCTCCCCTGCCGCTCCTCCCCCAAGACCCTCTGGAGGCCAGAAACAGCCTGTTTCCCAACTTCTAGTGGGCCCAGTAGGTCCATTTTTCATCCTGCCCAGCCTCCAGAGGCTTCCCTGAAGCCTGCGGAGGGCAAAAATGTCATCCCCCATCCCCCCATAGGCCCTCTGGAAGGCAAAATGCCCTCCCAAAGCCTTCGTGTGAGCCAAAAATCAGCTGCCCGGGATGCACATGCGTGCCGGAGCTGACCTAAGGCAACGGCTCACGTGCCGGCAGATATGGCTCCATGTGCCATCTGTGGTACCTGTGCCATAGGTTCGCCATGACTGCTATAAGGTTTTTCCCTTTTCTAATTACAGATGAATGGATTTGTAAAAGAAGCTAAGAACTCAATCAGTCCATTTGCCCAACACATGAAGAAGATGGGTGAGCGCTGTCTGTACTTACCACCCATATCACAAATGAGTGGGAACTGGGACAGGTCAAAGGCAGAAAGCACTTCTTTTCCTAGGACAGGCCAGAGCTCATTCAAAAAACTGGATGAGGTTTGTAACTCTTCCTTTGATCTAGAATTAAAATAAAAACCACAAAATAAACATATCTAAATATAAACGGCTATTGTTATTGTTTTTTATATATCTGTTTATGTTTCAATGGAAAGGAATTTTTTGACATAATGAATTTGGAAGCTTCTCTATGTGATACATGAAACAGTCCTGCCATTTCAATGCACAACATTATAATGTTCTTGAAACAATTCATATAGTTGCAGAATAGTGCTTTGTGTATCAAAAAGAAATGCCTGATCTATTAGACTTGTCCCAACAATAGCCAGTGCCATAAAAGACAGGTTGAATATGATGATAATGATGGGTCAAAAGCATATGACAGAGCTATGGACTCCTCCCCCAAGATGACATACTTCTTTTTCTCCTGCCAATGAACAGCTGATCCGAACTCCCCCCCCGCCCCCCCAAAAGCTGGTTATTTGGTGGCTTTGCTCTCTGTTTTTTGAAGGACAGACTAAGAAAGACCCAAGAAGACCTTCAGACAGGGTTGGGTTCCTCCCAGTTTGGACTGGTTCGCCCGAATCGGTACCAACTTGCTGATAATGTCATAATGACATCACCAAAACAGAATGGTTGGTTCTGGCACCATCTTTTTTTTTAAAAAAAATTAATATTATTTATTTTTTATTTTTACTTCTGAGCATGTGCAGAAGCTTAGTTCCAACACTGCATGTGGTCGCCATTTTTTTCCTGACTTTGCTTTTTTCCTTCGGATTTTTTGTTACCTGCCCATGCAGGTAAGTTGGAACCCACCTCCGCCTTCAAGTGATCATACACCTTTGAAGAAGAAGGTATGGTCAAAATTCTTAATTTTGGAAGGCTTGGTCTCTCAATTCCTTCCAGCTGTTCATTTTTCTCAAGCAAGTCTGAGTTTTAATTGTTCTTTTTAAAGCTTTACTATGATTTATGACTAGTTGATTTCTAACCTATTTTATTACCCCTTGCTGGACTTTTTTTGTCGTTTCAGTATTTACTATTAAATTCCAAATTACTTTCATTTTAGCTGTAAAGAGGTTTGTGATGAAAAAATTTTTTTTTGGGGGGGGAGTGAAAGCTATCCAATTGAGTTTGTATTTACACAGGATTATACAATGGTATCTCTACCTAAGAATGCCTCTACTTACGAACTTTTCTAGATAAGAACCTGGTGTTCAAGATTTTTCTGCCTCTTCTCAAGAATCATTTTCCATTTACAAACCCGAGCCTCCGAAACTGTAACCGGAAAAGGCAGGGAGAAGCCTCCGTGGGGCCTCTCTAGGAATCTCCTGGGAGGAAACAGGGCTGGGAAAAGTGCAGAGAAGCCTCTGTGGTGCCTCTCTAGGAATCTCCTGGGAGGAAACAGGGCCTCCACCCTCCCTGTGGTTTCCCCAATCGCACACATTATTTGCTTTTACATTGATTCCTATGGGGAAAATTGCTTCTTCTTACAAACTTTTCTACTTAAGAACCTGGTCATGGAATTAATTAAGTTCGTAAGTAGAGGTACCACTGTATTATAAATTTTGCTCTTTCTAGCTTTTTTTTAAAAAAAATGTTAATATTTTGTTTCTTGATTTTTTTATGGGAAAATTCCTCTTTCTTTAATCATTTTGTATTCTGGGTGGGGGGAACCTTTCCTTGTGGACACTGGGCTTTATCTGATATGTTTCTCTTATCTTTAAAGAAAGAACAGTGAAAGAACAGTGATTTCTGAAATGTTTCAAAAAGGAGATAAGATTTTCTGGGAAGCATTTGAAAAAAAAGTCCTTTTACTTGCAGGCTTTATTTGAATTGTTAATACAATTTCTCTGAAAATATGACATAACCCGAAAACAAGCCCTAGCCCAATTTTCATACCTGCGCCTAATATAAACCTTACCCCCACAATAAGCCCTAGTAAAGCCCCGCCCATTCCATCCCATCATCTGGTTATACAAGATAGAGTCCTTGGAGAATGGTGACATAGAAATCCAATTAATAAATGCATATGTATTAAAATAAAGCTAGGATGGTGGGGGTGCAGTTGCCTAATGCGCCCTACAGCTGCTTAACTTCATAGTATCGGACAAGAATATCTCCGGGATCGCCTTCTGTCGCACGAATCCCAGCGACTGATTGGCCTTTGATGGGTCCCGTCAACGAAACAATGTCATCTGGTGGGCCCCAGGGGAAGAGCCTTCTCTGTGGCAGCCCCGACCCTCTGGAATCAACTCCCCCCCAGAGATCAGGACTGCCCCACCCTCCTTGCCTTTCACAATCTCCTTAAAACCCACCTCTGCCATCAGGCATGGGGAAATTGATTCCCGTGGCCGTTCCATTTTATGTATGGTTTGTCTGCGATGTATGACTGTTTTAGTATTAAGGGTTTTAAACTGTTTTTTTTTAAAGTATTGGATTTGTACTGTGTTTTGTTGTTGTGAGCCGCTCTGAGTCTCCGGAGAGGGGCGGCATACATATCTAATAAATAATAATAATTAACTTAGGACCTTCCACGCTGTAACACCTGTTGTACTGTTGACTGACTTCTACAGCCACTCATCACACCGGTGTTACTACATGTGATAGTGGCAGTATACTACAACCGGCCCATCCCACCGGTGTTGCTGCTCATGGCAGGAGGCCACATGGCTGATGGTGCTGGTGTTGCTTCTCGCGAATGCAATGGTATAATATGTCATGCTATGTCCTGCTGTGAGCTGCGACCCTGGTGCGATGAGCCACATAGCCTCCTGCCACGAGCAATGATACCAGTGGGATATGCCACTGTGACGACCCCAGCATGATGTCCCACATGGCATCTGGCTGCAAAGAGCCATGAGCAGCTGTAGAAGAAGTCGGGCAGCGGTATGACTGGTGTTACCACCTGGCTGTGGTCCTAAGGTAAACGAATAAGACATCCTCCCAAAATAAGACCTGGTACTTAATTTGGGACCCCCCCCCCCAAAAAAAAAGACTGGGTCATATTTTCAGAGAAGCAAGGTATTAATTTTTTTTTTAGATTTTGTATTTTATTATTCTAAATAAAATTTTAAAAATTGTAGAAAAGAATGACAGAAAAACTAACTCCTCCCAGAGATCAGGACTACCCCCACCCTCATTGCCTTTCGCAAACTCCTTAAAACTTAAAAAATTGCAAAGATTGATCATATTGATTAGTTGCCCATGAAACAATTTATTTAATGATCAGTCTTTAAAATTTTAAAGTTACCTGTAAATGACGTCAAAAATGCTGGGAGAGCCATACATTGATGAAATCTGATTTTTTCCTTGCCTAGAAGAATTTTTAAAAAGTTAGAAAGGAACAAGAAAATCATCCTGGCATTATGAAGCCAGTTCTCTTTCATTTTCTCAAGTACAATTCATTGCAATCTGGTAATTTCATTAAAAAGGTAGCAGTATAGAAGTTTGTTCGGTTCTTTTAATGTTTTTGCTTTAAAGTAAGTTTCAGGAGCAGTTTCAGTTCTTCAGGTTTATGAATTCACTGTTGATGGATCTGTAAGGGGGAAAAAAATCACCCCAAATCTTTTTGTTTTAAGATGAACTTCGGACCACATTAGGTCAAATAGAGTGCTGTTCTTAAGTCAAGAGGTTCCTTTCATTGTTGAGTTGTGAACAGAGATGGTCATTCTAGTAATTGACAAACAAGTCTGGGGAGGCCTATCTGATGAAGACTGGAGTGATATACAGGTAGTCCTCAGGTTACAACCATTTGTTTACCAACCATTCAAAATTACAACAGTATTGAATGACTGGTCCTTGGACTTCCAGCCATTGCAGAATCTATGCAGCGATCATAATTTCTGATGTTTCCTGTCAGCTTTCTGCAAGCAAAGTCAATGGGAAAGCTGGCAGGAAGTTATAAATTGTGATCACATAGACTGTTGCTTAATGGTCGGTGCACTTCTCACACAATTATGGCAACTGAGATGGCTAGAATTACAATTGCTAAGCTGTAGGGTCACATAACATCATGCGTTATGATTGCATCAATTAGTGATGGAAAATTCTGTCCGGATATATAGAGCTACACATCAGGACTTATATCAGAATTTATAGTGTGGCAATTTAGGAACCAGTGCAGAGAAATAACGAAGACACTTTTGTATAAAACAGTAGTAAACAGTTTTACTCTTCAGTGCATTCAAAATAACTTCTGTCTTAGTCATCTATTTACAGTAACAAACTTTTCTTTAACTATATGCAGTAAAGCTTACTTAAATGTAGATATTAAACCAATATAGGCTTTTCCATGTCAACACTACAGCTCTAACTCAATAATTAACTTACGCCCAAAACTGCTCCAGCCAGCCAACTAACAGTATTACCACCACCAACAGCAACAGCCAACAGCTAACAGCTAACAATAATTGTAAAGTTGCTTTGCATTTTATAACGCTCTGGCCCAATCAGGTTGTAGTTTACACAATATGACTCAGCATTCATTACTGTTTAACATGCTTCTTTTACCTATATGGTAACATAATGGAATATCATTTAGGATTGAACTAACCCTTGACAAATTCAGTCCTAATTGCTTATGGAACTTGAACATCACCTGTAACAGGAATAGCTTGGCATTTTCATATTTCAAGAACTGTGTAACACTCAAAAAAGTTTTATGTTTATATTGATTTCTGCTCTTTGACTTTTTATTGCTTAGATATTATTTAAATTTTTGCCTTTGCAACTGCTGCTTTTCATTTTATTTTAACTTAAATATTCATCTTGCGATCTAAAGTAAAGGATGGGTTCCTCCCAGTTTGGACAGGTTCACCTGAACTGGTAGCAACCTGCTGGTGATGTCACAATGACATCACAGAATTGGTTGGTGCCGGTCCATGGGTATCACCCTTTTTTTTATTTTGGGGGATTTTGGGGGGGGTGGGTGGGTTAAAAATCCCCCCCATCCCCCCCCCTTTCACAGAGTTTCAAGCACTATGCATGCATTGCCATCTTGTTTTGAGCTGGGTTTTTTTTAAAAAAAATTTTTTTGCCACTGCGCATGTGTGCATGCCCATGAGGCACAACCACACGGTGCGGGAGGAAGTGAACCAGCAGCGAGGTAAGTTAGAAGTCACCCTTGTCTAAATTACAGTTATAACTAATCTTTGGAAATTGTTTTTATAGGCAGAATCCTCTAATAGTTACTAATGTTTTGATATAAATTATGTTCTGGTCCAAGCTTAGAAACAACTGAGCTAAATATTTTTTTAGTCTATCATTTTATTCATTTAAAGTTATTGACTTTGCATTCAGTATAAATAACTTGCAAAAATATCATTTAAAAACATGTTATTAAAATATCAGTGTTTTCATAGTTTATATTTCTTTGAAAAAATAACTGAATATTGTTAAATCCATGACAATTTCTTAAAACATTATTCAAGTCAATTACTCCTCCTATTTACAAGTTACCTATCAATCATAAACTTTAATCTCAGTTTTCATCTTAATGAAATGACTACATAGCATGACTCCAAAAGTTGGCTTTTCTAGCTTTTATTATAAGAGGTTGGATTTCTGTTCCAGAAACCCTCGTGCCAAGCCTTTTAATAATGGAATCAATTAAAATATATGGAAAATTGTCAGGAGCAACATCAAGTAAGTAACATAATATAAGATGCCCTTTCATTATCTTTATTTATTCTAGTACACTAGTCTGGTGCTGGTCTGTTTACCTCACAGCATCTGGCAAATGTTGCATTAATGGATAAATAACTTCAGAATAGAACTTTATGGAATAATACTGAGACTTTGGGCTGGATTTGACCAGGTAAAGATTGGTGAAATCTGTGTTTCCATAAAGATCTAAAAAAAGAAACAAAAATTAAGGTATGTTGTAACTATCTTTCAATTTACTAGAATGATACTTGCAAGATAGCCTTAAACTACTTCTTTAAAAACAAATTATGTTGCATTTATGTCAAGCCTATGACAATGTTATGAGAGCCAGTTTGGTGTAATTATGAAGGTACCAGGGTTGAAGATTGGAGAGAGTAAGTTCATGCCCCACATTACACACAAAGCTGTCAATTAGCAAAGGAACTGTGGATGTAATAATCTGTGATCAGCAGGAAGAGGGTGATTGTGATCCCGCTGTATAGAGCACTGGTGAGACCACATTTGGAATACTGTATTCAGTTCTGGAGACCTCACCTACAAAAAGATATTGACAAAATTGAACAGGTCCAAAGACGGGCTACAAAAATGGTGGAAGGTCTTAAGCATAAAAAGTATCAGGAAAGACTTATTTCAGAGGGAGGGAGAATACTTTTTTCATACTGGAACTGATGAGAAAAAAGACACATTCCCTTTAACTCTTAATGAAATACATCCAAGGCTGTGGTTAGCAAGACTTAAAGAGGGGCTGGCCATTAGATGTGTAGCAGTCATTTGGCCAAATGCAATGGCTGGTCCCCCCTCCCCCCAAAAAAATATTAGAATGGGGATTTGGATATAATTTTATTTTGGAAATCAGTTCAATCCCATTATACAACAGTAACACAATTTGGAAATAAAGTTGATTTTGTTTTGTTTTGAAAAAGAGGAGGGACACCATCTCAAAATGCCCCCCTTTTTTGCTGTTCTGATTTATATCTTTGCAACTGAATTTAAAACTTTAGGAAGAGCAAAAATGTGTTGTGAAGCAGACTAGACCAAATGTCAACGACGGCAATAATGGATTCAACACATACAAACACATACACAAACCCAGTTACTACACACTGTGCCAGCTTTCTGGCCTGTGGTTCCCCATCTACTAATTCTTGGATCTGTCAAACGCAACAGATGCAGCCACGTATTGCCTTACTATTATGGAACAATTGTTGGCCATTGCAGTTGCTTCTTGCTCTTCACAGGATTACCTTTGCCATCCTTCCATTCCAGTGTCAGGAGCTTTAATCCCGCACAGAACTCCAGCAGCCTCTGTATCCCAATGAGGCTGGTCTTCAAGTTATCAGCCAAAGTCATGGAGGACAGAAGCTCTCCTGACTCTTTCAGCAGATCAAAAATGCCCAACTCACAGGCAGTTGAAATGACCTACAAAGAAAAGGAAGATAGGATGGAAAACAGTGGCATTCCTTTCGGTTCCATCCAACAATCATAAAACCTATTTGTAATATTACTGAAGAAGGAATCAAGCATCCCTACACATGTTAACCAGCACCTATAAAATACCAGTGTTTCTTTCTTATACAGTTCTGGGCTTTGCTCAACTTATTTATAGACATATTCAGGCAAGCTTATTCAGGAAAAACACACACACACACACACACACACACACACACACACACACACACAGATTTAGAGTTTGAGCAAGTGAAAGAAACTGATAAAATGGCCAAGAAATTTTGGTTATACAGTACTATAGTCTTAGATAAATAGCAACAACCTTGGGGAAGAAATTACAAATTAATGATGGCAACAGCATATAAAGTAAATATGTACAAAATGGCACATGTCACCAGAAAGAATAGCTGAAATGTGGTTTTTCTTCTTCTTCTTCTTCTTCTTCTTCTTCTTCTTCTTCTTCTTCTTCTTCTTCTTCTTCTTATTATTATTATTATTATTAGTAGTAGTAGTAGTAGTAGTATTTATTAGATTTATATGCTGCCCCTCTCTGGAGACTCGGTGGTGGATATGTGCAGAGGCCAAAGAATATTGGAGTAGGATTCAAACATGGATGGAAAAATGTTGAAACAAAGTATAGAACTATAACCAGGGACCCTCCTTTGGGGTATTTTACCAGAAATATTTAACAAGGAAGATACATATTTAATTATTCATGTGATTACAGCAGCTAGACTTGCATTTGCACAAAAATGAAAAGCAACAAAAATATCTTCTGAAGAAGTGATTAAGAAAACCTTGGACTGTGCAGAGATGAATGGACTGACAATGAAAATTAAAGACAAGAAAGACACAGAATATTACAATATATGGATGAAATTTTATGATTGAATAGAAAATAACAGACTGATGAATAGTAATATATATAGATGCAAAAAAGAATATTGATTTAAGAATGATTGGATAAAATGTATAATTGTGTATATTATTGATATATTTTAAGGTATATGCATTGATATGTATATGGAAATTGTGGGGGGGGGGAAATAAACACATTTATAAAAAAAGAAATGGAGGGTCGTTTCTAGTTTCAAAGTTAAGATGTAATATTTTCAAGTATTGCCCATCTTACCTTGAAAGTTATAAATGAATGCTGGTATTTAAAAAATGTTAGAAAAGAGTTGGTTTCTTCTGTTGAACTCATTGTTCTTGGCTTCGCTGGTTGATCCAAAAGGTCACTTCTTCAGCCAAGCTTGTTATTCCTGTGTGTAAAAACTGAAAAATATAGATGCTCTTTAGATGTTCCAGGGCAAAGGATATAAATCATTGTTAATGACAAAACAAGAGTACAGAAGGTCTTAAAAAGTCTTTTAGCAATTACTCCTGAATAAGTTTAGCTGTCCCAGCATTAAAGGACAGGAAACTCATGAAAAGTAGAAACAAGAAATGGAAGGTTACTTCGATCCCCACTGTTAAGTTCTGGGACTGAAGAGGCTTGAGACAGACTTGCCAAATGCAGCTCTTTATTGCAGTAACAAGTAAGATCCAGCAAAGGGCCGGGTTGACACCTCTCCCTTTTATACAGAGCAGTCAGATGGCTTAACCAATTAACAGGTTCCATTTTCTCACTTTAATAGTAGACCTTGGAGTAACAGCCATAATGGACAAATGGCTACAAAAATTTCTGGAGTTGACTTGTTTGATCAAGGCAGTAAAATTTACAAATACTTTTCTTTCTACTTTGAAACTGCTTTGGGACTTTGTGATTGATTAGAAAGATTTGTTGATATAGAAATGACTAGTTAACATGATTATGTAAAAGTAAAAAGTTGTGGTTTGATGTCAATGCCTAATTCTACCTCACCAAAGGGAGTCGGGAGTCTGCCTTTTTTTCCCTTTCCCCCCTTTTCTTTCCTTCAATTTTCTTCTCCCCTTTTCCTTCCCTGTTTTCCCTACTATTTACTTTTGTATTTTCTTTGTATGCTATATCATAAAATAATAAAAAATTATTAAAATGTAAAGAAAAGCAGGAAATGAGGAATAGGAGTAAATGACTGACTTGTGCTTAGGTGCAGCTACCGTTGGCACACTGTAAGAAAAATATGCATATACACCAAGACAAATTCCTTGTGTGTCAAATCACACTTGGCCAATAAAAAATGATTTTATTCTACTCTACTTTACTCTACTCATCACCCATCTCCTCCTGCAAATGACTGTGTGACTGTAACATTGTTGCTTGTATCCTTACAATTTATATTGACTGGTTCCTAATATGATTTGATTGCTTATTTGTACCTGGACTATCATTAAGTGTAGTACCTTATATTCTTGATGAACCTTTCTTTTATTTTATGTACACTGAGAGCATGTGCACCAAGATGAATTCCTTGTGTCCAATTACAATTGGCCAATAAAATTCTATTCTATTCTATTCTATTCTAATGTACCTTAACCTCTAAGAAAGAATTTTAAAGGCCCTTTACCCAAGACTCAATTTATTAAAATAACACTAAAATACTACTATAATTAGTATATGCATACACTGCAGAAAACGTGCAAACATTTACTACCGACGTTTTTAAAAAAATCAGATTTATTTTTCAAATTGAATACGTATTACTTAACTAGAATCAGAATGGGGAAATTCTAGAAATTAAATATTTTTATTTGCCATTTTCCTCTTTTTTCATGATTATTACAAGTTTTAATTTGTAGATGCTAATGATTTCTATAAAGTTCTTGGCAAAGGTTATATATTCTGTACAAAGGAAAAGCCATAAAAAACTGGATAAAACATCCTAGATTAGTAACTTTTTGCAGATAATACAGTCCATGCTTCACAGACAGAAAGTACTGCAAGTCTTACCTGCACGACAGCTGAGCAGATGAGATTCTAAGTCAGTCTTTCAAGTGACAATTTCATGAGATGCTCAAGATAAATCTCAGTATCAGACAAAGGAACAGAAGTCAGAGCTTGGTTATATATATGCAGGATATAGGAGTGTTTCCAGGAGTTGCTTAATTTACCTGCCAAGACAATTCTGATCCTGCCACCTCTTCATTGTAATTCTTGGCAAAGGTGATCTATTCTGTACAAAGGAAAAGCCATGAAAAACTGGATAGAACATCTCAGATTAGTAGCTTTTTGCAATTATAGCAGTGGAAGTGATGTGCTGGTGCCTGGAGGCTGTTAGGGTCTGGATGGGTGTCAACAGACTCAATCTCAACCCTGATATGATGGAGTGGCTGTGGGTTTTGCCTCCCAAGGACAATTTCATCTGTTCATCCATCACCCTGGGGGTGGAATTACTGACCCCCTCAGAGAGGGTCTGCAACTTGGGCATCCTCCTCGATCCACAGCTAACATTAGAGGACCATCTTTCAGCTGTGGCGAGAGGGGTGTTTGCCCAGGTTCACCTGGTGGACCAGTTGCAGCCCTACCTGGACCGGGAGTCACTGCTCACAGTCACTCATGCCCTCATCACCTCGAGGTTCGGCTACTGTAATGCTCTCTACATGGGGCTACCTTTGAAGAGTGTTTGGAAACTTCAGATCGTGCAGAATGCAGCTGCAAGAGCAATAATGGGCTTTCCCAGGTATGCCCATGTTACACCAACACTCCGCCACCTGCACTGGTTGCCGATCAGTTTCCGGTCACAATTCAAAGTGTTGGTTATGACCTATAAAGCCCTTTATGGCATCGAACCAGAATATCTCCGGGACCGCCTTCTGCCACACGAATCCCAGCGACAGGTTAGGTCCCACAGAGTTGGCCTTCTGTGGGTCCCGTTGATGAAATTATTTATTTATTTATTTATTTATTATTTTTTATTTATTTATTTTACTTACTTACTTACTTACTTACTTATTTACTTATTTACTTATTTACTTATTTACTTATTGGATTTGTATGCCACCCCTCTCCGCAGACTCGGGGTGGCTGGTGGGGCCCAGGGGAAGAGCCTTCCCTGTGGCAGCCCCGACTCTCTGGAATCAACTCCCCCCAGAGATTAGGATTGCCCCTACCCTCTTTGCCTTTTGCAAACTCCTTAAAATCCACCTCTGCTGTCAGGCATGGGGAAATTGATTCCCCTGGGCCGTTTCCATTTTATGTATGGTTTGTCTGAGATGTATGACTGTTTTTTATATCAAGGGGTTTTAAATTGTTTTTAGCTATTGGATTTGTACTGTTTTCTTGTTGTGAGCTGCTCTGAGTCTTCAGAGTGGGGCGGCATACAAATCTAATTAATAATAATAATAATAATAATAATAATAATAATAATAATAATAATACAATCCATGTTTCTTGCCTTTCTAATAGCTGTGTGACTGTGTGACTTTGCTGACTCATTTTAATTTGCATTCTTTTCACAGGATACAAGTGACAAACCCAGGTCTTCCCTATCTTATACATGTTCTTTTCTTTCTTTTCTGACACAGAAAACATTTTACATTTTTCTTCATTCAGTTCCATTGTATTTTATTCCAATTAACTCTATCTTGCCAAAGTGAATCTTTGCCATCTTCATGTCTTCTCCTCACAAAACATAAAGTACCATTCCATTATTCTTTATTAACCCCAATTCTTCATCTATCCAATCCATATTCTGGAAGAAGAATAGAATAAAATAGAGATACACAACTCCCAGGCCTCAGCCCTGTATGGACTATTGCTCATTTGGAACCAGACCATAAATATGTGTAGCTCCACTTGCACTAGTAGCTGACATGTGTGGCTACCGCTTGCATGGGACCATCCCAAGGATGGGTTCCTCCCAGTTTGGGCCGGTAGCGACCTGCTGGTGATGTCATGATGACATCATTGAACCAGATCTGTTGGTGCTGGTCCATAGGCATCATCATACTTTCTCTTTTTTTTATTTTTTATTTTTCTTCTTCTTCTGAGCATATGCAGAATCTGAGTTTCTGGCACTGTGCATGTGGTCACCATCTTGTTTTCTACTTTCTTTAAAAAAAAAATTATTTGTTTTTTGAATTTTTGAATTTTATTTTTCTTCTGAACATGTGCAGAAACTGAGTTTCCAGCACTGTGCATGCAGTCACCATCTTGTTTTTTGCTTCAATTTTTTTGAATTTCTTTGAATTTCTTTTTTTCTTTTTTTAAATTTTATTTTTCTTCTGAGCATGTGCAGAAGTTGAGTTTCCAGCACTATGCATGTGGTCACCATCTTGAGGAAGCAAACTAGCAGCGAGGTACTGTAAGTTAACCCTGCTTGGGTCGCCTCAATTTTTCAGTCCCATAAAGGGCTGTATTGTCAATGCATGAGCAGAGTAATCATGACAGTGATTGCTGGAACTTCCTCTTCAGCATGGAATGGGAAGAAATCAGGGGCAATTCTATTTTCTTCCGAGAGTAATATCAAAGACGTTTCCTTTCTTTAACTCAACTTCTTGGAAACCAGCTTTGCAGAGGAGAACGTTCAACTCAGTTGCTGATTATTCTTTCCCTTCAGTGAAGAGCAACATTAGCAAGGTATCGGTGTGGAGCGGAGAAAGCCCCTCCTGTCTTCAACAAGAAGCTATCCCACTATTATGACAGCACTACCTGTTTCAAAATATGTTTCAATGATTTAGAGGTGAGAAATGCTACTACCTCTTTCAACAGCCCAAGGAATATTGTACAATATTTTGAACATATCCCAATTTATGTTAAGAATACTTCTTTCAGATATGATATATTCATTCCAGCCAATGGTCAACCCAGAGAAATTTATTGCTTCTCATATTCTTTCATTATGTATTACATCAATTAAGTCAATTTTACAGCAAGTGTAGGAAGATTGCTGACATATTTCTAGGCAGTAGAAGTAGCAAAGTGCCCCAGTGCTATTAGTTATCCCTTTCATGGTGCTGACATTAAAATACAAATGAATCAGAGCTTCACAACAGACAACCTTTGGATTATAGAGCAGAGGTAGCTTCATATTTATTTTTTGTCTGTCTGTCTGTCTGTCTGTCTGTCTGTCTGTCTGTCTGTCTGTCTGCCTGCCTACCTACCTATTTATTCATCTACAGTGATACCTCATCTTACAAACGCCTCATCATACAAACTTTTTGAGATACAAACCCGGGGTTTAAGATTTTTTTGCCTCTTCTTACAAACTATTTTTCACCTTACAAACTCACCGTCGCCGCTGGGATGCCCCGCCTCCGGACTTCCGTTGCCAGAGAAGCACCCATTTCTGCGCTGCTGGGATTCCCCCGAGGCTCCTCTCCATGGGAAACCCCACCTCTGGACTTCCGTTGCCAGAGAAGCACCCGTTTTTGCACTGCTGGGATTCCTCTGAGGCTCCTCTCCATGGGAAACCCCACCTCTGGACTTCTGTTGCCAGCGAAGCACTTGTTTTTGCGATGCTGGGATTCCCCTGCAGCATTGCAAAAACACAGAAGTCCAGAGGTGGGGTTTCCTATGGAGGGGAGCCTCAGGGGAATCCCAGCAGTGCAAAAACGGGCGCTTTGGCTGGCAAAAGGGGTGAATTTTGGGCTTGCACGCATTAATCGCTTTTCCATTGATTCCTATGGGAAACATTGTTTTGTCTTACAAACTTTTCACCTTAAGAACCTTGTCCCAGAACCAATTAAGTTTGTAAGACAAGGTATCACTGTATATGTATTTGCTTGCTGGCTTACTTACTTATTTTTACAAAGAACACAAGGCATATCCATATTTCTACTCACTTTAATTCAGTGTTTCCCAACCTTGGGAACTTGAAGATATTTGGACTTCAACTCCAAGAATTCCCCAGCCAGCAAATGCTTGCTGGGGAATTCTGGGAGTTGAAGTCCAGATATCTTCAAGTTCCCAAGGTTGGGAAACACTGCTTTAATTTGCCTCTTTTTCACATGTAATATTACAAACCAGGTCCCCTCTATTAAATATATGTCCCTTTATTTTCTTTTTCTTTTCTATAACCCAGAGACATAATTTTACATTTTTGTTCATGTTCACTTAACTTTGCCTTACCAAAGAAAACCCTTGACATCCTCATGTATTCTCTCCACGAAACATAAATCCACCATGCTATTGTTCTTTATTAATCCATTTCTTCATTTATCAAATCCATATTTTGTAGAGGCTGGAAGAAGAGTAGAAACCAGAAAGGTTGGGGAATGCTGAAATAGAATCTACCTGTAATCACTAATTAAGACATTGATTGATGGAACTTTCTCTTCAACATTGAACAGGAAAAAAAAAAAGAGGGACAATGCTATTTTCTTCTTAGGATAATATGAATGAGCCCCCCCCCCTTAACTTTGTGGAAACCAGCTTTGTATTAATATACATTAAACTCGGTTTCTGACTGTTCTTTCCCTTCAGTGAAGAGCAACATTAACAAGGAGTAGGTGTGGTCTGTGAAAGCCCCTCCATTGTCTTCATCAAAAAGCAATTCCACTATTACCACAGCATTACCTATTTCAAAATATATTTCAATGATTTAGAGGTGAGAAAGCGCTATTACTTATTTCAACAGCCCAATGAACATTGCACAAAGTTTTGAACATATAACCACAAAAAGAATTATGGCACCATATTAGTTTGTTATGTAAATGATACTGAGAATTTTCTTCTTTTTTTAGTAGCTAGCTTTCTGATTTCTGTGCTGTCTTCCTGGGCGGATTTTAGTTTTTCTATGGCGGCCAAGGCTACCAGACCTAGGTCTAGCACTGGGAATGTTTGGCTGATTGTGTGTAATTTGCTGCAAATACAGTCCATAAATTTAAGTTATCTCTTCCCATGTACTCTTACATATAAGCTAAATAAGAATGCATTATGGAAGTAGTAGATCTTGCTGGCATATGCCGTATTCTATCTAGAGTATCCAGCCTCTATTTGAAGACTTAGGGAGAAGTCTTATTAGTTACACCTTTTGTAGCAGATAAATTGAAATACAAATGAATTGGAGTACACAACAAGCTCTTTGGTTTATAGAACAGTATAGTAGCTTTATATTTATTTATTTATTATTTTTGCAAAGAACTCAAACATATCCAACAAACTTCCTATTTTTCCCATCAGAACAACACCGTGAAATGGTTTGAGTAAGTGAGTGAGAAAATTACCCTAAAGGCACCCAGCCATCATTCAGAGCTAAACTGGGATTAGAACCCATGCTCTTGTTTTTTTAGTCTGGTGTCTTAATCACTGGATCAAACTGGCTGGATCAAACTGCTTGAATCATTCTGGAATAACAGCCATTCCAGAATTGCAGCTAAATTAGATATTTGAAGTTTAAGGTTCAGAAAAGTTGGATGGCAAATCTGAAATCATTGGGATCCTTCTAGGATTATATCCCAGAGTTCTGACTGAACTCGCATATGTTATCTCAGTACCAATGTAACATAACTTTAAAAAATTCTGGAGCACCAAAAAACTACCTGAGGATTGGAAAAGAGCTGATGTGGTTCCCATCTACAAAAATGAGGGAAAGAAACCAGACCCAGGAAACTAAAGATCAATCAACCCAGCTAACCCAGCTTGGTAGATATTGGAAAATATAATTGTTAGTACAGGAGTACATGTGTGTTAGGGTTTGCCATTGTAAACTGCATTTTATAAACTGTACCAAACTTGTACTGTCACTGTAAATGTTACAGTTGCTACTGTAAAACTGTACTGTCACTTAAAGAGTTAACATGTACTTGAAGGGTTAATATTCAAGTCTATTTCGTCACTTCCTCATTGAAGCTATAAAAGCTCATTACTTTGCTCTGTCACTTCCTTTACTTTACTTTTGCCTGAGACGGGGGAGTTGTTTTTCTAAGCTCCGTGCTTGTATTAGCTTCGTGCTTTATCTTTATTGTATTTTAGCTTCGTGTATTTTAGCTTCGTGCTTGTTATCTATATTGTTTTGCTTTGTGCTCTAATCTTATAATTGCTCAGTGCATATTATTCTGTATTTGCTACATGCTTATTCTGGATTGTTTATATTTTGTTTATATGTAAATAATACTTATTTAACTAAGTCTTTATTCACACATCCACGCTCTGTTAAAATTCTCTGCTCGGTATTGTTGAAGGTTTCATAGCATAGCTAACTGAGACAAGCCAACAATAATAAAAAAACCCAAATCTCTGAATATCTAGAAACAAATACAGTTATAAGTAGTAGCCAGCGCAAGTTTGTTAAAAACAGATCATATATTAGCAGATCAGTGAAATTCTGTGGATATAATATATTTGAACTTTAACAAGGCATTCGACAAAGTAGACCACAACCTACTTCTTGGTAAACTAGAAAAATGGGGGTTAGGCACAGTGAAGGGCTACCAAATTTTTTACTACCATATTGTGGGCATGGCTTACGCATTTTCTTTCAACATCTTTCAATGCAAATTGGGTGCTCCTGTGTGGAGCTCCATTTTTCCTACCCCGCTGCGTTCCCCCCCCCCCACCGGTCCGGGCAGTAACCCATCCCTGGATAGACAGCATCACCATCAGATGGATCTGTAACTGGCTGACAAATCATATTCAATGAGCAGTCCTTAATGGTACAACATCTACATGGAGCAAAGTGAGCAGTGGGGTACCACAAGATTATGTCTTAGGCCCAATATTCTTCAATATCTTCATAAATGATTTAGCTGTGGGATTAGAAGGGTAACTCTAAGGGTATTCTAGCAAAGCATCATTTCCATTCCCAGATCTGGGCTTCAAAAAAACAGAGAAAGGCCTCAACTTCAATTTCAACAGACATGCTTCTGTTTATTTTCTTATCTGCAAACCCTGATTTAAAGGTGGGGAAATAAATGTAAATGTGAAGCATAGTAAATGATACCATATTCATGAAGCAGGAACTGGAGATGATGCCGTTTATATGTGGGAGTCTGAAATGCTGGTGATTTTAAGAGCTTCTTGACCATCAGGATGATCTTTGTGGGAAAGAATATCATGCAAATGGCTCTAAAGGTACATAAAGAGCAGTTGAAGACTCATAGCCAGATTCCTATCCCCAACAGACAGTGACAATGGTGAATCAATTAGCAATTCTCCCTGATTTACTGCAGTTGAGGAATAAATCCTGAGGACCTTTTCCAGGGCCAAGAATTAAGGTCATTCTTGGTCAGCAGCAGAAAAGGAAAAAATGGAGAAGGAATGAGAATAGTATCCAGAATTAACCAAAAGAAAGAAAGAAAGAAAGAAAGAAGGAAAGAAAGAAGGAAGGAAGAAAAGGAAAGGAGAAGAAAGTGTTTTGGTTAGCTCTGGCCCAGCTCCTGCCCCAAGGACTGTGGATGTGGGGGAGACATCCACATGCTGCAGGCCTGTTTTGCCCCCCCCGGTGGAATCTGCTGATGAAGGCTCCTCTGACCAAGAAGACATGAGTGACAGGGAGGAGGAGAGTGTGGCAGAGAGCTCAGGAGATCAATTCTCTAGCTCCTCCTTGGATTCAGAACAAGAGTTAATGATACAGCCACGCATGCGGAGAGCGATGCATAGGCAACAACAACAGAGAGATTATTATCAAAGAAAATGAGGCCACCTGTGGTTGGGTGGGGCTTTGGTAATTAGTGAGGCTGCTATAAAGAGCAGCCTGTGGGTTTGGCCATTGTGGAGGATTATCTGATCGTTGTGTTTCGTGACTGCTTTACTGACTTTGACTTTTTGTGTGCTGATTCCCCCCCCCCCCCCGCTTTGAAACTAAACCAGAGCAAAGTGTGTTTCACTTTGTGAAAGAAGAAGAACTGTGAATTGCCTCACAGCTGCAAGCTAAGTATCACAGAACTGATAAGGGACTTGTACAAATTACCAGTTTGGTTGGAGACGAGTGCTCTTTGCTATACCAAAAGAGGGCTTAGTTTAAGTGAATCTTCATTATAAAGAACATTGTTTTGAATTTTCAAACGTGTTTGTGTCTGAAATTTGTACCAGTGAATTTTTGGGAGGAGTCTACCAGAGAGCCCGACAGAACAGAAAGAAAAAGAAAAGAGAGCTGTTATGGGAAGTCCCCCCTTTAAGAATGAAATATTTGGGGAAATATTAAAAGAAGCAAAATATTATATTTCCCTAAAGAAGAAATGGAGAAACATATTCTTAGAGGCAGAAAGCTGCCCTTGGTCTTAGAAAGCAGCCCCCAGTACGCACATGTCCATTCAAACAAGCCCACTATATACTATTGTTGTCTTCTGTTAGCTCTTTTTGCTTCAGTCCGTCTTCGCATCCCATCCTCATCGACAGTTATTGAATAGAGTGAGTGAATAGACTGGAAATGAGCTTCATGCAACAGCTCTTTATTACAACTAGGTACAAACCCAGCAGTTGACAGCTCACCCTTATACAGGGAGCTGTCAGTTGGCTCAATCAATCAGAGGCCAGGTGTTTTCCAGAAGACTGAAGACCTAGTTAAAAACAGGCAGCTCTTGATCTCCAACACTTTGTGAAACAAGTAAAACCAATCAAATAATAAAAACACACAAATCAAACCTCCAGATTATAAAATGCTGTAAAATGTATAAGTCCATGTAAAACCAAACCAATTGGTCAGCTGCACTAGAACTGTACTCTGTGGTTCTGTTTATTAATAAATAAAGTCTTTCTTTCCAAAACACCTCCATGTTATTTCCAGCATCTTTCTCTTAGCTTGGAAGTGAACCAGATGGATTTTCCTTCCAACAAAGGTATGTGACAAATTGTATTAGAAACTCTAGCAATGACAAACATTGCACTCAGGTGGACTTCCTGATAACTTACATAAATAAATAAATAAATATAAATGTGCTTGTGTGCTTCACTATGGTGCATTTCACCTAGGAAAGACTCAACCAAGGAATATCGCCGGCTCGACTTACCGGCCACGGCGCTTTTGCGGAAGGGCCGGGCAGACACCGGACTCTTCATGGCGGCCGCCATTTTGTTTTCGGCCGAAATCTCGCGAGACGAGATTTCGGCCGGGAAAGCCAGGCCCACGTGGCCTGGAATGACGTGGGGACCGGGCGGGGCTTGCTGGCCCTATTTAAGGGCCGCAGGCCCTGGGCCAAGCCTGTTCGCCCGGACCCAGTCAAAGGAGCAGACACTTGGCTGTCTGCTCTTGGAGCCTTTCGGCGGCCGCGTGGAGCGGCCGTCATTTCGGAAGCCTCGTCAGAGGCTTGAGGCGACTGCTGCTCGTTGCGGGCAGCAGGCTTCAGCCCATCCGAGGCTGGCGGTCTGCCCCTCTTCGATCGGTGGGCAGCAACGGCCTTTCGGAGGGAGGCCCGCGTGAGCACCCCCCCCCTCCGATCTGTAAAAGGCGGCCGCGTGTTACGGCCGCCATCTTGACAGCCTCATCGGAGGCTCGTGGAGTGGCTTGGGGGCTTCGAGTCTGGCTGGACGGCCGGGCCTTGAGCCGTTGGCTGTTGTCTCCCCCGCCTATTTTCCTACGGGGGATCATTCGGGTAGCCCCCTTGGGGACGTGGGGGCTCGGGGGAGGGCTCGCGTGTGTGCGGGCCCCCCCCGGTTCGTGGCCCCCGAAAACCAATAAGAAATAAACTAAGAAATAAAATAAAAACGGAGGGCAGTTGGGCCCTTGGCGGCAGCTTCCTGCTGCTGCGCTGCCTGTTTGGGCAGAGGCCTTTTGCTGCCCTCTTGGGGCCTGGGTGGCCCCGGTTCCTTCAGGTGTAAAAATAAGAACCATGGTGTACACAAGAACATATTAATAATAATAATAATGAGACTGATTATGGTTGAAATTATTTCATCTATTTATATGAAAACATGGACTTATAACGGCAAGAAAAGACCCATTGGTCCCTCTAGTCTGCCCTTGTTCTGTTTTCTGTATTTTATCTTGGGATGGATATATGTTTATCCCAGGCATGTTTGAATTCTGTTGATGTGGATTCATCTACCGGGTCTGCTGGAAGTTTGTTCCAAGCCTTTACTATTTCAGTAAAATCATAGCCAAACTTCAGTTCAGTTATGGTATACGTTAATTATTTAAATATTGTTGCCACTCGGTCCCAGTTTCTTGGGGTTTTTTCGGGGGGGGGGGCACCTGTAGCCAGGTTTGCCCCCTCCCCCCCGCTGGCTCCTAGTGCGGGAGCACAGGCCCCTGGGGCAGCTTTTTGCCAGGGCCTGGTGTGTCGGGGCGGGGGGTTTGACCCCACCAGCGCAGGCCATAGGGCCTCCGCCCCCTTTTTTGACTGCTTACCCGTCGGGGCCAGGGAGATTGGACATAGGGGCCACCACAGTGTGGGACCCGTTCGCTGCATGCATGGGTTTGCTGCAGAGGGGCTTGTTTCCCCCCTTTTGTATGTACAGCCATGCGTGCGGGAAGGCGGGGCTCCCATGCCGCTTCAATGTGCCCCTGCCCCTCAAAGGGGACGGTTAGGAGGGGAGGGGGTCCAGGGTACAAACCCCACCTACTGGGGGGGAAACTGGGCCCAGCCCAATTAATTTACAGAAACAACGACAACAACAACACGGGGGTTGGTTGAGGGACGACCACCCTCGCTCGAGAGCGGCCGCTCTCTTGCTAGGTTTCTCCAAGGGATTCAGGATCCCTTACATGGGGGGTTCGAGCAAGCCTTTGGGTTCGACAACCTCAGATTGGTTGTGGGACATGACGGCATTGTTCGGTCCAGAATAGCATAAGAGGTGGCCATGGGGAGGGGCCTTGGGCCCTTCCCGGAGCCGCCCTTCCCGAATCTTGGGGTGTCCCCATTAGGGGTGGTCCCCTGAAAGGTGGGTGTTGAATTTAGGTTGATTCACCACTTGTCTTTTCTTAAAAGGGAGTCAGTGAAGGATTTCGTTCCTGACGAACTTTGTTTAGTCCGGCTCGCATCCTTTGATGCGGTCGTGGCCATGGTAAGGCAGTGTGGGGTTGGAGCCCTTATGGATAAATGCGACATTAAGTCAGCATCCCGGCTCTTCCCCATACACCCAGACTGCTTCGAGCTGTTGGGCTTCCATTTCATAGGTGTTTTTATGTGGTCGGGGTTTTACCCATGGGTGGCTCCGTCTCATGCTCTCTTTTGGGAGAGCTTGAGCACCTTCTTGGAGTGGGCGCTCAGGAGGCGCAGCGGTCTGGGCTCGGCGTTCACTACCTTGAGGGTTTCTTGATGGTGGGGACTGCGCGTGCAGAGCACTGCTTTGCTCTAATGCGGGTCTTCGAAGCCCTTTGCGCTCTGTTGGGGGTGCCTTTAGCCTCTACGGGGACCGAGGGCCCCGCCACCGGGATTACCTTCCTCGGTATTGAATTGGACTCAGAGGCAATCTTCTAGTTTGCCCCTGGACAAGTTGACACAAATCAGGGATCACCTTGCTACGGTTCTGGGGCTGCAGGAAGGTCACTCTTCGGCAGCTCCGGGAACTAGCTGGGATACTTAATTTGGCCCGCCGGGTCGTGGTGCCGGCAGGGTTTTTTCTAGGAGGTTATATACTGCGATGGGGGGGGCTCCGTTTGCCCCATCATCGTACCCGCTTATGTGCAGGGGTCAGGGCTGACCTCTGCGTGTGGCGGAGTTCTTAGAACGTTTTAATAGGTTGTCTTTGGAGGCAAGAGCTTCTTTTGGAAGCTGAATTGCAGTTGTGTTCTGATACTGCATGTACTCGTGGCTTTGGGTTGTGTTGGGTGACCAGTGGTGCTGGTCTGCGTGGCCTCCTGAATGAGGGCCTCTTCTTTGGTTAAGGATTTGACCCTTTTGGTAGCTCTCCCCCTTGATAGTGGCCCTAGAGCTTTGGGGTGAGCAGTTTGGGGGCAAGACTGTGCATTTTGGTGTGACAGCCTAGTGGTTGTCCATGTTGTGAACGCCCTGTCCTCCAAGAGGGACAGGGTCATGCGGCTTGTCCGCCAATTATTTTGGGGGGGGCACAGGTCCTCGTCCCTGACCACATTGTTTTTAGCTAGGCATGTCCCCGGGTTAGGCAACGGGGTTGCTGACGCCTTGTCCCATGGTCAGTTGTCCCGGTTTCGGACCCTGGCCCTGCGGGCACGTATGTAGCCAGGGGCTTTTCCTGTCCACCTTGGGGCCGGGGGGCTCCTGGGCAGTAGAGAGTAGAGGCTTGCTGGGCTACGGCACTCTTGGGAGTGTCCGGCACTCTGGGGGGCTTAGCAGCGGGCAGGTGAACTGTTTGGGATTGCAGGCAGTATACGGGTTACCCCTATAGCTGGCCTGCCCCAGTTGTGTACCTGGCCATATTTGTGTCCAGCTTAGGCAGCGTGGCCTTTCGGTTAGGACTATTAGGTCTAGGTTGGCCGGCTTCGCCTTGTTTAAGGCGGGGACGGGGTTATTGGTTATGGTGACTTCCGCATGGTGACAGTGCGGGAAAGTTGGGCCGGGGCCGCATCGCGGGCCGCCGGGTCAATTTGGTGCCTTCCATCTCATTACTTCCGTTAGGTGGGTGCTAGTATGTAGGGTTTGGCCAGGCCAAGTATGGATCCCGCCATCAGGGAACGCTCGTTCTCGAGAGGCGCTGCCACTAGTGCGGTAACGGCGTTCTCGATACGGAGGATTCGGGAAGTCGCTCGCCGGTGGTCAACGGCCTGTTTTAGGGTACGAACGGCCTGTTGAGGGTCCGGGTAAGATCTTAGGCCAGGTTCTTCCTTTGGTCCCCTTCTATTCAACCCGCCAGGATGCGTCCGACGGTGTTGCTTGGGGTCATGAGCGCTCCGAGACCACTCAGCAACAAGTTACCATCGGGGGTGGGGACCCTGCCGTTGTGGCGGCTGGGTCCTGGTTGTCTGGCGGGGGAGACGGGGTGTGCGGTGGGACGGGCGTTTCTACCGTGTTGCTGGGAGGGCGGCATCCCATTGCTGCGCCCAGGTGGTCCTGGGAGGGCGGCATCCCATTGCTGCGCCCAGGAGGTGCTGGGAGGGCGACATCCCGTTGTTGCGCCCAGTTGGTCCTGGGAGGGCGGCATCCCATTGCTGCGCCCAGGTGGTGTCGGGGGGCGGCATCCCATTGCTGCCCCCAGTTGGGCTGGGAGGGCGGCATTTCATTGCTGCGCCCAGTCGGTGGCCAGGGGCGGCATCCCATCGTTGCGCTCAGAGGTGTGCTGGGAGGGCGGCATCCCATTGCTGCGCCCAGTTGGTGCTGGGAGGGCGGCATCCCATTGCTGCGCCCAGTCGGTGCCGGGGGTCGGCATCCCATTGCTGCGCCTGGATGTGTGCTGGGAGGGCGGCATTCCATTGCTGCGCCCAGTTGGTGCTGGGAGTGCGGCATCCCATTGCTGCGCCCAGTTAGTGCCGGGGGCGGCATCCCATTGCTGTGCCTGGATATGTGCTGGGAGGGCGGCATCCCATTGCTGCGCCCAGTCGGTGCTGGGAGGGCGGCATCCCATTGCTGCGCCCAGATGGTACTGGGAGGGCTGCATCCTCTGGCGGCGCCCAGGTGGTGGGTCTTGCACCTCGGTGGCAAGGACCTGTGTGGGCCTGGGGGTCTACTTCAGATCTGCCAGGCTCGCGTTGCCTGCGGTGGCTTCGCACTGTGTGCCCCTCCACGCAGGGGGGTGGTCGAGATCCTCACGGGGATCGCTTGGTGGGACGCCATTTCCCTTAGGGCCCTTCACCGGGTTAGGAGGGGAGTTAAGGCCCTGGGTACGGTAGTCAGAGGGTTAGGCGGGGTGGTTGTGGCCCATCCCCGCATCACCATAGATCAGCTGTGGCTTTACCTGGCTGCTGGTCTTCCTCTGTCAGATCTGAGGAACACCACTTTCTTACAGGACCTGCAGTGTCTCTGCGTGAGCTGGCGCAGTTAGAGGGGGGAGTCGGGGGGCCAAGATAGAGATCTGACCCCCGCTCCGTGGCAGGTTAGGGGCGGAAATCTGGGTGGTGGTTCAGCAACTGCGCGTTCTCCCTTGGGCATCTTTGGGGATGATTGACAGGTTCTCTCCAAGCTCATGGTGGGTGCTACCTGCGCACTTGGGGGGAACCTGTCTTTGGGTCCCGCTATTGAAGTCCCAGGGTAGGGGTGAGCCGGCGGGACCCCCCTCATGCGAGTGCATGGCAGGGTCTCAGGTGAGGGAGAGGTCCCTCACCTGGACCAGCATCGACTACGCCCTTAGTTGCCCAGGAATGTTGACCTTTTACGTCATTTCCGCCCCGGAAGTGTTTGTTTGACCCTGCAGGTCCACTGTTTCCGGGTCATAGTTGAATATGTTGATTTATGCAAATTTATGCTAAATCATGCTAATTTAATTAATAAATTATGCAAATTTATTTTAATAAAAATGACCCAAGTTTAAATCCAGCTCTGGTGTCCGTGTCGTTACTCCGTCTCTTCTGCAATATCGCCGGCTCGACTTACCGGCCACGGCGCTTTTGCGGAAGGGCCGGGCAGACACCGGACTCTTCATGGCGGCCGCCATTTTGTTTTCGGCCGAAATCTCGCGAGACGAGATTTCGGCCGGGAAAGCCAGGCCCACGTGGCCTGGAATGACGTGGGGACCGGGCGGGGCTTGCTGGCCCTATTTAAGGGCCGCAGGCCCTGGGCCAAGCCTGTTCGCCCGGACCCAGTCAAAGGAGCAGACACCCACCCGCCCTTCCCTAATTTGCAGTGTGCTATTGGTGGGTCGCCCTCGGGGGCCGAATGGGAATTTTTTGCAGCCTCGCCCATTTGGCATGGCTGTTTTTTCGCCCATTCCACACTGGGGAGATGGATGTGCGGTTAGGGGGTGCTTGCATTCAATAGGTTAATTGGCTTACCTTTGGTCATTTGGGTAGGCAGGTTAGGGGCGGAAATCTGGGTGGTGGTTCAGCAACTGCGCGTTCTCCCTTGGGCATCTTTGGGGATGATTGACAGGTTCTCTCCAAGCTCATGGTGGGTGCTACCTGCGCACTTGGGGGGAACCTGTCTTTGGGTCCCGCTATTGAAGTCCCAGGGTAGGGGTGAGCCGGCGGGACCCCCCTCATGCGAGTGCATGGCAGGGTCTCAGGTGAGGGAGAGGTCCCTCACCTGGACCAGCATCGACTACGCCCTTAGTTGCCCAGGAATGTTGACCTTTTACGTCATTTCCGCCCCGGAAGTGTTTGTTTGACCCTGCAGGTCCACTGTTTCCGGGTCATAGTTGAATATGTTGATTTATGCAAATTTATGCTAATTCATGCTAATTTAATTAATAAATTATGCAAATTTATTTTAATAAAAATGACCCAAGTTTAAATCCAGCTCTGGTGTCCGTGTCGTTACTCCGTCTCTTCTGCAAAACAATGTGTCTCTTTGGAAAATAAATCCACTGTTACGAAAATAGAAGTTATTACTCCTGATAAAAAATTTATTTATTTATTCGATTTCTATGCCTCCCAATCCTGAAGGAGACAGTGCGTCTTACAATATTAATATAAATACAAATACAAATAGATACAGAACAATTTAAAAAAGTTGAATATAATCTAAAATGATAAAACACCGTATTAAAAGAAACCCATTAATTATAAAGCAGTCATAATCCCATACATACAGTACATACCATTCATGCAGTGTGGTCCTGTAGGGTGGGAGCAATATGGACATGGGGGGGGGGTTTAGTTGGTTAATATTAAATAAATATTTGTTACACCCACATTAATAAAAATTATAGCTTCTCCCTATCTCTTTAAGAGTTAAGGGTTGAGGCAAAAAGAGAAACTACTGGGTTAGTTAAAGAGTCTGCAGTGCAGTTTTCAAATGCCATGAACTGAACTAATTGTGTATGTGGTAACCAACTATATTTACATGTACATATGGGCATGTAAATATAGAATTCTACATCCATTTATATAGTATTAAAACACTTAGAGCTATTTGTCTCTTTGTAAACTTCAATAAACCCAAACAGAACATCATAGTGCAAATAGTTTTGAATCAAAATCTGCTATGTCATTCAAATGTTAAGGCTCTTCACACCAGTTGTATTTGCAAAGCTGTGGCCACTACAAACATTCTTCCAAGCAACCACAGTCAATGATTGTGATTTCCAAGACTCCCTGACAGTTTTCAACAACCCAAATCAATGGGGAAGCCAACATCTGAAACATTTCCAATTTCATTGTTTTTTCCCCCTGCCTGGATGCATTTTCATCTAGATAAGGAAGTATTTTAAATGCAATGATACAATGGATAATAATAATAATAATAATAATAATAATAATAATGATGATGATGATGAGGATGATGAGGATGATGAGGATGATGTATTAGATTTGTATGCCACCCCTCTGCTAGGTTGTTAGGGATTCATAGTTATTTTGAAATCATATTGTAATAAGAAAAGAACCAACTATTTAATCTGTGGACATAGAAAGAATAGAATATACCTGTGATCAACAAAGCAAGATTTTGATTACTGCAATTTCCTCTTAAACATTCAACAGGAAGGAATTGGGGCAACATTATTTTCTTCCTAGAATAATATGAAAGAGGCTTCCTTTCTTTATCTCAACTTCTTGGAAACCAGCCTTGTGGAGAAGCACATTAAACTCATCTGTTGACCGTTCTTTTCCTTCCAAGTAGAGCAACATTAACAAGGAGTAAATATGGGCTGGTAAAGGCCCTCTTCTGTCTTCATCAAGAAGCATTTCCACTATTAAGACACCACCACCTGTGTTTCAAAATGAACAATACTTATTTCAAAAGCGCAATAAACCTTACACATTTTGAAAATACCCACATTTTATGTTACGAATCCTTCTTTCAAATATGTTATATTTATTCCTGCCAATATATAACACAGACCAATTTATTGTGGTTGTTTTTGCATATTTTGTCAATTTACAGATATTCTAATTATTCGCCAAGGCTTTCCCCTCAATCTTTTCTAGAAATTGACCATATAAAGTTTTTCCTTGCCAAAGTTATTTTTGTGTTTCAGTACATTGTATTAAAAAGTTACAGGTTTTCCCTGTCCAGTTTTAACCAACTCTAGGGCATGCCGGCCATCTCTGTTCCTTAGCCAAGAGAGCCAATGTTGTCCAAAGAAAATTCCCTGGTCATGTGGCCAGCATTACTGTATGCCAGTGAAGGGCTCCCCATCACTGGTGCCCCTGTGTGTGTGTGTCCGGCATGCACGTGCTCATGTGCTGGCGCAAGATTTGTCTATTGGGCGTGCGCAGGAAGTGAAATATCATGCAAGGATCTGTGTGCGTGAGAGATTTCACTGATTTTTGGCAATTTATTTTCTTCGCATGTGCAGAAGAGAAAAAACACAAAAATTTGACAATATCTCGCACACACAAACATCCTCTCATAAGAACATAAGAAGAGCCATGCTGAATCAGGCCAAAGCCCATCGAGTCCAGCATTCTGTGTCATACATGGGCCCACCAATTGGATCTTGAGCAGAAAGAGAAGGCAAAACCCTCCCTTTCCCCTGACCCCCAACAAATGGTACCCAAGGGAATCCTGCCTGCCTCAACCAACATAGAGGCGGCACACGGACATCCGTTTCAATAACCACCGATAAACTTGGCATCCATGAATCTGTCTAATCCTGCCTTGAAGGTATCAAGGCTGGCAGCTGTCATGACCTCTTCTGGAAGGGAATTCCATAAATCAACGACCCTCTGGGTGAAGAAATATTTCCCTTTATTTGTCCTCGCTTTCTTACCTATGAGTTTAGGGAGTGCCCCCTCATCCTAGTATTGAGTGATAGAGAAAATATTTTTCTCTATCCACCTTTTTCTATCCCATGCATGATTTTATACACTTCAATCAAGTCATCTCTTAAATGCCGCCATTCAAGACGGAAGAGACCAAGGCGTTGCAATCTGGTTTCATAAGGGAGGTGCTCCATTTCCTTGATCATACTTGTTGCCTTATTTTGCACCTTTTCCAGTTCCATTATATCCTTCTTAAGGTGTGGTGACCAGAACTGTACATAGTACTCCAAGTGTGGTCTCACCATCGATTTGTACAGAGGCAATACAACACTTACTGACTTATTTTCGATTCCCTTCCTAATCATGCCAAGCATGTAATTTGCTTTTTTCACTGCTGCTGCGCACTGGGTTGACATCTTCATTGAGCTGTCCACCAAAACTGCAAGATCCCCTTCTTGGGTTGTCTCAGAAAACTTGGTCCCAATCAGTTGGTAGATATAATTGCGGTTCTTTGCCCCAATATGCATAACTTTGCACTTGTTTAGGATAAAATGCATTCACGTGAGATTTCACTTCCTACGCATGTGCAGAACCCAAATCTCATGCGGGCACAGGTGTGCATACATCTGGGATATGGAGATGTGTGCGCATCTACCTTTTTCCCAAGTGGGACTGCATATCGGACCATCCATGCAACAGCCCACTACTGCTGTACACTGAGTTGCATAGAACAGTGTTACATTTCCACTGAAGTAGTACCTTGTTATTGATTTGCATTCGCTTTTGAACTGCTGGGTTGGCAAAACCTGAAGCAAATTTATTTTATTTATTTTATTTTATTTTATTAATTGGATTTGTATGCCTCCCCTCTCCAAGGATTTTCTTGAATGTGCAGAAGGCAGTTTCGAAGATAACCTGGCCCTGAATCATATCTATTGTGTTCGGATATATTAAAGTCTCCATAGTTGATAGCCAATTTGGGATCTTCAAATAGTGTTTTTGTTTAATTTCTTTCCAAGTATTTAGCAGGGAATTTCTAATTAAGTGTTGATTGTAGTATTTTTGTGTTTTATTTCCAATTTCCCATAAATAGGCATGCCATCCTTTCTCTAAGTCGTGACCTTCTAGTTGTAATATACATCTGTTTCTCAGATTTATCCATTCTTTTATCCAAAATAAAGAGGTAGCCTTATAATATGTCTTCCAGTCAGGAAGTCCAAAGCCACCTCTGCTTTTATTATTCTCTAAATCAGATAATTTAATCCTTGGCTTTTTCCTTTGCCGTATAAATTTGGATATTACTTTGTTCAGATTTGTAAAGAATTTGGGGTCTAATTTAATAGGGAAAGTTTGAAATTCTATATAATAAGATTATATATAAGATTAATTATAATATAATTATAATATATACAATGTCAGTTGTACTCCCAGGAAAACTGGATTGTGAATTTGAAATGACAATTTAGGGGAGTTCAAAACTTGAGCAATGTATGAACGTTGCCAGTTCCTTAGCAGATTTAACTTTCTATGATTAAAGAACACCTACCAGGTTTGCAGGCCTGGTACACTTTATGTAGCAGCTGGAAACATCTTTCTTCTGGCCAGTCATGAAGAATCCTGGCAAAAATGTACAGGTCCGCTTCGGGAAAAGGATCTTTAAAAAAATCACCTACAAAAGTAAAATCTTGTTGAGCACCATGTCTTCCAATAATCTGTTCTCTCTAAAAATCACAGAATCCAGTCTGCCTGTGAAAGTTTCTTGTGCTTAGCAAGACATGAGTTCAACCCACAAGGGACATTGTATTTTTTACCTGCATGGAAAGTGATTCTGGTCTCTTCTGAAGACGAACAATGGTTCTTGGAGGCTTCCACTACTTCAGGGAGATCAAAAATGGTCACAGTGCATTTTGGGTAGAGTGAAATCAGTTCCTTAGCTAAGCCACCAGTGTTTCCTTAAATACAGAACAAAATGTAATTAAATAACTGCAGAATAAAATTTTGTACATGTCCAGCTTTTCCCCCTGAAGCTACCAGACTATTATTTCTCTATAACTGCATATCAGATTAATTGGAATTTAATAATTTTAAAAACGAGACAAACGTCTTTCAAATTTGCTATGTATTTCACGGAAAACAAATATTAATAGGGAAAAAGAACAGAGATTGCGTCATTTGATTCTCAACTTTCATATGGTCCTTGCAGGCTATAAAACTTCCTTAGGTAAGATGCACTGAATATTCCAAAGGTCCAAAAATATAGTCAATGCAGATTGAATGGACAAAAACTGAACATCATGTCAAAGGGCACCAAATCCCACTTCATCTTGGATCATGAACTCTTGCATCCCTCAAATGTCCCCTGGCAAATCCAGTTTAAATGACCTTTACTCATCAACCTGATATTCTCTGATTCCAATTCCTTCTCATCTTTGGTCAGCACTGGGAAAGGGGAGGAGGAAATGACTATTTTCTTTTCAGAATTGTCTCCCCTTTTCAAACATCTCTTCCAATTTATCCACTGGCTTTGATGCCATTTCAGGTCAAGTGACAGTTAATCATCTTTAAAAGAGGACTATTTCTCAAAGTCTGCTATGGACATCCCAAACTGGTCCCGTCCCCCCCCCCCATTTTTGATCTCCTAAAGATTTCTCCTTTCACAAATGCAGATGAAAAGGTTAGTAAGAGAAGCTAAGAAGCCATCCAGCCCATTGGCCCAATCTGTGAAGAAGATGGCAAAGTGCTGTTTGTACTTACCACCCAGATCACAAATGATTGGGAACTGGGACAGGTCAAAGGCAGATAGCACTTCTCTTCCTACTACAGGCCAGAGTTCATTCATGAAATTGGAGAAGGTTTGTAACTCTTCCTTTGATCTAGAATTGGAATAAACATCTCTAAATGTAACTTTATAAAAGGCTATTGTTGTTATGTTTTACATAACAATTTCTTTTTGAATTAAAGGAATTCTTTTCTTGTCCAGGAGGGAAGTGTTTTTAATAGGAAAGTGAACACAAGAACAAGGGGACACAATCTGAAGTTAGTTGGGGGAAAGATCAAACGCAACATGAGAAAATATTATTTTACTGAAAGAGCAGTAGATCCTTGGAACAAACTTCCAGCAGACGTGGTAGATAACTCCACAGTAACTGAATTTAAACATGCCTGGGATAAACATATATCCATCCTAAGATAAAATACAGAAAATAGTATAAGGGCAGACTAGATGGACCATGGGGTCTTTTTCTGCCGTCAGACTTCTATGTTTCTATGTTTCTTTTTACAGCATCACTTAAATTATGTTGATCAGAATTTGGAAAAATATGCACGTACAGTAATACGTGGAGCACTCCTACCATTTTGATGAGAAATGTTATAATGTTCTCGAAACAAAGCAGAGTCATGAACTGGAGACCTGTGCTTTGTATATAAACATAAACACCTGGTCAATTAGATGTGCCACAACAATATTCCAGTGCCGTAAAAGAGAAGTTGAATACGGCGATGAGTCAGGATCATATGACAGAGAAAATTATGACAGTGCGAAGATTAAGCCTATTGTTTAGTTGCCCACAAAACAGTTACTCTAACCATTCTCTAAAATTATAATGTTACCTGTGAGTGACCTCATAAAGCTTGTTTGAGGAAGAGCCATATATTGATGGAACCTGATTTTTTCCTTTCCTAAAAGAATTTTTAAAAAGTTAGAAAGAAACAGGCAATCATCCTGGCATTTTCTTTTGCATAGAAGTAGATCCTGAATGTCTTACTGAATTTTCCCAGTTCAGATATTATTCTGAAGGTTTCATTATTAAGCCAGTTTTTCTTCATTGTCTCAAAAACAGTGCAGTGAGTTCTAATGCATCTCTACCAAGAAATAACTGTACAGTCATGTTACTTGGAAAAACTCCCCAGAGGAAGGCAATGAACTCAACTCACTTCTATACTGCTCTCTTTTTAATGAAATTAACAGCTACACATCCTCCTTTTCTCTTTTTTTATAAAAAGAAAAAATATTTTAATATTTCTGGTTTAAAAAAAGAGTCGATCCCAATTCAGTAGGTTTATGAATTTACTGTTGATGGACTTATAGCTAAAATAAAATCCCGCCAAATCTTTTTGTCTTACAACAAAAAAGGAAGGAAGGAAGGAAAGAAAGAAGGAACGAACGAACGAATGAAGGAAGGAAGGAAGGAATGAAGGAAAGAAAGAAAGAAAGAACAGAGGAGAAGGAAGGAGGGAAAGAAGGAAGGAAGGAGAAAAGGAAGGAAGGAAGGAAAGAACTGAGGAGTAGGAAGGAGGGAAAGAAGGAAGGAGGAAAGGAAGGAAGGAAGGAAAGAACTGAGGAGAAGGAAGGAGGGAAAGAAGGAAGGAAGGAGAGAAGGGGAAAAGGAAGGAAAGAAGGAAGAAAGGAAGGAAGGAAGGGGCTAATCCAGTTTTAGCTTAATCTCTTTCAGAATTGCCTGCACAGAAGTACTGTGATACCTCGCCTTACAAACCCCTTGTCATACAAACTTTTCGAGATACAAACCCGGAGTTTAAGATTTTTTTTTTGCCTCTTCTTTCAAACTATTTTCACCTTACAAACCCAAGCCGCCACCACTGGGATGCCCCGCCTCTGGACTTCTGTTGCCAGCAAAGTGCCCATTTTTGCACTGCTGGGATTCCCCCAAGGCTCCCCTACATGGGAAACACCACCTCCAGACTTCTGTGTTTTTGCAAGGGGAACCTCAGCAAAATTGCAGCATCACAAAAACACGGAAGTCCGGAGGTGGGGTTTCGAGGACTTCCCTGTTTTTGTGATGCTGCAATTTCGCTGAGGCTCCCCTCGCTCGGAAACCCCACCTCCGGACTTCCATTGCCAGCGAAGCAACCATTTTTGCGCTGCTGGGATTCCCTTTCTGGAATTCCCCTGCAGCATCACAAAAACACGGAAGTCCAGAGGTGGGGTTTCCCATGGAGGGGAGCCTCAGGGGAATCCCAGCAGTGCAAAAATGGGCTCTTCGGCTGGCAAAAGGGGTGAGTTTTGGGCTTGCACACATTAATTGCTTTTCCATTGATTCCTATGGGAAACATTGTTTCATCTTACAAACTTTTCACCTTACAAACCTCGTCCCGGAACCAATTAAGTTCGTAAGACAAGTTATCACTGTATTGCTTATCTTTCTCCTTCTGCTACTTACTTATTATTTTTGAGATGCAAATGGGCTTTAATTGCTTTAATTGCAAATTGCTTCTGAGGCATCAATGGAATTTATTGCCTTTGCCACAATATGGCCAAAGCGATAGAAGCAGAAGGCTTTGCGGGTCTCTCCTCATTCTTTCACTGGTGGTGGTGGTGGTAGGGAGGATTTTATTTATTTATTTATTCATTTGCATTTGCATGAGGAAAATGAAGGTTGCTTAATGTTTTTATTCCTGGAAGTGTTGCTTATAGGCCCAAGGACAGATGAAAAGAAGAGTGGCCAGGTGGTGGGGTGGGTGTGATGAGTGATATACAGTTTGATCTGAATGAGAAAATTCAGTGATGATAATTCAGTGCCATTGCAATCAAGGAAATAAACGTGTTAATGTTATATTCAACATCCAGAATGTGAAATGTCCTTAGTTTCTTGTGGACAAGGGTCTAATAATTCTGATATTCGGATGGTTTTTCATGTTCTATCTTTATTTATTCTAGTTTACTAGTCCCAATGCTCTGATGGAATTACCTCACAGCGTCAGGAAGATATTGCATTGATGGATAAACAACTTCAGAATGGAATATTATGGTATTATACTGAGACTTTGGGCTTGATTTGACCAGGTAGAGATTGGTAAAGTCTGTGTTTCCATAAAGATCTAGAAAAGCAAACAAACACCAAACCACAAAAAATATTGATATAATTGCATGTAACTATCTTTCAATTCACAATAGTATCTTCATCTACTTTAAAAACAAATTATGCTGTATTTATTTCATGCATATCATAATAATATAAAAGCCAGTTTGATGTAGTTGTTAAGGCATTGTTATATACTGTTTGCCTACATGGTTTCATCCAGGTCCAGCTTTTGACTGGGAGAATGCTCAATTCCTATTGGTTGTTACATCTGACAGCTCCCTCAACAGGCATGACACTAAATTTCTTCGAGACTACAAGTCCCTATCGGACATTATACACGAAGCCAGCTGTTTGAGCTGGTCTTTTTCTCTCAGCCCTAGGAAAGGCAAACCACTTCTGAAAAACCTTGCCACACAATCTGCAAGGACCTGTCAATTGGCCAAGTGCAATGGCTGTTTTTTGTTTTCAAATTTCATTAGATTTGGGATTTAGATATAATTTCATTTTGAAAATTGGATTCAGTCCCATAGTACAACAGTAATGATCAAAGTTGGTTTCGTTTCATTTTTAAAATGCCAATGTTTTACTGTTCTAGTTTATATGACTTTCCAAGAGTGAATATAAAACATTGGGCCGGCCAAAAAGATGCTGTGAATCAGACTGGACCAAATCTCAAAGGAAGTGATAAAGTGATCAACACATAAAACCCCCCACACAAACCCAGTTGCTATACACTATGCTAACTTTCTGACCTGTGATTTTTAGAAGCCCCCCTTCTACAAGCACTTGGATCTGTCAAGCTCAACAGTGGCAGCCACAATTATGCAATAATTGTTGGCCATTCCAGTTCCCTGCTGCTTCTCACATGTTTACCTTTGCCATCTTTCCATTCCAGTGTCAGGAGCTTTAATCCCACACAGGCCTCCAGCAGCCTCTGCATCCCAGTGGGGCTGGTGCTCAAGCGTTCAGCAATAGTTGTGGAACAGAGCTGTTCTCTCGACTCTCTCAAAAGATCGAAGACACCCAGCTCACAGGCAGTTGAAATGATCTAGGAAGAAACAGAGCAAAAACCAAAACCATGGCTTTCGTCTCAGTTCACATCCAACAATCCCAGAATCTATTTGTGTGGTTTACTGAAGAAGGAAACGAGCGGAGCTGCACATGTTAACCAGAGGTGGATTCCTCTCAGTTTGGACTGGTTCGCCTGAACTGATAGACCCACTGGTGATGTCACAATAACATTGGTGCCAGTCATTGGATGCTGCAATATTTTTTTGAATTTTGATTTTTTTTAAAAGTTTCTTCTGCACATGTGCAGATGCCAAGTTTCTGGCACTGCACTTAAAAAAATGGGGTGGTGGTGGTGGTTGCATAAGAAGTGGCCACGTGGCAAGGTAAATTAGAACCTACCCCTGATGTTCACCAGCCCTACCAACTCTGGGATCAAGAGGAGAAAGAGTATAAGTAGATAATCATTTGTTTGGGCAGCCACATCTCCTCTGAATGTGGGTGCAGTAACAACTAATCAAATAATAAATAAACTAAAAATAATAAAACAATATTATTTTATTTTTCAGTTTGGGCCTTGTTCAATTTATTAGTGGTGTTTGAGACAAAGTCTATACATACAAGTGCACACAGAGATAGAAAGACTGAATGTGTTTGTGTGAGAGAAATAGAGAGAGATAGAAAGACAGAGAACAATCTGAGCAAACAGGTTTATTTATCTTGAGCAACATTTTTTAGAAGGAACCTTTTGGCTTTGAAGGTTGCAGGGATCATAGCTCGTGGTGTGTTCAATCCCTGGAGGGGAAGGTAGTTAAAAGATTAGTATCCTTGATGGAGAAAAAGCAGAACAGAAAGACAGATATCATATCATACCACTGTGATACAAACTCCAGGTTTGTTTGTTTTTAAATGTACTCTATGCTATTATTGGGAGATGTCAAGTGGGGAAAAAGAAAAGAATATGTGATCCTACCATACCATAGTAAAAAACAACAACAACCAGATAATACACATACTATGGGAACAAACCATTGGGAAAGCAAAGATTTATGGCAGAAAAAATATTGATTCTGCCTCTTTCTTACCAGCACAACAGTTTGCTTAGTTTAATGAGAATAATTAATGTTTTAGCAATTAAACCAAAACAGACACAATACAATACAGCTACCTTTTACTATAATAAATATTGTTGACATCCCATATTTAGTATTCAAAATTTTCTGAAATAAATTCAAGCAAAATTTAGCAAATAAAGGAAATCTCACAGACAGATGTAGATTTTGTTGCCAGATTAAAGTAAAAAACAGGAAGATGGGGGTACAATCATGACATTCCTTAGCAAATTACAACATAAACTTTGATTTTTCTATTGTTTTCAAACTATTAAGCAGCTGAGAAATGGAGGGTTTTTTTGTAGTTTCAAAGTTGAGAGTTCATATTTGGAAGTATTAACCCACCTTACCTTGGACGTTATAAATGAATGCTGGTAGTTAAACAATGTTTGAATATTTTCAGTTTCTTCTAGTGAACTCATTGTTGTTAACTTCTTCTGTTGACCAAAAGGACCTTTCTTCAGCCGAAATACTTGGTATTCCTGAGTGTAAAAATGGCAAAATATATGTGGCCATAAGATATCCCAGGATAAAGTATGGGAAGGATAAAGTATTAAAGAGAGAACAGTACCACATTTAGAAGGTTTTCTAGAGTCCTTCAGCAAAGGCTCCTGAATAACTTCAGCTGCACTGGTATTAGAGGACAGGTGTCCTCAAAGCAAACCAAAGTACTGAGTTTAATGGCTGAAGTCTTACCCACACAAAAGCTGAGCAGATTCCAAGTCAGTCTTTCAAGCAATAGTTTCATATGCTCAAGATAAGCCTCAGTTTCAGGCAAAGGAAGTAACAAAAGGGGTATATATCAGCACAACACAGGCGTGTTTACAGGAGTTGCTTAATCAACCTGCCAAGCCAGTTCTGATGCCACCAGTTCTTCATTGTAAATGTCAGGATGGCTGGTGGCCTCATGCAAGAAAAAGATCATTTGGTGGAAACATTTGTTTTCAGTACAAAAGGGATCATAGTACAATAATAACGTGTTATTTTAAAGTATGTTGACTGGTTTTATTTTCTTTCTTTTTCCTTTTAACTAGTTAGCCTTTGTGCTGACTTCCATCTAGGACAGTGATTTGATTTCATTTGATTGATTTTGTCAATCTTGTATTAGATAATACATATAGGTTGTTGGATAGGGTGAATGGAAGAGGCAGACAGAGGTGGCTCCAAAACAACAGCTCTTTATTTAGCAACTATTTTTTTTTGACAACTCTGTCTGCCCTTTATAGGAAGCTGCCAGAGAGTCTAGCCAATCAGCAGTTAATATTTCCTCACCAGAATGGAGAACCCGACTGAAGCCTGTGTGCTTCGGTCTGGGAATGTAACATAAGTATTTACATAAGCTGAATACATAAAACAAATAAAAGTAAAAGGGAACATTAGGATGGGGATAATAGGCAATGCAGGTGAACTTATGCATGCCCCTTACAGACCTCTTACGAATGGGATAAAGTCCCCAGCTTGTCCCCCAGGGACTGTTCGCCTATTGGATCTTGCAACCCACTCCAGCTTCGAGGTCTAAGCCCCAGAAGGACCAGCAGCTGTCTCACCATGGTCCTGTTATAGGGGCAGAGAAGTCGAGGTCCAAACGCAAGTCTGAAAGGTCTCACAGGTCAGTGTGGACTCCAGGAAGAAGGGGCCTGTGGTCAACGACCAAGGCTGTAAACAATCCTTAGGATGCTCCTCTGACTCTGTTGACCTTCATTTGCCCCAAACTGATGTCTGGGGTCCTCCCTGTCTTGAACCACATCCCTTGCTGATCAATTTCCGGTCACAATTCAAAGTGTTGGTTATGACCTATAAAGCCCTTCATGGCATTGGACCAGAATATCTCCGGGACCGCCTTCTGCCACATGAATCCCAGCGACCAGTTAGGTCCCACAGAGTTGGCCTTCTCCGGGTCCCATCGACTAAGCAATGTTGTTTGGCGGGACCCAGGAGAAGAGCCTTCTCTGTGGTGGCCCCGACCCTCTGGAACCAGCTCCCCCAGATATCAGAGTTGCCCCCACCCTCCTTGCCTTTTGCAAGCTCCTTAAAACCCACCTCTGTTGTAAGGCATGGGGGAATTGAAATTTCCCTTCCCCCTAGGCTTATAGAATTTATACATGGTATGCTTGTATGTATGAGTGGTTCTTTAACAATCTAGAGTATTCCTTGCTACATTCACAGCCTAAATGAATATCCTAAAATGCTCCATTCCACATAACAGTCTTAACCTTCCTTCCTGCAGACTATTATTAGGTATTGTACCTTATGATTCTTGATGAACTTATCTTTTTTTTAGTGTACACTCATGGCATATGCACCAAGACAAATTCCTTGTGTGTCCAATAACACTTGGCCAATAAAATTCTATTCTGTTCCATTCCGTTCCATTCCATTCCATTCCATTCTATTCTATTCTATTCTATTATGTTTGTTCTGTGGCATTTTCCCATTTCATTCCCATATAGGCACATAGTATTTGGCAATTAAGTATATTAATAATTGGACCACTATATGCAATGTTTTTGCTTGTGCTCCCCGGCTGTTTTCCATAATATTCCTAATCAAGTTGTTCTTGGTTTTCAATTTTTGTTTGATTACTTCAAGATGTTTTCCAACTACAAGGAATAAGTCCAGGAATATTCTGAAATATTTTGGGTGCAATGACAAAGAACAGAGAGCTTGAGAGAAGATTGCAGTGTGCAAAATTGTAGCTGGCATAATGACTAATGTTCATGGCTCCTTAATGTATCTCTATCATGACATCAAAGAATTCTAGATTGTTAATTGTACACAACAATACAACACTAAACCTATCACTATTGAAATATAAGATATAGCAATCATGGTAATTGACAGACACATTTTAATTCAGCATCTCCCTATTTGAAATTTCAACTAAATTCATAGGAAAACCCTACAGAATTAGACTGTTCCCATTTTAACAATGAAACTTGACAAATCAGAAAATTCAACAGAATTAGTTTTCTTCGGAGTGTTTTCCCTAACAGTACATTTCTGTCTTCATACATTTCTCCAGATCTGGGCTGCAGACATTTGGATGGCCACTTGATGGCAGCAAAACATCAGATAATGAATTCAACTTTTCAGATGGCAATTCCATATCTCCTGTGCTGATCCGCTGCCACTCATATCAAAGTGAAGAAAGTAAATGGAAATGTGAAGCATAATAAATGATGCCATATTGGGAAAGCAGGAATTGGGCCAGCTTATATTAATTGGTTTCTTCATTCTTGTCACGAATGGGAACCCAACTAATCTGCAATTCCTAAAGTTAAAATGGAATGCTGCTTCGTCTGAAACAAAAAGATTGTTGGGGAGACAGCACCAGATTCCAGGCTCACTCCCAGCATGATACATTTCCTTAATGAAAATTGTGCTGATCAACTTTTGTCGCCTGATTATGTTTTACACAGAGCCTAGTTTCTTGATTCTCCTAGACTAGAGCAGCACTTTTCAACTCAGAACCTTAAGATATGCGGACTTCACTCCTGGAATTCTGGGAGTTCAAGTCCACACGAGGGATGGGTTTCTCCTAGTTCAGACTGTATCTCCCGAACCGGTAGTGACTTGCTGGTGACCACTGAACTAGATTGGTTGGTGTACCAGTCCATGGGCACCACCATCATTTTGGGGGATTTTTTTGTGATTTTCTTATTCTTTGAAGGTTTTTCCTGTTCTGCTTCTTGTAAAAGCGCCTGCCCCCCTGCCCCCCCAAGGTTTAAGCTGACCTTTATTCCTTCGTCCGAAGCACAGCTGATCATCTCCTCAGCTGTGTTTTGGGCCAATTCCAGCTACTGAGCATGCGTGGAAGCCAAATTGCATGAGGGAACGTGCATGCACATTAAGTTAGCATGTTCAATGTTAAAGCTCATGACAGTTTTCTACAATTAGAAAAAGGCTGAACAAGTATGATTTCTTTGAAAGGGTTGCAGAAGAAAGTCTCTTCTCTCTCAAAAGAAAATGGCAGCATGGTTAGATTTGCAGAGTTGCATCTGAACAAATCAGCAGACTCCTGGGCGATTTTCTTTTGGACAGATGAGACAAAGTAGAGAGACCTGTCCATAATGCCACGTTTGGTGAAAACCAAATACAGAATATCAGCAGAAACAATATGTGCTGGTTAGAGTCCTGATCTGGACCCTTCAGATTTTCTCGTGTACTCTGTTATTTGTTCAATGTGTATAAGAAGATTGTCTTTGTATGTAAGGATGGGAAGAACTAAAGATCTATAAGGACATTAGTTTTTGTCATATGATAAGAATTTCATTTATCTGTTTATTATCTGTTTAATTGGTTATCAGGATTTTTGCAGTCATAATTAGGCATCTTTAGCTATGGTGCTGAGTTGCAATAGATTCAAAAATAGACAAAGAGCATTTTCACTGCAGTGAAAAAGCCAAAGTTTATTGGTGGAAAAAGCCAAAACCAAAGGAAGAAAACTTATTTCACACAGCACTTCTTTTATAATACTCTGTTCTCTATGACCTAATGCAGCTGATACACATGCACAGTTTTATATGATGCTGTAATTCATAAACATGCCAATATATCATAGATAATGCTGCAGGTATAATGATAGAAGTTTACAGGAAAGCTCTGAGAAAACCTTGACAGCTAGGCAAAGGAATTTGTTTAATGGTACCAGCTACCATGCTCATCCCTTTGATGATCTCATACAACACTGTCTGTTCCTGAGAACATGAAGTTTCCCTGAACTTTCCCCAGGTCTAGAAATCCTGTACTGCAAAGCCTGTGCAAAAAGCTCATGCTTGCATAATGTGAACTAAGCACCAATGTGCGGCTTGCCATATCTGGGCATGCTCAACCATATGGCCTTTGACCTGCGCAAGGAATACTACATGTCCATTCCTTTTATTTATTAAAATGTTGAAGTGGCTTTGCAATCATGAGTACTTGGTGTTGTGTTTGGGCCTGGGCCAGCCGTTGCTCCCACAGATGGGAGAGACATGGCATGAAGTGAGTGTGAAAGCCTGGCTGACAGCCAGGAAGACGTGGCAGACAGCCAGGAGGACGAGGTCACTGGTTCGCAGGATTCAGCAGACAGCCCAGGGGATTTGACATGCAGTCCCTCAGACAGTCTTTCGTCCTTGGATTCTTCTGCAGATCAATATATTGATCTGCGTAGCCGAAGAGCTATGCAAAGAAGGGATTGATTGAAGGAGTATTACAAGTCATCAGAGTAGCATCTGGGCTGGGTGTGGTTCTCATACTGAGGGCTGGGTGTGGTTCCCTTAATGAGGGCTAAAGGTATAAAAGGGAAGAAAGGCACAAGGCAAACTGTGGCTGTTTATCTGTGTTATTTTGTGGTTCCTGCTCTGAAGTTTCTGTTCTGTGTCTTTGGAGTTTTCAACCCAGCTTTTTCAGACACATGGGAGGTGAAATCTCTGGGACTTGCTGTTTGCTCCAAAGATTCAAAAGGACTCCTGAAACATCTTTGCTCATTCCAGGTTGTCTTTGTTTGTTTTTTCCTGTGTTTTTGTATGCGGCTGAAGTAAGCCTTGCACTATCATTGTTTCTTGACACTAAGGACTATTTTGAGTAACCTTTTTTTGTTTATTTAATACAAGTTTGCTGATTAGCAAAGCATATGTGTGTTTGATTCTTTTCCTTGGACTGTTACACATTGCCTGAGCCCAGTCAGGCAGACCACTTGGGAGTGTGGAAAAGTGAAGTGCGTAGCTGGCTCCATAAAGCAGGATTACACTGAATAAAACAACAGCCTGCTATTTATATAGCTAAAAGAAAAATAAGATACATAATGATTTGGCAAAAATAAGGCCAATCAGGAAGCCTAAAAATCCAGGCCTATCTGTACTTCAAAGCCTGTGCAAAAAGCTCATGCTAGCAAAATGTTAACTAAGCACCCATGTGTGGCTTCTGGCCATACCTGTGCATGCCCAACCATATGGCCTTTGACCTACACAAGGAATACTACAAAAAGGACCAGCTATTTAATATGTAGAGATGGAAAAAGAATATAATATATCTGTAATTAACCAAGACTTTGAGTCTGCAATTTTGTCTTAAACATTTAACAGGTAGGAATCAGGGCAACATTATTTTTTTTCCTAGAATAATTTGAAAGTGGTTTCTTTTCTTCCACTCAACTTCTTGGAAACCAGCTTTGCGAAGAAGCACATTAAACTCAGATGGTGATCGTTCTCTCCCTTCAGTGTAGAGCAACATTATCAGGGAATAGATGTGGGCTGCTAATGACCCTCTTCTATCTTCATCAAGGAACATTTCCAATATTAGGACACCACCACCTGTTTTGAAATATATTTCAAAATATATATTTAGAGATGAGAAAATACTGCTATAATACTTATTTCAACATCCCAATGAATATTACATAATATTTTGAAAATACCCAAATTTTATGTTATGAATCTTTCTTTCAAATATGTTATATTTATTCTTGCCAATAGACAATACAGACCAATTTGTTGTTGTTGTTCTTCTTCTTGGATAGTTTGTCAATTTGCAGATATTTTAAGTACAGTGGTCTCCAAGGCCTTCTCCAGTTTTTTTCTAGACCATGTAAAGCTTTTCCTTGCCAAACTTCTGTTTCATTACATTATATTATAAAGGTAAAGGTTCCCCATGTCCAGTTATGCTTGATTCTAGTATTCATCTCTGTTTCCTAGCCAAGGAAACCAGCATTGTGCAAAGATACTTCCATGGTCAAATGGCCAACTACAAATAATGCTGTTACATTCCCATTGATGTGGTGTCTAATTATCCAGTTACATTTGCATGCTTTTGAACTGCCGGGTTGGCAGGAGCTGGAGCAAGTAACAGGAGCTCACACCATTGGTGACACTCAGATTTCAAACTCTGGCTGTCAGTTTTCCAGGTAATTTTTTATTTTTATTTTTTTAAAAAATATACATAAATATCAATGCATGAACAGTGTGACTTCTGGGTATAATTGTTTTTGATACAAACAACAACATTAATCAAACTTATATAATCCTAGTATTGATATACATGTTTGTTTTAGAGTAGTTAATTCAATATTTCAATGTTCCATTTTAATGCCAATGACTGTATTAAGCATATACAGTGGTACCTCGACTTACGAACTTAATTCGTTCCGTGACCAGATTCGTAAGTAGAAAGGTTCGCAAGAAGAAGCAATTTTTCCCATAGGAATCAATGTAAAAGCGAATAATGCGTGTAAACCCATTAGCAAAATCCAAAACTTTAGAAGTGAGGTGAATGGAGGGTGGGGAGAGGCAGCGAAAGGGGATGTATGGATAAAGCAAGGCTAGCGGGGTGCTTAGAGTAGAGGGGCAGCCAAAAAGGGTGGGTGGGTAAAGCAAGGCTAGTGGGGTGCTTGGAGAGGCAGCGGGAGGGAGAAATAGGAGGGAGGGGCTTGGACAAGCACCAAAAGGGAACGTATGGAGGGAGAAATAGGAATGGGTGGTTGGACATGCAGCAAAAAGGGACATACAAGCACCAAAAGGGGATGTATTGAGGGAGAAATGGGAGGGGGACTTGGACAAGCACCAAAAGGGGACGTATGAAGGGAGAAATAGGAATGGGTGGTTGGACAAATACCAAAAGGGGACGTATGAAGGGAGAAATAGAAGGGGGGGCTTGAACAAGCACCCAAAGGGGACGTATTGCCTCAGGCTTTAGCCATAAAAGGCTTTACCCATACGTCCTTGTTACAGAGACAAAACTTTTGGTGCTTGACAATTGCAATGTATAACTGTGAAAGATGGTCCATAAGGAAGGCTGAGCACCAAAGAATTGAGGCCTTTGAACTATGGTGCTGGAGAAGACTCCTGCAAATCCCTTTGACTGCAAGATAATCAAACCGGTCAGTCTTAGAGGAGATCAACCCTGACTGCTCTTTAGAAAGCCAGATCTTGAAGATGAAACTCAAATACTTTGGCCACCTAATGAGAAGAAGACCCTAAAGCTGGTAATGATTGAAGGCAAAAGAAGGGGATGACAGAGAATGAGCTGGCTAAAACAGTCAGTGTAAGATTTAATGGACAGGAAGGCCTGGAAGAACGTTGTCCCTGGAGTTGCGATGGATTGGACATGAATTCACAGATATTTTTTGAACCATCTTTCAACCTCCAAGAAAAAGAAGATGTACCTGGAAGAATCACTCTGGACCCACATTTTTTTGGTATTGCAGCTGAATAAAATATGCTAAGATGCTAGTTGAAGGCCCAGGAGGACTGGATGCAGAAATGACACTAAATTTAGGGGAGCTCAAAACTTGAGCCATGTATGAACTTTGTGAGTTCCTTACCAGATTTAACTTTCTGTGTGTAGCTGGGTGAAAGAAGGAATAAAAGGAGGGCTTGGGAGCAAGTGGCGGAGACAGAGGAAAAGGAGGATAACAGAAACTTTTGAAAGCAGAATCTAAAAAGAGTTTAAGTTTTGTCTCTGTAAACTAAATTGGGATGGAATTCAAGCCGATAAGAAAATGCTGAGATGTTTTGTGAGAATGTGAGAACATGTGAGAACATGTTGCAGCCTTGAGAGGCTGTTACAATTAGAAATGTAGCTAAATAATATTTGAATGCTGTCTCCTTTTGAAGATAACTTTTGTTTCTTTAAAATCATCAAAATTCATAGCGTTAGATAAAAAGGTAACACTATGGAAAGGAATGTTTATGTAGTTTGTTACCCACCTTGTCAGAATAGCTGACAAGGAATGGGAGGGTTTGTTTGGAATCAAGGTATATTAACCAGCATCTCGCTTTTGTAGGATGTTGCCTCATGAGGGGGTCACCAATGCTTTTGGCCAAAAACATTTAAATACACAAAGAGAATAAAACTTTTCTGTTCTCTTTGCCCAAACATCTTGTCTGGATTCTTTTGTAAAAATTCAGCAATCACTTTTATGGGGAAAGTCTGAGAGAAACAAAGGGCTAGGATAGCAGAGGCTTTTGTAGGCCAAGCCTGATAGAAGAGGGTAGGATAGACATCTGTGATGCAAGCCTGAGGAAGAGAAGAGTTTGAGTGAAAGGAGACAAGTAGAAGAAACAAGGACGGAGCAGAGGCCATGGAAGGAGCACCCAGTGGGCTGTTCAAAAGAGAAGGAAGAGAGAATAATAGGAAGAAGCTCTAATCAGCCAACTGATTACCACCCCATTGTAAGACCTGCCTGCTGAGAGAAGGCATGGCCCTGGCAAGTACAGGTGTATCAGAGAAGGAGCAGAGTGGACTGACAGCTATACAAAGCGGGATAGGAGAACCCAGACTTCAGTGACCCTTGCGAGGGTAAGTGCTACATATAATTAAAGAACACCTACCAGGTTTGCAGGCCTGATACACTTTATGTAGCAGCTGCAAACATCTTTCCTCTGTCCAGTCATGAAGAATCCTGGCAAAAATGTACAAGTCCGCTTTGGGAAAGGGATCTTTTAAAAAATCACCTACAAAAGTAAAATCTCATTGAGTACCATGTCTTCCAATAATCTGTTCTCCCTTTAAAAAACACAGAATCCAGTCTGCCTGTGAAAGTTTCTTGTGCTTAGCAAGACATGAGTTCAACCCGCAAGGATCATTGCATCTTTTACCTGCATGGAAAGTGATTTTGGTCTCTTCTGAAGACAAACAATGGTTCTTGGAGGCTTCCACTACTTCAGGGAGGTCAAAAATGGTCATAGTGCATTTTGGGTAGAGTGAAATTAATTCCTTAGCTAAGCCACCAGTGCCTCCTTAAATACAAACAAAGTGTAATTAAATAACTGCAAAACAAAATTTTGTCCAGCTTTTCCCCCTGAAGCTACCAGACTATTATTTCTCTACAACTGCATATCAGATTAATTGGAATTTAATAATTTCAAAAATGAGGCAAGTGTCTTTGAAATTTGCTTTGCATATCATGGGAAACAAATATTAATAGGGAAAAAGAGATTGAGTCAATTTGTTTTCAATTTTCTTATTTTTATAATTTTTATTGTTTTTCAATTTTAAACATCTATATATTATATTATAATTTCAATTTTAAACACCATTATATTATAACACAGATCTACACCTGTTTTCATACATCTTTTTGTTGATAAAGTTCATACATTGTTTCTTATATTTATAAAGCATGTCCATTTTGGCACATTTATAAATGTTATCCATTAGTACATTATCGGGTAGCATTTGATTGTCCTTCCAATATTGTGCATAAGTGATTCTTGCCGCTGTTCTTATATGTAATATTAAATATTGAATGTTTTTGGGGTGTTGTTTTCTTATTATTCCAAGTAAAAATAATTTCGGAGTATATTCTATTGCCCTTCCTTTGATATCTTGTGGCCAATTATGTACTTTCTACTAATAACCTCTTGCTTCAGAACATGTCCACCAGTATTGGTTTCCTACCTGGATGAGGGGCAAAATCTCATGAGAGGACATTCGGGTGTGTGAGATTTCAGTGATTTAATACCTCAATTTATTTGTATGATTACAATTTTGCCCTCCTCATCTGGAAATAAGAGTTTTGGATTTAATTGTACTTTAATATAAGTGGCTATTCCCCTCTTTTTTTTTTTTACTGAAGCTGAAGTGAAAAAACATGGTGATGGAATTTTTTAATGTGGGTTTCTTGGATACAGGTGATATTGTGGTCTTTCTTTAATAGTTTATGAAATATTATTTTTCTTTTCTTAGGGTAGTTTAAACCATTTATGTTTATTGATAATAATCTTACATTATCCTTTATTGCTTTTATTTGTAAGTCTTTTTCATTTCTGTCCTTTGGCAATTAATTGTCATCTGGTTGTAGCTCCTTTTTTGCCATTGTAATCTTGTCTTTCCTTGGTCTTATTGTCAATAAGGTTTTCTTCAGAACTTATTTCCTCTCTGCTTTCTGTTTCTTCTACTTCTTCACCACCTTGCTCCTCTGCCCTCTTAATGTTTTCCTCAAAAAATTCCTTGACTTCTTTTGTTCTGCTAATTCTATATTTTCTTTCCATAAAAGTAATTATCAAGCCTTTGGGTATTAACCATTGAAATGGCCCTCTATGTCTATTTAGTTTAGAGGTAAGAAAGTGATAGGGTCGCCACTTTTCCCTTACACTTCTTGGAATTTGCTTCAAGATGATAATCTCTTTATATGTAATTGCATTGTTCCTTGCTAAATTATAAACTTTGTCACTCGCTATCTTTTTAGAGAACCGGACATGAACCTCTCTCAGCAGTGTGTTTCTATAAGCATAGCTGGTATAAACTCTGTAGATTTCACCCAATTCCTTGAGTGCTCTTTGAGGTGTCGGGTTTATAATACTTGCAATGATTTCTGCCATTGTTTCTGGGAGATTTTCTTCTTTTGACGTGGGTACATTTTGAAATCTTTCTCTAATTCGAGATTGTAGATGGCTTCCTCTAAGTCGCATTTAGTTTACTTCATTTGGGTTTATGTCTGTTGGAGCTTAGTTTCTGTTTTGTCAGTTTTCTCCTCAGTGGTCTTTATCCTTTGTTTTTGTTTAGAATTTCTTACATGGATTCCATCTTTTCATCCAAGCTGCATACCTTTTCGTCGATCCTTTTAATGTCTTACCTCATTTCTCCCATATTCCTGGTCATTGCTTTGTAATTCCTATATATCAATATCTGCATTTTAATCATCATCTCTTCAAGAGATAACTATGTTACTGAGGATGATTGTGTAGATGTCATTTTTTTCTCTGACCTATGCTGACCTTGTGGTGTTGAGGGTAGAGGGAGTGTAGTGGTCTTTTTTTCCATCTTGAATTGTATGGTTGTAGTTATTGTAAACATTAATTAATTAATTAATTAATTAATTAATTCATTTATTGGATTTATTTGCCACCCCTCTTTGAGGACTTGGGGCAGCTTACAGCATATTAAAAAAAAAACCTCTTAACAATATCCTAAATCCAACATTAATACAAATTAACTAGTCTAAAACTCAAATTCATTAAAAATCAATCACTCTCATTCATATGATCAAGCCTGCATTCCATGCATCAGCAAGGGGCTAATTATCCAGTGGCCCAAAGCCTATCAGTAGGAATGGGTCTTCAAGTTCTTGCAGAAGGCGAGGGGGATAGGGGCAGTATGAATCTCTGATTCCAAAGGGCCAAGGCTCCCACAGAGAAGGCTCTTCCCCTAGGCTCCACCAAAGGACATTGTCTAGTTGATGGGACCCAGAGAAGGCCCACTCTGTGGGACATGGCCAGTGGGCTAGGGCTTATATCACTGAAGGTGGTCCCATAAGTAATCTGGTCCGATGCCATGTAGGTCTTAATAGGTATAACCAATACTTTGAATTGCATTTGGAAACCAATTGGAAGCCAATGCAGCCCACGGAGTGCTGGAGAAACATGGGTGTACCAACAAAAGCCAGAGCGCATTGTGAGCCATCCAGCCTGTTGCCAGTGCCTACACTGGCTCTGAAGGCAACCATTGGCATCATCTCGACCCACCACTGGGACGTCATTGAGTTCCCTGCCTCTACAAACGTTGCACCAGCCTCCTCCAACTCTTTTTCCAGTCAGGGAGCTCCAACCTACAACCATCTCACCTGACCTACCTGCTCCGGTAGTTGCCTTTGAGGAACTGCGCTGTTCTGGAAGGCCACACAAATGGCCATCTTATCTTGATGACCATGTGTGTACTTGCCAGGTGGGAAGGGGTATTATGTCCTGGCTACAACTGGGTTGGGTCTCTTGACGGAATCTTCGGTGGGAGTTTCAAGTCCTGGGATTGGCTGCCACACTCCGTATATATAACCCAGTTGGAGCCATCATTCCCCATTTTATTTCCTTTTGTTTACTACTAGTGTTACTGTATCAATAAGTACCTATTTATCTATCCTGCCTCATCATTGAGCCATTTAACAGGCACTAAATCCCACCTCATCTTCAGTCATGAACTCTTTCATCCCCCAAATGTCCCCAAGCAAATCCGGTTTAAGGGTCCTTTACTCATCCACCTGCTATTCTCTGATTTCAGTTCCTTCCTATCTTAATTCAGCACTGAAAAGGGGGAGAAGGAGATGACTGTTTTCTTTTCATAAGCATCTCATCCTTTCAAACACCTCTGCCAATTTAGCTACTGACTGTTATACCATTTCAGTTCAGAGTGTTAGTTAATCATCTTTAAAACAGGACTATTTCTCAACATCTGCTATGGACATCCCAAACTGTTTTTTTGTTTTTTTGGTCTCCTAAAGATTTCTCCTTTTCCAAATGCAGATGAAAAGATTTGTAAGAGAAGCTAAAAAGCCATCCAGCCCATTGGCCCAACATGTGAAGAAGATGGCAAAGTGCTGGCTGTACTTACCACCCAGATCGCAAATGAGTTGGAACTGGGACAGGTCAAAGGCTGAAAGCACTTCTCTTCCTACTAGAGGCCAGAGCTCATTCATGAAATTGGAGAAGATTTGTAACTCTTCCTTTGATCTAGAATTGGAATAAACATCTCTAAATATAACTTTATAAATTGCTGTTGTATTTACATATCTATGTTTGAATTAAAGGGATTCTTTTTTACAGCATCACTCTAATTTTTTTTCGGTGTGGGCGGAAAAGTATAGTGTCTGAGCGGCAGTCCCTTTGGGACTGGGCGATATAGAAGTCCAAAATTAATAAATAAATAAATTATATATATATATATATATATATATATATATATATATATATATGTCACATGGTGGTTTTTTTTTGTTTTTTTTTGCTGAATTTGAAAATTAAGGGAGACTAGGATAGATCTATTTCGGCCTTATTTTGGCCTCATCAGCTAGCCATACCCACTGGGACTTGAACCTGCAACCTTTGCCTTGTAAGGCAGAGAATTATCCTCTAGGCTACAGTATCCAATCCCTTCAGCTCTGCACCAGGGAAGGGTTACATATTTTTGTGTTGAATCACCCTGGTGTATTTGAAGAAACATCACAGCTCCTTATTTGCCTCTCGGCCCAACCCAGGGCCATTTCCAAGGCAGTTCATTTTATTGATAGCCGACAATTCTATCTATATGTGTCACATGGTGGTTTGTTGTTTTTTTTTTGCTGAATTTGAAAATTAAGGGAGACTAGGATAGATCTATTTCGGCCTTATTTTGGCCTCATCAGCTAGCCATACCCACTGGGATATATACATACATATCAGCGGTCCCCAAACTACGGCCTGCGGGCCGCATGCGGCCCGCTGAGGCCATTTATCCGGCCCCCAGGTGAATGACAGGAGCACAGGTACATACTTTTCTTTTAGTTAAATTCTCTCATTAATGTTCCTTCAAAAAGTACACCAATTATATTTCTAACTTATTAACCATTATACCAAAGTGCTTCCTTCTTTCTTTATACATTTTTCTATAAACCAAGAAAACCTTGTATAGCCAAACAGATGTTAACAAAAGAAAATTAAAAACAAAACATAAACATATATGAATTTCAGATTTCTTCCCTCCCTCTAACTAGTATGTTCCCATTTTGTTTTTTACTTTAAAATAAGGTATGTGCAGTGTGCATAGGGATTTGTTCATATATTTTTTTATAGTCTGGCCCTACAACAGTTTGAGGGACAATGAACTGGCCCCCTGTGTAAAAAGTTTGGGGACCCCTGATATATATAAATGATAATTTATATACATATATACATTATATATATAAATTCCCTTCTTTTTATTAAAAGAAATTAATAATGAAACAAAACCAAAATCTATTACTGTTAAAACTAAAAAAACCAGCAAAACTAAAAACACAACTATTAATAAATCCATGCTTTAAAATCTTCATTTCTTAAATATTTATCACAGTAATTTAGTAATACTATGCAATACTATGAAAATCTATCTGAACACCAATGCATCAATTAATACATTTCTATATTTACTTTTCTATAATTTCATTCAATATTTCCAAGCTCAATTACTTTTCAGGCACTTAGCATTTACTATTATTAACTTTCATCAATCCTCTACATTTCCAAGTATATTTTAAATTCATAATGCAAACTCATAAAACCATACAGAACATATCATAACCCCCTTATTTATTCTATATATCTTCCATTAATTTTACCTATGTAATTCTATATAGTTCTAAAATTCTAGCCCAACTTTACAAATTAATACATCCTAATATTAAACAACAAAATTAAATTAAAAACAAAACATAAACATATATGAATTTCAGACTTCTTCCCCACCTCTAAATAGTACATTCCCATTTTGTTCTTTACTTTAAAATAAGGTATGTGCAGTGCGCATAGGGATTTGTTCATAGTTTTTTTTATAGTCTGAGGGACAGTAAACTGGCTCCTGTGTAAAAAGTTTGGGGACCCCTGCCTAAATATATCTTTTACCATCAAGAAACCATGTTAACCCTGATAAAACGTTGTGTTTTATCTTCTTTGTTAATCAAACTAATTTATGAGTGGAAATACAAAAGTATATTTGCTCCCAACTAGTATATTATGTTCACAGAAGGCTTCATTTTAACAGAAGGCTAAAATTGTTTGCATGTTTCTTTGGCTACAAATGCCAACCAACAGTGGAATTTATTAAATATCTTGCTAAATATCTGTCCAGTCACTAAAGTATCATACATTTTCTGATTCCTCTAATTCAAAGTTTCGAAATGTATATTAGGATATTACTTAATGTTCAATTTTATAAGAGTTCTGTTTTAAGAGAACTGTCTGAGACAGCTTATTTACAATGTAAATAAGACGCTGCCACAAAGAAGGGGGAGTCAAGTTATTCTCCAGAGCACCTGTAGGACAAGAAGCAGTGGGTGGAAACTAATCAAGGAGAGAAGAAACTTAGAAGCAAGGAGTGAATGTGAGAACAATTAATCCATGGAACTACTTGCCTCTAGAAGTTGTGAATGCTCAAACATTGGAAGTTTTAAAGAAGATGTTGGATACCCACTTGTCTGTAGGGTTTTCTGCCTAAGCAGGGGGTTGGACTAGAAGACATCCAAGGTCCCTTCCATCTTGGTTGTTAGAAAATGTTTCACATTTTAAAATATCTGTACAAGCCACAAGAGACATCTCTTTAGAGGAACATCTTCCCACCTTGTATACAATACTTCCAGAAACTGGGAATAACAATAAACAACTTCTATATCTAGTATCCAATATCCAGTATCTAGTTTAGGAAACACAGATCAGTTTGACATGCCTTGATAGTCTCTCTAGGACTTTCAGCTGACTTGCACCTAAGGAGGTTGTTTTGATTTTTTTTTTTTTTGCAAAAGCAAAACCAACATCATTGATGGTGAATCTATGGCATGGGTGCCACAGGTGGCATGCGGAGCCATATCTGCTGGCATGAGTGCCATTGCCCTAGCTCATCTCCAATGTGCATGTGTGTGCCAGCCAGTTGATTTTTGGCTCACAGAGCGGTTCTGGGAGGGCATTTTTGGCTTCCAGAGAGCCTCTGGGAGGATGGGAGAGGGCAGTTTCACCCTCCCAAGGCTTCAGAGAAGCCTTTAGAGCCTGGGGAGGGCAAAACACGAGCCTACTGGGCCCACCAGAAATTGGATACACGATGTTTCCGGCCTCTAGAGGGCCTCTGGGGGTATGGGGGAAGTTGTTTTCACCTTCCCTAGGCATTGAATTATGGTGAACTTGTGTGATAGTGCGCGTACATGCTCTTTCGGCACCCGAGGAAAAAAAAGGTTTGCCATCATTGATTTAGATGATGCTGATCAGCATTTGGAAAAATCTGTGTGTGAAACATGAAATAGTCCTAGTGGACAATGTTATAATGTTCCTGAAACAGAACAAACTCATATAGGTACTCTAACTGCAAATCATGCTTTGTACATTAAAAAGAAATACCTGGTTAATTAGATATGCCACAACATCCCATTGAATATGGTGATAATGTCAAGAACATATGATAAAGAAAATAATGACACCGTTAAGATTAATCATATTGATTAGTTGCCCACAAAAATATTCTATTTCATGACCATTCTCTAAATATTAAAATGTTACCTGTAAATGGCCTCAAAAATGTTGTCTGAGGGAGAGCCATATATTTTTGGAAGCTGCTTTTTTCCTTTCCTAAAAGAATGTTAAAAAGTTTTTTAAAATTCCAAGTGAATAATTGTGGCATTTTCTTCTGCACAGAAGTAGGTCCTAAATGTCTTACAGAATAAGACCAGCTCACTTCTACACTTCTTCCTTTTTAAAGGAAATCACATTTAAAAATCTTTTGGTTTTTGTTGTTATTTTATTTTATTTTTTGGAAAATTTATTTAAATATTTTTGGTTGAAAAGATTTGGGGGCATTCCCAATTCAAGGTTTATGATGAATACACTGTTGATGGATTTGTAGGGGAAAAACCCAAACTTTTTGTCTTAAGATTTACATTGGACAGATTAGCTCAAAATTCAATCACTAGGTTTTGTCTGATTTTTTGCAACCCCATGGACACTGGTCTCATGTCCTCCATTCTGTCCGAGTCTTAATCCAAACTCATATTCATTGTGTCAATGACACTACCTATCTCATTCTTTGCCATCCCCTTCTCCTTTTTTCCTTCAATCTTTCCCAATATCAGGGTTATGTTGTGAACAAGGATCAACATTCTAGCAGTTAACAAATAAGATGAAGATTGAAGTAATTGACAAGGACTAGAGGACTTGGAGTAGTCCTCAGGTTAAGACCATTTGCTTAGCGAACATTCAAAGTATGGATTGAATGAATGGTACTTATGATTGGTCCTTGGTGTTCCAGACAATGTATAATCTACGTAATGATCATGATTTCTGATGTTTTCTGTCACCTTCCTACAAACAAAGTCTATGAGAAATGTGGCATTTAAACTGGAAGTCACGATCACAGGAGGCTTTGGCTTAATGATCTACACAGTCCTCATAGATAATAATGGCAATTCAAAGTACTAGAATTGCAGTTACTAAGCAACATGATCACATGACATCACACTTTATGATTACATCACTGAGTGATGTGAATTCCAGTTGTAATTGTTGCCGTCACTTGAATATGTTGACATTTTCCTATTTTAAGAACTGTCAACATCCAAAAATGTTTTATGTTTATCCTGATTTCTGATTTTTTTCCCTTTGAATTTTTTTCTTTTCAATTACTGCTTTCCATTTTACTTTAACTTAAACATGCCTCTTATGAGCTAAATTACTTTTAAAAGGAAAAATAATTTTATTTTGATTGGCAGACATCTAATAATTATTGTTTTCATTTATTTTTGTTAAATTTGTCTACAGAATAAATATATAAACAATAAAAAATCTGGAGAAATCTCAAATTTAAAAAACCAATATTTATTTATTTTATTTATTTATTTATTTAGATTTGTATGCCGCCCCTCTCTGCAGACTCGGGGCGGCTCACAACAAAGTGAAAAACAATTTATAACAAATCTAAATTTCTACTAAAAACATTTTAAAAACTTCATTTTCTAAACACACATACATACACACATACCATTCATAAATTGTATATGCCCGGGGGAGATGTCTCAGTTCCCCCATGCCTGACGACACAGGTGGGTCTTAAGGAGCTTACAAAAGGCAAGGAGAGTAGGGACAGTATGGAAAAGTATCATTTTTAAAAAGTAAAAAAAAAAAAGTTATTAAAATACACCAGTATTTTCATTGTTTATCTTACTTCTAACTTTTGTTAAATCCCATAGCAAACATTCAAACCAGTAAATCCTCTTATTTGGAAACTTTATAAACTTTAATCTCAGGTAATCATTTTAATGAAATGACTGTATGGCATAACTTGAAATGTTTACTTTTGTAATTAGGGTTTGCATTTTGTTTCAGTTTGTCTCATGATGATTACATGAAGGTTTTTTGGCAATTGTTATAAAATAAATTGTTATGTTATCAATTCTCTTCTGAGATTTTCGTTCTTTCTCACTGTTTGGGTAACTGTTCTCTATAGATCTGGGAGTTGTGGCAGCCTCCCACTCAAGGAATAATCAGATAGAGCTCACTATAGTTTTAATAAGATTCTTCATGATCAATCTGATTCTGCTAATGCTGGTATTGAATAATTAACACCAATTAATTGAGGTTTGATTAAAGATTTGGATGTGCTTATGTAGAATCTTACAACAATAGTGTACATTCCATGTTTTGAAATGAGAGAAAATAATCTCTAAAACAATGCAGACAGGCAGAAAATGGTCCTAATGCTTGTCTTTCTAAACGAAGGGAAATACAGTTGTACCTCATGATACGAACCCCTCATCTTACGAACAACCCGAGATACGAACCTGGGGTTCAGAAAATTTTTGCCTCTTCTTACAAACTTTTTTCGCCTTACGAACCCGTCGCCACCGATCGGTTTTTGTGATCTGCGGCTCTCTCGGCAGGTCGGGAGGCTCCAACTGAGGTGGGGAATCCCAATAGGGAATTCCAGGGGCGGAGCTTTGACGTCACAGAGACATCCTTCCTGGCCAGCCAAAATGTGGACTCCAGGAAGGAGGTCTCCGTGACGTCAAAGGTGTTGGAGGGGAGAGAGAACCACGCGTCAGAGGAGCTCTCTGCAGCCGCCCCATCTGGCTGCCACTTTCCCCTCTTGCCCTTCGCTTCCTCCACTTGGAAATGAGACGAGGAAGCATCGGGTGAGGGGATTTTCCCCATCTCGCTGTCAAAATGTGTCCGTGGGAGACCCAGCCATCCATCGCCCACAGCCCCCTCCTGCCAGAAGCCCACAAAGAGCCAAAGCTGGGTGTGGAGAAAGGCGAAACTTTCAGCTCCTGGATGGACCGGAGAGCCTGGAGATGCCACATTCCCGCCCGCCTGCCCGCCTGCCCTGTCCTGCCGGTCGCCCTCCCTCCCTCCGCCAACAGCGCCTGTCCCATCCTCTCCAAGAGCTGCACTGAGGCCGCCCAGGAACCACTGCTTCCAGGAGGGTTCCCCTCGCTAGCCTGCTCTAGATCTGCCATTCAAGGCTTTGGTAACTTTGGAGGATCCCTGCCCAGCACACGTGCGCTCTCCCGGCACAACTTGCCCAGAGGATTTTTTTTTTCACCTCTCATGATACCTCCAATGCCCCAACCTGAACTGTAGCTAGCGTGAGGAAGGGGTTGGCTCCCCACAAGAGACCGAGCTTTATGCAATCTCTCTTGGGATTAAAGGAGCGGCGCCCGTACACAAAAAATGGTGCTAGAAACACATGCTCAGTATCGGAGCTTCTTTCCTGAGCCTGAGATATCAAGGAAGAGATTTGGAGGTGGGGGGTGGAGGTGCGTGTGTGAGAGAGAGAGAGAGAGAAAGAAAGGAGAAGGGTCCTTTCTCAGAGTCCACAGAGATCTACACTGATGCTTCTTTTATAAAAGAATCTCAAGGGGTGGGGCTTGCAATGAAAAGAATCCAGAGCCCTGGAATAAAAGTCAAACCGGCACAAAAGCCCAATCTCTTCACTAGAAACACACGCTCAGACATTAGTTTTGGTAGGGGCAAATCGTTTATTCGGAAAGGGACTGGTTTCCTCAGGGCTTTTAAAAAGTTACGATCTGAAGTCGATTGTCCCGAAATGCTTGGATTGGTAAATCGCTTTCGCTGGTTCCTTTTAAGTCCTTTGTTGCTTGGCCAGAAATTGTAGACCAACGAATAACAGAAGACTTCAGGCATGGACTTATGCTTGCAAGATTTCCACTCAGGCCAGATGGCAAGTTGATCAGGTCCAAAAGGTAGGGAAACAAAGGAAAGGAAAGGAAAGGAAAGGAAGGAAGGAAGGAAGGAAGGAAGGAAGGAAGGAAGGAAGGAAGTTGTGCCGGGAGAGCGCGCGTGTGCTGGGCAGGGATCCTCCAAAGTTACCAAAGCCTTGAACGGCAGATCTAGAGCAGGCTAGCGAGGGGAACCCTCCTGGAAGCAGTGGTTCCTGGGCGGCCTCGGTGCAGCTCTTGGAGAGGGTGGGACAGGCGCTGTTGGCGGAGGGAGGGAGGGCAATCGGCAGGGCGGGTGGGTGGGCTCTCTGGTCCATCCAGGAGCTGAAAGTTTCGCTTTTCTCCACACCCAGCTTTGGCACTTTGCAGGCTTTTGGCAGGAGCGGGCAGTGGGCAATGGATGGCTGAGTCTCCCACGGACACATTTTGACAGCGAGATGGGGGAAATCCCCTCTTCCGATGCTTCCTCGGCTTGCCTGTCCCCACTCTGTTCTCCTCCACTTCGTCCGCCCACTGCTTTTTTAAAAAACTTAAAGTTTTGGATTTTCCTAATGGGCTTGCACCCATTATTCACTTTTCCATTGATTCCTATGGAAAACATTGTTTCGTCTTACGAACTTTTCACCTTACAAACCTCGTCCCGGAACCAATTATGTTCGTAAGACGGGGTATCACTGTAATAAAAAATATCCTTTGATTTCAACGGGTAAATTCAGTGATGATGATCCAGTGCTATTGCAATTAAGGAAGAAGATGTGGTAATGTCACATTCAACATCCAAAATGTGAAATGCCTTAGTTTACTATGGACAACGGTCCAATAATTCTGGTATTAAAATGACTTTTCCTGCTCTTTATTTATTCTAGTTTATTAGTCTCCTGCTGGATTTGTTTACCTCACAGCCTCAGGCAAATATTTCATTGATGGATACAACGACTCAGAAAAGAATTTCATGGAATAATACTGAGACTTTGGGCTGGATTTGACCAGGTAGAGATTGGTAAAGTCCGTGTTTTCATAAAAATCTAAAAAGGAAACAAAAATTACAGGTATCATTGTATATACCTGTATATACTCAAGTATAAGCCGACCTGATTATAAGCTGAGGCACCTACTTTTGCCACAAAAACTGGGAAAACTTATTGACTCGAGTATAAGGTGAGGTTGGAAAATGCAGTGGTTATAAAAATGGAAACCAAAAAAAATTACATTAATTGAGGCATCAGTAGATTAAATAGATAGATAGATAGATAGATAGATAGATAGATAGATAGATAGATAGATAGATAGATGATAGATAGATGATCTATTCTGACTAGCTGATGAGGCCAGAAAAAGGCCGAAATGGTGCCATCCTAGTCTCCCTTAATTTTAAAAATATTCAGCAAAAAACATGTGATACATACAGAATATAGTTGTCGGCTATGAATAAATTAACTGCCTTGAAATGGCCCTGGGTTGGGCCTAGAGGCAAAAAAGAGCTGTGACGTTCGTTCAATATACCAGGGTGATCCGACATAAAAAACATATAGCCCCTCCCTGGTACAGAGCTGAAGGGATCAGGTCTGGTGGCACAGGGGCAGCACAGGGTGTGTGTGCATGCATGCATGTGGGTGAAGGAATGGGTGTGGGCACAGGCATGCGCGCTAGCACACACACACTTTTTGCATATGAACCAAAAAAGGTTCACCATCTAGGCAGACACAATTGAATGCAAAGGGAAATAATAATAATAATAATAATAATATAATCACTGGTGCAAATAATGCTGATTTTTTTAGGGTAATAAAACTGATCCTTACAACAGTGTTTCCCAACCTTGGCAACTTGAAGAGATCTGGACTTCAACTGGCTGGGGAATTCTGGGAGTTGAAGTCCAGATCTCTTCAAGTTGCCAAGGTTGGGAAACACTGCCTTAAAACAAAGAAGGCTCCACACAATATGAAATTCCCTTTGGTCTGTTGCATTGTTAAAAAACACTTATTGTCCAGTGGAGTATTTCTAAATTATGTTTTTATTGACAAACATGTATTTATATTGTTGATTAAATTAGTGTTAGCATTATGTATGATGCTAACAAATGCATGCACAAACCAAGTTACTACACATCATATGATTTCTGGGGAAAAAACCTTCTACAAACTCTTGGATCTGTCAACATCCACAGGTGCAGTCAAGTATTATTGTTAGCCATTCCAATTGCTTCCTGCTTCTCACAGGATTACCTTTGCCATCCTTCCATTCCAGTGTCAGGAGCTTTAATCCCACACAAGCCTCCAGCAGCCTCTGCATTCCAATGGGGCTGGTGCTCAACCGCTCAGCAACAGTTGTGGATGACAGTGGTTGCCCTGATTCCCTCAGGAGATCAAAGACACCCAGTTCACTAGCACTTGAAATTATCTAAGAAAAACCAGAGAGCAAGAACAAAAGCCGTCGGCAGTTCACTCAGTTCACATCCGAACAGTTCCAAAATCTATTTATGTTATTTACTGAGGAAGAAATCAGGCAGCCCCACCCACTATTGAACAAGAGAGAAAATGCATTAAGTAGAGATCAATTAGTTCATGGAGTAAAATCCTTTCTGTGCTGAATAAAACAAATATTCCTTTCTTGTACAGATTTGGGCTTTGCTCAATTTATTTATGAACTTATTCCCATAAACACAGAGAAAGAGGGGAAGGAGAGAAAGAGGGAGAGGGGGACGGGCAGGGGAGATAGCGATAGAAGATACTCTCCATGAACTGAGGAAACCAGGTGTATTTATTTGGACCCCACTTCAGCCTTGAAGGCTTCTAGGACCATGACTGGTTATGTGTTCAACCACCAGAAAGGAACACATGTGTGTGCTGTGTTTAATATATATGGTATATATATATGGGATTAAATAGTTTATTTTGGATGTTCAGTAGTAGTAAATAGATTGGGAAATTGTATCTCATTGAGGACTTTGAGGCGAGGAGAGGCCAGGCACCCTAGCCTTAAACCGAATCCTTGATGTGAATTAGGTCAAGTTGGCCATGCCAACCCAGTCAAATTATAATGAAGCCACCCACACCCAGTCACACTCCTGAAAAGCCACTCCTGCCCAGTCACATGACTGTCAAACCATTCCTACCCAGTCACATGACCATAAAGCCACACCTAACATAACATGACCATCAAACCACAACAGAAAATAAGCCATGCCCACAGCACTGGCGATTAAAAAATTTAGAACCACTTCTTCTTAGATGCAATATTAGATATAGGACAGATATCGATTTTGTTGCCAGATTAAACTTAAAGCATGCTGGAAAGTATGTATGATTGGTTTCTAAATTGGGGTTTTAAACTAACTTAAACTTAAATATTAGATTTGTTTACATTGTATTATTATTGCTGTGAGCCGCCCCGAGTCTGCGGAGAGGGGCGGCATACAAATCTGATTAATAAATAAATAAATAAAATAAAAGTATACAGTCATTAATTATTTAATAAATTGGCTGGGAGATATATTCATGGAGATCAACATTAGTCCCTATGACATAAACCTATAATCATTTGGTAATAAAAAAGATATTATGAAAAACTACTAAGGAATTTACCTTATTATTATCATGGGATAATAAAATTTTGTAAATTTAATTTTGATTTCTTATTGGCAAAAGAAGAGCATATTTGAAGAAGGATATCCAATGAAGCAAGTCTGTTCAAAAGGCACAGAAAAGAATATTGCAGCCATTTACTAACTTACTCTTTCATTACAATATAATTTTTGGTGTTTTTATATTTTTAAACCATTAAGAAGCTGAGAAATGGAAGGTCTTTTAGAAACATAGAAACATAGAAGACTGACGGCAGAAAAAGATCTCATGGTCCATCTAGTCTGCTCTTATACTATTCCCTGTATTTTATCTTAGAATGGATATATGTTTATCCCAGGCATGCTTAAATTCAGTTACTGTGGATTTACCAACCACATCTGCTGGAAGTTTGTTCCAAGGATCTACTACTCTTTCAGTAAAATCCTTGATGAGACCAGAATCCTTGATGTGAGTGAAGTCAAGTTGGCCATTCTAACCCAGTCAAATAATCATGAAGCCACCCCCACCCAGTCACACAACTGCAAAGCTGCTCCTGCCCAGTCACATGACTGTCAAACCACTCCTATCCGGTCCTATCTGGTTTTGTAGTTTCAAAGAGTTCATATTTAGAAATATTAAGCCACTTTACCTTGAAAGTTATAAATGAATGCTGGTAGTTAAATAATGTTTGAATATTTTCAATTTCTTCTGGTGAACTCATTGTTCTTAACTTCTGTTGTTGACCAAAAGGACCTTTCTTCAGGCAAAATACCTGGTATTCCTGAGGGTAAAAATAGCAAAATAAAGGTGCCCATAAGATATCCCAGTATATAGTATGGGAAGCATTGTTAAAGAGAGAACAGTGCCACATTTAGAAAGTTTTCAGCAAAGGCTCTTGAATAACATGAGCTGCCCTGGCATTAGAGGACAGGTGCTCTCATGGTGTGACCTGAAAACCAGGAAACAAGGAATAGGAGTAAATGAGGAACGTGAGTGCTTATGTGCAGGTCTGGCTGGCACAGCTTAAGAAAAATGTGACATAGTTTTAAAAAATATAAATTTTCAGGATGGAGTAGTCTTTCTAAGATGGAAGTTTTCAATCTGAATGGAAAGCAATATATACAATCCAGAGAGAATATGAGGCCATTCTCCCAAGCAAAACAAACTCAGTGAAAGAAAGGGAAATCCAGAAAGGGATTTGTTAAGTCAGCTTCTTTTCCAGACAAGTACAATGGTACCTCATCATACAAACTTAATTGGTTCCAGGAGGAGGTTCGTAAGGTGAAAAGTTCGTAAGATGAAACAATGTTTCCCATAGGAATCAATGTAAAAGCAAATAATGCGTGCAAATCCTTCAGGAAAATCCCAAACTTTAGAAGGGAGGCGAACAGAGGGCAGGGAGGAGCAGCTAAAGGGGGCGGGTGGAACAAGCAAGGCTAGGCTAAAGGGTGAGTGGGAAGGAAGAAAGGCAAGGGGGGCGCCCCTCCCTTTTCTTTCTTCAAAAGACATTATTTCAGTGCCTTTGCAAGCACGTTGTTCTCTGCAAAATCTTTCCTCCTCCAAGCCGCCCCTCCCTTTTCTTTCTTCAAAAGACACGTTTCAGTGCCTTTGCAAGCATGTTGTTCTCTGCAAAATCTTTACACCTCCAACCCACCCCTCCCTTTCTTTCTTCAAAAGACACCCTTTCAGAGCCTTTGCAAGCACCTTGTTCTCTGCAAAATCTTTCCTCCTCCAAGCCTCCCCTCCCTTTTCTTTCTTCAAAAGACACCCTTTCAGTGCCTTTGCAAGCACCTTGTTCTCTGCAAAATCTTTCCTCCTCCAAGCCTCCCCTCCCTTTTCTTTCTTCAAAAGACACCCTTTCAGTGCCTTTGCAAGCACCTTGTTCTCTGCAAAATCTTTCCTCCTCCAAGCCGCCCCTCCCTTTTCTTTTTTCCAAAAAGGGGGAAAAAAGAAACCCCTTCATCCCAGCAGCAGCTGCTTGGGTTCGTAAGGTGAAAATAGTTCGGAAGAAGAGGCAAAAAAATCTTAAACACCGGGTTCGTATCTTAAAAAGTTCGTTAGAAGAGGCGTTCATAAGATGAGGTACCACTGTATCTTAAACCTTCCTTTATATACATTCACGTTAAACTACTCCTTTAATACCTGCCACCCATAAATTCCATGCCTGCCAGATCTTATTTATCTTGAGAATATAGGAGGTTGGGTTTTTTTTCTTTTCGTTCTTTCTTTCTTTCTTTCTCTTTCTTTCTTTTTGTTCCTTCCTTCAGAGTGTCTGTTCCCTGATTCTCCATATCCGACTTGGAAAAAATAGTATCAAAAGTGTTTAGACAATTTCCCTTAAATTATTTGAGAAAATGGGAAAAGGCAGAAAGTGGAGAACTGGCTTTTTGTCTCATAAAAATATGTAGGGATTAAGTCTGTGTGTTCAAATAAGATGCAACATCTTTTAGAATATGGAAATTGTGGACATAGTAAAAAGAATGCATTTCTCCAAGAAAGATATAGGGAGTGAACATCAAAGAATTAGAAAATGCTAATATGCTAATATCTACAGTATGTTTAGAGAGTTATTAGGACAAAGAAAGATGGGGAGAGGTTGAGAATAGCATGAAACCAACACCTAGGTTCAGAACAAATATTTAAAAGTAGAGCCTTAAACTCTAAAAGGAGATTTAAAACATGCTGTACCCAATATGTCAACACAAACTTAAAATATTATTATTGCAATAATTATATGCACACTGGAGAAAATCTAAAAATCAGAATTATTTTTCATTTTAAATATTTATCTACACAAATCTAGACAGGGAAATTCTAGAAATTATGTTAGTAGAAATAATAGCTTATTTGCTATCTGCTTTTTTCCACATACTTTTTCTTGATTAGAGCCTTTCTCTAAAGACTTTGGCAAAGTTGGGGAAATTCCATACAAAGGAAAAGCCATAGAATTCTGGATAGAAAACCTGAGGTTAGTAGCCTCTTACAGATACTACCATCCATGCATCACACGCATGAAGTGCTGAGTTTAGTGAATGAAGTCTTACCCAAAGCTGAGCAGAAGAGATTCCAAATCAGTCTTTCTTGGGATGCTCAGGATAAATCTCAGTTTCAAGCAAAGGAAAATAAGTCAGAGAAAGATATATATATCTGCAGAGCACTAGTGTGTCTCCAGGAATTGCTTAATCGACCTGGCAAGCTAGGTTGTTCCTCTTCTGAAGTTTTTTTTTTAAATTTTACATATACAGTATATAGCAATGTGTGAACAGTGTGGCACATGGGTGTCAATCATTCTGATACAAACAAAGCTAGTAGTAACTACTACATTCAACCAATTTATATATTTCTAATAATAATGCACATTTATATTGGGTTATAGTCTATCATTGTTTAATTATTCCATGTTTTCCCTTGTTATTACTTTTATTTTATTATATAAAGATATGTATTATCTTATTCCTATGTCTTATTCTAACTTTTAATCATGCCACCATTTTATTAAAAGACATTTTCTTTCTATCCTACTTAATTATAATCATGTCAGCTACCTAAAAAAGGGAAGGAAGAAAGAGAGAGATAGCAAATTAAATCAAAGCAACAACAAAAGAGAAAAGTCATCTATCCATCATCTCTTGTCCACTTGACTACTTTAATAACTGTGGGTTGTTTTTTGTTTTCTTTACTTGCCACCCATATTTCTCTCTTACATCTACTTCTGTCTGTATCTACTTCTTGGCTATTCACTCTAAGTATTTTTCCCATTTTACCCTTTTCCACTGCCTAGTTTTGAAAATTTCTGCCCAGACCCCTATCTCCCTTTTAAAAGTATCTTCTTGTATCTCCAATTTTTCTTTAAGTATTACCCCTCTGGTTAATAATGATAATGAGAACAATAAGGATAACAACAACAAAACACCACCACCACCAATAATAATAATAATAATAATAATAATAATAATAATAATAATAATATGCATTAGCTAACTATGTGAAGGGGAGCAAAGAGTCAGTGTTGATGGAGGTCAACAATAGGAAGCTTCTCAAGGTGAAGCAAACTAAGGACCAGTACAGAAAATTGTAACTCAATGTCGTATGGACAGTTGGCGGAACAAAGCATTGCATGGAGAAGATTGAAGGCAAAGTGGATAAAGAAAAGACATGGTCATGGGTTACAAGTGAAACACTCAAAAAGGAGACAGAAGGACTAATACTGACGACACAAGAACAGGCATTAGAACAAATGCTATCAAAGCCAGAATTGAAAAATCAACAGACGATCCAAAGTGCAGACTCTGTAAAGAAACAGATGAAACAATCGATCACATACTCAGCTGCTGCAAAAAGATCGCACAGACTGACTACAAGCATAGACATGATGCTGTGGCACAGATGATCCACTGGAACTTGTGTCGGAACTCCCATTTACCAATGGCAAAGAACTGGTGGGATCATAAGCCCAAAAAAGTGGTCAAAAATGAGCAAGCAAAACTACTGTGGGACCGAATTCTGAAGCAAAACACACCAGACATTGTGATCGTGGAGAAAAAGAAAGAATGGATCATCGACATCGCAATCCCAGGAGACAGCAGAATTGAGGAGAAGCAGCTAGAGAAATTAGTGAAATACAAAGATCTAAAAATCGAGCTGCAACGACTCTGGCATAAGCCTGTGAAAGTGGTCCCAGTGGTGCTTGGCATGCTGGACGCAATACCAAAGGATCTCAGCAGACATTTGAAAACCATCAGAATTGACAAAATCTCCATCTGTCAATTGCAAAAGGCCGCTTTACTGGGATCGGCAAACATAATTCGCCGCTACATCACGCAGTCCTAGGTGCTTGGGAAGCGCCCGACTGGTGATGAAATATGAAATCCAGCATAGTGATCTCTTTTGCTGTGTTGTACTAAAATAATAATAATAATAATAATAATAATAATAATAATAATAATTTATTAGATTTGTATGCCGACCCTCTCTGATGACTTGGAACGGCTCACAAGTAAAAACATCATATACAAATCCAATATTAAAACAGTTTTAAAAACCCTTATTAAAAAAACAATCATACAACCCAAACAAAACATACATAAACTAAGACAGCTAAGGATATATCAATTCTTCCATGTCTGGCGACATAGGTAGGTTTTCAAGATTTTACGAAAGGTAAGGAGGGTGGGGCAGTCCTAATCTCCGTGGGGAGTTGATTCCAGAGGGCCGGGACCGCCACAGAGAAGGCTCTTCCCGTGGGTCCTGCCAGACGACATTGTTTTGTCAACAGGACCTGGAGAAGACCAACTCTGTGGGACCTAATTGGTCGCTGGGATTCGTGCGGCAGCAGGCGGTCCCGGAGGTATTCTGGTCCGATGCCATGTAGAGCTTTATAGGTCATAACCAACACTTTGAATTGTGATCAGAAACTGATCCGCAGCCAGTGCAGGCTGCAGAGTGTTGACAAAACATGGGCATATCTGGGAAAGCCCATGATTACTCTCGCAGCTGCATTCTGCAAGATCGGATGTTTCCGAACACTTTTCAAAGATAGCCTCAAGTAGAGAGCGTAGCAGTAGTCGAACCTCAAGGTGATGAGGGCATGAGTGACTGTGAGCAATGACTCCCTGTCCAAATAGGGCCTTGTCGATAACTACAGACCAATATCACTATGCTGCGTCCCATGCAAAGTCATGGAATCAATTATAAACAAATCTATTCCTATCCATCTAGAAACTAATAATTTTCTCTCTTACAAACAATTTGGATTCAGAAAAAAAACTATCCTGCAACCTCCACTGCAAAACTATGTGGACAACTCATCTAGATCAAGGGAAATCTATAGATGCAATTAATATCGACTTCTGCAAAGCCTTTGATTCAGAGCTCCACGACCAACTACTCCTAAAACTCAAATCCTATGGCATCTCAGGATCCCTCCACAGCTGGATTACAGCATCCCTGTCAAACAGACAACAAGTAGTCAAAATAGGAAGCACCAGATCCACCCCAATCCCAGTTAAATGCAGTGTTCCCCAAGGTAGTGTACGGGGATGAACACTCTTCATTCTCTACATCAATGACCTTTGTGATTACATCACAAGCAACTGTGTTCTCTTTGCTGATGATGTAAAATTCTTTAACACCACTGATAACACAATTACTCTCAAAAAAAGACCTGAACTCTGTTTCTGAGTGGTCTAACACATGGCAACTCCATATCTTAGCTAGCAAATGCTCTGTCCTACACATTGGGAAAAAGAATCTGAACTCCAAATATGAACTGAATAATTAAGTGCCAAAGCCCACTGCAACAACATAGCCAAAAGGCTTCAAGAGTTGTAAACCTAATCCTACGTAGCTTCTGCTCTGGCAATCTCTCACTATTTACCAGAACAACAAAGCGATGAGCCCAGATGTGATAGCAGCAGAATTTTATAAGCTAGATATAGAAATACTTTTTTTGAATATTTTGGAGATATATAACCAAATAATGGCAGAAGGTAAATTATCTATAACATGGTCCGAAACCTTAATAACTTTAATATATAAAGCGGGCATGGAAAAAGAAAAAATTGAGAATTATAGACCAATTTCATTGTTAAATGTAGATTATAAAATTTCCATATCAATTTTCACTAATAGGTTCAAAAGTATTATAAATAATATGATACATAGTGATCAAAATGGATTTTTACCAGGAAGACAAATTAAAAATAATTTAAGAACAATAGTCAATACATTAGAATATTATGAACAGCATCCAGAAAAACAAATGTCACTTATATTTCTAGATGCGAAAAAAGCATTTGATAACGTAGATTGGAATTTTATGAAAATATAATTAAATAAGATGGAGGTTGGAACAAATTTTTTTAATATAATAGATGCTATATATTCTGAACAATCAGCTACAATTATAATAAATAGTGAACAAACAGAATAAGTAGCAATACAACGAGGTATAAGACAAGGTTGCCCAATATCGCCATTATTATTTATTTTAACATTAGAAGCATTGTTGATAAAAATAAGAGCTGATAGGAAAATAAAAGGATTGAAGATTAAAAAAGAGACCTATAAAGTACAAGCTTTCGCCGATGATGTGGTCTTCATTTTAGAAGACCCTTTAGCATCAATTTCAAGGTTAATAAACTTAATTGAAGAATATGGGAACGTTGCAGGTTTAAAAATAAATAAAGAAAAGACACAGATACTAACTAAAAACATGACAGAGACACAGAGAAAACATTTAGAAGATTTATCAAATATGAATTTTACAAAAAAGGTAAAATACTTAGGTATATGGATGACTTTTAAAGCCATATCTTTAAAAAATGATAACTATTTAAAATTATTAGGCCAGATCAAAAAAGATTTGGAAGTGTGGAGCAATTTACAATTATCACTAGTGGGAAGAATTTCTACAATCAAAATGAATATTCTCCCCAAAATTTTATTTCTTTTTCAAGTTATCCCAATCAATCCTGGACCGAAATTTTTTGTAGAATTAAATAGGATAACAAAAAAAATTATATGGCAAGGTAAGAAACCAAGAATAAAACAAAATTCACTAGAAGATCGCAAAGAAAGAGGAGGCCTCGGCCTCCCAAATTGGAAATTATATTACCAAGCCACCGCCCTAACATGGATAAAAGAGTGGTTAATTTTAGAAAATTGAAGGTTGCTTAATTTAGAAGGTCATGATCTAATGTTGGGCTGGCATGCTTTTATATGGTATGAAAAGTTAAAAACACACTCATATTTTAAAAATAACACTATTAGGAAAGCATTGATTGATGTATGGAATGAAATAAAGAAAAATCATTTTTTAGTAATGCCAGAATGGATTTCACCTATTGGAGCCATTTCCCACCCGAATTTCATAAAAGAAGGAAAGATTTGGAAATACAGGGACTTATTGGACAATCAACTAAAACTAAGAACAAAACAAGAATTACGAGAATTAGGTATTGATTTGGATTGGTGGCAATATATACAGATTAGCTCCAGATATCAAATGGATATTAAAATCTATAGTTTTAGGAAAGAAAATAATGTATTAAGTAAATTACTACTTCAAAATCAAGTGAAATTAATTGGAAATGTATATAAATATTTAATAAATCATAGAACAATAGGTTGGATACTGAAAGACAATATGATCAGTTGGTGCAAAAATTTTGGCAAAGAGATAAATTTAGAAACATGGGAAAAGATATGGGTGTATAATTGGAAAATAACAAAATCAATTTCTTTTAAAGAAAATCAAATCAAGATGTTTTATAGATGGCACCTTCCACCATACAGGATTTCCAAAATGTTTCCTACTGTTTCGCCCATCTGTTGGAAATGTAAAAAAGAAATTGGCACATATTTCCACGCATGGTGGACATGCTCAGAAGCCAAGAAATATTGGAACAAAATAGAGAAATGGATAAATGAAATAACAAAGGAGAAGATTAAAAAATCTCCTGAATTTTTCCTAGTGGGTATTTCAAATACGAAATATAAAAAATAAATTTACTATTTAATAATACATATATTAGTTGCGGCAAGAATTACATTTGCACAGAAATGGAAAGAAAAGGAAATACCAAAAAATGTAGAAGTATTTAAAAAAAATATGGAATGTGCAGAACTAGATATGATGACAAAACGTTTGAACAATCAAGTTGAAACAGAATTTTATAAAATATGGGACAAAGTATATAATTGGTGGAATCTTACAAATAGTGGTAAAATTATAAAGCAAGAATCTATAATTATTTGAATTTATTAATTAGAAAGCTAATTGTATGTATAGATGGAAGAATATTTAGAAATTAATATGATAATGTGCTTGTTTTTTTTCTTTTTCTTCTTTTTAGTTATATTAAATAAGCAAATATTAATTAATTAATAAGATATCAAGACAGTAATAGACAGAATGCAACAGTTTAAAAATAATATAAACACAGAGTATTTTTACAATGTTACTAATACTAAAGTATTATCTTTTTATATACAGTGGTCCCTCGACTTGCGCGTTCTCGATTAGCGCGAAACGCTGCAACGCGGTTTTTCAAAAAATATTATTTAAAAAAATAAAATATTAAAAAATATTTTTTTTTTATTCTGTTCCCTGAATGGAGACCGCCGGCCGCTCAATCGGGCCGGCAGGGAACAGAATGGAGCCTTCCGCGGCGGGGCTGGTAAGGGGGGGAGCCGAGGGGGGAGCCGAGCCCAGCCCCGTGGCATTCGCTTTCCTCCCGCCGGCAGCCGACTGATCGTGGGCTCCTTCGCAACCTCGGAGAGCTTCCTGGTTTTCGTGAGCTTTCATGCCCCGGAAGCTCTCCGAGGTTGCGAAGGAGCCCACAATCAGTCTCGGCTGCGGGTGGGAGGAAGGCGAATCCCCCGTGGACTCCGTTACATCTTCCGCTGCCAGCCAGGCCATGCTGGCGGCAGCGGAACAATCGCTGGCTGTCAACTTTTCTTTTTAAAACTGGGCAGGAGCTGACTTGCCTCCCCAGTGCTAAAAAGAAAAGTTGACAGCCAGCGCTACGACTGACGGAATGCTGAGCCTCCCGGTGGAAGGCTGCCGCTTGGCCGGGGAGGCTCGGCCGAAAGCGGCTGGAGCGGCAGAGCCGAGCACGCCTTCCGCCCGGGAAGTCCTGCCCCTTCATCCCCACCCCTCGCCCCTGTGGTCGGCGGGGATGAAAGGGCAGGACTCCCTGGGTGGAAGGCGTGCTCGGCTCTGCCGCTCCAGCCCCTTTCGGCCGAGCCTCCCCGGCCAAGCAGCCAGGGAAGTCGAGCCAGGCGTGGCGGCGGCAGCGCTGCTTCTCCGGTCGCCCGGTCCTCTCCTGCCTCCTGCGCCGATGTTCCCCGCTGCGACGGAAGGCAGTCGCTTGGCTAGGGAGGCTCGGCCGAAAGGGGCTGGAGCGGCAGAGCCGAGCACGCCTTCCACCCAGGGAGTCCTGCCCTTTCATCCCCGCCGACCACAGGGGCGAGGGGTGGGGATGAAGGGGCAGGACTTCCAGGGCGGAAGGCGTGCTCGGCTCTGCCGCTCCAGCCGCTTTCGGCCGAGCCTCCCCGGCCAAGCGGCAGCCTTCCGTCGCAGCGGGGAACATCGGCGCAGGAGGCAGGAGAGGACCGGGCGACCGGAGAAGCAGCGCTGCCGCCGCCACGCCTGGCTCGACTTCCCTGGCTGCTTGGCCAGCGAGGCTCGGCCGAAAGGGGCTGGAGCGGCAGAGCCGAGCATGCCTTCCGCCCGGGAAGTCCTGCCCCTTCATCCCCACCCCTCGCCCCTGTGGCCGGCTCATCCAGGGGGGCGTGTGTGGACTGGCAAGCGGCAAGCGGGAAGACCAAGGGAAGGTTCCTTCAGCCGCCCAACACCTGATCCGCTCCGCAGCGCGGCAGCAGCGAGGAGCCGAAGATGGGGTTTCCCCTTTGCCTTTACCCCATCTTCGGCTCCTCGCTGCTTCCGCGCTGCGGAGCAGATCAGCTGTTGGGCGGCTGAAGGAATCTTCCCTTGGTCTTCCCCGCCGCCCACACGCAAACTCCACCATCTGCGCATGTGCGGCCATGAAAAAAATGGCGCACATGCGCAGATGGTGGTTTTACTTCCGCATCCAATATAACGCGGAAATCGGTTAGCGCGGGAGGTCTTGGAACGTAACCCCCGCGCTAACCGAGAGATCACTGTAGTATTATTAGTTTAAGTATTTTATATTTTATAGATAAGAAAATTAATTAAAGTTATAGAAACTATAACCTATAAACAATAGAGCTAAATTTAATAAGAATATAGAGTGTGAGTGTTATATTTCTGAATCGATCCGATTATAGTTAGGCTTCTTTTTTGGAATTAGTTAGACTTCTATGATAAACGGAGCAATGGTAGCTCCTTGAATGTTGAATGTTTTCTGTCCTTGTATGTCTAATGAAAAATAATTTTAAAAAAAAAATTTTTTTTTAAAAGAAAGATAAGCAAATAAATGCTAAAATTTAGAGAATTATTAGAATATAGGAAGATGGGTGGGTATGTTGAGAAGGGCATGAAACAAAGCCCCCAGTTTCAGAACGAATGTTTAAAAATAGAAAGTTAAGCTTGAAAAAAGGATTTAAAAGATGTGGAACCCAAGACTTAATGTACCAGTATTCAAATAAACCTAAAATACTATTATTGCAATAATTATTATATGCATAAAGTATAAAAAATTTAAACAGATATATTATTTAGCATTTTAAAAAATAAACTTATTTTTCAGATTAAATATCAATTTAGCTACAAGATGAAATCAAGTGTCTTATTTTTCATCTCCTTTCTTTTGACTATTACAAGGTCTAATTTGTAGATACTATAGATTTCTCTAAAGACCTTGGCAAAACTGATGTAATTCCATAGAAAGATGGAGAAAAATGGGGAGAGAAATCTGAGATTGGTAGCCTCTTACAGATACTACAGCCCATGCTTCACAAACAAGAAGTAGTGAGTTTAGCGGCTGAAGACTTACTTATACAAAAGCTGAGCAGATTCCAAGTCAATCTTTCAAGTGATGATTTCATATGCTCAGGAGACGCCTTAGTTTTAGGCAAAAGAAGTAACAATAGGGGTATATATCAGCACAGAATAGGCGTGTTTACAAAAGTTGCTTAATCAACCTGTCAAGCCAGTTTTGATCCCACCACTTCTTCATTGTACATGTCAGGATGGCTGATGGCCTCAAGCAATAAAAAGATCATTTGGGGAAAACATTTGTTTTCAATACAAAAAGGCACAATAAAAGTATGTTATTTAAAGTATATTGCTTGGTTTTATTTTCTTTCTTTTTCTTTTTAACTACTTAGCTTAGCTGGGTGTGATGAGTGAGATCCAGTTTGATCTGAATGAGAAAATTCAGTGCCATTGCAATTAAGGAAATAAGTGTATGAATGTCATATTCAATTTCCAGAAGATGAAAATTCCTTAGTTTCTTGTGGACAAGGATCTAATAATTCTGGTATCAAGATGCCCTTTTCATGCTCTTTTCGTTATTCATTCTAGTTTAATAATCTCCCACTGGATCTGTTTACCTCACAGCATCAGGCAAATATTGCATTGACGGATACATAGCTTCCGAATGGAACTTTATGGAATAATACTGAGACTTTGGGCTTGATTTGACCAAGTAGAGATTGGTAAAGTCTGTGTTTCCATAAAGATCTAAAAAAACACTAAACATAAAAAATATGGAAACACTGCAAGTAACTATCTTTCAATTCACAATAGTGTCTTAGTCTACTTCTTTAAAAACTAATTATGTTGTATTTATCTCAAGCATATCATAATAATATAAGAGCCAGTTTGATGTACTTGTTAAGGCATTGTTATAAACTCTCCACATACATGGTTTCACCCAGATCCAGCAATTGAGTGAGAGAATGCTCAATTCCTATTGGTTGTTACAACTGACAGCTCTCTACAAAAGGGCTAGTTGTTGGATTGCAAGTTGCTGGTTGTATAGAGAAGTTGCCAAGTAAAGAAGTTCCTTTTGAAGTCTGTCCCCTGTTATTATTCCTACAACTCAACAGGCATGATGCTAAATTTCTTGGAGACTATAAGTTCCTGTCCCACATTATACACAAAATCAGCTCTTTGGGCTGGTCCTTTTCTCTCAGCCCTAGAAAAGTGTCATTGGCAAAAAGCGTCATGGGATTTGGATACAATTTCATTTTGAAAATTGCACAACAGTAATGCTCATGGTTTGGAAACAAAGTTAGTTTCATTTTGTTTTGAAAATGCCAATGTTTTACTGTTCAGGTTTATATGATTTTCCAACAGTGAATATAATACACTGGGAAGACCAAAAAGATGCTGAGAATCACAGATTAGACCAAATCTCAAAGGAAGTGATAAAATGATCAACGTATAAAAAAACCCACACAAACCCAGTTACTATACACTATACTACACTGGCCTGTGATTTCTAGAAGCCCCCCCTTCTTCAAACTCTTGGATCTGTCAAGCTCAACAGTGGCAGCCACAATTATGCAATAATTGTTGGCCATTCCAGTTGCTTCCTGCTTCTCACCTTTGCCATCTTTCCATTCCAGTGTCAGGAGCTTTAATCCCACACAGGCCTCCAGCAGCCTCTGCATCCCAATGGGGCTGGTGCTCAAGCATTCAGCAATAGTTGTGGAACACAGCTGTTCCCTCGACTCTCTCAAAAGGTCAAAGACACCTAGGTCACAGGCAGTTGAAATGATCTAGGAAGAAACAGAGAGAAAGAACAAAAGCCATGGCTTTCCTCTCAGGTCACAACCAACAATCCCAGAATCTATTTGTATGGTTTACTGAAGAAGGAACCAAGCAGGGCTAGACATGTTAACCAGAGGTGGATTCTTCCCAATTCAGACTAGTTCGCCCGAATGGGTAGCTACCCGTTGGTGATGATGTTGGTGCCAGTCCTTGGGTGCTGCCATCTTTTAATTTTTTAAAAAAAGTTTATTGTGCGCATGTGCAGAAGCCAAATTTCTGGAACTGCACATCTCTCAACATTTTGTTTTCAATGTTTTTTTTTTAATTGGGGGATGGGTTGCATAAGGAATGGCCACACAGTGTAGGAGGAAACAAACCGGCAGCAAGGTAAAGTAGAACCCATCCCTGATGTTAACCAGCCCTACCAACTTTGGGAGCAAGATGAGAAAGAGTATACTTTAATAAATATTGTTGAGATCCCACATTTAGTATTCCAAATTTTCTGAAATAAACTCAAGCAAAAAAGTCTAGCAAATAAAGGAAACCTCACAGACAGATATAGATTTTGTTGCCAGATTGAAGTAAAAAACAGGAAAAACAGTGTACAATCATGACACTCTTTAGCAAATTACAACATAAACTTTGGTGATTCTATTGTTCTCATTAAGAAAATGAGAAACAGAATGTCTTTTTTATATTAATACTTGTAGGTAATTATCCAAGTTACTGCCACAATAATTTGCAGAGTTTAAAAATTGTTTGATGCTAATCAAACCAATACAATAATAAAATTTAAAACTCCTATATATTTTAGTAAACATTGCTGAAACCCTACATTTAGTTTCCTTAAAGAAATTCAACCAAAACCTATGAATAAAAGGAAATCTCGGGACTGAGATGCAATATTAGATATAGGACATATATAGATTTTGTTACTAGATTAAAATTAAAACATGCAGGAAACTATACAGTCCCTTATTATTTAATAAATTGGCTGGAAAATTTATTCATAGAGGTCAATGTTAGTCCCCAGGACATGGAAACTCTGTAAACTATAATAATCTGATAATAAAAAAAAATGTTATGTAAAACTACTAAGGAATTTACTTTATTACACCTATCATGGCATAATAAAATTGTAAACTTAGTTTTCATTGCTTAGTTTCAAAAGAAGAGCATATTTGCGAAAGGAAAGTAACCTGCTTATAATCTTGCAGCCATAGCTGACTCTTTCATTACAACATAAACTTTGATGTTTCTATTGTTTTCAAACCATTAAGAAGCTGGGAAATGGAAGGTATTTTGTAGTTGCAAAGTTGAGAGTTCATATTTGGCAGTATTAACCCACCTTACTTTGAAAGTTATGAATGAATGCTGGTAGCTAAACAGTGTTTGAATATTTTCAATTTCTTCTAGTGAACTCATTGTTGTTGACTTCTCTTGTTGACCAAAAGGACCTTTCTTCAGCCAAAATACTTGGTATTCCTGAGTATAAAAATGGCAAAATATAGGTGCTCATAAAATATCCCAGGATAAAGTATGGGAAGGATAAAGTATTAAAGAGAGAACAGTACCACATTTAGAAGCTTTTCAAGAGTCCTTCAGCAAAGGCTCCTGAATAACTTTAGCTGCCCTGGCATTAGAGGACAGGTGCCCTCATGGTATGGCCTGAAAACCAGGAAAAAAGGAATAGGAATAAAGAAGGAACAATGGGGAAGGTGTCAAACTAGCTGCAAGGATGCTAAAGTTCTAATTCATTTTCAGCCACAAAAACTCAGGCCAGTCACTTTTTCCTCAGCTCTAACCAACAAGATGGCGATCCGTGCAGATGCTTAATCACATCGCTAGGCAGTGAAAATTAAAAAAAGATTAAAATAACCCTCCCAAGTATAGATATATCAAAATTAGCAAACCAGCTTCAACTTAACAATAAGGAGTGACAAGACACAACAAGCAGCTCAAACAACCTCTCCAACTTTGTAAGACTACAAAGCAGCAAATGGAGGTATGTTCCAGAGTGGAGGGAGGGAGAGAAATAGAGTGAGCGCGTTACCGGAGAGAGAGAGAGAGAGAGGGAGAAGAAACCCACACTGTCGTTTACTGGAGAGTCAGAGAGGCAAAACCTAAAAAGAACAGAGGGAGTACCTAAGCCACACTAAGATCCACCCTTAAAGAAATTCAACCCAAACTAATGAATAAAAGGAATTCTCGGGACTGAGATGCTTTGCAGCAGAGGCGGAGTAATGACACGGACACAGAGCTGGATTTAAAACTGGTGCGTAGCTCCATGCTGATCCAGGTGAAGGGCCACGCCCTCACCTGGATCCCAGCCATGCACCTGCATGTGGGAGGTCTCGCCGTCTAAACCCTGCAAGGGGATAGAAATGGGCAAGACCCAAAGGCAGGTTGCCCCCAATTGCTCAGATCGAACTAAAGGCACCATGAGAGAACCTGTCAATCATCCCCAAAGATGCCCAACGGAGAACACGCAGTTGCTAAACACCACCCAATTTCCGCCCCTAACCTGCCATGGAGTGGGGATCAGATCTCTATCTTGGTCCACCGACTCCCCCCTCTATCTCCACCAGCTCGCGCAGTGACCTCTGCAGGTCCTTAAAAAGATGGTGTCCCCCTGTTCTGACAGGTGAACGCCGTCAGCGCAGTAAAGCTGATCTATGGTGAGGTTGGGATGGGAAACCACTACCCCAGCCAACTCTCTAACCAGTCTGCCCATAGGCTTATTAACTTTTCTCCTGACCTTGTGAATGGCTCTAAGGGAAATGGCGTCCCTCCAGACGATCCTCGGGAGGGTCTCAGACCAGACCACTTGCGTGGTTGGCCAAGCCATGCGAAGAACACGCAGGTCTTCGCAGGCCTGTCAAATCAATGCCAGACCCCCAAGTACACACAGATCATTGCCACCAAGGTGCAAGACCAACCACCTGGGCGCGACCACGATGTGCCGCTCTCCCAGGAGCAGCGGGAGAAGCCCCTCCCACCACAGGCCTCTTTTTCCCATCCAGATGATGTTGACCCAATGGCCCAAAGACAGCTGGGTCCCCACGGTGGTTCTTGCTGCGGAGCGGTCAGCCCAAAAGACCATACTGTGGCCACACAGCAACGCCGTCAGTCTTGCCCTGCTGGGACTATCTAGAAGAGGGCAGAGAAGGTTACCTAGCATGAATTCCTGTCCTACTACCTCAGCTGGCCGCACATAACCTAAATAGGCCGCTGACCGCCAGCGACCAATCTCCCGGATCCTATGCCCCAATAACCAGACACTGCTGCGGTAGTAGCAGCACTGATATGGAACAAATGCGTTCCATACCTGGCGGGGTCAATGCCAATCGTGACTAGTGCCCTGGTCACCAATGCCCAAAATTGGTAGCGGGTGAGTGGGGAACCGTCCTGATGTCTAAAAAGGTACCCCTGACCCGCACCCCTAAGACTAGAGAAAGAAGAGAGGGCTGCCACTGGACACACAGACTGATCGGTGGCTGCTGTCAACTCTATCCTGACACCCCTACCTAACTGGTCAGTTTTAGATTGTCTCACCAATAGGGAGACACCCATGTCACCAAATTGAAGGTCCGAGAACTGGAATTGGGCCGCTGGTTCACCTGGTGGCCTGCCAAGGGCCGCTGGAGCTGACAGGATGGGGCCCCCTCGCCCGTACACCGACCGCCAATGTGCATCCAATTCATCCAACCTCTCGATTACCCTGGACCAAGCATGAGCAGGTACATTAGCATCGCCCGTTGGGGGTTCCCTTATCCTACCACCCTGCCTGGCCCGGGCTTGGGCCTCTTCTTGGGCCAACCGGGCCCTGACCGAAGGCCTCATGGCCCTCCTAGGCCTCACTATTGTCTCCAAGGCTGGAGGTAGAGGCTTCTGCCTTTTAGGAGCCATGAACAGTTAAAGTGAAGATTCAAAACCCCCTTTCTTTCAGTTAAAATGGAAAGAGAGCTCACTCAGGCACCCTTCTGCCTCAACGAGGCCGAATAGGTTAAAGGACTCCACCAGGCCTGCAAGGCCATACTCCCCCCCAACACCGGGCCAGCAAGGCCTAAATGGGAAACTTTTTCCCAAAAAGGGAAGGCTACGGCCCAAGAAGATTCCCCCCCTTGTTCCCAGAGGGCGAATCCCTGTATCTCCTCACCCCCCCCCCGCGACTCCAAACCAGGCCTCTGGATGGTCCATGAGCTGCAGGCCTCTAAAATGGCCGATGCCACAAGGCCATCCAAAATGGCCGATGTTGAAGGGCGAACCCCAGCCGGGTGTTTGCCTGTTCGTCGTTGGGGCGAAAAGGAGGCCCCAAGCCTGCGCAGCCTCTTTTATAGGGCTGGCGGGCTCCACCCCCGACGACATCATCGGCCTGGGCCGATGACCCAAGATGGCCGGGATCTCGCAAAATCTCGCGAGATCCTGGCCTTCAAAATGGCGGCTATGCCGAGGGCCATGTCTCCCTGGCCCTGCGGCAAATCCGGGCTGGTGATAAGTCACCGGCTGTGCAATATTAGATATAGGACATATATAGATTTTGTTACTAGATTAGAGTTAAAACATGCAGGAAACTATACAGTCCCTTATTCTTTAATAAATTGGCTGGAAGATTTATTCATAGAGATCAATGTTAGTCCCCAGGACATGGAAACTCTGTAAACTATAATAATCTGATAATAAAAAAATGTTATGTAAAACTACTAAGGAATTTACTTTATTACACCTATCATGGCATAATAAAATTGTAAACTTAGTTTTCATTGCTTAGTTTCAAAAGAAGAGCATTTTATAGGGAAAATTCCCCTATAAAAGTATGTTCCTATATAAAAAGATGTTGTTGTACCTCATTTGTTGGAAGCTGTCCTTAAAGCAAGCCTTTGCTTTTTGGGTATAAATATTCCTCCTTTCCTCACAGCTATCTGGATCTCATTTTTCTTTACTCTTGCACAATCCCGGCTTGATTTTTATTCGAACCTCAAATTATTCTTCTGACAATAGTTAAAATATATCTCTTTAAGAAAGATAGGCAAAGAAATGCTAAAATTTAGAGAATTATTAGAATATAGGAAGATGGGTGGGTATGTTGAGAAGGGCATGAAACAAAGCACCCAGTTTCAGAACAAATGTTTAAAAATAGAAAGTTAAGCTTGAAAAAAGGATTTAAAAGATGTGGAACCCAAGACTTAATGTACCGGTATTCAAATAAACCTAAAATACTAAAGATTTCTCTAAAGACCTTAGCAAAACTGGTGTAATTCCATAGAAAGACTGAGAAAAATGGAGAGAGAAATCTGAGATTGGTAGCCTCTTACAGATACTACAGTCCATGCTTCACAAACAAGAAGTAGTGAGTTTAGCGGCTGAAGTTACAGATCAAAAGCTTAAGATCAAAAGCAACATGAGAAAATATTATTTTACTGAAAGAGTAGTAGATCCTTGGAACAAACTTCCAGCAGACGTGGTAAATAAATCCACAGTAACTGAATTTAAACATGCCTGGGATAAACATATATCCATCCTAAGATAAAATACAGAAAATAGTATAAGGGCAGACTAGATGGACCATGAGGTCTTTTTCTGCCATCAGACTTCTATGTTTCTATGTTCTATGAAGTCTTACCTATACAAAAGCTGAGCAGATTCCAAGTCAGTATTTCAAGTGATAATTTCATATGCTCAGTGTAGGGATTGTGTAAGCCAAATATTAGCTATGGTCTAGGATATACACAGAAGCAGTTATCTGAAACAGCATGGTGAAAATTTGCCCAGAGACAGTGAGTCATACAATAGCCATGAACTTTGGACACAGTAAGAAGAATCCCTCAACAGCGCTCCTGGCACGAGATAACACACTAACGGTGTGATTGGCTGGCAGCTCAGCTACCGATAGGTGCATAAAGTGAGAATTTAGTAGCCTATCATAAGCTGTAGATGATACCTTTTATAACCAATTAGAAGCTTAATAGAAATAGCCTATGAACAGTTAGGTATCTAGAAGCCTTATTTTTGCATATAGATATAGCCTATGAAAATTTGCGTATTCAAAAGTTTTATTATTAGCCTATAGATTTGAAAAACCTTATATTTGTAGCCTATAAGAAACGTATATTAGGAAAAATTAGACTTGTATTTAGCCAACAGAAAATTACTAGTTGAAACCCCTTCATTTGCATATGAAGGGTATAAAAGAGGCATATTTGTAACAATAAAGCTTTGTCACTTTACCCAGACCATTGACTCCGTGTTTCATTGATAAGCACTAGTAATGGTTTCAGGATCGGGCCTCGTAAAGTGAACCATCACAGGGTTGTCGAGACCCCCGTCCAGCGGGGATCGCGTCTCGTCAGCTCAGGAGATGCCTTAGTTTTAGGCAAAAGAAGTAACAATATATCAGCACAGAACAGGCGTGTTTACAAAAGTTACTTAATCAACCTGTCAAGCCAGTTTTGATCCCACCACTTCTTCATTGTACATGTCAGCATGGCTGATGGCCTCAAGCATTAAAAAGATCATTTTGGGAAAACATTTGTTTTCAATACAGGGTCCTGTATTCCTGTACAAAAAGGGTCCTAGCACAATAAAAGTATGTTATTTAAAATATATTGCTTGGTTTTATTTTCTTTCTTTTTCTTTTTAACTACTTAGCTTTTGTGCTGACTTCCATCTAAGACTGTGATTTGATTTGATTTATTTTGTCAATCTCATATTAGATATTCTTCTCTTTATGTCTTTTCCTTCCGGACAGTTATTTTCTTCAAAATGGTCAGTTGTGATCAGTGGCGGGCCACGATTCCCGGTGCTACCGGAATGGGCTGAGAGCATGGGACCTTATGGGAGCACACCTGGCACCTATGCTCTTGGCATGGGATTCGGTTCATTTCTGTGCATTCTAAGATCTTTTTTATTATTGTTAGAATAGTAGGGACTGATCATATAATAAAGACAAGTCGGTCGCAAATGCTCAAGTTTTAATCACATGACCATGGGGATTCTGCAATGATCATTGCATGAAAACTCACCTTTTTTAATGCCATTTTAATTTCAAATGATCATTTCATTGTGAGTTCAAATGGTCACTAAGAGAATGGTTATAATTCGAGGACTATCTGTGTGCTTGTAGATCACTTTGGTCTCTATGGTAACTCCTCAGGATGTATTCATTTCTTTTCTCTCCTTCATATATTCTTCCAATAACATTTTCTCTTCAACAACTATCTAATGAACTTGCAAAATTCCAGGCCAACCTATCTTCCTTCATAAGTGGAGTTATCAATGTTGCTGCATGAATAAAGACCATGATGCATTGTCATTAATTTTCTGGTCTTCCTATCCAGGGCTTTTAGTTATCTTGAGTCCAGTTTATTCTGTATATCTGGACATACGGTAGTTTATATACTGATTAGAATTGCCCCCGGTGTTAATTGTCTTCATGCGATTTCTGCCACCGAGTTTGAACTTAAAACCTTCACTCTCAAGATTTTAATGTTTAATGCTAAACTTCTTTTTGAGTTCCATGTGCTTGTTGTCCACTTGAAGGATGCCCAGGTATTTGCAATGGTCTTCTTCATCCAAAATCCTGATGTTATTTTTATAGGGTATTTTTATTTTTATTTCTTTAATTTTACACTATTTCCCCCCATTAATGATAAAGATGGCACATTTGTTTAGTCCAAACTCCATTGCATTATCTTGCAATATATACACCATTTTGAGCAGTGATTCTAATTCATATACTGTTTTTCCATACAGCTGAGGATTATGCATGTAAAGGAGGTGGGATAGTCTGGGAGATGTTTTTGATGTTTGATTGCTAAGAACTGACTTGTTCTGAATTGTTGATAGAGCAATCAGTGCAGTGACAAACAGTAATGATTAAATTAAGTCTCCTTGGAAAATCCCTTTCTTGATATTGATCTCTCTCTATCATCCCCACAGGCAAGTGACTGTGTCTTTCATTTATCTGCCATTGATCTTTGCACAAAGTGTCTCATGTTTCTACTGACTCCTGTTAATTCTAGGCATGATCTCTGGGGGAGATCATCCAAGGACATGGGATGAGGTATCATTGGTACAGTACAGTACAGCTGTACATCTCCACCCCATGTCCAGTCAGTGAAACACTGGAAGTGATGTGCTGGTGCCTGGAGGCTGTTGGGGCTTGGATGGGTGTCAACAGACTCAAACTCAACCTGGATAAGATGGAGTGGCTGTGGGTTTTGCCTCCCAAGGACAACTCCATCTGTCCGTTCATTACCCGGGGGTGGGGGGAGAAAGTACTTAATCTGTCTGTGATTCTTTTCCATAGTACCCCTAATGCTTTGAAACATTCATGCCATTTCTTTTCTGTCATCTCACTCCTTTCCCACTGATGGAGTATCCTGTCATAGTTTAATAGGTCCCACTCTTACTCAAGTCCAATATATTCCAGTCCTATGGAAAGTTCAGTAATCATAGTTCTTTACATCTCAGATTTGTTAATCTATTCCATTTAAATAGTCCAAGAATCTTCTGTAAGTAAAAAATCACTTTGCGTTACTTAAAAGTCTTCCTTGTTCTTATAATAGGATCTCCAGCAATCATAAAGTAACTAGTTATAAAACAGTAAGTCTTCCAGATGGATGTTATTTCTCTCTTGAAAGAGTTTTTCTAAACTTGTAGGAGTCTGGTATATTCCATTCACCAGTAGATGGCAACCTCAGCTTAGATTTCAGCGTTGTTTCCCCCCCCCCCCAAGTCTTATAGATATAATTAATCCAAATTTAATTCAGTTTATGGGGACAAAGTCCACTAGTCAAGTAATTTCAAAGCAGATAGTCCAGCATTTTTATGCCTTTCCAAAACAACGACCACCCAATTTAAAAATCCAGATTTTCTATGTTTTAAAAAGTTTTTTTACTTTCCCCCACTTACCGGTAGTTCCTTTTTTTGGCTCTAGGATTTTTCTCTCTATGGTAGTTCACCACTTTAAAAAATAGTTCTAAGAGTTCTCTCTTTTCCTCTTTGTTTCTTTAAGGTTAGGATCTAAATAAAAAGGAATCTTTTTCATCTGCTTGTTTGTGAAGGTGCTCCTGGTTGTTGCTTAAGCTAACTTCAGACACCCCAGTCTAGATTACTGTGGTTGTCAATGAGAACTACTTGGTACTCAATTTTTATTGTAGTTACTGAAAAACCTGTTTCGTTCTTCCATTGCTTTTGCCTTTCCTACTCATGAAGAAAGAAAAGCTTCACTAGATGGCTCCTGTGTTGGACATTCTACCAGTGTTCAACTTTTCCTTTCAGGAATTGATTCCTTCTTTTTACCCATACTTTACAAATCTCATTCTACATGAATGTCTTCAATGCCTTGCCCATTATACTCTTACCACTCAAGCAGATCCTTTCCTTTTCCCTCCCAGCAGAAGGGGTGTAAGGTCTTTCTTTCTTTGTCTTATTCTGGATTATTCTTTGCTTTCCATCTTGCATGATGTTATTCATTATTCTGTTGTTATTATTATTATTCAGTAATAATAATTAGTTCTTATAATTCATAATTCAGTCATGAATATTATAATGTAATATTATTCATAATTCTTTTATTATTCAGTATTTTGTTTGATTGCTGTTTGGACCCTGAAATATCCAAAGATTCCAGAAGATTCCTCAGAGGCCAGATGTGACATTATTCTCCTCAGAACTCATCCCTTGGAAATGCTATGGATTAGCTTTGGTAATATTGGGCATGAAATCCACCCCAGAAGTCCAAGGTATTTGAGCTATACCCAACCCATTCTGAGCAATCCACTAATTCATATATCTCCGGGACCGCCTTCTGCCGCATGAATCCCAGCGACTGGTTCGGTCCCACAGGGTTGGCCTTCTCCGGGTCCCGTCGACTAAACAATGCCGTCTGGCGGGACCCAGGGGAAGAGCCTTCTCTGTGGCGGCTCTGACCCTCTGGAACCAGCTCCCCCCTGAGATTAGAATTGCCCCCACCCTCCTTGCCTTTCGCAAACTCCTTAAAACCCACCTCTGCCATCAGGTATGGGGGAACTGAAACATCTCCCCCTTGCCCATGTTGTTTTGGTGTTAGATTGATTGTGTGCTTGTTTTTTTAATATTCTGGGGTTGTTTTTTTAATGAATTTTTAAGCTTAAATTGTAATTGGATTGGTGGGTATTGGATTTGTTATTATGTATTGTTTTTACCTTGTTGTGAGCCGCCCCAAGTTTGCGGAGAGGGGCGGCATATAAATCCAATAAATCAAATCAAATCAAATCATATCATTTCTAATCCATAAAATACTGAACTATATTTGAGATTCCAAAATATTGGGATCTTTAAGCAGTGTTCCCTCTAATTTTTTTGGGGAGTGGGCGGAAAAGTATAGTGTCTGAGCGGCAGTCCCTTCGGGACTGGGCGGCACAGAAATATTAAATAAATAAATGAATGAATGAATGAACGAACGAACGAACAAACAAACAAACAAACAAACAAACAAACAAACAAACAAACAAACAAACAAATAAAAAACCCACCCTGTTTTGCCTCAGAGAATTTCAAAATAAAATACTGTACTGTGTGTCTATAACAGTGAGCTCATAATAGGGCAACTCTATCAATATCAAAATGCCACTTAATAGTTGAGCTAGTTTCAAAATAGATTTTGATTTTCTTTCTCTCTTCCTTACTTCTATTCTTTTTCTTTCTCTTTTCCTTCCTCTCTTTTTTCGATCTGTTTCTCTCTCTTCCTCTCTCTCTCCTTCCCTCTCACTCTTTCCCTCTCAGCTTCTGGGCAGGTTTGGAAAACTCTGAGTTGATGATGATTTTTTTTTTCCTGTTTATAAAATAATGATGATTTTTAAGTGAGTGATTGCTCACTGCTCAGCTTAGAGGGAACTATGGTCGGGGAATTAGGTGGGGTGGTAGTGGCCCATCCCCTCCTCACTATAGATCGGCCGTGGCTTCACCGGGCCGATGGCGTTCACCTGTCAGAACAGGGGAACGCCATTTTCTTACAGGACCTGCAGCGGTCTCTGCGTGAGCTGGCGCAGCTAGAGGGGGGAGTCGGGGGGCCAAGATAGAGATCTGACCCCCACTCCGTGGCAGGTTAGGGGCGGAAAACTGGCTGGTGGTTTAGCAACTGCGCGTTCTCCCTTGGGCATCTTTGGGGATGATTGACAGGTTCTCTCCAAGCTTGTGGTGGAAGCGACCTGAGCAGTTGGGGGGAACCTGTCTTTGGGTCCCGCACCTTTGAGTCCCCTGTTAGGGGTTAGCCGGCGGGACCCCCCTCATGCAAGTGCATGGCAGGGTCTCGGGTGAGGGAGGGGTCCCTCACCTGGACTAGCATCGAGCTATGCCCAGGAATGTTTATTGCTACGTCATTTCCGTCCCGGAAGTATTTGTTTGACCCTGCAGGTCCATTGTTTGGGTCATAGTTAGTTATGTTGTTATGCTAATTTATTTAAATTAAATTATGCTAATTTATGTTAATAAAAATGACCCAGTTTAAAATCCAGCTCTTGTGTCCATGTCGTTACTCCGTCTCTTCAGCAAATGTTCTACATGGTTCATTAAAATACCTACCTTAGATGTCCAACTTTTCAGTGTTGTTGTATTGTACTGAAATTAAGTGCTATGGGAAATCCAGGCCATAAATTCTAGTCTTCAGAATGCAAGTCCTTTTCCTAAACTGAAATTCCACAATTTTATCTCTGTTTATTGCTGAGATATTGCCTTTTCAAGCTCTGACCTATAAAACTAGATGTCAAGCACTCAATTATTTCCTCACATCACAAAGTTCTCTCAGGAACTGATTGAATTCTTCTGGAGTAGGTTTTTCTTTCTTTTTTCTTTTTGCTAGGATGCACTGAAGTATCTTATAAGGTAATTTCAACCTAGGCAGCATTAATATTATTGCATTATTATAATATAAAGACACCTGATGGTAATGAAAAAAAAATAATTTGGTTCATGAGAGTAGATTTATAACAGTGCAAAATACTCTTTGTATTACTTCATTTCTGCAAACTTCCAAGGAACATGCACTTAACGATAAAGGCTTATAATGTTTAATAGTGATTATCAACCTTGCTACTTATCAGTCAGAAGTAATCCCCTGGTTTAGCCTATAGATATAACAGTTTAATTTTATATGTGTTGTTGAAAAGACTATGTAGACATGTGCAGGAACCATTTTTGTCCAGGGTCAGGCCTGCTATAACCTTAGTTACCCTGAAGAATGATCCTATCAATAGAGGAACAAGATGACTACAGGAATAGAGATGTGTTAGTAGCTTTTGTAACTATCAATCATAGTATTTATTGGATTACTTTTTATAGGTTTACAATATGTTGGTTCTGTTCTAAAATGGCTCAGGGTTTTGCTCCCTATTCCATTTGAACAACTGGCAAATGAAGATCGTACTTCATATATAAGACTGACCATGAACTTAGGAAATCGTATGCCATATTAAAACACACTAATCTTTTAAAAACAAACTACAACAGACTAACACAGTCATTCCTTTATAAATTATTTAAATTAAATAACTGGTCAAAGTTATAAATTAACTTTGTGGTCAAATAATAAATTAAATAAGTGGTCAAATCAATGGAAATGCTTCCAAAGTAAAATAATGCACTTGGGGAAAAGGAATCCTCAATCTGAGTATTGTATTGGCAGTTCCGTGTTAGCAAAAACTTCAGAAGAGAAGGATTTAGGCGTAGTGATTTCTGATAGTCACAAAATGGGTGAACAGTGTGGTCAGGCGGTAGGGAAAGCAAGTAGAATGCTTGGTTGCATAGCTAGAGGTATAACAATCAGGAAGAGGGAGATTGTGATCCCACTGTAGAGAGTGCTGGTGAGACCACATTTGGAATACTGTGTTCAGTTCTGAGACCTCACCTACAAAAAGATATTGACAAAATTGAACAAAATTGAAAGACAGGTTACAAAAAGGTTGGAAGGTCTTAAGCATAAAGCTTATCAGGAAAGACTTAATGAATTCAGTCTGTATAGTCTTGAGGACAGAAGGGAATGGGGGGACATGATCGAAATATTTAAATATGTTAAAGGATTAAATAAGGTTCAGGAGGGAAGTGTTTTAAATAGGAACGTGAACACAAAAACAAGGGGGCACAATCTGAGGTTAGTTGGGGGAAAGATCAGAAGCAACGTGAGAAAATATTATTTTATTGAAAGAATAAACATCCAGCAGACGTGGTTGGTAAATCCACAGTAACGAGGCCAGGAAGGAGGAAAGAGGAAAAAAGCAAGGAGCACAGATGAAGCAGAAGCAGCAGGGGGGGAAAAGAGAGCCGAACCGAGACCAGTAATCCAGGAAGTGATAGCCGCCAATTAGCTGGAGCTGCGCACGCATCTTCATTTCTGCTGGTGGAACTGTGTTCCACCCCATCCTGCCTGCTGCCCACCCCTGGGTCTACTCCCTTCTTGAGCAGCAGAAAAAAAGTACAAATATGGTACTGTTATTCCTTAAATGGATGAGCAACTAAATTTTCATCAAATGGCATCAATTCCAATTAGTACCAGTTAATAGAATAAATTGATATTTTGCTTAAAAATTTGCATCAACAAAAGAATACATAGTGTAAAATTTTGAAATAAACAAAAGAATGACATATGTAAATATAACAGATTTGGGTTCAAGTGGCGCCCAGTTGGTGCTGGGAGGGCGGCATCCCATTGCTGCGCCCAGTTGGTCCTGGGAGGGCGGCATCCCATTGCTGCACCCAGGTGGTGTTGGGAGGGCGGCATCCCATTGCTGCGCCCAGGTGGTGTTGGGAGGGCGGCATCCCATTGCTGCGCCCAGTCAGTGCCAGGGGCGGCATCCCATTGCTGTGCTCAGAGGTGTGCTGGGAGGGTGGCATCCCATTGCTGCGCCCAGTTGGTGCTGGGAGGGCAGCATCCCATTGCTGCACCCAGTTGATGCCAGGGGCGGCATCCCATTGCTGCGCCTCGATGTGTGCTGGGAGGGCGGCATCCCATTGCTGCGCCCAGTTGGTGCTGGGAGGGCGACATCCCATTGCTGCGCCCAGTTGGTGCCGGGGGCGGCATCCCATTGCTGCGCCTGGATGTGTGCTGGGAGGGCGGCATCCCATTGCTGCGCCCAGTTGGTGCTGGGAGGGCGGCATCCCATTGCTGCGCCCAGTTGGTACTGGGAGGGCTGCCTCCCATTGCGGCGCCCAGGTGGTGGGTCTTGCACCTCGGTGGCAAGGACCTGTGTGGGCCTGGGGGTCTACTTTGGATCTGCCAGGCTCGCGACGCCTGCGGTGGCTTCGCATTGTGCGGCCCTCCACGCAAGTGGTGTGGTCGAGATCCTCCCGGGGATCGCTTGGTGGGACGCCATTTCCCTTAGGTCCCTTCACCGGGTTAGACGGGGAGTTATTAAGGCCCTGGGTACGGTAGTCAGAGAGTTAGGCGGGGTGGTAGTGGCCCATCCCCGCATCACCATAGAGCAGCTGTGGCTTTACCTGGCTGCTGGTCTTCCTCTGTCAGAACAGAGGAACACCATTTTTCTTACAGGACCTGCAGTGGCCTCTGCGTGAGCTGGCGCAGTTAGAGGGGGGAGTCAGGGGGCCAAGATAGAGATCTGACCCCCGCTCCGTGGCAGGTTAGGGGCGGAAAACTGGGTGGTGGTTTAGCAACTGCGTGTTCTCCGTTGGACATCTTTGGGGATGATTGACAGGTTCTCTCCAAGCTTGTGGTGGAAGCGACCTGAGCAGTTGGGGAGAACCTGTCTTTGGGTCCCGCACCTTTAAGTCCCCCGTTAGGGGTTAGCCGGCAGGACCCCCCTCATGCAAGTGCATGGCAGGGTCTCAGGTGAGGGAGGGGTCCCTCACCTGGACTAGCATGGAGCTACGCCCATATGTTGCCCAGGAAGTTTATGTGATGTCATTTTCCGCCCCGGAAGCAATTGTTTGACCCTGCAGGTCCATTGTTTGGGTCATAATTAGATATGTTAATTTATGCTAATTTAGTTGAATAAATTATGCTAATTTATTTTAATAAAAATGACCCAGTTTTAAATCCAGCTCTTGTATCCGTGTCGTTACTCCGTCTCTTCGACAAAAACCTCCTTATGTTTGGTTCCAAAAATAGTGCTTTCTATGATAGGAACATGAGAACTATGGGAGAACTCATTTTTCTTCACTGTTAATATCTTTTTCACTGCTGTGATTAGTTGATGAAATAACATCGATGAGCTATACGTTGGCATGGAAGGTGCTGTAATACTTGTAGTTTGGAGTTGAAACTCTCATTGTTAAAGGAGACAATCACACCTTGAGTTTTAGATATGCTCACAAATACATGCATAGCATTTTTGGTTAATCATTCCAATATTGCTAATGTTTTTTTCTGTTCCAGCAATGGAAAATCCTGCTTGTAGGCAGCTGCAGTACTCAGGATGATGGACATTTATACAGTGTAAAACATCATGCATCAATGTACCAGCTTCTGGAAGATCACTTAAGAAGAAAACTTAAATTTTTCTTTATGAATCCCTGTGAAAAATTCTGGGCCCGAGGAAGGAAACCGTGGAAGCTGGGCATACAAATTCTGAAAATAGCTATGGTCACTATCCAGGTGAGATACACAGCTGCAGTACAATTATTACTTACACATTTTTAGCTACTGCTATATAAATTCAAGAAATTATAACCAGTTGAGTGTCAACCTCTGATTTACTGCTTCTTTAGAGACTTGTGTTTTTAGAACCATCTGTACGGTTGGTATTTGAAACTTTCAGACCTTAATACAGGCAGTCCTCGACTTATAACCATTTGTTTAGCAACTGTCTAAAGTTACAAGGGCATGGTCATATGATTAGAATTTGGGCGCTTGACAGCCAGCATATACTAATGATGGTTGCAGCATCCTAGAAACATGTGACCTGCATTTGCAATCTTTCCAGCTGGCTTCCAACAAGCAAAGTCATTCCAACAAGCAAAGTCAATAGGGAAAGCTGGATTTATTTAGCAACCGCATAATTCAATCAATTACTGCAGTGATTCATTTAAAAACCATGCCCCCCCCCCATTTTTTAAAATAAAATCAGGTACAACTCATGTAATAATTGCCTTCTTTAGCAAAGAGAAATGTTGGTCATAATTGTGATTGTAAATCAAGGACCATCTGTAAGTATTGAAATTACCTGTGTTCTTACACACTGAATATTTTGGAAGAAAATATTTTTGTCAAGTATTTAGTATTGACAAATTTAATAATGTTATATGTATCTTCATCATATGTTCGCCCCGAGTCTTCGGAGAGGGGCGGCATACAAATCCAAATAATAAATAAATAAATAATAAATAATGTTCTTCATCTGTGTTGCAAAAGAACTTTCATAAGTGCCAGCTAACATAGCTATCTCGTTAAGGAATTATAGAACTTTTAGTCCAAATATTTGATGGATGCTGGATTGGGGTAATGAACAGAATAGGCTATTAGTCAAGTGGAGACAATGAACAATATCAAGATTACACCTGCAGTTTCATTTTATTATTATATATGTCACTCTTCAGCCTTCTACTAATTAAATGCTCATTGTTCACCAACTATAAGGAAATCTGTGTGTTCAGAATATAGTATGAAAATGTCCAATATGAACTATACTAATATTATATTATGTTTTTATTCAGCAAACCAGATCCAAGATTAAAAAGAATAAAATAGTCATGATATTGAACTGGGCTAAATTATAAGTATAACAAGAATACAGTTACATAAATATAGGAGGAGTCTTTGACCACTGAATGAAAATAAAAGTTATAGAATCAGAGGGATGGTACCCAGCTTTTTTTCCCTATATGTTCAATTCCTGATTTATTTACCTTTCACACTCTCAGAGTAAAATGAAACTACCAAGAGAATGAGTAGGGAATGGTGGTAAATTTTCAAAATATACAGATAAGAGGCACCCTTTTCCTCCCTAAAAGAGGCTGAAAATTTGGGTGTGACTTATACTTTGAATGTTACTTTTTCAAAGCTTTTTTCCCCAGCCCTAGAAAGGTGCTGACAATCTTCTCTGCTTCCTATGCCCTCCGAAGAAGGTTTTTTCCAGCCCTAAGTCTTTGCAGGCTTGCTTTCATTCCTACCCCCTCTGAAAAAGGCTTTTTCAGCCCTAACCAGAGGATAAAATAATGTGTTGAAGCTGAATTGACTAAGAACACTAGCCAGATGAATACCTGATACTAGCCAGATGAATACCGAAACTAAGGCGCGTCTTACACTCCAGTGTGTCTTATACTCTGAAAGATACGGAAGCTACGAATACTCCATCAATTATAAAATGTAATGTACTTGTGGTCAGAATGGACTTTTTGAGTATTTTAGCTGAAGAATTCCCTTTCTATTGATATTTTCAGCTTGTAGTTTTTGGGTTAAGCAATCAAATGGTGGTTACATTTAAAGAAGAAAACACGGTATCCTTTAAGCATCTATTCCTGAAAGGCTATATGGACAGCATGGATGACACCTATGCAGTGTACACGCAAACAGAGGTCTATGACCAGATCTCTTTTGCAATAAACCAGGTAATATCTATCTATCTATCTATCTATCTATCTATCTATCTATCTATCTATCTATCTATCTATCTATCTATCCATCCATCCATCCATCCATCCATCCATCCATCCATCCATCCATCCATCCATCCATCCATCCATCCATCCATCCATCCATCCATCTATCTATCTATCTATCTATCTATCTATCTATCTATCGGCTGTATGTTCCAGCATAAGTCTGGAATGGCTCAAGCAATTTTAAACAAACTTGGTACACAGATGATTTACCCTCTGGAAACAAATACTGTGGGAGTAAGACACCCTAGCACCCCTTAGTGTGTATATGTGTTCCAGCATAACTCTGAAACACCTGGGCCATTAATGAGAGCGAGTGCAGCATCCTAGTGTGGACATTGTCTGTGATGTCACTTCTGTCACAGCTTCCTCTGGAAAGCCAGCCATGACATTCGCCCTCCACTGGACCAATGGGAAAGCACCTGATATTCCCTTCTCTTGATAGAAGGTGGGCCAAAGTGCCATGATTGTAGAAAGGGTGGGAAAGAGGAGTGCATTGGAGTGGGGAGGGACAGGACAGGGGTGATGGGCATGGGGGTAGGGGGAAGAAAGACCCCTCTCAATGACTCCCTGTCAGAGGCAGACAATGCCCCCTGGTGGATTTGGGGCAAAGTGCCAAGATTGTAGAAAGAGCAGGAAAGAAGATCGCATGGGAGGGGGAAGGGGGAGGGCAGGGGTGATAGGCATGGGAGTACGGGGCAAAAAGACCCTTCTCAATGGCTCCCTGTCAGACAAATGCTTTGACGTCTATAAATACCTGTGTAGCGCTGGGTTTTCAGCTAGTATTTTATAAAACATTGTACACTGAACCTAAACTAAGCTTGAAAAAAGCCAACTCATTATATGTAAACAGATATGAATGGAAGGAAAATCACATTGGTTTCCTATACCATAGAGCTTGCATTGGCTCTAATGAGGCAAGAGATGCAGACCTTTTAATTCCATAATAACCTCATGAGATAAAGGTAACACAGGCAATTGGCCCATAAAAATGAGGTTTTCTATGACTGAATCCATTTGACCAAGTTTTATTTGAACCTTAATCTTTGTAATTCTATTCATGAGATCAATAAATCTGAAAAGCAGTATGTTCCATCGCAGACATTCTCTTGCGTCTCCAATTAGTTCAGTTTTAATTATCAGGCCGCTCCATTAACTGGTTGTACCTTGTCGCTTAGTTCTTACAGCTGCGTGCTATTTCGGTTGGAAATCACGCCTACGAAAAGAAAGGATCAGAAGAGACGCCCATGGCAATATGTCAGTACTTCTACAAGAGAGGAATTATCAGCCCTGGAAATGACACTTTCGATATTGACCCAGAAATTGAAACTGGTGATATACTGAACGACTCAAATCAGATAGATTGTTTCTGTGTGTGAGAGAGAAAGGAGAATGAGAGTGGGGTGGGCGGAGATCAGAAAGAGAGACAACTTGAGCAAAGTCATAGTGTTTAAAAGCAAACACATAGTAATTTCCAGTATCATTACAATATAATGGGTAGACACTTCAGATATTTTATTTGTACAGGAAGAAATTCAACTACTGCAGATAGTCCTCACTTAGCAATTGCTTCATTCAGTAATAGTTCAGAGTTACGACAACAGTGAAAAGGTATATTTAAGACCAATCCCTGAACTTGCAGCTATTGCAACATCCATTGTTACCTTCTCAGCTTGTTTCCAACAAGCAGAATCATTGTGGAAAATGGCAGGAAGTCACAAAAGTCACATGCCATTTTGCTTAACAACCTGAGGTGATTTGGTTAATGACTGCAGTGGAACTATCGTGTGATGTTTCACTTTATGACTATATCACTTAGTAACTGTGATTAGTAAGTGAGGACTACTTGTACATTAGAGTCTTGTTTAAGTCATGAAAACTGCAGTAGTGGTGCTTCATTTAATTCCTTGCCCCATTTCACTCAAATGATGTCAGCTTCCGTCAGACCTAATATATTCCATATAGCTGTACATTGTTTATATCTATGGAGATTCTCAGTCATCCAGGTTATGGTTGTCCTGAAGGTTCTTTTTCAAGAAGTAACTGGACTTTCTGGTTTTTCTTTGAAGATGTTTTGCTTCTCATCCAATAAGCTTCTTCAACTCTGAGCTGAAGAAGCTTCATGGATGAGAAACAGAACATCTTCAAAGAAAAACCAGAAAGTCCAGGTGCCTCTTTAAAAAAGCACCTTTAGGGTGTACGTGGTTTAGTTTCCAAGTGGCCTGATACCCTGCAGATAAAAATGGCTGACTCATAGTCCAGTGTGTTGACTTTATTGTATCTGAAGCAGGTTCTTCATACTGGTAATTATTGAACAGAATTAAGGTGCATCTACTTGCAAGATACTGTAGTATAATCAAAATTGAAGCAATTGATGTCCCTCATCCACAAAAGGGTCTTGCCAACTCAACATTGCAAACATCACCAACACTAATTGGTGATTCAGGTTCAGGGTGAACTTTACTATTAGGAAAAGTGAGGCAGTGCCCTCAGACTGTAGACATGTGATAGAAAGCATTAGTAACCTGTTGGATGACATAAATGTTTGCTGTGTGGATTATTTTGCGCTCTTACTTTTGCCCTGAAGTATTTATTTTATTTATTTATTTATTTATTTATTTATTTATTTATTTATTTATTTATTTATTTATTTATTTATTTATTTATTTATTTATTTATTTATTTATTTATTTATTATTTGGATTTGTATGCCGCCTCTCTCCGAAGACTCGGGGCGTATTGAAGTATTGAAGAAAATGTCACCTTACAATGCACTTACAAATCCAGTTAGCTTATCTGCCTGAGCCATTCATGTTTATGTGCTTTAGGCAAATACCGAAATATATTGTGTTAAGTCTGTAAAAAGAAATTCTGTAAAAAATACTGTCTCTGTCAATTTAAAATGTGAATAAATCAAGGTCGCGTCTGATTGGTTAAGACGCACGGCCGTTTCTTTTAGGTGCGAGCCTTTAAAGTATAAATAGAGCTGTTTTGACACTGACAGCTCAGACGCGTTCCTTGCTGAAGTCACTTGCAAGAGAGCTGAATAAACGGAACCGTCTTCAAGATATCTGTGTGGTCTGCTTCATTTCACTGGCGACGAGAGAACGACGAATCCATGTGTCAAGAATGAACAACCTCCAGATCGGCCGGGCTCCCGACTACTTCGACCCCGAAAAGTCGTCATGGGACGCCTACATGGCAAAATTCGAGATTTTCCTCGAAGCGGCAGGAATGGGAGAAGCCGAAGCCGACAGGAAGCGGGCGATTTTTCTAAATTATTGCGGTACTGAAATCTTCGACCTCGTCCAAACGCTGACCGACCCGCTCCCGGCTAAAGCCGTTCCTTGGGACGACCTCCAAGAAAGACTCGCCAATCACTTTAAACCAACGAAACCTGCCGTAGTCTACCGACACCAATTTTCAAGAATGACACAACGTGAGTCGAAATCCATAAACCAATTCGCCACGCGACTTCGTACGGTGCTGTCAAAGTGCAAATTTGACAGCCCGGAAGCTCGCCTCACCGACGCTCTTATTTTTGGAATGAAAAACGCCGCAGTCCGCAATAAAATCCTAACTGAAGACGAGCCAACGCTTCAATCTGTTATTAAGCTGGCTCAAACTGCCGAAGTAGCTGACGCGGCCGCAAAAGAACTCAAAGAACACGAGAAAAAAGAAACCGTTTCCAAAATCTCCGTTGCTGTCTCCCACGCCGAGGCACCTGATGACCTCAGCCCAGCTGCCACGGACAACGACACCTGTCTCCTGCTGCCATCTGACCAACCCAGACAGCCCAGATACCAACGACCATCCAACCCTTGCCCCGGATGCCGAGGGAACCACTCACGACAACGCTGCCCGTTCCGAGACGCTATTTGCCGCCGCTGCAACCGGCGTGGGCACATCGCCGAGGCATGCAGAGCGCCCCTTCCCGAGGAGTCCTTCTCTGCACCCCGCCAACAAAGATTCAACAACCAGGCACAACAACCGCGAGACAACAAATTTTCCAGAGGCTTCAACCGAAGAAACTACTCCACCGTTAACCGTGACTACTCACGAGGTAACGCACAAACTTACGTAAATTGCGCAAATACGAAAAAAGGGAGCAAAATTGTCATCTCGTTACTTTTAAATGGCAAACCTTGTAATTTGGAATTGGACACAGGGTCAAAGTATTCTATTATGCCTTGGGACAAATTTAAAATGTATATGCCTAATTTTCTTAAATCTGATTTCATGCAGACAACTCTGGTCATAAGAGATTTTCAGGGAAATGTTATACCTGTATTAGGGAAAGTAGATGTGACTGTCCAATTTAAGGAATGTAAATGTTCTCTTCCATTGGTTGTGGTTGAGGGAGCTAAACACTCCCTCCTTGGGTTAACGTGGATGTCTCCTCTAGGCATTGAAATATTGGGAATTTGTAAAATTAATGCTGATAATGATATTCCTGATTTCGTGCATGAGTTCCCTGAGGTTTTCAGCCCTACATTGGGCACGTATAATGGGGCCCCTATTTCTTTTTCTCTAGACCCCAAGGTTCCCCCTGTCAGACTCAAGCCTCGCAGGGTTCCTTTACTGCTCCTCCCTAAATTGGACATCCAACTGGATAAACTAATAGCTCAGGGCATCTTAGTCCCGGTGGAGCAAGGGCCATGGGAAACCCCTATAGTAACACCGCTTAAACCTGATGGTTCGTTAAGGGTCTGTGCAGACTACAAAGCAACGATTAACAAAGCCCTCCAACACCACCCATATCCAATTCCGGTAGTCCAACAACTCCTGCATTCACTAGGGGAGGGAAGGGTCTTCTCTAAAATCGACCTCGCACAGGCATACCAACAGCTTCCGGTCGATGAGCCCACATCTCTGGCACAGACCATAGTAACTCACAGGGGTGCTTTCAGATGCACCCGCTTACAATTTGGGGTTAGCATAGCCCCGGGCATTTTCCAAAGCCTCATGGAGCGGTTATTGGCAGGCATCAAAGGAACCACCCCATATTTTGATGATATCCTTATCTCAGGGGAAAACCAATCACAATTAAATGAAAGAATTAGAGAAGTATTGTCCAGGCTACAATCCAGGGGTTTGAGAGTAAAAGCAGACAAATGTGTATGGGGAGCCAACAGCATCGAATTCCTGGGTTACAGAATAGACGGTGAGGGAATCCACCCCACAACAGAAAAATTAAAAGCCATAACAGAAGCACCCGAGCCAAATAATAAGACAGAACTCCAAGCATTTCTGGGCCTTCTTAATTTTTATTCTGTCTTTCTAAAACAGAAGGCAACGGCAGCAGAACCTCTACACCGACTGCTGCAGAAGGGAATTCCCTGGACCTGGGGCACACCTGAGCGCGAAGCTTTTCGCAAAATAAAACAATTGTTAACATCTAAAAGCGTAGTGGTTCAATACAGCTCAATATTGCCCATAAGGCTTACATGTGACGCTTCGGCTTATGGGGTAGGCGGGGTATTGGCTCATATAATGCCTAACAAAACAGAAGCCCCAATCGCTTTTTTCTCCAGAACATTGTCCATGGCCAAAAAAAATTATAGCCAACTGGACAAAGAGGCATTGGCCCTAGTATCTAGCGTGAAGAAATTTCACAACTACCTGTGTGGGAGGAATTTTGAACTAATCACAGATCACAAACCCCTTTTAGGTCTACTGGCTTCTAACAAGCCAACTCCTCCTTTCATGTCCCCCAGATTAATTAGGTGGGCACTATTTTTATCAGGTTATCAATATGAATTAACCCACAAAGGGGGAAAAGCAATAAACCATGCAGATGGCCTAAGCAGATGCCCCATGGCAGACTTAGTTAAAGACCCAACCCCGTCAGGGGACATATTGCTATTAGACTTCGAGGAAAACCCTTTGACCACAGCCAAAGAGGTAGCTGAATACACCAAGAAGGACCCAATATTGCTAAAAGTTATCAATTGTATACAAAGGGGTTGGTTGGGAGACCCTGAGGAAGCAGGACTAACAGATTTTAAATCAAAAAGATTGGAATTGTCCTACATGAAGGGTTGTGTTTTATGGGGTGACAGGGTGGTCATTCCCAACAGTCTAAAACAGAAAGTGTTATGTATGCTGCATGAGGGCCACCCAGGCATTGTTAGAATGAAGGGTTTGGCCAGGGGACACTTGTGGTGGCCAGGCCTAGACACAGACATCGAGCAGTGGGTAGCAAACTGTGACCCTTGCCAGGAGTCACGTCCCAATCCCCCTAAGACAACACCGGTTGAATGGGAGAAACCCACTGGGCCATGGTCACGTATACACATCGATTTTGCGGGCCCTATTGGATCTCAGAATTTTTTGATTGTAGTAGATGCTTTCTCTAGATGGGTGGAAATAATAGCCATGCAAAACATCACTACTTGTGCCACTATAAAGGCTTTGTACCATTTGTTTGCCATTCATGGGTGTCCAGACATCCTGGTTTCTGATAACGGGCCACAATTGACTGCCAGACAATTTGAATGTTTTTTAAGTAATTTGGGGGTCAGACACGCCCTCACATCTCCTTATTCCCCATGGGTTAATGGTCTGGCAGAACGTTATGTTCGGGTAGCCAAGGAAGCTCTACGCAGGGCAGGCCCAGGGGAAATACAACACAATTTAGATAAATTTTTATTAATGCAGCATATAACCCCAAATTCCATCACAAATAAAAGCCCTGCAGAGATTCTATTGGGTCGAAAAATAAGGTCCCCTCTGGACAGGTTGCACCCTCGTTATTGTACAAATAATTATAATGATGTAATCTGTGTAAACCCTGAAAGAAGTTTGTACCTAGGGCAAAATGTATTTGCAAAAATTTTTGATGGGGGTTTAAATTGGCTCAAAGGGAAAATAATCCAGCAAACAGCTCCTAAAACATATATTATTCTACTAGAGGATGGCCGCACATGGAAACGGCACATAGATCACTTGCGGGGGCGTATAACACCTGACAACGAACAGGCCGCTAACAAAAATTCTTCCCCCCAAGCAGACTCTCACACACAGCCTGAACTTTTTGATTACCAAATGGACTCACCACGGCCAGAAGTATCCTCCAACGACTCCGAGCCGTCCTCCTCATCAGGAATCGGTGCAACGCCAACATATCCTCGACCGCAGGCCAGAGCCCCAACTCGGGCCCAGCCGCAAACAAGAGATCACAGCGAGCCATCCTCCTCCGTGGAAATCCCAGACGCAAATGATCTGCGCAGGTCTGATCGAACTTCACGCAGGCCAAGCAGACTGGAGGATTACATCACATGGCTCACTGATTGACAGTTGTACTCAACCAATGAGGGAGGGGTGTTAAGTCTGTAAAAAGAAATTCTGTAAAAAATACTGTCTCTGTCAATTTAAAATGTGAATAAATCAAGGTCGCGTCTGATTGGTTAAGACGCACGGCCGTTTCTTTTAGGCGCGAGCCTTTAAAGTATAAATAGAGCTGTTTTGACACTGACAGCTCAGACGCGTTCCTTGCTGAAGTCACTTGCAAGAGAGCTGAATAAACGGAACCGTCTTCAAGATATCTGTGTGGTCTGCTTCATTTCATATTGGCTGACTCTACTGGCCTTTGAAACTTTGTGAATAAATTTGAGTGGACAGTCTTAACTGTTCAACATGAATATTGAGTACTGAACATATAGAATTATTGGTAGTGTCTGTTATGAGAATTCAGAAGCATTGTGACTTATTTTTGGAGTTTGGAAATAGTGACATAAATAATAATCTCTTAGCGAACTAATGTAGTAAACATATGTGCACAACATTTCCAAACAATACCAAAAGCTGAATTGTGTAAGGATATCTTAGCTGAAACCTCTTGGGTTTGAAAGATATCAAAGGACTGTTGAAAGATTGAGGGTCTTTTCTTGATATATGTATGCAATTACATGAACCAATGTGTAACACATACAAATAATTACAGTACAAGCACTTTCTGAATTACTGTTTCTTCATTTTATTTAGATGGAAGTAATTCATAACTGCATTGAAACATCATTCTACAGTCATAAGTAGAAGGGCCTGTAACAATAGAAATTAGGGTATTCTGATCTGTGGGTCAAGTATAAAATTTCCTTTTTGGGTTTATTTTTAACAAGCAGATATTTCCAGGGATTCTTTATCAAATAAGAATTCCCATAAGGCAGAAGTTCAGTAAATATATGCATTAAATTAATGAAAAAACATAGCTGCTTTTTTCTTGCAAGTATGAAGAAAGATTTTACTTCTCGTATTATTTAGATAAGACTACCAGTGACCAGACTGGATTTAATTTCCTTATTACTGATTTTCTGTCTTCCTCATCTTATTAAATATTGAGTATTTTCTATATGCCGTAAAGCATCTGTCTTCCCACAGAGTGTCTTTATGTGGAGCCAATACTACCTCTGGAAAATGGGACACTGAGGAAGACTCCTTTCAATTTTACTTTGGACTTCCAGAGGTGAGAAGAAATAAAAGTTGCTGGCATTCTTGAATATTTTTGGTAATGGTGAAATAAAGCTCCGGTCTCTGTTCTAGACTTGTAACTCTGACACTCACGTTCAAACTGAAGGCCATTAATCTCCAGACCATTCGACAACATGAACTCCCAGACTGCTCTGATTTCATACTAACAGTAAGTACAAAGGTGGAGTCCTTGGAACTTTCTGAGTTTGGTTGTTTATGTACAGATAAACTAGGAAGCAAGTTTAAAAAAATGAAATGATGAAGACTTGTAATTAGTCATTTTCTGAAGGGCAGGTTTGGGATGGGAGAAATGGGCCTAGATCAGTGATGGCGAACCTATGACACGCGTGTCAGCACTGACACGCGTAGCCATTTTCGGTGACACGCGGCCGCCGGAGAAACGGGGAGCTTTAGGGAGTGGCCAAGATGCAAATCTCCCTGCTTTCCAATTTCCCACCGACTGCAAGCAGGTACAGCAAGCGCAATTATTATTATTATTTTTCCTCTCCCCTTAATTTTGTTTTGCACCGATTAAAAAAAAAATGCGCCAGTTGCAATTTTAATTTCACTCCCAGGGCTATTTACCCGGTGGTCCTACTTTGCTTACATTAAACTGCTCATCCCGTAAACAAATATTGCTCTGCCAGGAAATCTACTCCAACCTCCCCTCCTTCGCTTCTTTCCCTCCACGAGCAGCGTGCGGTGTCCCCTCCCCTTGGGTCGATCGCATTGGGGAGGGCAGAAGAGAAAAATTGAAATCCCTCCGCTGAGATGAGTCTGGTCCTGAGTTTGCAAACCCGGAAGTAAGGTAGCAGCAGCAGCAGTTGCTGCTGTAGTCATAATAATACTTGGAACCCCTCGGCGGAGTCCTGCTCAAGGCGCTGTTTCCTCTTATAGCTGTTGCAGGAGACGGTGCTAAGGTAAACCCTTACCGGTTTAAATGTAAAGGATGAGGGGTTATTAATTTGTAATAAAAAAACCATGCTGGGCTCGCAAAAAAGAGAGTCCGAAAAAAGAAGTGCATGGACGTCGCGCCATTTGCTTCCTCCTTTGGTGGCTCGTAACTAGATTTTTACAACCTCCCTCTAAATAAAAGCACATGCCAGAAGGGGTGGGGACGAGGAGGGGGGAAAGGTTTGAGGAGATCAAGTAGATTGAGAAGTTCAAGTAGATCAAGTGGGTTGAATAGATCGCGGTGTCATCCTATGCACATTACTCAAAAGTAAACCCCAGTTCTGTGCTGCCCAGGGCGCAGTCTCGGATGAATTGATATTTTGACTGCAGCAAAAAAAAAAAGAGAGAGAAAATAAAAGGGACCTTTTCTCCCCCACAATGCACCACAAGCTGGGCTGGAGGCACCTGAAAGTGAGACCCCAAAACTTTACATCCTAACTAACCCTAATTCAAATCAAAGCATAGAAAGGCTGACTTGGGGGTGTTCCTTAGTTTTTTTTTCCTCTCCCCCCCCTTTCTCTCCCAAGTAGTAACTGTGTTGCATGCTTCTTCTCTCTCCTTCCTTCCTTCCTTCCTTCCTTCCGTCCTTCCTTCCTTTCTTTCCACAATGCCATGACTGCAAAACGTGTGGAAGGAGGAGGGGAGTGAAAAAAAAGACGTAGCTGGGACCGCTCCTGACCCTCCGTTTTTTTTTTCAAGGTGACACACCACCCGAGTTATGCTCGGGTTTTTGGCGATTTTTGACACACCAAGCTCAAAAGGTTGCCCATCAGTGGCCTAGATTGTGTCAGCTTCTTTTTAAAGTGGACTATTGCAGTATATACATTAGCAACTTAGAAGTAGAGAATGAAGTGAAATGATAATGCTGAAACTAATCAAGAGGCAGGCACCAATGATTTATTGCTACCGGAGATTTGCCTGCCCACAGCTGCAAATACCCATTTGGTAAATCACCTATTCTTTGTGTGTTTGTTTGTGTGTGTGTGTGTCCTGCAATTTGAAGTAGACCCAGAGACAGGGTTTGGAGCAATCGGTACTTTTATTCAGCTCAGAGAACAAGTGACAGCTCAGCAAGGTAAAGTGACAATTCAGCGAGTACCGACTGACTCTGCCTGGAGAAAACCGCTCCTTTTATACATTTGCGGTTCCCGCCAAAGCTAGAGCCGGCCGCGTCTGAGCCAATCAGGAGCGACTTCCTGCTTGGGCTCAGACAGCGCTGGAAAGAGGAACAAAACTATTTACAGAGTTACAAGGTAGCCATTTCAGGATACAACACCCCTCCCCTCATAGTTGGACACATCCATCAAGAAAGCCATGTGACAAAGTCGTCCAATCGGTGGGGCCTCCGAGGAGCTCGCGCTGACCTGCGCAGTTCAATTTCTCCTTCGCCATCGACTGTGGAGGATGGCTCGCCGCTGTTCTCCCGGTGCGGCGGACTTGGCCTGGCGGGCCTAACGAAGGCTTCGGAGGACGAGGATGGCTCGGCGTCGCTGGATGGTTCCCCCTGGCCCGATAAGTCTCTTTGCGTGTCTCTTATTTCGGGCAATGTGCTAAAGTCTGTTGAAGGGGGAGAGTCCATGTCAGCGGTTTGTGGCAATTGACTTTCTGTTCGCTTCCGAATGTGGTCTATGTGTCGTTTCCACAAACGACCATCCTCTAGTTTAACAACATATGTCTTAGGTGCATTTTGCTTAACAATAATTCCCTTCATCCAGTTTACATTTCCATCAAAACTTTTTACATATACATTTTGTCCCAGATACATTTCTCTTTCAGGTTTTATACACATTTGGTTATTATTAACACAGAACCTTGGGTTTAACCTGTCTAGTGGTGACCTCAACTTCCTTCCCATCAATAACTCTGCAGGGCTTACATGTGTGTGCGAGTTAGGGGTAATGTGTTGGGTGAGTAAGAATTGGTCCAAGTTCTGTTGCACATCCCCAGGGCCTGACCTGCGCAATGCCTCCTTTGCCACCCGTACGTAACGTTCTGCCAATCCGTTAGCCCAGGGCGAATAAGGCGAGATGAGGGCATGCCTGACCCCTAGGCCATCTAGGAACAATTCGAATTGCCTGGCTGTTAGCTGTGGCCCATTGTCAGACACTAAGAGATCTGGGCAACCATGGGATGCAAAAAGTCTGCTTAATACCTTGATGGTGGCGCTTGTGGTTATGTTGTTCATTGCTATTATTTCCAACCACTTGGAGAAGGCATCAACCACTATTAAAAAATACTGAGACCCCACTGGGCCAGCAAAATCAATGTGGATTCTAGACCAAGGACCAGCAGGCTGTTCCCACTCAGCCGGAGTTGTTTTGGGGGGACTGGGCCGTGACTCTTGGCACGGATCACACTTTGAAACCCAACTTTCAATATCAGCATCCAGCCCTGGCCACCATAAATGCCCCCTTGCCAGGCTCTTCATCCTGACAATCCCAGGATGACCCACATGTAACATTTTGAGTACCTTTCCCCTTAGGCTTTTGGGAATGATCACTCTATCCCCCCACAGTAAACAACCTTTTACATACGATAATTCAAGTCTTTTGTTTTTAAAATCACACAATTCAGGTTTCACAACATCATTTTGCCATCCCTTTAGAACACAGTTCACCACTTGTTTAAGGATTTGATCTTGCTGCGTGTGTGCAGCTACCTCTTTTGCTGTGGTTAGTGGGTTTTCCTCGAGCTCTATCATTAACACATCTGTGGAAGGAACAGGGTCTTCCACTAAGTCTGCTATGGGGCATCTGCTTAGGCCGTCTGCATGATTGATTTCCTTTCCCCCCTTGTGGGTGAGCTCATACTGATACCCTGAGAGGAAAAGAGCCCATCTGATTAGTCTTGGAGACATGAAAGGTGGAGTGGGCTTGTTGGGGGCTAGCAGGCCTAGCAAGGGTTTGTGGTCCGTGACTAGCTCAAAGCTTCTCCCAAAAATGTAATTGTGAAACTTCTTTACCCCTGCCACTAATGCTAGAGCCTCCTTGTCTAACTGGCTATAATTCCTTTCTGTGCTGGTCATGGTCCTAGAAAAAAATGCTATTGGGGCCTCTGTCTTATTAGGTAGAACGTGAGCTAGGACTCCTCCTATGCCGTACGGCGAAGCGTCGCACGTGAGCCTAATGGGTAGTGAAGCACTATATTGGACTACTACACTTTTGGAGGTTAATAAATTTTTTATTTGAGAAAAAGCTTCACGTTCAGTTTTCCCCCATGTCCAGCGGGCTTCCTTCTGGAGTAAACGATGGAGAGGCTCTGCTACTGTTGCCTTCTGCTTTAAAAAAACGGAATAAAAATTAAGGAGGCCCAAAAATGCCTGCAACTCATTCTTATCTCGTGGCTCTGGGGCTTCTCTAATTGCTCTCAGCTTCTCTGTTGTGGGGTGGATACCTTCCTTATCTATTTTATATCCTAGGAATTCTATACTGTTGGTTCCCCAGACACATTTATCAGGCTTGATTCTTAAACCTTTGTCCTGTAACCTCTTAAGTACTTCCCTTATTCTTTTGTTTACTTGTTCCTGGTTTTCCCCTGCAATTAAGATGTCATCAAAGTATGGAATGGCCCCATTTACCCCTGACAATAGGCGTTCCATAATGCTCTGGAATATTCCTGGGGCTATGCTTACCCCAAACTGTAACCTCGTGCATTTGAAAGCCCCCCTGTGCGTTACAATTGTTTGAGCGTTTGCTGTTTGTTCATCGACCGGAAGTTGCTGGTAAGCTTGCGCCAGGTCGATCTTTGCGAACCTTTTCCCCTCCCCCAGGGAGTGTAGCAGTTGTTGCACAACCGGGATGGGGTAGGGGTGGTGTTGGAGTGCCTTGTTTAGGGTCGATTTGTAATCAGCGCAAACTCTTAAGGAGCCATCTGGCTTCAGAGGGGTAACTATGGGAGTTTCCCATGGCCCCTGCTCCACAGGGACCAAAATACCTTGGCTAATGAGTTTGTCCAGCTGTATGTCTAGTTTGGGGAGGAGCGGCAGGGGGACCCTGCGAGGTTTTAGTCTGATCGGTGGAACCTTGGGGTCAATAGAGAAAGATATAGGGGGGCCCTTATACAATCCCAGTGTGGGGCTGAACACTTCAGGGAACTCTTTCACAAAGTTAGGCATATCATAACAGTTTACATTACACACACCCGAAATCTCGATCCCCAGTGGTTCCATCCATGCTAAACCCAGAAGAGAGTGCTTGGCCCCTGTTACAATAAGCATGGGAAGGGTACATTTAACATTCTTGAATGCGATAGGTACATTTGCTGTTCCCAAGACCGAGATTATTCCCCCCTGAAAGTCTCTAATCACCACAGAGGTTTGATTTAGGTCAGCCTTAGATACATTAGGCATATACAGTTTAAATTTTTCCCAGGGCATGATGGTATATCTAGAGCCCGTATCCAGCTCCATTGAGCAAGGTTGGTTATTGAGTAACAGTGATATAACAATTTTAGCCCCCTTTTTGGTTGCCGTGTTATTCACGGAAAATTGAGAGTTACCTCTATAGTAGTCGCGGTTAGCGGTTGAGTAGTTCCTTTGACCCGCGTTGCGGAATGGTCTCCTTTCTCGCGCTTGGGGGGTCTGGTTTTGAGGTCGCTGGTATTGCGGTGTGGCAAATGTGTCCTCTGGCGCTGTTGCTCTGCATGCGATGGCGATGTGGCCTCTCCGGTTGCAACGGCGGCATGTAGCGTCTCGGAAGGGGCATCGATGGCGCTTGTGATTTCCCCGGCAGCCCGCGCAGGGGGCTGGGTGAGTAGCTCTCAGGTGTCTCGGCTGGTCTTGCACCAGGAGGCAGTTGTCTCCGCTGGAACTTTGTTGGCTGGGGTTGTCTGTTTCCACGGCGCTGGGAGACGCGGAGTCGATTTTCGCAATGATTTCTCGCCTTCCGTGCTCTTTCAATTCTCTTGCCGCCGCGTCGGCTGCTTCTGCGGTTTGCGCCAGTTTAATTACGGTTTGTAGAGTCGGCTCTTCTTCGATGAGGAGTTTATTTCTCACCGTGTTGCTTTTCATGCCGAAAACCAGGGCGTCGGTGAGGCGAGCTTCCGGGTCTTTAAACTTGCATTGAGCAAGTACCGTTCGCAGCCGCGTTGTAAACTGGCTGATCGACTCGGTTTCCCTCTGAACCATCATGTGGAATTGATGCCGAAAAACCATGGCTGGTTTGGTCGGCTTGAAGTGGCTCGCCAGTTTCTGTTGTAGGACGTCCCACGCTGTGGCTCTTGCTTGTTCTGGTTCGGTGAGAGTTTGGGCTAGTCTGCGGATTTCTGCGCCGCAGTAGTTAAGGAAAATGGCCCGTCTGCGATCGGCTTCGGCGTCCTGCATTCCCGCCGCCTCGAGGAATATCTCGAAGGTGGCCATGTACTCGTCCCATGTCGATTTCTCGGGATCGAAGAGTTCCGGAGCCTGGCCGATCTGGATTTTGTCCATGTTGCACGCGAAGTTTCTTCCGTCCGTTCGTCGCCAGTGAAGTAGACCCAGAGACAGGGTTTGGAGCAATCGGTACTTTTATTCAGCTCAGAGAACAAGTGACAGCTCAGCAAGGTAAAGTGACAATTCAGCGAGTACCGACTGACTCTGCCTGGAGAAAACCGCTCCTTTTATACATTTGCGGTTCCCGCCAAAGCTAGAGCCGGCCGCGTCTGAGCCAATCAGGAGCGACTTCCTGCTTGGGCTCAGACAGCGCTGGAAAGAGGAACAAAACTATTTACAGAGTTACAAGGTAGCCATTTCAGGATACAACACAATTCACATTAATTCTCGCGGTAACTCACCTATTCTCCTTTTAGTTAAGTTCAAAACATAATTCTGTATAGTATTAGCTTTTCGACAATAATATTAACAATAATATTAATACTTTTGCTTATACCTAATTATATTGTACATTTTAAAATTTGTTTCTATTTATTTTTGGTTGACTGTGGCTGGCAGTCAACTTGAATACTCCTCAGATGGAAAGGTGCAATAAAACCCAAATAGTGATAAGAATAGAAATATTTCTGAAACAATATTAAAAAGATGAGGACATTGGGTCAGTGTTCTCTTGTTAAGTTTTGTTCGAGGGTTATTCAGATATAGTCTTCCTTTATTCTATTTCTCCACTTTATTTTTAAACTGCTTAGATTTGGGGGAGAATGGTACAATGACAGAACTAAACTAATCCCAAGCATTTTCTGTTTTCTACAAAACATGCTTTTTATATGGCATCACTACTTCAAAGTTACACTTCAAGTTAACTATAAGACTTTATGGCTTTTTTGAGAAGAATAGTAGATAGATAGATAAATAGATGGATGATAGGTAGGTAGGTAGGTAGGTAGGTAGATAGATAGATAGATAGATAGATAGATAGATATAGATTTTGATTTTATTACCAAGCATTTGGCATAAATTATTCAGATTCTATCTGAACTAACGAGTGTTTAGAAATAAGAATAATAGCATCTTTTCTATCTCCACAATATCTACAGATACTCTTTGATAACAAAGCTCATAGTGGAAGAATTAAAATAAGCCTAGACAATGATATTGCCATCAAGGAATGTAAAGACTGGCATGTTTCTGGATCAAGTAAGCTTAAAAAACATACTTTTGTTATTATTTATTTAGTGCTTATTAGGTTTTATTGAAGGCTTAGTAATGCATGAAGTTAAGTACAGTATTTGCTATAATCTGCAGTAACTATATTTTTAAAAGTATGTTTGTCAACTGAGCACGCAATTTGAATGCGTGTTACATCATTTCACCTATAGTCCTTAAAAAAGTCTCTTTCTATATGGTTAATATTTACAGTTCTGGCGAAATTCAAAATTTTTCCCTACCAGTTTGGTGGGTGAGGTTTGGTGGGCGTGGCAAGGAAGGATACTGCAAAATCTTCATTCCCACCCCACTCTGGGGCCAGCCAGAGATGGTATTTGCCGGTTCTCCTAATTAGTCAAAATTTCCGCTACTGGTTCTCCAGAATCTGTCAGAACCTGCTGAATTTCACTTCTGATTTACAGTATATTAGAAGGGAATTCCCCACAATGGGAAATTTGCCCCAAGTGCAAATAAGTACACAACTTGAGGGAGGAGGGGTCCTCTTTAGACTACCAAAAGTGTGAAGCATTCATTCTTTTTGATGGCTTTGAATCCTTTAATTATCCACCTCTCCCTGTATTGAAAAATTAAGTAAAATGGAGGCCTCTTCTCCATTATTAGCACTCTCTCAAGGCAATTTCACGAAGAAAATTTCCCCTCAGACACAAATCAGTATGTGTTCTATGAGAGTATCAGGTTAACTATTATGCATAGACAAATATATCAATCTTTTTTTCCCAGTACAGAAGAATACCCATTATATGATGATCTTTGATGGTTTTGTCATACTGACATGTCTTGCATTACTGATTCTCTGCACACGATCTGTAATTAAAGGAATTTATCTACAAAGGGTAAGCTTATGTTTGTCAGTATCTCTTAATAAATTTAATTGCAGCTTTTCAATAGCAATTTCTCTTTTCTTGCCCTCTCACGTATCCTAGGAATTTGTGACTTTTTTCCAACATCACTATAAGAAAGAAGTATCTTTCTCTGATCTAGTAGAATTTGTCAATGGATGGTATATCATGATCATCGTTAGTGACCTTCTTACCATAGTTGGTTCTACATTAAAGATGGAGATACAAGTTAAGGTAAGTGACTTGAATGCTGATTAGATCGCCTGTGTTCCAGTTTTGGAAGTCCCAATTGAAATCTTATTGACCAACCTGAATTTTGTTATTTTCATAGTTCACTTGAGTCTTCAACTGGGGAAAATGGTCACGTTGAGAAAACTGCTGCTCCAGAGAAGGCATTTTTCTAGCTGTATATTTTACCTATCCATGGTAATATCATTAGAAATTAGAAATGAGCAGTATCTGTGCATATCATCAAAAGTCTATTAATTTGCTGTGCAATGCATTTGTGCTCTTTGTCCACCAGGAAACAGTCCTGACATTTTTAGCCCATTTCTTTTTAATGGAATAAGGTTTACTCACCTCCCAAGAACGGTCTCCTAATCTAGCAGAACTTTATGTCTCCCATCTCAGTGTCAAAAGAAAAGAAAATATGGTATCCCCAAGAGTTAAAATGAATAGAAAAGGTCCTTTTTTATGGGCACCCCCCTGGAATTCCGTTAGTGTAATTTATTGAACATCATCTTAATCTTCATATAGAGTCTGACAAGCTATGACGTCTGCAGTATCCTGTTAGGAACTTCCACCATGCTTGTGTGGCTTGGAGTGATCCGCTACCTCAGCTTCTTTAAGAAATATAATGTAAGGATCTTCTGGAACATTCATGCTCTTGGTATTCTTTTCTGTTATTACCTGGCAATGCTGAATATCTTTGGAAAGTCTAATGAGCATCTCTGGGTTTTTCTTGGGCCTTGTTTTTCAGCTGCTTATTTTGACTCTCCGTGCAGCATTGCCCAATGTCATTCAATTTTGCTCCTGTGCGGCTATGATCTATCTGGGTTATTGTTTCTGTGGCTGGATTGTGCTGGGCCCATATCATGCTAAGGTACTGTGACTTGAATGTTTGTCATCTAGTTTTGTATCTGAAGGGTCTTGCGCAAATGTTGACAAAATGAGCACGCTGCCAAGATATCTGAAAGGGCCAGTTTATCACTTTAGTTATGTAACTATACATGATCACCAGAATTGTCACGTATAGGTATATATTCTGCATTATCTGAGGCATTGATGCAGATTAATAAAATATTGTAATATCCAGAGATTTTCAAAGGCTGGTATTGAGTAAAACATGTAACATTTATTTGCAGTTTACTGTATTTGACCAGTATTTTTTAAACAACTTGAGCAAAAATGGAAATAATTTTCTTTTCTTTTGTCTGTTCCTGAATATTTGTTCTCTTCTAGTTCCATACCTTGAATATGATTTCTGAATATCTTTTCTCTTTGATAAATGGAGATGACATGTTTGCTACTTTTGCAAAAATGCAACAGAAAAGCTACCTGGTGTGGCTGTTCAGCCGGATCTACCTCTACTCTTTCATTAGCCTATTTATCTACATGGTCCTGAGTCTCTTCATTGCCTTAATTACAGACACGTATGAAACAGTGAAGGTACATAAACATCACTATAGGATGTTACGTTTAATTTTTGAAATGTGAATTTCCAAAAGTTCTGAAATAGTTTTCTGAATATCAAACGATTTTGTTCATTTCATTAGTCTCTTGTGCAAACAGAGATATTCTACACCTTTGCAAGAATTCAGCATAACATCATGACATCATCATACAAATGACACAGAGCTCTGATAAGTTCATATTTACTGCAAGTAAGCAAAAAAGGGCCATTTGCATGATGACATCATGATGCAGTGTGATCATATTTATGTCAAACTGACAGTCATGTTACCTTCATATGATGTATTGCGATGTTTCCCCCCTTTGCGGGAACTGGGGTGGGCTTGGCCTGCGCATAATGCATCCAAATCACAGGCCATCTGTTCGATTTATTCCATAGCTGAGTGATAATTTTTTTGTATTTAATTTTTTTTTGTTAGCATGGTTTATCTGGTTCTAAAGAACTGAGCAAGTTCTTTAGAACAACCAAGACTGAAGTTTAAGGCTATAACATATTGCTTAATTTCCCAACTCTATTTTAATCTGAACTACTATGCTTAATTTCCCTTGGGCAAGAGGACATGTACTATGATAACAGTTGTTTTTCCCTTCCCATTGCCTATAATATGAGGGAATCTCTTCAGAAGATAGTTTGGGTGCTCCAACTTCCTAATGTCCTCTGTAGGCCCTAAAGACAAAAAAAATATGAAAAGCCCTCAAGCACTCTTCTTGCAATACTGACATGAGAACACCCCAAGAGCAAGACAAGATTTTAAGTTAATTTATGTTTATATTGAATTACAAGGATATTTAATTCAACACAATTCCTAATTCCATGAAGTCAATTAAATCTCACGCTGACTGCTTCAGTGACTCCATCCAGCCACCTCATTCTCTATCACAGCGTATCCCAACCAGTGTGCCACGGCACACTAGTGTGCCGCGAGACACGGTCAGGTGTGCCACGAAGCTCCTAGGGAAGCTCCAGCTGGGCGGGGCGGGGAGGTGCGGGCAGTAGAAGGAAGCTGTGGCCGCCCCTGCCTCTCCATGGTGCCTCCAGCCCCCTCGCGCTCCTGGACTCTCGGCCTTGCCCCCCGCCCGCCCGATCTGCCCCCTCTCCTCCTCCGCCGCCCCCTGCCTTGGGGCGCGACTTCTCTCACGGCGGCTGCAGCTCCTCGGGACGAAAGCGCTCCCAGCCAGGGTACTGCGAGAGGGGCGGGGCAGGCTTTCCCGAAATGGATGGAGAAAGCCCTCTCTCACAGCCCCCTGGCTGGGAGCGCTTTCGCTGCGAGAGAGGGCTTTCTCCGTCCGTTTCGGGAATGCCCGCCCCGCCCCCTCTCTCTTGCGCGCCACTCCCCTATTCTCTCAGCCCTCTCTGGCTTCGCTTCTCAATCCCTCCCTCCTTCCATCTTTCCTTCCCCTCAGCCATTCTGTCTGGGGGTCTCCCGCTCTTCCCTTCCCCGCCTCCTAGGCTTTGCCTTCGCCACCCCCATCCCTTTTTTGGTTGGCAAGGAGTCCTTTGCCGCATCCCGCAGTTCACACTTGGCTCGAGGCCGCTTTCCCTGGCTGCGCTCGGAACTGACAGGGTGCTGCTCTTTCTCTCTCTCTCCCGTGAGGCGGGGGAAGGGGAAAAAAGCAAAAAAAACCTTCTTGCAGCGGGCCCGCATGCGCGCTCGTGCCCGCTCTCGTCCATTCAGCAGCGAGGGAGGGAAGTCATAGGGCGAGGGAGCGAGCGAGCGCTCTTGTCCTCGGTGCCCTCTGCAGCCTGCCTTCCTTCTTCTTTGCCGCCGCTGAGGGATGGAGAGAAAGATAGAAAGGAAAGAGGGAGGGAGAGATAGAAAGGAAAGAGGGAGGGAGGAAAGAGGGAGGGAGAGATAGAAAGGAAAGAGATAGAAAGGAAAGAGGGAGGGAGGGAGGAAAGAGGGAGGGAGAGATAGAAAGGAAAGAGATAGAAAGGAAAGAGGAAGGGAGGAAAGAGGGAGGGAGAGATAGAAAGGAAAGAGATAGAAAGGAAAGAGGGAGGGAGGAAAGAGGGAGGGAGAGATAGAAAGGGAAGAGGGAGGGAGAGATACATTGGAAAGAGGGAGGGAAGAAAGAGGGAGGGAGGAAAGAGGGAGGAAAGAGGGAGGGAGAAATAGAGTGAAATGGAGGAAGATAATTTTTTTTGTCCAAACTTTTCCTTAGCCCCCCCCTGCCCGCCCCCCCGCCCAAGAGAGAGAGACAGAGAGAGAGAGAAAGAGAGACATAGCAAGAGAGAGAGAAAAAAAGAAAGAAAGATATAGCAAGAGAGAGAGAGAAAGAGATAGCAAGAGAGAGAGACAGAGAAAGAGATAGCAAGAGAAACAGAGAGAGAGACAGAGAAAGAGAGAGAAAGAGAGATAGCAAGAGAGAGAAAGAGGGACAGAGAGAGAGAGAAAGAAAGAGATAGCAAGAGATACAGAGAAAGAGAGAGAGAGAGAGAGAGAAAGAGATAGCAAGAGAGACAGAGAGAGAGACAGAGAAAGAGAGAGAAAGAGATAGAGAGAGAGAAAGAAAGAGACATAGCAAGAGAGACAGAGAAAGAGAGAGAAAGAGAGATAATGAAAGAGAGATAGCAAGAGAGGCAGAGAGAGAGCAAGGGAGAGAGAAAGACATAGAGGGAGGGAAGGAGAGAGAGAGAAAGAGAGCAAAAAAGAGAGGAAGAAAGAGGGATGGAGAGAGAGAAAGAAGGGAAGGAAGGAAGAGAGAGAAAGAGGGAGGGAGAAATAGAGTGAAATGGAGGAAGATATATTTTTTTTGTCCAAACTTTTCTTTAGCCTCCCCGCGCCCCCCCCCCCCCCCGTTCAGTGTTCCCCAGGATTTTGAAAATATGAATAATGTGCCGTGGCTCAAAAAAGGTTGGGAAACACTGCTCTATCATCCCCTTATTCCTTTGCCCTCAATCTCTCCCAGCATTAGGTTCTTCTCCAGTGAGTCCTTCCTTCTCATTAGGTGGCTAAAGTATTTGAGTTTTATCTGCAGCATCTGGCCTTTTAAAGGGCAGTCAGGATTGATATCTAGGACTGACCGATTTAATCGCCTTGCAGTCCAAGGGACTCGCAGAAGTCTTCTCCAGCACCATATTTCAAAGCCCTTGCTCCCTCTCTATTATTTAATTATTGCCTTAGCAGCCATCAGCATCTTCAGGTAGCTAACGTACGATTTGACAAAGCAGATTTGGCTCTGGTTAGCTTTCATATCAGAAGTTGAAAAAAATCTAGTGCTGTGGGAGGTTGAAAACCCATGCTGGAAGATGGCAGAACCATATCACTTTCTTACCATTCCTGGGCAATAAAACTGAATGGATGTATCCATGTAAATCACAAGGGGCCAGAGAAGATGGCTTTGCTCTTTGATTTCAGCATTTTCCTCTTCTCTCGTATGAAAAAGTATAATTTGGCAGCATCATTTGGAAGACATCTGAATATTTCCTCCAAGGCTACTAGAGTCTGCCTGGAATCCTGAGGCTCAAAGTTGTGTTCCCCTGTCATTTCTACCAGAGCTTAAAGAGCTTAAAGACAGATAAAATGCAGATTACAAGTCTACCCTAATTTCACAATCTCATGTGGAAACTTGGGGGAAGGTGGATGAGAAATAGGGTGCAAGAACCTCACTTTTCTACTTATTTAATGGCTTCTAACTCACCAGGAGAAACCTGACCTTTCCTTTTTTTCCTCACCCCTCTTTAAAAATTTAAGAGACAGAACTTCATTCATTCATAGCCCAGTGCAAAGACCTGCAAAACTCTGGAAGATACAGATTAGAAGAGGAGAGTCCTATAAATATTTTCTGTTGTTGTAAAAGGTTGGTGACTAAGGGCCTGGGTGACAGTTGCATCATCTGACAGCTTGGTTTCTTCAATATTAAATTAAGTTGGCTGCTAAGAGAACAGAAAGCAGGTTAACAGAACATCAGTCTTGAATCTAGTGAAACTGTAGGCACTTCCTCATAAGCCTAGTGACCCTACACTGGTTTGAAAGCTGCTCTGGATTCCCATGATCCCCCAATGTCATAGATGGATGGATGGATGGATACCCGTTTTTCAGAATTGCAAATGGTTAAAAGTGAAAGCAATTACTGATTTATTTTAAACTTTCTGAGGGTTGAGGAATAAAGATATCAGTGAACCTTTTAAATAATGGTGCATAAGATAACTTTGGTATTAGTTATACTTTTCTAAAGTGAGCAATTGTGATTATCCCCACTAATTCTTTGGATTTTTTAATAACAATACGGTATCTAATCTTGCACTTCTTATTCAGGATGACTTATATTTATTAAAATTATTTTCTTTAGATCAATAGATCTTGTTTGATTTATAAAATGGGACCATTTTGATTTCTTCCTCTTTATTATATATTTTGTGCAGCTGGATAACTTCTCTGTACCTTTTCTCCTTTTTTAGGTCTTAATAAAAACATTGGCAAAAATAGCTGAAAGTAGTTGGATATTCTGGAGCTAGACAATCATCACAGATTCAGTAAGAAATCATCAAAGAGGAAATTCAAATATAAGAGGCACAAAATTGTCATAAATGTTTTTGAAATATGTGCTGGTAATTATGTTAATTCTGAGTCATAATTAACATATAATGCACAGCTTAAACTTTTTATGAAAAACATATTGTGATGTACTATCATTACTCTTACTATGTTATGTTACAGGCACAATGTATGAATAACTCTCTACGTAAATTACTGTACTTTTCGGAGTATAAGATGCACCTTAATTTTTGGAGAGGAAAATAAGGGAGGGAAATCTGCCTACCAGATATTCATCTGGCTAGCGTCCTTAATCTGGTCGGTTTCACACATTATTTTATCTCCTGGTTAGGGCTTAAAAAAACCTTATTCGGAAAGAGGAACAATGAAAGAACCTGCCAGCCGGTCAGAGCTCGGAACATTATTAGTGCCTCGTTAGTGCTGGAAAGAAACTTATTTGGAGCAAGTAGAGCAGTGAAAAAAAGCCTGCAAAGACTTAGGGCTGGAAAAAACATTATTCGGAGAAAGTAACAATGAAAAAGCCAGCAAGGTAAAACCTGGGAAGATAATTAGCATCTTGTTAGGGCTGAAAAAAAACCTTCGGAAAAAGCTACATTCGGAGTATAAGATGCACCCAAATTTTCAGCCTCTTTTAGGGTGGAAAAATATGCATATTATACTCAAAAATATGGTAATCATACAAGATTTTCTCTGTTTTTATAGGTATCTAAATTACCTTAAAAGTAAAAGAGAGCAAATGGTTTCAGTATCTTCTCTCTGTGATTTGAGACATCACTAAAGGACTTTTGAGTCCCAATTGTTTATTGTTTGTCAAATCTGTTGAATTTGTGAATCTGTTAGTTCTTCAGCCAACATAAAGATGGTTGGCTTCATTATTTATTCTAATTATTTTATGAAAAACCTCCTTTTTTTGAACTTAAACAGTCTCTTATCCATCGCTTTCATGTCTAAGGCAAGACTAAAATTCACAGGCTCCTGGTTTCTAGCCTGGTGCCTTAACCACTATTAATGCCCTGAGTACTTTGTACCAGAAAAACATTCTTAACTTAATATATTTCTATTTTAAGAAATGCACAGACATGTTTTAAATGTTAGTTAGTAGCATTTCTTAAGTGAATCTCTGCAGCTGTTAAATTGATAGCACACTTGTTAAGTGGAATCTGGTTTCCCTGTTGACTTTGCTTGTCAGAAGTTCGCAAAAGAGGATCACGTGATCTTTGATGCTATGTGATCCATGGGGATGCTACAGTGGTTTTAAGTGTGAAAATAAGTCACTTTTTTCTATTTCGAACAGTCACTAAGTGAACTGTTGTAAGTTGAGGACTGCCTGTATAGATACATTACAAGTTAATGTTAATAGTGAAAATGTTAGTGAATCAACACAGCATTGGATCCATGGCCCTTCCATGAGCCAGCCCCCTTCTGGTTCTTTCTGAAGTCAAGGTTCATTGACATCAGAATCTGACTGGATCTTGAAGAGTACTCACATCAAGGCCAGATTCTTTGCATTAGAGCGGAAATCCTATAGTCGTCCTAGATGATGTATTACAACTTTTCTCCCCTTCACTAAACCATGGGTGGACGTGGTCAGCGTGTGACGTATCTGGCCCACAGACCGTGAGTTTGACACACCTGCCCTAGATCATAGCATTAAAACCTAAGCTTTATCCTGGTTTAATCTCTGTTTAAAATTAATTAGAGGAAAGAAGAAACTTGCAGTATTTTCTCCTAAGAAATCGTTTCCCTCATAGACTTTCACAATAAGTATTTGTTAGACAGTGCTGGGTTTTGGCATTTAGTGGCTGTGCTCTAGACCACAAATTTCCTAACAGACCACAGGCAACAAAGCAGGAAAAGTCTGGGTTTCTATCTTTATAGGCAGGTGTCCTCCTTTTGATTAACCAATGTGATTAAATAATGTTTTAATCCAATTACAGCCAATTTTAATGGCTATTGTCTTGTCTTTAATATGCTGTCCTAGTTTTGGCAAAGGCCACAGGAGAGGTTGTTACTAGAGGGACCAAGCTTGGGTTTTCATCCTTTCAAGAAGCTTTCTGAAGTATTTTTTTTTTCAAAAAAGTAAAAATGACATCAAACTATTGAAGACAAACATACTCTTTTAATTATTGCTTCTCATGCCTCCCCTGGAAACTTTTAGGGCTGTCATTCAGTGGTTTACTTTTTGATTTAGCATAGTAATTTTAGAGAGCTCCAGGGCTTAGAGGGAAAAAACAAAGTGGAGACCACCTGTGATCCACAGGTTTTCTACCACATCAGTCATTAAAATTCAGTACTGGCTTTATTTGATGCTCTTCCAATTACAGTAGATGGAAATAATTGGATTGACACATTTGAATTCTTTGGTCTATTCTTAGATAAAAAGAGATCATTCAGTAATAGAGAACTGAATATTTTATTACAGTATATAATAAATGTATCATCAGTGCAATGTGTTTCTCAAATCTTTATATTAAGTAAATGCTATCTGCTTGCAGTAGAGCAAGAATGGGCATAACATGAAATATGCTTAATTATAGTTTTTAACTTTCTGTCTTAGAACTGTTAAATAATTGCATAAAAATCTTGAAATGAAACTTGACTTTTATGGATGTCTAATTTGTCATGTGATATTGAAAAGCAAATCTGAAAAATAAATTCTATTTTTAGACTGAAATTTTCAGATGCAGAAGCAATAATTACAGCACAAACTGTTGGCAGAAGGCAAAACAATATATTATAATGTACTGTGTACAAACTTTTGAAAGTAGAAACATGCTCACTGTTTTCATTTGTAAATCGATACTGTAGAAAATAATATATTATTTCGAATGTACATCTGAATATTATATTGAATGGTACATAATATTAACACTAGAAATAAATATTTCTTTATCCAGTAATATCTTTGTGTAATTAAAAAAATGATGTGTGTGTGTGTGTGTGGTATGTGTGTATGAGAGAGAGAGAGAGAGAGAGTGAGTGAGTAGTGGCCTAGACCAGTGTTTTTCAACCAGTATGCATGAAACATGGTCAGGTGTGCCGTGGGGAAATGAAACATGAGTCCCCAAACTACAGCCCGCATGCCGGATACAGCCCATGTAGGCCATTTATCCGGCCAGCTGCCTCCATCCGAACATAAACATTCCCCTCACAATCCTGCCAGCTATCAGCGACAGGAAGAGTGGAAACACAGGGAACACTCATTGACCAATCACCTTCTAGGATTCATCCCGATCATTAGTGATGAACCAATAGCAGGCCGCCTCTCATCTACACCCAGGAAGGTCACCGCTCGGGCTGCCGTGAACTTGTCATTGTGTGGCCATGGTGAGTAGGTGAAGCTGCTACTCCTCCCCATGGTCCCGATTTCTAATCCTGGTCAGGACTGGAGGTAAATGTTGCCACCACAAGATGAATCCTCAGCTTCAGATGGTTATGTCTATCCTGATGGTGTATATTATTAACTATATGTATAATATGTACTGTGTTAGAGTGTCATTTTGGTTGGTGGTGTGCCCCAGGATTTTGTAGATGTAAAAAATGTGCTGCAGCTCAAAAAAAGGTTGAAAATCACTGGCCTAGACAACTCCCAAAGGAAGGAGAATATGAAGTTGCAGACTATATTTTCTTGTGCTTTACTTAAAAGTCTTTTTATCAATTATCTATATCCTACCTTAAGTAATTAGCAGTAGTGAATTGATATGTCACATTGTGTGATGGTTTTATGAAAAAGTAATACAAATAAAATTGAGGTGTACTTTTCCCAATTCAAATTAAACTGAGTGAAAGTCTTGTCAAATCCAACCATGGAATATTGAAGCTCAGAACTTAAATGTTAAAAGTAGCCTCCCCTTAAAGGTTTACCTAATAAAGTTGGTAACAGGGAAGGCTAGAATTAACATTTCTGAGCCACAAACTACTATCTTCAGTTATTTCAGGCAATATCCACCTCTAATTAATTTCTCTTTTGTTGCTTTTTAGCAACAAAATTTCTGTTTAATAGAGAAAAAAGAGAAAAAAGACCCTGTGCAAGAGTAAAGCGTACAGTCCAATTTGAACACATTTCTTCAGTCTAGTAAAGACTATTGCTATGTTTACCTCATGTTGAATTTGCCTATGGAAATTGTTGCGACTATAATACCACCATTATCTATCCCGAAACTTTCCATTCTGGATAAAGTTGAATTATACTGGATCTTACAACCTAAGAATTGTCCTCCTCAACCATACTGGCTGGTGATCGATAGTTCTACTATTCAACCTGTCTCTTGCCATTTCCTGTCCTATAGTTGCATGGGGGATCACTGTGTAATAAAACCTGATGAATCTTGGATACAACTGAAGAGATTCAGATGACATTTACATGTGGAAAGTACTACCTATAATGACAACATAGTGTAGATACATAGATAGATGATCTCTACACATAGGGCTTCCACAGATAAAACCTGCCAGATGGTAATCAGATGGGATGAGATGGCATGAGGTGCATTTAAAAACGGGGAAATGAAACAAGCTGGCTAATCCCCTTTTCCATCCATTGTGAAGCAGCTTTCCAAGTTTGAGAAGTTAAGGGCTAGGACTTGTCTGACAGATTCTGGAGCTTTTGAACCACACAGCATCAAAATGTCTTTTGTAATGGGACAGTCTTTTCTGGCTGGCATCTTCCTTCCTTTTGCCTAATAAGCACATCCTATGCTTCAAGAAGCATATTTAGGTTGCAAATATCCAGAGGACTATTTGGTAGTGGCAAACAGCTTGGGGTTTCTGTAACTCTTGTGATTTTTGCAGCCAATATATCCATGCAATCAAGTTTGTTGAAGGCACAGCAAGAGAGGTTTGTGATCTTCAGGGCAGTTTCTTGTTCTGCCTTCACTATGTGTATGGACACTTCTGACTTCTTCACATCCACTACTGTCACTGTCCAAATCCCATGAACCAGTTTTAAAATCACAACTGTTCTCAATCTAGTTACCAAAATCTCTTAAATCAGCGAAGAGCAGTCTTTTTTACAGGGAGCAAAATAATTCCCACCCTTACTTTGTTTAAGATTAGGTAAGCTGGTCTGCAAACCTCCACATGGCAGGACAAAATAATATTTTCACATTTCTCTGCTATCATCTAGTAGTCAATCTAGATTTCTGCAGTCAGATATGGTTCAGTTCTCTTAGCTTTGCTGCTTGGTTTGTTGCAGACGTAAAGGCAAAATTATCCTTACCTAAATATTAAATAAAAATAATAAAGTTAGCCATCAAGACTTCAACCACTTTTCCTTAATGTTCTCCTGATCATTCAATAAGCTTTTTTTTATATAGACCCACAAAATAGGCAAGATACTAAAAGGTCTCTTTGCTGCCATCTAGTGACCACTCTCTGGAATCAATTGACCCCTGTGATCCGCACTCTTCCTACCTTCCTGGCTTTCCTGAAGGCTGTGAAAACTTGGCTTTGCCTGCAGGCCTGTGGCCGATGAGTTATACCATCTAGCTCCGGCTAAAAGGATGAATTATTTATTTTCTTGTGGTTTTAAATTGTTATTATATTGTTTTAAATTGCTGTACACTTCCCAGAGTCCTGAAGGAGTTGGGCGGCTTATAAATAAATTAAATTAAATTAAATTAAATTAAACTTTTTACAGCCCAAATATGGTAGATCTAGTCTTGGGGGAGGGGAGAGAAATGTTTTCCTGCCAGTAATACTGGGAGATAAAATTTATTATTTATTTATTTATTATTTGGATTTGTATGCCGCCCCTCTCCGAAGACTCGGGGCGGCATACAATATCCTGAGCTGAGAAGCCCCTGAGTAGCCTCACTCACCACGGCACTAAAGACATTCCTTTTTGATTCAGCAGATTGAAACATCCTTGTTCTGGGGATCAGCAAGAGGGGAAGAAATTGGAGAGGTTGGGAATGTTTTCAATAGGTTTTGTGGTTTTATTAGTTGTGTTTCAGCTAAGTGTGTGTATTGCCTACTGCCTGTCCTTGTTAGTTGTATATGGCTTGCCGTCATTCCCCTTGTTAAAAGGGCATTATAAATAAATAAATTTATTATTATTATTATTATTATTATTATTATTATTATTATTATTATTATTATTATTATGTGAAAGGACAGTGGAACAGGTGTGTGCACATCGCAATTGTGCTTCAGTTTAGTGCAAAAGAGATCCCCAAGATTCACAATCACGATCAAGCCCAGCATTTGCCAAACTGCTGTCTTCCAGATGTTTATTTATTTATTTGTCTAAACATACAAGATAGCAGGTATTGGTATAAACATAAACAAAAGCAAAGTAGGTACAGGTAAATTTGGACAATAGGACAGTAAGACAAGGATGGTAGGCACGATGGTGTGCTTATGCACGCCCCCTTATAGACCTCTAAGGAATGCGGTGAGGTCGACTGTAGACAGTCTAAGGCAGTGATGGCGAACCTATGACATGGTTGTCACAAGTGGCATGCGGAGCCATATTTGCTGGCATGTGAGCTCCAACATGCAGGTGTATGCTGGCCAGCTGATTTTTGGCTCACACAGAGGCTTTGGGAGGGTATTTTTGGCTTCCAGAGAGCCTCCTGGGGATGGGGAGGCATTTTTACCCTTCCCCGGTTCCAGGGAAGCCTTTGGAGCCTGGGGAATGAAACAAGAGCTTATTGGGCCCACCAGAAGTTGTGAAACAGGCCATTTCTGGCCTCCAGAGGGGAAGGTGTTTTTCCCTCCCTCAAAGTTTATTATTATTATTATTATTATTATTATTATTATTATTATTATTATTATTATTATTATTTAGATTTGCATGCCGTCTCTCCGGAGACTCAGAGTGTCTCCTCACAAGAATTCACCGCATTTTTGCTTTCTGTGCATGTACAGAAGCAAAAACATGCTGGGGATATGCACACATAACATATACACAAAACAACCAAAGCTGCATACGCAGCACACCAGTAGCAGCGGACGGTAATAGCAATTTAAGTTTAAGTTTATTGGATTTATATGCCACCCCTCTCTGAGGACTCAGAGCAGTTTACAACATATAAAAAAGACAATATACAGTATAACGAAATCCAAATAATTCAAATTCAGTTACAACTAAAAAAACTAAATTTGCCCCTGATTGAACTTCTCAACAAATCAGGAGAAAATTTAGGCGAGGCGATATACATGCTCGCTTGAGGGAAATCTCTCTTTTTCTGAACATGCATAAAAGATAGATAGACTGTCACTATATTGTTTAAATATTAAGAGAGAACTTAACCGCTGTTGCTACAGGCCGCAAACACATACTAAGAAAGAACTGACTTGGGCGAGGATTAGGGTTATGTTCTCTCGGTTTGTGTTGTTCTGTACTTCAAGACATGTATAGTCAAAATAAGCAAACGTACGATAAATTATGTAATGCCTTTTTTAAGGCTGATTGTAAAGATGGTTTATTGGTGGACAGGACCACATGGGTTTGAGGTCCTGGGCAACATATGGAAGAGAGAGATTGAGGTATTTATAGCCTCTCTTGGGCCTTGCCCTTAAGCTTCCTGCTCCTGTGCAAGAAATGTATTCTGTTGGCTTGTCAGATTCCCAGGTTATGCAGCAGTCATAGTTAACTTTGTAAGTTATCTGAGTCTCAGGCATGGTTGAAGCTTGCTAATGAAATGAAGGGGCTTGTCCTATTGCGGCTGAATGATTTTGCCCTCGTTTAGATCTTTCGTGAGGGCTAATCGCATCACTGAGGCTGAAGGTCTTTTGTCTTGTAGATAGGCTGGTCCAGTCCTGCTGGGGCTTTTAAGAAAGGTGGGGGCTGTTTTCCAAGAGCATGTTTCTCCTTTAGGGAAATATAATATTCTACCTTTTAAATATTTCTCCAAATATTTCATTCTTCTAAGACAGGGTTGTATACTAGCTTTCCATAGGATCACTAAACAAACTGTAACAAGTTGAGGATTACCTGTAATAACATTCACCTATCTCCAGTGATGGGCTCCTACGGGTATGGTCAGGTACTCAGTACCGGTAGCAAAATTTTGATTTTTTTTTCCTTTTCTTTTTTCCCTTCTGGGCTCTGGGTATGTTTTTCCTGTCGCAATAAATGAGGTTGAATGGGTATAATTTTAGAAGAGCTGTGTGTGCGTGTGTGTACATACACTTTATGTAGTAGATAATCAGGGGTGGGCTACTGCCCGGACGGGGGGGTGGGACGCAGTGGGGTAGCAAAAATGCAACTCCACCCCCAGAAAACCCAATTTGCAGTGAAAGATGTTGAAACAAAATGCACAAGCCACGCCTGTAAAAGAGGCCTCAGTAAACTTAGAAGTTTATTACAGAACACTTGCCAGGCCTGGCAGGTACAGACTTGGAACGTTAACATACACACATAGTTATATATAACAAGCTGCCTGAGGCAGCACCCAATCCCCGCAGAGAGAAACTTCCCGCTTACATTGTAACTACGGGCTGGCGGCCAATCAGCACCCTGGATAGGGACGCCTATCGCACGGCTCTAATCTGCGGCTGTAACTGAGCAGATATAACACTCCTATCCCTTTCGTTAGCACACACGTAATCTTTCAAGTATTCTGGTCTCTTACACTGACGCCCAGAACGCCGAAGTTCTATTGTTTGTTCCTCCCTGGTCTCCGGACTCGCCCCTCGGCTTTCCTCGCTTGCAAGCGGCAAAGCTTCTTCCGAGCTGTCAGTTTCCACATTGTTTCCGCCCTGGTTTAAGCTTTCCCCCGGGGCATTCCCGGGGTGGCAGAGGTCCCTTTCTTCGCCAGTATTCTTTCCCTTGTCTAACCGAATCTGGTCCAAATGTCTCCTCCACACTCGGCCATCCCTTAACATAACCTCGAATGACCTGGGACCCAGTTCCCGGCTTATTCTTCCTTCTGCCCAATTCTGCTCTCCCGAATACTAGCGCGCAAACACCATATCTCCCACCTTCACCTTCCTGACCGGGGTTTCTGGCCAAGGCACCGACTGTGAATACCACGGATGAAGCCTGTCCAAAACTATTCGTAGTTTGCGACCCATTAACAATTCTGCCGGGGTCTTGCCTGTGGCCACGCAGGGGGTAGTGTGCTGTGCTAATAATAAGTCTGCCAGCCTCTTCTGCCACGAACCCCCAGTCATCTTTTTCAGGGACTCCTTAACTGACCTAACGGCCCGTTCCGCCTGGCCATTACTGGCCGGATGCCAAGGCGAAGTCAGCGCATGACGGATGCCCACCGATGCCAAGAACGACTCGAACAGCACCGCTGTGAATTGCGGGCCATTGTCAGAAACCAGGAGGTCTGGAAAACCCTGTGTGGCAAATACTGTCATCAATGCCTCTATAATCGTTTGCGCCTGTGTGGATTTTAGGTGAACGACCTCCACCCATTTAGAGTGTGCGTCCACAATTACCAGGAATGATTGACCCATGAAGGGGCCGGCCAAATCAATATGTATCCAGGCCCAAGGGCCCGCAGGCGGCTCCCACGCCAATGGCTCCCCCCGGGGAGGAAAAGACCGGTTCTCCTGGCATATCCTACACTCAGCCACTCCCTGTTCTACCCTCCTTATCCAACCCCGGCCACCACACGTAATCCCTAGCCAGGCTTTTCATACGTACAATGCCTGGATGGCCATCATGCAAAAGAGCTAATACCTGACTGCACTGTCTTCTAGGAATTACCACCCTGCATCCTCTCAGCAGGATGCCCCTTTCCACAGAGAATTCGGTTCGACACCTAAAGAAGGGCACATACTCTTCGGCCGGGGCTGAGACTGGCCACCCCCTCAACACCCATTGCCTCACTTGGGACAAGATGAAATCCCGCCCCGTTTCCCAAGCTACCTCAGCTGCAGATAAGATAAGACCCCCTTCTGACAGCGTAAATACTGAACATGCAGGTGCGGGGTCCACTAAAACATCGGTCAGGGGGCATCTGCTAAGCGCATCTGCATGTGATATATGGCGCCCCGGTTTGTACAGCAAGGTGTAATTATAGTTGGCTAGGAAAACGATCCAACGTGACATCCTGGGGGAAATTACTATAGGGCTTTGACGGGAACCAGACAATAACCCCAATAACGGCTGGTGGTCTGTCACTAGTTCGAAGTGACGGCCATACAGGTACTCGTGGAATCTTCGGACTCCCGCAATCAGAGCCAGTGCCTCCTTGTCTATGTGGCCGTAATTTCTTTCGGCTTTAGCCAACGTGCAGGAGAAGAAAGCCAGGGGAGCTTCTGTGCCATTTGGCAGTCTGTGGCTTAAAACTGCGCCCACCCCATACTGAGAAGCGTCGCAGGTGAGCACTAGAGGCAACCCAGGTGAGTACTGAGCCAGAATATTGTTAGAGGTAAGTAGCTCCTTAACCCCCATGAACGCGGCTTCCTCCCTCTTTCCCCAATGCCAAGGTGAATGCTTGTCTAGAAGTCTGTGCAAAGGCTCAGCCACCAATGCCTTATGCGGGATGAAGACCGCATAAAAATTCAGTAAACCCAGGAACGCTTGGAGTTCCCCCTTGGATTGTGGCCTGGGGGCATCCCTGATAGCTCGCATCTTGTCAGGGGTCGGGTGTATTCCTTGTCCATCCACCGTGAAGCCTAGAAACTCGACCTGAGGAACACCAAACACGCATTTTTTAGCTTTCAGTTTAAGCCCAGCCTCCCGGAATTTAACCAAAACCTTCCTCACTCATGCCATTAGTTCGTCTGTGGAACTCCCCGACATGAGGACGTCATCGAAATATGGCACAGTTCCTTCCAGCCCATATAACAGCCGCTCCATCAAACCTTGGAAGATTCCTGGGGCAATGGAAACCCCGAACTGCAGCCTGTGGCATTTAAATACCCCCCTATGGGTGATGATCGCCTGGGCCTCGGCTGTCAAGGAGTCTACGGGAAGCTGCTGATAAGCTTGGGATAGGTCGAACTTAGCAAACACCCAACCCTCCCCCAGAGTGTGTAGCAGCTGTTGCACTACTGGCAAGGGGTATGAATGGTGGGCCAATGCACGGTTCACAGAGCACTTATAATCCCCACACAATCTGATTCCTCCATCCCCCTTGAAAGCAATCACCACAGGGGTCTCCCACGCAGCCTGATCTACCAGCTCTAAAACCCCCTGGGCAATTAATCTATCCAATTCTGCATCTACCTTAGGACGGAGGGGAATGGGGACACGGCGGGCCTTTAAGCAAACCGCTGGAACCTTTGGATCTAAATTGAACGAAATGGGGGTGCCGGTATAACGACCCAAGTTACTGTCAAAAACGACAGGGAACTCCCGTGCCAGCTGCTCAAATCCCGACTCCCCCTTAATTGCATTCACCCCCTCCAAAGAGAGTCCCAGAGAAGAGAACCAGTCCAGTCCAAGCAGGCTTGCAAAAGGTCCATCCACCACAACGAGAGGCAATCTGCCGGCGAAAGTTTTAAATCGGACTGCAAAACGGCCTTCTCCGATGATAGGAATTGCAGATCCTTGGTAATCCCTCAAGCTCAAAGCGCAGGGCAGTAGGCGACTCTTCTTCCAAGTGGGGAAACAACGCTTGAAGGTGGCCCATGAAATCAACGAATGAGCCGAGCCCGTGTCTACCTGCATGTTACACCGAGAACCCCCCAAGTGAACTACCACAGAAATTTTTTCAGCTGAGCCGGTGGTCTTCCTGACATAAGAAGAAGTAGGACAAGGGTAGCTGTACACCGCATTGCAGTCCTCCCTTCTAGTGGGGGGAAATCTCCTTTGTCCCCGAGGATTGAAGCCATTGAACTCACGCTGCTCTCTGAACGGGGCCGCCAGGGATCTACGAGAGCGGCAAACTCTGGCGAGGTGGCCTTTAGCGCCACAGCGCCAACACGCCACATCCCTGGACGGGCAATTTGAGCGAAAATGACCCCCCCCAGCCACGGCATGGCAACAAAGGGGGACGAGGACGCCCCGTCGGTGCTTCTCTAGCCCGAGTCGTAGCCAACCTGCAGACCTCCTCTTCCTCAACCCCTAGATCGTTGTCCTCCTCTGGGGCCAGCTTGGGTTTATCCACCACAGTGGCTGCCTTTTGTGTGACATTAACCGAGCTGTCCATAGATGCCAAAGATTGTGTAGATAACTCGAAAGCATGAGCCTCCGCCACCGCTGCTGGGAAAGTCAAATCTCGGATTGCCAGGAGGCGTCGCTTGAGGCGACCGTCTCTCACCCCGAAAACTAATCTGTCCAAAAGGTAATCATTTAGGTCCCCAAACTCACAATATAACGCTGCTCTACGGAGAGCAGCCAGAAAGTCATTAATAGACTCCCCTTCGGCTTGATTTCGCTGGTAAAATGTGTAGCGACGTGCACACCTCGAAGGGGCAGGGGCATAATGGTCCTGTAATGTTTTCAAGAAATCCTCCCAAGACACATCATGGATGGAAACTGGGGCAAACAGGGCACGAGCTGTTTCAAACATGTCGGGGCCACAAAACCCCAAGAAATACGACCTCTTCCTATCCCCCGAAATGTCCTGGTATCCATTTGAGATCAGGAAACAATCAAAACGGGCGACATAGGAGTCCCACGTCTCCCCTTGAGGATCAAAGGGGGCGAATGTTAATTGTACAGACATCCTGACTTACTGTCACAACTGTCAATCTTCCGCATAGGCTCACTACCTCGTCGCCAGTGTAAAAGAGGCCTCAGTAAACTTAGAAGTTTATTACAGAACACTTGCCAGGCCTGGCAGGTACAGACTTGGAACGTTAACATACACACATAGTTATATATAACAAGCTGCCTGAGGCAGCACCCAATCCCCGCAGAGAGAAACTTCCCGCTTACATTGTAACTACGGGCTGGCGGCCAATCAGCACCCTGGATAGGGACGCCTATCGCACGGCACTAATCTGCGGCTGTAACTGAGCAGATATAACAACGCCCAAAGTGTGGTAGTAAAAATTTTGGTAGCCCATCACTGCATCTATCTCCTTCCCACTGAAGTACTAGCTAGGAAGAGAAACTTTGGGATTCGTGCAGATGTGGAAGAAGAACATAACTATGCTCGCCAGTTAGATTTATTAGTTATTAAAATTCTACAGTACAATTTGTGATTTTGTGTGTGTGTGTGAGAGAGAGAGAGAGAGAGAAAGAAAGAAAGAAAGAGACAGACAAAGACAGAGAAGGGGAGGGGAACATTAGAGTTAGCCTAACCTCCAACAGCTATACTAGACCAGAAGTTTCCAACCTTGGCAACTTTAAGACTTGCAGACTTCAACTCCCAGAGTTGAAATTGACTGAGGAGTTCTAGGAGTTTAAGTCCACAAGTCTTAAAAGTTGCCAAGGTTGGAGACCCTGTACTCAGGGATGGGTTGCCACTGCGCATCAATAGCAGCCCCAGGACTGGCTGAAAGTCATGACAATTCCTGTGTGCAACGTCCAGGGGGACTCCAGTCTTAAAGTTGCTAAGTTTAAAGAGCCCTCCTTTAAGGCTTCTTTTCCACTTGATCCAGTGATTTTGGGAAAAATTGGGTGCTCAGGATGGAATCTTGTCTTTAAGATATCTTCCCAGCACGCCAAGCAAGTGTGGGGGTGCCCCGGTCTTCCCCATGGACAATCAGTGGCCTGGATGATTTCTCTGTAGGAAAGACACTGCTGGCAATGCTGCCAGGAGCTCCCTGGTGGAAACCAGGAGTGAGAGGTTGAGGGATCCCTCGTGAAAGTGAGTGGGATTCAGAGATACCAAGTTTGAGTTTGGCTCTGCCCCGACTTCTGATGGCCTATCAGCTGGAAGGTGAGGTGGCTGTGTCAATCTAGTCAAAGGCACATCCTGGATGGATCTTGTGGCACTCAGTAGTTTGAAGGCAGATTCTTACCAAAAGGCCCCAAAAAGGTCCATTTCTGCCTTGTTCCATTGGGCGGATTCTCTCCAACCCCTGAGCTAAAACAGAATTCATCTCGTTGGGGACCCCAATTTAGACCTGCAAGAGGGCCGCTTTCTTGGTCTTAAAGAGCCAGCCAGGTGGGGCTAGATCTCACACAGTTGGGACATCCCTTCTCCACCAGAGACCCTGGAAGAAAAGTTAGTCCTACCCCAAAACAATGGCAATTAATCCTGTGCACAGAGCAGATGGACGGGGCCCCAAAAATGTGCTGGCGATTATGCTGGGCATTTTCAGATCAGGATAAATCTGGAAAAATTTCCCCTTTTTTCAAAGGAAAGTCAAATTAACTTTAACTATAGCAAGGAATGTGTTTGGCAGGATGCCAGTTACCTTATGTAGGAAGAAGGACAACTGCATCCCATCTGATCCCATCCCTCAAAACAACATTTCATCTGGAAGGTTTTTCTGAAAAGATCAGTAGGATCCATTTAAAAGCTGACAGGATTTCATCCCACAATTGAAATTTTCCTACCTACCTGCATGGGGAAAAGAGCTCAAGCAGGTCAAAGGAATTCCTGATTGTGGGAACGTGGGAACTAGTGTCTTGGAATGTGCGTGCGAAAAGCATAGACCATGAGCATGACACGTATGATGACCCAGTTTCTCTAGCAACATTCTCCTTCCCAGCACTCTTGTCTTGCCTTCTTTGCTGCTAGCCTAAGAAAAGTGCAAACGTTATATATCACGAGGTGGGCTGAAGGGACCTTTCTCTCGCTCTCGCTTTCTTTTTCTCATGAATCATCACTTTGAAATTTAGCCCAGGTTGTGTGATTTTTATTGGTTATATTTTGTACGCTTAATACGTTATGAGTTTGAATTGGTGTAACAGACCCATGTGAAATGTAGCATCGTAGAAGCCTGCATTTCTGTGTCTGCTTTCAATAAAAGGGTCATCCTGAATTGAATCTAGGTTGTCTCACCAAAGAGAAAAAGTTGTTTACAAGTCTCTTGTCCAAGGTTTTTTCTCTCAATTGGATTTATTTATTTTATTTTATTTATTTATTTATTTTGTGACATACGCGCAGTCAGTTGCCAGCTGCAAGCCTACGTAACCCCATACCTGATCTTAAGAAAGAACTTTCCTCTGCACAAATCCAAAGAGATTTCTTGGGGCAACTTTTCAGCACCATAAAATAGTGCACTCCGTCAGAGGTGGGAACCTCCCCCCCCCCCAATCATTCTGTTTGGGCCTTGTGGGAAATTCTAGACAAGCATCAAGACCAACAACCAGAGGTAAGGAATCAAATATTTTGGTCTATAACATCACCACTTCAGAGAGTTGTGCTAGCAGAAGGGGTCCTGGGAACATAGCAGCCACTTCTACCATCATTGACATCAATGACTAAACTCAGGAAAAAACCCTGGAAATTCAGGTGCTGGACTGGAGGGTTTTGTAGCAGTTCCTGCCCATCCTATTCCTAGTGATGCAAAGATGAATTTGAGAATATGGAGTGGAGATCTGTTTCCTGAGCCAGGAAGATGACAAGGAGTTGAAAGTGAAAAATATTCAAACAGGTTTTAATAGTTTATCATTTATTATTTTTAAAAATGCCTCCATACTAGTCTTTTCTAAGAACACCACAAAAAGGTCTCTCCCTCTGGGTAATCATTCCTTTGCTTTGCCCTGATAATTTCTGTTCTTCCAGCTTGTACATAGCTGGCAAAATGGCAATGCCAGAAAGTGAGACTTCAGTCCTTACTGTGTGTTGTCCTCCAACATCTTTTTTCTTTGCTCCCAAGGGAAAAGCCCACACCTGAGGTGATCATGCCAAGTAGGAGGGAATCTGCATAGTCCCTCCCAACAGCCACATTGTTGAGGGAAAATCTCTCTGGAGGATCTAACTCAGGTCACATCAGGGTTGGATTGCCTGAATGATGTGAGGTCCCAGAAGTTCCCAACTGCCTCCATCTTCTGTTACACTCAAACTGTTTCAATCAAAGAGATTTATTCCCCGTTCCCTTCCTAGTCAGCTGAATGCAAATTCCTCATTCATTGGGATCAGCTTGATTTTGTTCTTGGGCAGCAGATCACACCATAGTAACCCCTTCTTTTTATTTAGGAGACTAATGTGGACACCCATCTTATGCCCAACATTCCTGGGCGGGTCAGTGCTTAAGAATAAAATATAAAAGCCAACAAAATGATAGTAATCACAAACCGTGCAGCATATCATACCAACAAAACCATTCTACCTCCACACCTTCTGAACTCTAGTCTCAACTTACCCCATATGTTAGAGGAAGAACCAACTGTTTGATGAGTCCATTTCACCCAATAAGGGGATGAAGGGGGGATGCTGAATGTTATAGAAAATCCTCTTACCACTTGGCAGGGGCAGCTATGGTCTCACTGGGTGACAACGTCTAAGCAAGGGGACCCGGAGACACCCATTCTTATCTGTCTCAGACAGATAGAGGCCTTGCAAGTATCCTGGCTCTGTGCTATTCATGGTTTGAAAAGTGACGACCTTATTTTAAACCTGAGAAAAAACCCAAAAGTCCATGTAGCATGATAGCCAAAGGAAGACTCGATATACAGCCCATTACATGAGTGCAATTATGAAGGGACCAAGTAGTGAGGGACCATGAACAAATGGGAGGAGATGACTCTGTGCCAAGCCAGCTAGCCACAGATAAACAACTGCTCCTCCAGCAACAGTTGTGAGTCCAGAGCAGGGATGGGTCCCTCCTAGCTTGGACCGGTTCACCCAAACCGATAGCGACCCACTGGTGATGTCATGATGATGTTAACGAACCGGATTGGTCAGTGTCGGTCCATGGGCACAGCCCTCGTTTTATTTTTTATTTTTATTTTCTTCTGAGCATGTGGAGAAGCCCTGTTTCCAGCACTGTGCATGCAGTCACCATCTCGAGGAAGCAAACCAGTGGCAAGATAAGTTAGAACCCAGAAAGTGGCTGAAAAATGCCCTTCTCCTGTTTTGCAGCCATGCACCATTTTCTGTCCTTGCCTCCTTCCTGTTTTTATTTGGTTTTCCCTCTCACTCCGAAATCAAAAGGAAGTGAGGGAGGAAAGTGGGGAAGAAGGCACCGTTCCCCGTAAGCTGCGCGTGTAAGCATGCGCGCGCCCCAAAATACCCCCGCGCACCCTTTTCCACGGGCGCGCGCTCCCCATCCCCCTGCCAGCCTGCTGGGGGGCAGGGACGGAGAGGCGCCAACAGTAGAAGGAAAGGGAGCTGCGGCCTCCCCTGCCTCCCCATCGTGCCTCCCGCCCCCGCGTGCCCCTGGCCTCTTGGCACTGCCCCCGCTCGCCCGATCCGCCCCCTCTCCTCCTCTTCCAAGAAAAGCATGGAGGCTGCCTGCTTGAGCCTCATGACGCCGCTTCGCCCTGCCTGTCTCCGTTGTGTTTTCGGGGGGGGGGAGCGGCGGGAAAGCCCTGTGCCGGCCAGGAAAGCCAGCTTTCCAGGAAAGCAGCGTGCCTTTTAAACACACTGCTTTCCTGCACCTCTTTCCTGGGGGGGAGTGGCCTCCTCCCCCCCTGCCCAGGAAAGAGTTGCAGGAAAGCAGCGCATTTGAAAAGTGCGCTGCTTTGCCGGAAAGCCGGCTTTTATATTCTTACTATTTTCCCTTAATATCTTCTCTAAATTTGTTTCTTGTTTGAGGAATATTTCTTTATTTTCCCTTTTACTTAAATACCTACTTATTGAGTTAACTTGTAACCAATTTTGTTGTCCAAGGCATCTCTCTATTTCATTTCTATTGATCCTTCCATCCTTTTCATATAACTGTTCAATTCTCTGTATACCTTTTTCCTTTAATTTCCATATTATCTTTGTGAGGTTACTTTCTTTATATTTATCACATGCAGCGTCGCTAATTTAGAATTTGTCATTTTTAATTTGCCTTGCCATTTCATCCAACTTTCTATAATAGCTTTAGTTGGATCTATTAATCTATTTATTTCTATCTTGTTCCATTTCCTAAATAATAATTCTTGATTCTTAATGTCATTAATTCCTTTCTCTAATTCTACTCATGGTTTCTCTTCTAATAATTGTAATTCCATTAATTTATCTATTTGATATGCATCCCTGTAATACTCCAAACTTGGATTTCCCCAACCTTCCTCGCCTTCCATGGCTATCAGCCATTTTTTTTTAAATTCTTGGTCTTTTATTACCTTCTATCCAAGCATTTAATTTAGTATCCCATTCTTTTAATTTCCTTATTGGGAAGGTTCCATGCATTACCTGTAAAATGTATAACATTTTTGAGATAATCATCATTTTTAATGCTCTTACTCTAGCCAATCTTCTCAAATTTTTATTTCCCCAATTCTTAATTTGTTTCTGAATTTTTTTCCATATTAAATTATAATTAAATTCCACCATATTTTCTGGGTTCTTTAATAATCAAACTCCTAAATATTTCATTTTCTTATTCCTCCGTTTTAAACCTGATACCTTCCGTATTTCAATTTGTTCTTTAGGCCCGGTATTTAGACAAATAATTTCTGATTTTTCCATATTTATTTTTAACCCTGATTGGTCTTTAAATTCCTGAAGTATTATAATCATTCTCTTAATCACATCTACTGGTGTCTCTGTAATTATTATAGCATCATCTGCAAATAGATTTAATTTTAATTCCATATTCCCTATTTGATATCCCTTCCATTGTTTGTCTTTTCTAATTTTATTAGCTAATGTTTCAATTGCCATCGTGAAAAGCATCAGGGATAGGGGGCATCCTTGCTTGGTTCCATTATTTATTTCTATCTTCTCCATTCTATTTCCATTCACTCTAACATAGGCTATATTTTCCTTATATATTTCTTTTATTACTTGACAAAATGTTTCCCCATATTCAGGCTATTACATAATTGAAATAAATAGTCATGATTTATTTTGTCAAAAGCTTTATAAACATCTAACTTTAATAGTCCCATTTTCCTTTTAGTTCTAGTAGCATGGTGCAGCACATTCACTATATTTCTAATAGGTTCATATATTCTTCTTCCTTTTATAAATCCATACTGATCCTTTCCAATTATTCTTGGTAGTATATTTTCCAATCTGTTTGCTAAAATTTTCATCAAAATTTTATAATCTTGATTTAGTAGACTAATTGGGCGGTAGGAACCGGGTTCTTTTAAATCTCGATCTGGTTTAGGAATTGTTACAATTTTGGAGTTCTTCCATGTTTGTGGAACATCTAATGTTGTGAGGACATTCTTATACAATCTCTCCAAATGCGGTAGCAAAATTTCTATATACGTTTTATAATATTCTCCTGTAAATCCATCAGGGCCTGGTGCTTTACCAGGTTTTAACCCTTTTACCACTTTAATTATTTCATCCCTTGCTATGTTTGCATTTAACATTTGTCTTTCTTCTTCATTCAACCTTTCTTTAACCTCTATATCTTGTAGCATAACATGTTCTTTTTCATACAATTTTGCATAAAATTCTCTCATTACACTTTCTAACTCTCTATTACTATATTTCATTACTCCATTTTTGTCTCTTAGACCATTTATTAGTAATTTTTCCTTTCTTTTTTTGAGGTAATTCGCCATTTGTTTTTCTGATCCCCCCCCCATATTTCTATTCTCTGTTTTACCATCATCCTCATATTATTCCATTGTTGTTCCTCTATATCCTTTAATTGTCTTTGTAAGTTTTAACAAATCATTCCATTCTTTATTTCTTGTTATTCTTAAATCTTCTCTTATTAATTCTATTTCCCTTATTCTTTTTTCCCTTTCCATTCCCCAACTTTTTTAAATATAAGACTCCATACTGATTAAATTACCCTTAATAACTGCTTTCTTCGTGTCCCAGATAACTGATTGCCTCATTTCACCATTTTCATTTATATTATAAAATTCCTGAATATCTCTCTGAATTTTTTCCCTATTTTTTTCACTTACTGAAACAATTGTGTTATATCTCCAAATTCTTTGTCTACTAATGGAGTCTATTTTTATAACTGCTGTTATGGGTGCATGGTCAGATATCCAATTACTCTTAATTTCTGCTTTTTTTATTTGAATATTTCCTGTTTTATTCATAAATATATAGTCAATACAACTAAACTTATTATGTCTTACAGAATAATATGTTCCTCTATTTAAATTATCAGCATGTAGGTCTGTCATATTTAACCTATTTAAATTTAGTTGTTTCTTTTCTTTGTTGTTAGCCATTATTTCTACATTGAAATCCCCAGCATATATCACCGTCCCTTCTGAAAATAAATCCAATTTACGTTTTGCATTCATAATAAATTGGTTAGCATTTACATTTGGAGCATATATTACCGCAAGTGTTATTGTAATTTGGTTTATTTTTCCTTTTACAAATAATAATCTTCCTTCTTTGTCCCCTTTTGTTTGTATCACCTGAAATGGGTTCCTTTGATTTATTAATATAGCTACCCCCCTACTGTTTATTTTTCCTTTAGATTCGAAAATACCTTTCCATTCATTACTGTCAATCAGTTTATCCGTTCTTTTCTGTCCCTTATGGGTTTCAGTAAGAAATAAAAAATTGAAATGATTTTCTTTCGCTAATTTCAATAGTCTGTGCCTTTTTAGAGGTGATGCAAGACCGTTTATATTTAATTCCATAATTGTTCGATCACTCATAGTATTTCCATTTAACGTTTTTCCCTCCTGTAACCCAGAGTTCTATTAAATTCTTCATTTTTATAAAAGAATCTTCCCACCCAGGTGCCTCCCCCCGAATTTCTCTCACAATGAGAGAAAAGCGGGGGGGGGAATCCGCTGTTTTGATCAGGCACCACTGGGGGCACGATTCCACCAAAACTGTTGCTCTCCCCCTAACACCCTTTCTTTAAAAAAGGAAATAAAACCCCACACTCCCCTCCCCAAGTCTCCCTTAATTTGATTAAAATTAAAACAAATATTAAATTAAATCAGGACCAAACCTTAACCTTTTTCTTAATATATAAAACAATCAAAACAAAAATATTTTACAAACATTTCATTTATTTTTTTGCCTCGTAACTTTCGCCTCCATTTTGGAAGAATCTGGTGCTTCTTTCTCTTTCTCCAAAATAGCTTGCCTTTTCAATTAGAACTCCTTAATGGGGAATGTTGATTGCAGAAGTTCAAAAAGATTTTTAACCCCCTCTCCTCCTCTTGCACCCCCCTCTTCAATCACCTCTGTTGCTTTTTCTGCCTGTTGCTTTAAATCCGGATTCAAACCAAGTTTTGCCAGCATTTCCTTCCCTTCCTCCAACGACTTTGCTTGGTACATTTTCCCCTCTCGAAAGACCATTATAATTGCCGGATATTGCCAGCTGAAATGAATGTTTCCCTTAAACAAAGCTTCTGCTATCGGACGCATCTGGCTCCTAGCTTCCAGGTTCCAAAGTTTTAGCTTTTTACTTAGTCCAGTTTATTTGAGACTCCAAGAGGTTCAATGGGGTTTAAAATCCAAAGTTTATTTTTTTCATTTGAGGAGCGTTCAGTGTTCAGCAGAGCGTATACACCAGTGATGGCGAACCTATGACACGTGTGTCAGCACTGACACGCATAGCCATTTTCAGTGACACGCGGCCACTAAGGAAGTCAGGTGTCCATTTTTCCAGATGAAGAAATATCGTCGCTTCGTGTTCTCTTTCATTGAGTGAGCCGATTCTTTCCATTACAATGAAACCTGTTCCTTCCAAAGAGCCCCTTCCGGGAACGGAGCTGGGCCGAAGGGGTTTTTCTACTCGTTTCCAAGGGAGCAATACTGCGGTTTGTCCAGCAGATGGCATTACGATACCATTCATCGCTCACGCAGAAAATGGGTCTTCTAAGCACAAAGTCGCCGCCTTTTGTCTTACTGTCTCTCGGGGATCATTAAGTCTCCACCATCAGACATTACAGGGAACGCGCAGCTTCCCAATGTTTGGGAGTGGGTAGGTGAAAGAGGGCCGTCAGATGCTGCACAAAACGCAGGACTTCTCGAGATCCAGGTCGACCTCGACCGGATTTTAAATCTTCGAACCAACTGCGGTTCAGAAATTTCAAACAATGGGAGGAACGATGGAGGGATTTGGGGCGCCCGCGCGTGGAGGGGGGACGTTCCCGTAGCTCTTCCATTCGCTCTTCCGGATGAAGCTCCCCCTCCCTCTGTTCGATTTTCTATGCCAGGAATTGGGCAACGGAGGCAACTGGCGCAGCAGCCTTTGCTTACTTCCCGTAGCTTCAGCTACGCGCGGGCTGGAGAGGGCCTTGCTCCTTGGGCTATTCCCGCTTCTCACCAGAAAGAAAGAGGCTGGGCTGCCCTTCGACGTGTCCCCCCTTTTCAAAGCCCATGGGATCTTTCTTTTTTTCTTCTTTTTTCTTTCTTTCTTTCATTCTCTCTTTTTCTCTTTCTTTCTCTCTCTCTCTCCTTCCTTCTCTCTCTGTCTCTTTCTTTCTGTCTTCCTACCATCTTTCTTTCTCTCCTTTGTTTCTCTCTCTTTCTCTCTCTCCCACTTTGTTTCTTTCTATCTTCCTTCCTTCTTACCTTTCTTTTTTCTCTCTCTCTCTCCTTCCTTCCTTCTTTTTCTTTCTTTCCTTCCTTACTTCTTTTTCTCTCTCTTTTATTCTCTCTTCCGTCCTTCCCTCCTTCATTTTTTCCATCTCTCTCTCTTTTTCTTTCTTTCTAACTTCTTACCATCTTTCTTTCTTTCTTTCCTTTCTTTCTCTCCCTCTTTCTCTCTCCCTCTTTCTTTCTGTTTTCCTTCCTTCTTACCATTCTTTCTCTCTCTCCTTCCTTCCTTCCTTTTCCCCTCTGCTCCCTCCCTTCCTCCTTTCGTCTCCTCCTTCTCTCCCGTCTTTTCCCTTCTTTTGAAGTTTGCTCTTTGCTTGCTTTTTCTGTCAAACCTTTGCAAGGATATCTGTCCGAGGCTGCTGGAAATAACCTGCAATTCACGTGAGAATTCGCCGTTTCAGTGAGTCTTTGGGGCAAGGGCACCCCTCCCTCTCCTGCAGGAGTTTTTTTTTTACAAAAAAAAGAGTCCGGGGACTATTTCCCATCACTGGTCTTGAAGACTCCATGCAAACACAAACACCTCCTCAAGCTTTCTTCAAAATCCCTAGAAATTTCTTTTTTTTCTTTGAAAAGTTTCTTGTTTTTGTTAACAAGTTCATTAATTGTTATTTCCAATTCTTCTTTTTCATTATGCAGTTTCGAAATTTCCATTGCCTTCCTGCAAATAATGAAGACCAGAGAGAAATTAGCCCCCAGGGTTTTTTTTAACTTGAATTATCAACCTTTTTATTGAATTTTTATTAAATACACATTAAAAATACCTTATGAAATTATGAATGTCATATAGACAGGGTGAACTTAATAGGATTTTGCAAAGATTTGATGAACTATGTGAAGACTTACGAGCCTTTCCTCTGTAGTTTCTGGTGGCTATCTAAAAATTTCTCACCTCCACTCCAATTTGTAATGTTCTCGGCAGAGCTCCTCATTTTTTTCAATTTTGTCCATTTTTTCGAATGTAATTTTTTCAATTTCCATTTTCATTTGTTCTTTTTCTATTTTAATGTTTTCCATTACTGCCGTTTTCCTGTAAAATATAAGGACCAGAGAGATATTAGCCCTCTTGCAATATAGAGGCGGGAGGAGTGGAGGAGCCCATATCTAGGGTGGCACAGGGCCGGAATATCCCGGTTTTGCTGGGGAGAGGCAGATATGTTGGGAGACATGGGGTAGGCTGCTCTCGGGGAACAAGAGCTCGCTGCTTGAAAGCAATCCCTTGTTCCAGCCCCATGAGCTTAGCTCGGGGTACTGGCGACAAGCGAATCTCGGACCCTAGGCTCAGGCTGTTGATATTCAATGCCAGGTCGGTTGTAAATAAAGCTCCCCTCATCCAGGACTTACTCCTAGATGAGGAGGTTGACCTGACATGTGTTACTGATATCTGGCTGGGTCCAGAAGGAGGAGTCCCTCTCTCTGAAATGTGCCGAGCTGGGTTGCAGGTGTGGCATCAGCCATGACCCCAGGGAAGGTGGGATGAGTGGCTATTATAGCAAAAAAGACCTTCAGCCTACGCAGGCTCACTGCTCCTGAGATTACGGGTTGTGAGTCCCTCTTTGTGAAGTTGAACATAGGGGTTCAGTTGGGCTTGTTGCTTGTGTACCTGCCTCCCAGCTGCATGTCTACAGCCCTGCCTGCGCTACTCGAGGAGGTAGCTGGACTGGCAGTGGAGTTCCCCAAGCTTATTGTCTTGGTGGACATTAACCTGTTGCTCGGAGAATCCTCTGGATTGGTGCAGGAGTTTATGGCCACCATGGCAACCATGGACCTGACCGAAGTAATTTAGGGTGCAACTCATGAGGGGGGCATGCTCCTGACATGGTATTCCCCACAGAGCAGTTGAGTAATGATCTGAAATTAAGGGTCTTAAATATGTTGCCTTTGTCATGGTCAGATCATTTTCTGCTACGGCTTGATTTCAAGGCTTCAATCCTCCTCTGCAGGGAGATGGAACTGATTAGGGGATTCCTTCCCAGGCACCTGATGGACCCAGAAAGCTTTCAGAGGATACTTCCATCTGCTGGTCCATTACTCTGGGGGGGAAAGAACATCATCTTTCAGCTGTGGCAAGGGGCACGTTTGCCTGGTGCACCAGTTGGACCGGGAGTCTCTACTCACAGTCGCTCATGCCTTTATCACCTTGAGATTCAACTACTGCAATGCTCTCTACATGGGGCTACCTTTGAAGAGTGTTTGGAAAATTAAAATTGTGCAAAATGTGGCCGTGCAAATGGTCATGGGCATTCCTAGACATGCGCCTCTTTCTCCAACACTACATGGATTGCATTGGTTGCTGATTGGTTTCTGGACACAATTCAAAGTGTTGGTAATGACCTATAAAGCCAAACATGGCATCGGTACTTGGCGGTACTTGTGGGACCGCCTTCTGCCGCATCAATCCCAGCAATTGGTGAGGTCCCACAGAGTTGGCCTTCTCCAGGTCCCATCAACTAGACAATGTCGAATCAGCTCCCCCTGGAGATTCGCTCTGCCCCCCCCATTTCATTTATGCCACCAGGCTTGGGGCAGTTAGATCTCAGTCCCCCTGGCCGACCAAATGTTTATATGGCTGTTGTTTGAATGGGTATGACTGATTTTTAATATAATTGGGGGTTTTAGATTGTCTCTATAGTTTTAATTTAATTGTATTTGTATTGTATTTGTTTTTATATGTTGTAAGCCACCCTGAGTCCTTGGAGAGGGGCGGCATATAAATTCAATAAATAAAATAAAAATAAACATTTCTCACCTATGCAGTTCTTCTTTCAGTTCATTAATTTCTTGGAGGAGCTCTACTTTCTTGATGGCATCTTTTTTAATTTTTGTGCTGAGACTTTCAGTTTCTTTTATAATTTTTTGAATCTCGTCTTCTTTCTCTGAAGTAATTTTCCTGTAAAATATCAAGAGCAGAGTGAAGTTAGCCCCCTTAGGTTTTTTTACTCAAATTGTAAAACTTGTTTAAAATTAAAACTAATTGAAATATTGAAGAAACGACGAGAAAGTCAGGGTTGCTATCAAAAATTTTCACACCTCCTTTCATTATTTTCTTGGAAAAGTTGATTATTTTCCTTAAGAAGTTCATTAATTTTTTCCCCTAATTCTTCTTTTTCAGTCAGCAGTTTTGAAATTTCCATTGTCTTCCTGCAAATAATGAAGACCAGAGAGAAATTAGCCCCCAGGGTTTTTTTTAACTTGAATTATCAACCTTTTTATTCAATTTTTATTAAATACACATTAAAAATACCCTATGAAATTATGAATGTCATACAGACAGGGTGAACTTAATAGGATTGTGCAAAGATTTGATGAACTATGTGAAGACTTACATATCACTCTGCTCCTTTACTCTCTTCAAATCAGCATCTGACCTTTGCGCTTTTGTCTGAACAATCTAGAGAAGCCAAAATAGATCATAAGTCAGGAATATATTTCCGTAGCAGCCCACTTGCTACCCCTCACTACCCAATCAGTCACACTGGGCTTTCCCCCCTCTTTTTATGATATGAACTATGTCTTGGTCATGCACACTCAACAGGTTCCTTATGTACTAGATTGCTTACCTGATCGGAACGCATCTTTATGCTGGGCTAGAAAAAAAAGTAGTCTTAGTTAATTTCTTTTAAAAATGTAAAACACAGTGGTTCAAAACAATTATGAATCATCTAAATTTTATTTCACTGCTATTGGTATTGTATGTGGCCAAAGAAGCTAGCTAATGTAGCAACGAAGGAACCGACCAAGAATTAGCATCAGCTCTGATAATTGCCATACTTTCACAGAAATTACAAATAAACTAGTCTGTATAGATGTGTGTATGGATTTCATATGTGTAATAGAAATATAAAGCGAACATATATACTATATAAAATATGCTGCACATGCATTATTAACCATTACCAATTGTGAAAAAATCATTTATTTACATATTTCTCATAATTATATTCTAAGGTGAGCTGCAAGTATACATTATATACATCAGCATGTCTTTGTGCCAGAAGACGATGTCTCGAGACAAAATACCCTATTTTAAAAAAGCAAATTGACAGTGATTAAAGACACTAATTTTTCTATCAACAATTCTAAATGACTTGGGTTGATGTTAAACATTGTTTCCTCTTCAAATCTGGGGTACCAACTATATCTCTGCCATCTAATCTTTGACACATGCCTGAAAAAAATAACATTTTACTATTCTTCCAAAACTGAAAAACTTCTTGGATTACGGTCTAAAATTTTTCAAAAAAACCCCAAGCAAAGAAAAAGGAAAGTCCAGTTTCTTCTCGGTTGGATGAGTTCCTGCTGTTTTCCTAACAAGATTTTTCAGAAGTGGTTTGGTGTTGCCTCCTTTCTAGGGGAAGAAAAGGTGACTAGGTCAGGGTCACCCACTTGGCTTTGTGCCTAAAGTGGGGCAAGGAATGTCGGTCTCTGGGTGCGCAGGGTGGTGCCTTAACCACGATACCAAACTGGCTTTCTTGGGTGGCTAATGCAAGCTAACAATGTATTTCAAAGGTCAAAACAAAAACCTAAACGGTCAACTGAGGATAAACAGAAATCACAATTCATATTCTATCTGTCTGTCTATCTGTGTTTCTCCAACTACCTACTGTTCTTTCTATCTATCTGTCTGTCTGATTGACTGTCTGTCTGTCTCTCTCTATATATACTATCTATCTATCTATCTATCTATCTATCTATCTATCTATCTATCTATCTATCTATCTATCTATCCCTACTTAGCTACCTAGCTACCTGCCTAAAATTTCTATATGTTCCATCACACATTTACTGTGACAGCATATGAACAAATGTTTTCTCTTACCTCCTTTTGGAGACATTTCATGTTTTCTCTGGATTTTCTCAACAAATTGTTTTCCATCCCAAAATCAGTAATGGAAACTAGAAGACAAAGTAATAGGTGAGAATGCAGAACAGCCTTGACATTTTTATTTCCAAAATTGGAATCTAAACTTGAGAGACAGTGTCCAGAATAGCACATAATTTTAAAATTATATTTGCCCTCTAATTCCTCTACTCTGATCCTTTAGGTAAGGTGACCAGATGTCCCACTTTTGGGCAGGACAGTCCCAATTTTTAACAATTTGTCCCACATCCCGCAGCATTTTTAAAAAGTCCTGATTATTTTTTTTTTACTTCCAACTTGACATTGCATCATGGCAGGGCAGCCTCCAGTGAACTCCAGGGCTGTTCTCTGCTTTTGAGCTTTTTCGGTTGCAGCTTGGAGAGCCTCCACAACTTAAAGAAGAACTTCCTGTGTATCTGTGGCATTAAGGTGATCCCCCAGAGAGCGAGAAATACCCTCAGGACCACAGCTGATGCAGCTGCCTGACACTTAAAAGGGAAGCAAGAAATAACAGCCAAAATAAGCCAAATAAGGGACTAAAACGGATGGGGATTGCGGATTTGTGGAAAGGTTCGGAGTGAGAGGTGGTAATAGTAGAATGACTTGGAGAGAGGAGCCCTTGATGCTGTCTGGTTGGATTGATTTGATTGTATTTGATTTGATCGGGAGTTCCAAGGGGCAATGCAGCAGTCATTGCATTTCATCAGGAACAGTGAGGACTTGAAAGATGGGTGAGGAGAAAGAGTTGAAGTGGCGGACGGGTGATTGGAGATCGCAAATCAGAGCTCGGAGATAGGAGACCAGCCACAGACTCCCTCCTCCTAATACCAGATTTAGACCTACTTGGGAATCATTCCGGATGAGCTGTTTGAATAGCAAAGGGCAAGGTGGTGTTTTTGAATGTATATGAAGTTTTGTGCAAGTTGAAAGAACAGAAGACTTAGAGGTGACTAGGCAAACCGGAAGCCCCACGCTGAAAATAAAGGGAGTATCACCAGCTCAGCGGGTTTATTAATTTGGATATAAACGGATTAGAACTATAAGCAACTTGATGACCAATAAGGAACATTGTTGAATTAATTTAGGATTGGGTCAGACTGATACATTAATTAGAAGACAATTGGGTTCTTAACTAACTTAATAACATTAAGAGTTCAAAACTGATCTTATTTAATAATCAATGTAAAACTGTCTAGGTATATCCTAATTCCTATTTCTCTCTTTCCTCTTCTGATATTCATTTACAATTGATTCCATATTAAATATAGAATTAATATAAATACTGATCAAACCTGATTAATCAAAATTACTTAACTATTTCTGGCTACTTTATTTAACATTGCTTTGTAAATGAACTGTCATTGATTGATTTGCTTTATTACCTACTATAGTGATAGATTGCTTGCTTGTTATTATTATTAATTATTAGATCTTTAATTTTTAATTACATTAACTATTCAATATTTGAGAGGCAGAGATATTAATAGACAAACCTGACACATAGCAACACTTTTTTGAAATAGTTTAAATAAATATAATAGAAGTATATGGTTAATTGGAGTTATATTCTGGAAATATTTAAAATATTTAATTTAAAACTGGCTTTTTGCCAGTTTTGTATTGGAATGTAGTAAAATGTCGATGTCTTCAGCGACTACATTCCAATCCATGGTAAGGATGCAGCAATCAATCAATCAAAATTATGAAAAGATGACAGAAAACATGGAAGATATGAGGGGTAATATTAAAAGAGTAGAGGATAGAGTAGTCAAAATGTATGGGAAAATAGAGTCTATTCAATAAACATTATCAAAGAATGAGCCAAAAATAAAAGAAATAGAAGAGAAGAGTGAAAAGATGGAGGCAAAAATGCAAGAAACAGAAACTAACAGGATGACAACTATTAAAAATATGGAAGAAGTTTTACTTAGCACGGAACTTGAAAAACCTGCTTTCTTTCTGAGGTTCCAGAACATACAGGAAAATAAAGAAGAAAATAATGGCTGAAATAGTAGCGAGAATTATATGGCATTAAATATGGCAAAGAATAAAATAATACTATGCATAACTTTTTAATGTATTATATTTGTAAATTGTACTTAAAATTAAATATATATATATTGCAATACTATTTTTGTGTTCTATGAAACTTTTTGTTGCTCCATATAGACCAAATTTTTAATCAAGAAACACCCCCGGTCAATGGTGTCCTGCTTTACCAATGTTAAAATCTGGCTACCTTTCCTTTAGGAGAAGTGTTGAACACAAGTAACATAAAAAGATAAGCAAATAAATAATATTTCTGTCCTAAAAGATCTAGACGAATAGACACAATAATGAAAAATGTGACTGGTAAATTAAAATCTAAACCATAACAACATGGGCACCTAAAGACCATACTAAAATAAGTGTTCTATGGATTTTATAAAGACAGAGCTGTAGCCAAATGCAGCTGCCTCAAGACTGCCTTGTAAACTCTGGAGATGATGCAGGAAAAGACCATCTCCCATCGGCCTAATAGTTCAGTCTCAAGAGCAGCGGAGTTTCTGCGTATCTCCTGCAGACTTCAGTGTCTGCTGAAACGCATTTTCTATTTATATGTGGCTTGCCTTACCTAAAGGCAATACTTGGTAACTAAGTGAAATAAAACATTAACAGATTGTAAAAGGAAACATCAACAGTAACATTGTTTAAAAAATGTGAATCCTTCTGTGTAGGGGATGTAACCATGGACCTGCTGAACTATCATGGATCTATCATAGTACTTGGCTGTGAATGTTCCCCATGAAGAGCCTTTCAATTCAAAGAATATTTTTCTCTTTCATAGCAGAACAGACACGAAATATTCAAAACAATTTCTAGAGGTAATGTTTTTGATTTAGTGTGTGGGAAAAGTTCTCACTTTGTTCCCAAATGCCAATCTGCCAAAGTAGGCCAACAAGCTGCTTTCTCACAGTACCCTTTTTGTGAGGTTGCGTGAGATCACAACTGCCTTAACAAAATTTGCAATAGTGATGAGAGCTTCATATGAATCACAAGCTCAACTATTTATATATGCAGCTTTTTTTCTCCAAAGTTTGATCAGAATGCAGGTCAACAAATAGCAGATGTCTTTTTGGTATTCTATATTTAGTCTATAATTTATTTGCCTTTAAAATGGGGATTGGCAACAGGATTAGCAACAGAATTTTATAGACATTCACCAAGAAGTCTGCCTCTCAGTTTCGATGTAAAAACTAAATACTGAATGCAAACGTGTCATCAAGGCTTGGTGCAAGATGGGAAATGACATCTCAGTGCTTTCTCTAAAAGTGGGACCCACTGGGTCATTCTTCCAAAACTGTGTCCTTACCAGGATCCTCAGGTCTTTCACGCCTTAGCACTTCAGCACATACACGCTTGAGTTTCTCGATTTTCATTTTCATTTGTTCTTTTTCTGTCGTAAATTTTTCCAATACTGCCGTTTTCCTGTAAAATATAAGGACCAGAGAGATATTAGCCCTCTTGCAATATAGAGGAGGGAGGAGTGGAGGAGCCCATATCTAGGGTGGCACAGGGCCGGAATATCCCGGTTTTGCTGGGGAGAGGCAGATATGTTGGGAGACATGGGGTAGGCTGCTCTCGGGGAACAAGAGCTCGCTGCTTGAAAGCGATCCCTTGTTCCGGTCCCATGAGCTTAGCTCGGGGTACTGGCGACAAGCGAATCTCGGACCCTAGGCTCAGGCTGTTGATATTCAATGCCAGGTCGGTTGTAAATAAAGCTCCCCTCATCCAGGACTTACTCCTAGATGAGGAGGTTGACCTGACATGTGTTACTGAGATCTGGCTGGGCCCAGAAGGAGGAGTCCCTCTCTCTGAAATGTGCCGAGCTGGGTTGCAGGTGTGGCACCAGCCACGACCCCAGGGAAGGTGGGGGGATGAGTGGCTATTATAGCGAAAAAGACCTTCAGCCTACGCAGGCTCGCTGCTCCTGAGATTACGGGTTGTGAGTCCCTCTTTGTGAAGTTGGACCTAGGGGTTCAGTTGGGCTTGTTGCTCATGTACCTGCCTCCCGGCTGCGTGTCAACAGCCCTGCCTGCGCTACTCAAGGAGGTAGCTGGGCTGGCAGTGGAGTTCCCCGAGCTTATTGTCTTGGTGGACATTAACCTGTTCCTCGGAGAATCCTCTGGATTGGTGCAGGAGTTGGACCTGACCGAAGTAATTTAGGGTGCAACTCATGAGGGGGGCATGCTCCTGACATGGTATTCCCCACAGAGCAGTTGAGCAATGATCTGAAATTAAGGGTCTTAAATATGTTGCCTTTGTCATGGTCAGATCATTTTCTGCTACGGCTTGATTTCAAGGCTTCAATCCTCCTTATTTGGCCTTATTTGGACCGGGAGTCTACTCACAGTCGCTCATGCCTTTATCACCTTGAGATTCAACTACTGCAATGCTCTCTACATGGGGCTACCTTTGAAGAATGTTTGGAAAAAATTGTGCAAAATGTGGCCGTGCAAATGGTCATGGGCATTCCTAGACATGCCCCTCTTTCTCCAACACTACGTGGATTGCATTGATTGCTGATTGGTTTCTGGACACAATTCAAAGTGTTGGTAATGACCTATAAAGCCATACATGGCGTCGGTACTTGGCGGTACTTGTGGGACCGCCTTCTGCCGCATCAATCCCAGCAATTGGTGAGGTCCCACAGAGTTGGCCTTCTCCAGGTCTCATCAACTAGACAATGTCATTTGGTGGTGCGTAGGTGAAGAGCTTTTTCTGTGGGGGCTTCTGAATCAGCTCCCCCTGGAGATTCGCTCTGCCCCCCCCCACTTCATTTATGCCACCAGGCTTGGGGCAGTTAGATCTCAGTCCCCCTGGCCGACCAAATGTTTGTATGGCTGTTGTTTGAATGGGTATGACTGATTTTTAATATAATTGGGGGTTTTAGATTGTCTCTATAGTTTTAATTTAATTGGATTTGCCATTGTATTTGTATTGTATATGTTTTTATATGTTGTAAGCCACCCCGAGTCCTTAGAGAGGGGCGGCATATAAATCCAATAAATAAAATAAATAAAATAAAAATAAACATTTCTCACCTATGCAGTTCTTCTTTCAACTCATTAATTTTGTGGAGGAGGTCTATTTTCTCCATGGCATCTTTTTGAATTTTTGAGCTGAGGGTTTCCTTTTCTTTTATAATTTTTTGAATCTCGTCTTCTTTCTCTGAAGTAATTTTCCTGTAAAATATCAAGAGCAGAGTGAAGTTAGCCCCCTTAGGTTTTTTTACTCAAATTGTAAAACTTGTTTAAAATTAAAACTAATTGAAATATTGAAGAAACAACGAGAAAGTCAGGGTTGCTATCTAAAATTTTCTCACCTCCTCAACTTTTCTTCAAACTCTTCCAAAATTTGATTTTTTTCTTTGCAAAGTTTCTTATTTTCCTCAAAAAGTTCATTATTTTTTATTTCTAATTCATTTTTTTCAGTCAGCAGTTTCGAAATTTTCATTGTCATGCTGCAAATGATGAAGACCAGAGAGAAATTAGCCCCTAGGGTTTTTTTTAACTTGAATTATCAACCTTTTTATTCATTTTTTATTAAATACACATTAAAAATACCTTATGAAATTATGAATGTCATACAGACAGGGTGAACTTAATAGGATTGTGCAAAGATTTGATGAACTATGTGAAGACTTACATATAACTCTGCTCCTTCACTCTGTTCAAATCAGCATCTGATCTTTGCGCTTTTGTCTGAACAATCTAGAGAAGCCAAAATAGATCATAAGTCAGGAATATATTTCCGTAGCAGCCCACTTGCTACCCCTCACTACCCAATCAGTCACACTGGGCTTTCCCCCCTCTTTTTATGATATGAACTATGTCTCGGTCATGCACACTCAACAGGTTCCTTATGTACTAGATTGCTTACCTGATGGGAACGCAACTTTATGCTGGGCTAGAAAAAAAAGTAGTCTTAGTTAATTTCTTTTAAAAATGTAAAACACAGTGGTTCAAAACAATTATGAATCATCTAAATTTTATTTCACTGCTATTGGTATTGTATGTGGCCAAAGAAGCTAGCTAATGTAGCAACGAAGGAACCGACCAAGAATTAGCATCAGCTCTGATAATTGCCATTCTTTTAGAGAAATTACGAATAAACTAGTCTGCATAGATGTGTGTATGGATTTCATATATGCAATAGAAATATAAAGCGAATATATATACTACATAAAATATGCTGCACATGCATTATTAACCATTACCAATTGTGAAAAAATCATTTATTTTCATTTTTCTCATAATTATATTCTAAGGTGAGCTGCAAGTATACATTATATACCTCAGCATGTCTTTGTGCCAGAAGAGGAAGTCTCGAACTTTCTTCATCCGGAGACAAAATACCCTATTTTTAAAAAGCAAATTGACAGTGATTAAAGACACTAATTTTTCTATCAACAATTCTAAATGATATTAAATATTGTTTCCTCTTCAAATCTGGGGTACCAACTATATCTCTGCCATTTAATCTTTGACACATGCCCGGAAATTCACACTACTGAAAAAAATAACATTTTACTATTCTTCCAAACTGAAGAAACTTCTTGGATTACGGTCTAAAAATTTTCAAAAAAACCCCAAGCAAAGAAAAAGGAAAGTCCAGTTTCTTCTTGGTTGGATGAGTTCCTGCTGTTTTCCTAACAAGATTTTTCAGAAGTGGTTTGGTGTTGCCTCCTTTCTAGGGGAAGAAAAGGTGACTGAGTCAGGGTCACCCACTTGGCTTTGTGCCTAAAGTGGGGCAAGGAATGTCGGTCTCTGGGTGCGCAGGGTGATGCCTTAACCACGATACCAAACTGGCTTTCTTGGGTTGCTAATGCAAGCTAACAATGTATTTCAGAGGTCAAAACAAAAACCTAAACAGTCAACTGAGGATAAACAGAAATCACAATTCATATTCTATCTGTCTGTCTATCTGTGTTTCTCCAACTACCTACTGTTCTTTCTATCTATATGTCTGTCTGATTGACTGTCTGTCTCTTCTCTCTCTCTCTCTCTCTCTATACTATCTATCTATCCCTACCTAGCTACCTAGCTACCTGCCTAAAATTTCTATATGTTCCATCACACATTTACTGTGACAGCGTATGAACAAATGTTTTCTCTTACCTCCCTTTCGAGACGTTTCATCTTTTCTCCTAATTTTCTCAACAGATTGTTTTTCATCGCAAAATCAGTATTGGAAACTAGAAGACAAAGTAAAAGGTGAGAATGCAGAACAGCCTTGACATTTTTATTTCCAAAATTGGAATCTAAACTTAAGAGACAGTGTCCAGAATAGCACATAATTTTAAAATTATATTTGCCCTCTAATTCCTCTACTCTGATCCTTTAGGTAAGGTGACCAGATGTCCCACTTTTGGGCAGGACAGTCCCAATTTTTAACGATTTGTCCCACATCCCGCAGCATTTTTAAAAAGTCCTGATTATTATTTTTTTTACTTCCAACTCATCGGCCTTTCGGGTTGCTGCCATCCCTCCCGGGCGAAAGGGACTCTTCTGCCTCATCGGAGGCCGGCGGTTTGGCTGCCAGCGGCAGTTATTCCCTCGGGAATGAGGGGATTGCCAGGGTCGTTTCCCCCTTCAGATTGGGGCTACTTTGGGCTGCTTATTGTTCCTTGGGCCCGGAAGGGGCCCTGGTAAAGGTGGGGGGGAGTGGCTGACCCTGCTTCTCCTCGGGATCGAGGAGGGCGGCGTGGGTCAGTTTGGGCTCCCCTTTGACAGGTGGCAGCCCCTCTGATACTTCCCTGCCTTCCTAGGCAGTGTTTTTTATTTTCTTTTGGAGCCGGGGCCTTTTTGGCTCTGGCTCCTGGTTAAAAAAAAACAAAAACAAAAACAAAAAAGAGACATGCACATACATCGGGAAGGGCCCGGGAATTAGATGGCAGCGTTGCCGGGCCCCGTGGGACAGGGTATACTCTGGGTGCTTTTTCCACCTTTCGGGGTGGGTGAAGCACCCCCACATTCAGCATCCATTGCGTTACTCCGGTTGCCCAGGCAGGCCTTTGTCCCGCCGGGTTTTGGGAGTGGTGTTCATGGTTTAGGGTCTCACCAGGTGTGGTCCCCGCCGGCTATGGCTGCACTCCCTTGGGCTTTTGCGACAGCTTTTCCATCCGGGCCCAGGGCATCTAGTGTGGGGGGTTGGACCCCGTCAGCTTCGGCCACTATGGCTCTGGCCCCTGGGATGGCTTACCCGTTGGGGCCTGGGGTGCTTAGTTTGGGGGCCACTACGGTTTGGGACCCGTTGGCCAGCCTTAGGGCAGGGGCTTTCCCATGCGGGCTGCCAGCGACTCCCCTGGGGTTACACCTTCACCCTTCGGTCAAGGAGGCCATTTGGAAGGGGGAATTCATGGACCTCTTCTCTATCTTGAATATGGAGGTCCCGAAGGCGGATAAGGAGGGGGAGGTCCCGAAGGCGGATAAGGAGGAGGAGGTCCCGGGGGAGGAACACAAGAAATCAAAGGTCAGTAAGTGTTTCAGCTCTTGGCTGTACGCTTTCTTGACCTATGCCACCATCGTGATCCAGAGGCAGCTGGCTAGGGCTGCCTCGATGATTAATTATATAGACCTTATAGCCAGGGACCATTATGAATAAAAGGGATCAATGTGGAGGCATTATGATAATGCATTCAGAATGCGGGTAGCCTTCGATCCCACTCTCCCGTGGGATGTGGAGGTCCCTGACTTGTGGTTCCAAGCGGCCTACATGTCTGGGACAGAGGGCTGCGACAGGACAGATAGTGGGCATTGCGTGGGGGGCAGTCCCCAGCTTCCACGCGAGATAAGGCCGCATCGGGGGGTGCGGCGAAGGGACCCCTTCCCCCATGCCACGGGGCATGTTTTCGTCCCTTCTGTAAATACTGGCATGCGCGTGGGAGCTGTAGGGGCTCCCACGCTGCTTCCGTTTGTCCTTGGCCTAAGAAGGGGAGGGGCAAGATGGGTGGGGGTCAGGCGAAGCAGCACCCGCCTGCTGGGGGAAAAGGGCCCCAGTCCAATTAATCTTGTTGTTCTTAAGGGTTGATTAAAAAACTACCACCCTCGCGAGAGAGCTGATGCTCTTCTTCTGGGTTTCTCTGAGGGATTTAGGATCACTTACAGAGGGGTTAGGAAGGCCTTCATGTCTGACAACCTTAGATCGGTTGTGGGGCATGAAGACATTGTTAGGGACAAAATAAAGAAGGAAGTGGCCGAGGGCAGGGTTCTGGAGCATTTTCCGGAGCCGCCCTCCCCAAATCTCAGGGAGTCCCCTTTAGGTGTTGTCACCAAAAAGGCGAGTGGTGAATTTAGGTTGATTCACCATTTGTCTTTTCCAAAAGGTGAGTTGGTGAATGATTTCATTCCTGACGAGCTTTGTTCAGTCCGGTACGCATCCTTTGATGCGGCTGTGACCATGGTTAAGAAATGTGGGGTTGGGGCCCTTATGGGAAAATGCGATATTAAGTCCGCATTTCGGCTCCTCCCCATACACCCTGACGACTTCGAGCTCTTGGGCTTCCACTTCGAGGGGGGCTATTATGTGGACAGAGCATTGCCAATGGGCTGCTCTGTCTCATGCTCTCTTTTTGAGAGCTTCAGCACCTTCTTGGAGTGGGCGCTCAGGAGGCGCAGTGGTCAGGGTTCGGTTGTTCACTACCTTGATGATTTCCTGATGGTGGGGCCCGTGCGTTCGGAGCAATGCTTTGCTCTAATGCGGGACTTCGAGGCCCTTTGTGCCCAGCTGGGGGTGTCTTTAGCCCCCGAGAAGACCGAGGGCCCTGCTACCAGGATTACTTTTCTGGGTATTGAGCTGGACTCAGAGGAGCAATGTTCTAGATTGCCCCTAGACAAGTTAGTCAAGACCCGTGATAAACTTGATCAGATGTTGGGCTGCAGGAAGGTTACCCTTCGGCAGCTACAAGAGCTAGCGGGGATCCTGAATTTTGCCTGTCGGGTCATTGTTCCCGGGCGGGCTTTTTCACGGAGGTTGTATAGTGCGATGAAGGGGCTGCGGTTGCCCCATCATCGTACCCGCCTACGCAATGGGGTCAAGGATGACCTACATGTATGGCGGGAGTTTCTGGAGCAGTTTAATGGGTTATCCTTTTGGCGGCACGAGCTTCTTTTGGAAGCTGAGTTGCAGTTGTGTTCTGATGCTGCGGGGACATGCGGATTTGGGGTGGTGTTAGGTGACCAGTGGTGCTGGTCTGCTTGGCCTCCGGAATGGAGGGCCTCTCCCCTGGTTAAGGACTTGACCTTTTTAGAGCTCTTCCCCTTGGTAGTGGCCTTAGAGCTTTGGGGGGGAGCAGTTTAGGGACAAAACCATGCATTTTTGATGCAACAACTTGGCTGTTGTCCATGTTGTGAACGCCCTGTCCTCTAAGAGCGACAGGGTCATGCGGCTTGTCCGTCATTTTGTGCACAGGTCCTTGTCCCTGAACGCTTTGTTTTTGGCTAAACATGTCCCCGGTTTAGATAACGGGATTGCTGATGCCTTGTCTCGTGGTCAGTTGTCCAGGTTTTGGACCCTGGCCCCATGGGCCCAAGCGTCACCAGAGGCTTTTCCCGACCACCTTTGGGACCTGGGAGGGCTCCCGAGCAGTGGAGAAAAGAGGCCTGCAGGGCTATGGCCCTCTCAGTGGCACCAGGCACCCTGAGGGCTTGCCAGCATGCAGGTAAGAAGTTTGGGGATTTCAGGCAGGATAGGGGATACCCCATGGTTGGCCTGCCCCATTGGAACACCTGGTTGAATGCTGTGTCCAGCTTAGGCAGCATGGCCTTTCAGTTAGGACAATTAGGTCCCAGTTAGTCTGTCTCACCTTTCTGTTCAAGGCGGGTGGTTTATGGACTTCTCTGGTGACTTCCGCATTCGGAAGATACTAGAAGGCTGGGTGAGGGAGTGACAGGGGACCCTTTCTGATAGTCGCCAGGCTCTGATGGTGCAGCAGCTGTCGCTTTTTAATCAAGCTTTGGACAGTTTGTGTGCCTCTCTGTACGAGGCCCGTCTTTTTAGGGCAGCGACTTGTGTCATGTTTTGGGGCCCGGGAAGGTCAGCGGGGCTATGGCCTCATCGCAGGCTGACAGGTTGCTCCGTGCCTTCCAGTTCGCTGAGTCAGTTTAGTTGGGTTCTAGTGTTTAGGGTTCTGGCCGGGCTAGGTATTGATCCCGCCGGCTATGGAACGCTTGTTCCATATCGGCGCCATCACTGGTGCGGCAATTAGGGGTTTCTCGATACGAAGGATTCGGGAAATTGGCCGCTGGCGGTCAGCGGCCTGTTTAGGGTACGAACGGCCGGCTGAGGGTCTGAGGTAAGGTCTTAGGCTAGGCTACCTCGCTTGGCCCTCTTCTAGTGGGCCCCGCCTGTACGACACCAACAGGTTGCTTTGTGGTCACTGTACGGATCCTGGGCCGGCCGCTCAGCAGCTTGAACCGCCGGGAGGACCCAACTGTCTTTTGGAGGACAGGTCAATGTCGTCTGGCTGGGGAGAAGAGGCGTGCGGTGGGAAGGGTTTTCTACCGCTATTGCTGGGAGGGCGGCATCCCATTGCTGCGCCCAGGTAGTGCTGGGAGGACGGCATCCCATTGCTGCACCCAGTTGGTGCTGGGAGGGCGGCATCCCATTGCTGCGCCCAGATGGTGCTGGGAAGGCGGCATCCCATTGCTGCGCCCAGATGGTGCTGGGAGGGCAGCATCCCATTGCTGCGCCCAGATGGTGCTGGGAAGGTGGCATCCCACTGCTGCGCCAGTTGGTGCTGGGAGGGTGGCATCCCATTGCTACGCCCGGATGGTGCTGGGAAGGCGGCATCCCACTGCTGCGCCCAGATGGTGCTGGGAGGGCGGCATCCCATTGCTGCGCCCAGGTGGTACTGGGAGGGCGGCATCTCATTGCTGGCAGCATCTTGTTGCTGCACCCAGGTGGTGCTGGGAGGGCGGCATCTCATTGCTGCACCCAGGTGGTACTGGGAGAGCAGCATCTCATTGCTGCGCCCAGGTTGGTACTGGGAGGGCGGCATCTCATTGCTGTGCCCAGGTGGTGCTGGGAGGGTGGCATCCCATTGCTGCGCCCAGGTGGTGAGTCTTGCACCTCGGTGACAAGGACCTCTGTGTGCCTAGAGGTCTACTTTGATCTGCCAGGCTCGCGAAGGCCTGCGGTGGCTTCGCACTGTGTGGCCTACCATGCAAGTGGTGTGGTCTCGGATCCTCACGAGGATCACTTGTTGGGACGCCATTTCCCTTAGGGCCATTCACCGGGTTAGACGGAGAGTTATTAAGGCCCCGGGTAAAGTGATTAGAGAGTTAGGCGGGTTGTAGTGGCCCTTTCCCTCATCACCATAGATCAGCCATGGCTTTACTGGGCTGCCAGTGTTCCTCTGTCAGAACGGTGGAACATCATCTTCTTACAGGACCTGCAGCGGTCACTGCGCGAGCTGGTGTAGTTAGTGGGGGGGGATTCGGGGGCCCAAGATAGAGATCTCCCACCTCTTCCGTGGAAGGTTAGGGGCAGAAAACTGGGTGGTGGTTTGGCAACTGCGTGTTCTACGTTGGGCATCTTTGGGGATGATTGACAGGTTCTCTCCAAGCTTGTGGTATTGGCGACCTGAGCAGCTGGGGGGAACCTGTCTTTGGGTCCCGCCTATTTAATTCCCCTTTTAGGGGTTAGCCGGCGGGACCTCCCACATGCAAGTGCATGGCATGGTCTCAGGTGAGGGAGGGGTCCCTCACCTGGATTAGCATGGAGCTACGCCCATATGTTGCCCCAGAAGTTTATTATACATCATTTTCCGCCCCGGAAGCAATTGTTTGACCCTGCAGGTCCAAGCTAGGGTCATTAGCTATTCATGTTGATTATGCTAATTTGATTAAATAAATTATGCAAATTTATTTTAATAAAATGACCCAGTTTAAATCCAGCTCATTGTGTCCGTGTCGTTACTCCGCCTCTCCTGCAATAGCACCGGTGGTCTTTACCCACCAGTGCCTTTTGCTGGAGGCCCGGGGAGACAAGGGCACACGGTGGCCGCCATCTTGGATTCGGCCGAGATCTCGCGAGACTTCATGAGATCTCGGCCGATGATCAGGCCTGGGTGGCCTGATCAGTGACGTGTCTGGGTGGGGCCTGCCTGCCCTATATAAGGGCGTGCAGGCCCGAGGTTGTCCCTTCTTGCCCGGACTCGTCAGTCATTGCAGACACCCACCCGCCCTCCCTATCTTACAGTGTGCTATTTTGGGTCGCCCTAGGGGGCCGAATAGGAATTTTTGGCGGTCTGGCCCCTTAGCCATGACCGTTTTTTCGCCTATTCCACACTGTGGAGATGGATAGAGCTGTTAGGGGTGCTTGCACCTGTTTAGGTTAATTGGCTTACCTTTGGTCATTTGGGTAGGCAGGTTAGGGGCGGAAAACTGGGTGGTGGTTTAGGAACTACGTGTTCTCCGTTGGGCATCTTTGGGGATGATTGACAGGTTCTCTCCAAGCTTGTGGTATTGGCGACCTGAGCAGCTGGGGGGAACCTGTCTTTGGGTCCCGCCTATTTAATTCCCCTTTTAGGGGTTAGCCGGCGGGATCTCCCACATGCAAGTGCATGGCATGGTCTCAGGTGAGGGAGGGGTCCCTCACCTGGATTAGCATGGAGCTACGCCCATATGTTGCCCGGGAAGTTTATTATACGTCATTTTCCACCCCGGAAGCAATTGTTTGACCCTGCAGGTCCAAGTTAGGGTCATTAGCTATTCATGTTGATTATGCTAATTTGATTAAATAAATTATGCAAATTTATTTTAATAAAATGACCCAGTTTAAATCCAGCTCATTGTGTCCGTGTCATTACTCCGCCTCTCCATAACAACATTGACCCCTAAAGACCATACTAAAATAAGTGTTCTATGGATTTTATAACGACAGAGCTGTAGCCAAATGCAGCTGCCTCAAGACTGCCTTGTAAACTCTGGAGATGATGCAGGAAAAGACCATCTCCCATCGGCCTAATAGTTCAGTCTCAAGAGCAGCGGAGTTTCTGCGTATCTCCTGCAGACTTCAGTGTCTGCTGAAACGCATTTTCTATTTATATGTGGCTTGCCTTACCTAAAGGCAATACTTGGTAACTAAGTGAAATAAAACATTAACAGATTGTAAAAGGAAACATCAACAATAACATTGTTTAAAAAATGTGAATCCTTCTGTGTAGGGGATGTAACCATGGACCTGCTGAACTATCATGGATCTATCATAGTACTTGGCTGTGAATGTTCCCCATGAAGAGCCTTTCAATTCAAAGAATATTTTTCTCTTTCATAGCAGAACAGACACGAAATATTCAAAACAATTTCTAGAGGTAATGTTTTTGATTTAGTGTGTGGGAAAAGTTCTCACTTTGTTCCCAAATGCCAATCTGCCAAAGTAGGCCAACAAGCTGCTTTCTCACAGTACCCTTTTTGTGAGGTTGCATGACATCACAATTGCCTTAACAAAATTTGCAATAGTGATGAGAGCTTCATATGAATCACAAGCTCAACTATTTATATATGCAGCTTTTTTTCTCCAAAATTTGATCAGAATGCAGGTCAACAAATAGCAGATGTCTTTTTGGTATTCTATATTTAGTCTATAATTTATCTGCCTTTAAAATGGGGATTGGCAACAGGATTAGCAACAGAATTTTATAGACATTCACCAAGAAGTCTGCCTCTCAGTTTCGATGTAAAAACTAAATGCTGAATGCAAACGTGTCATCAAGGCTTGGTGCAAGATGGGAAATGACATCTCAGTGCTTTCTCTAAAAGTGGGACCCACTGGGTCATTCTTCAAAAACTGTGTCCTTACCAGTATCCTCAGGTCTTTCATGCCTTAGCACTTCAGCAATTCCACACTTCAGATCCTCAGCACGTCCACCCCTCCACCCCTCCACCCCTCCACCCCTCCAACCCTCCACCCCTCCACCCCTCCGCCCCTCCACCCCTCCGCCCCTCCGCCCCTCCGCCCCTCCGCCCCTCCGCCCCTCCGCCCCTCCGCTCCTCCGCCCCTCCGCCCCTCCGCCCCTCCGCCCCTCTGCCCCTCTGCTCCTCCGCCCCTCCGCCCCTCCGCTCCTCCGCTCCTCCATTCCTCCACTTCTCCACTCCTCCACACCTCCACTCCACTCCTCCACTCCTCCACTCCTCCACTCCTCCACTCCTCCACTCCTCCACTCCTCCACTCCTCCACTCCTCCACTCCTCCACTCCTCCACTCCTCCACTCCTCCACTCCTCCACTCCTCCACTCCTCCACTCCTCCACTCCTCCACTCCTCCACTCCTCCACTCCTCCACTCCTCCACTCCTCCACTCCTCCACTCCTCCACTCCTCCACTCCTCCACTCAACTCAACTCTTCTCAACTCCTCAACTACTCAACGCCTCCTCTCCTCCACTCCTCAACTAAACACCCTCAGCACAAGGATTGGGATCTTGGATATATATATGTATGTAGCAGTCAATTATCACAATGAGTGTTTCATGACTTATCCTATTATGGCAAACCTTTGTCCTAGAATCGCCATGGCTCCTCATATACATGATAACCTCATCTGCTTTTTGGCTGAGAGTCCCACCTCTGAAATGGTTTCAGCAGTTTTGATTTTGATGGGGGATCCGAATTTAGCCTATTTCTAAAATACCAGCTCAATTTTTAAAATTAATTTTATCCCCCGTTTACAATCAAAACTATCCTTCCTTCTTTCCTCTTTCATTTCCTCCTCTCCCTTCCTACTTTCCTCCTTTTCTCCTCTCCTTTTCTCCAGTTCTCGGTGCCACAGGGGCTGTCATCTTATTTTTTGCTTCTGTGCATGTGCATAAGCTGGTTTTTTTAGCACTGTGCATGCGTGTGTGAAGCGCCCGCGCAGCAAGTAGTGAACCAGCAGCAAAAAAATTCAGAACCCGTCCCCTGGATTGCAGGATGCTGTAACTCTCATAATCGTGCGCCAAGCACCCAATTATAATTTCATTGCAAGAACACTACAATGACTGCTACCTTGAGGACCAGTCATAAATCCTCTTATTCATTATAACCCTAAACTGTTACTAAACAAATGTCATTAAATGAGGACTGCATTTAGAGGCAAAGGTTTGGCTACTGAGTGCGATGAGAACAGTATAGGATAGAAATAAGCGTGATAATAAATGGAAAGGCTAGCAAATTTTTCTTTTGGGGGGGGTAATTTTTTAAAAATTTTCCTTCTCTAATCATGTGTACAGAAAAAAAGATACCATTAATTTTAAGTTACATTATAGTATATCATTTTTGCAATTTCGGTATACATAGATTAACCAATGCCACCTCCTTACCATTTGACAGCTGAACAAAAAATAATTATTCCAATTCCTTATATGATAAGAAAGAAAGAAAACTGTTAGCCAATATACATTTTAGCCTGTTACTATTCTTAATCACATCAAATTAATTAGATCATAATGTTTCAATTTTCTCAAAATCTCCTCCATATCAATTTTCATGTATACTTTAAACCTTCTTCCATAGCAAATTTTTCAACATTGAGGGAATAACGTCATATCCCCCTGAATGCTTAATAACAAATGTTTCTCATGTTAAAAGTGTTTGATTGGCAACATGAATGGATGTGTATTTTTGAATGCAAATCATGCCATGTTGTTGGCTGAGGAGAAAATAAGTATGCATAATTATAATAATAATATAATATTATAATAATAGTTCCTTTACAAACATCTGTGTTTGAATTTCTCTTTTTGGACTTAATTGGGGGCAACGAGAAGCCCGGCAGAAGACATAGTAATATGCTTTTGTCCAAGTTGAAGTGAGAGTTGGGGCTGGTTAGGTCTCACAGAGTTTGCCTTCTCCAGGTCCCGTCAGCTAGGCAATGCCGCCTGGCAGGGCCTATTAGACGAGCCTTCTCTGGCATCCCTGGCTCTCTGGAATCAACTCCTTCCAGGAATTCGTACTGCCCCCACCCTCCTGGCCTTCCGCAAGGCTTTAAAACCTCACCTTTGCCAGCAGGCTTGGGGCCGTTGAGTGTGATGCCTAGCTCCGGCCAACGGATTGGAATCTACATGGGATGAGTGTGGATTCTTGTTTTAATGTACTGGGGGTTTAGATCTGATTTCTAAATTTAGATTTCTTATGCATTGTATTTTTGTACCTATTTTGTTGTGAGCCACCCTGAGTCTGCAGAGAAGGGCAAAAATAAATAAGTAAGTAGGCCAGTCAGAGTAAGAAGTAAGTTGAAGTCATTGAGAATTGGGTACATCAAAAAACTATAGTAAAACATGAAGAACAAAAGTGAAGACTTCTTGTAGTGTGAATGGATTTTGAATATGAAAGTAAATGACCAATATGAAACTGTAATGAGGTAACATGACATCAGTCCCTCAGGACAGAACAGGAAACTAGCCCCAGCCCCAGCCCTAGAGCCCCTGCCCAGCCCTAGCCCTAGCCCTAGCCTAGCCTAGCCTCAGATGGCCAACGCACATACACACACTGGAGCTGACATAGGGCAATGTCTTGTGTACCCTCTGATATTGTTTTTCGTGCCACCACACGTTTAAAAAGCATCCGCTTTCCCGGGCAGCTGGCTTTGCTGGCTGGAGAAGTGAGTGATCTGGGACTGCGTGGCTTTGCGCCACTTCAAACATTTCTGCGCAGAGGGTTTTTAATGGCTGCGCGGACGCGCACCCGCGCAGCTTGTAGGTAACAGTGCCTGCCAACTTGGTAAAAAGAGATTAAAATCATCTGTTTAGTTTCTAGAAAAAGAGTGAAATGAGATGGAGGTGATGTTATGAGAATGTATCCCTCAAACAAGAATGTTTTGCTGCAGCTGACGGAACATGAGAGTGAATTCTGTGTCAGAAATGGATATTTTGCAACCAGCCTGTTTTTCAAATGTCAACCTCGTGTCCCCACCCACAAAATGTGGTTACATTCGAATAAGCAGGTAGCCATGGCCTGCCCTACTTCCCCAACATGAAGTCAGTGTGGGATGTGATGGGCATGTGGACATAATCAGGGCCAGATTGCGATTATCAAAGCTACCGGAGTGCTGCACACGCAGCTTTGGTTCTCTTGCATGCGGTGTGCATGTCCCAGCGTGTTTTCCCCCCTTCAAAATACTGTATCCAGATGGTTCAGTTCCAAGTGGGGAGAAAGACATTGGAAACATGGAGGCTGATTGGAAAGATGGTTTATTGGTGAACAGGACCACATGGGTTTGAGGTCCTGGGCAACATATGGAGGAGAGAGATTGAGGTATTTATACCCTCTCTTGGGCCTTGCCCTTAAGCTTCCTGTTCCTGTGCAAGAAACGTATTCTGTTGGTTTGTCAGACTCCCAGGTTATGCAGCAGTCATAGTTAACTTTGTAAGTTATCTGAGTCTCAGGCATGGTTGAAGCTTGCTAATGAAATGAAGGGGCTTGTCCTATTGCGGCTGAATGATTTTGCCCTCGTTTAGATCTTTCGTGAGGGCTAATCGCATCACTGAGGCTGAAGGTCTTTTGTCTTGTAGATAGGCTGGTCCAGTTCTGCTGGGGCTATTAAGAAAGGTGGGGGCTGTTTTCCAAGAGCATGTTTCTCCGTTAGGGAAATATAATATTCTACCTTTTTAATATTTCTCCAAATATTTCATTCTTCTAAGACAGGGTTGGGTGCTAGCTTTCCACAGGGTCACTAAACAAACTGTAACAAGTTGAGGATTACCTGTAATAATGTTCACCTATGTCCAGTGATGGGCTCTTATGGGTATGGTCAGGTACTCAGTACCGGTAGCAAAATTTTGATTTTTTTTTCTTTTTTCCCTTCTGGGCTCTGGGTATGTTTTTCCTGTCGCAATAAATTAGGTTGAATGTGTATAATTTTAGAAGAGCTGTGTCTGCATGTGTGTACATACACTTTATGTAGTAGATAATCAGGTGTGAGCTACTGCCCGGACGGGGGATGGGACGCAGTGGGGTAGCGAAAATGGAACTCCACCCCAGAACACCCAATTTGCACTGAAAGATGTTGAAACAAAATGCATAAGCCACGACCACAGTGTGGTAGTAAAAATTTTGGTAACCCCTCACTGCCTGTCTCCTTCCCACTGAAGTACTAGCTAGGAAGAGAAACTTTGGGATTCCTGCAGATGTGGAAGAAGGACATAACTATGCACGCCATTTAGATTTATTAGTTATTAAAATTCTACTGTACAATTTGTCATTTTGTGTGTGTGAGAGAGAGAGAGAGTGAGAAAGAAAGAGACAGACAGAGACAGAGAAGGGGAGGCGAACATTAGAGTTAGCCTAACCTCCAACAGCTATACTAGACCAGAGGTTTCCAACCTTGGCAACTTTAAGACTTGCGGACTTCAACTCCCAGAGTTGAAATTGACTGAGGAGTTCTAGGAGTTGAAGTCCACAAGTCTTAAAAGTTGCCAAGGTTGGAGACCCTGTACTCAGGGATGGGTTGCCACTGCGCATCAATAGCAGCCGCCAAATTGTGCAACCTGCAGGCAACCACTCTGGTGCCAGTCCTATGGGCTACCACCATCTTTTTTCTTTAATTTTTTGCATTTATTTTGCTTCGTGCAGACAAGCAAAACCTTGTGAGGAGAGGCGCATGCGTGCAAGATTTGGTGATTTTTTGCATCTAAAAATCACCAAAAACACACATACACGTGTTCCCTTGCAAGATTTCAGCACATTTTTGCTTCCTGCCCATGCGCGGAAGCCAAATCATGCTGGGGATGTACATGCACAATGAGATAATCCAAGCTGTGTGCACACCCCACCGGTAATAGCCGGTAGTAGCAATCCGCCCTAGCCTGTACTACACTACAGAATCCAGACATCCCTAATAAAACCCACACCAATGCCCACACACACCCCAGGACCAGTCTACCAGCTGTGCTAGCAAGGGAAAATTCACTGCTCCTTCCTCAAGGGGAGGGGCATATTTTCGCACCTCAGTGGGGACTAACGCAGCAGCAGACTCTCCACCCCCCACACCACCCAATTAACAAAGAGGAAATCCAGAAAGACTGTTTGATTCCGCTCTACCCCAGGACCGGCTGAAAGTCATGACAATTCCTGTGCGCAATGTCCAGGGGGCACTCCACACATCCAAGGAGTTCAAAGCAGGGAGAGGAAGGGGTCAAGTCATCCTGCCATGCTTCCCATCAATGATTGAGGTCCGGGCCAATTTGCATTGCATATTCCTCACAGAGACACACCCATGCTCCAGCCAATGGGAAGTCTTCTTGTATGATACGCAGAATGCCCAGAAGAAGCCAACCTTCTCGGTAGCGTCACAGGACTAACGGAACATGCGCAAGAGAACGTTTCCCATAGTAATTCCTTGGGAGCGTGGGCGGCAACGTTTCCTTTAATCTCCCCTCCGATTTGCAGGATAGGCTGCAGTAGCAGGCAGGGACCACTAGGTGGCGGCTGCTGTGCAGCATCCCAAGGAAAGAGATTCCTCCAGTTAGCAGGCTACAATGGGGGGCAGGGACAGGACACTCGGAATCTTTAGAAAGGGGCCGCAGTCCAGGTGAGGTTTGCTAGGGTGGGAGTCTTCTCCCCTCCTAGCCAAAATCTCCTGTAAGTGCAGTAATTTCTTTCCTTTAAGGCAGGGGTCTTCAAACTTGGCAGCTTTAAGACTTATGGACTTCAACTCCCAGAACTTTCCAGCCAGCATATCTGACATAGCATAGCTGACTCTGGGAGTTGAAGTCCACAAGTCTTAAAGTTGCTAAGTTTAAAGAGCCCTCCTTTAAGGCTTCTTTTCCACTTGATCCAGTGATTTTGGGGAAAATTGGGTGCTCAGGATGGAATCGTGTCTTTAAGATATCTTCCCAGCATGCCAAGCAAGTGTCGGAGTGCCCCGGTCTTCCCAATGGAAAATCAGTGGCCTGGTTGATTTCTCTGTAGGAAAGACACTGCTGGCAATGCTGCTAGGAACTCCCTGGTGGAAACCAGGAGTGAGAGGTTGAGGGATCCCTCGTGAAAGTGAGTGGGATTCAGAGATAACAAGTTTGAGTTCGGATCTGCCCCGACTTCTGATGGCCTATCAGCTGGAAGGTGAGGTGGCTGTGTCAATCTAGTCAAAGGCACATCCTGGATGGATCTTATGGCACTCAGTAGTTTGAAGGCAGATTCTTACCAAAAGGCCCCCAAAAGGTCCATTTCTGCCTTGTTCCATTGGGCGGATTCTCTCCAACCCCTGAGCTAAAACAGAATTCATCTCGTTGGGGACCCCAATTTAGATCTGCAAGAGGGCCGCTTTCTTGGTCTTAAAGAGCCAGCCAGGTGGGGCTAGATCTCACGCAGTTGGGACATCCCTTCTCCACCAGAGACCCTGGAAGAAAAGTTAGTCCTACCCCAAACCAATGGCAATTAATCCTATGCACAGAGCAGATGGGCGGGGCCCCAAAAATGTGCTGGCGATTATGCTGGGCATTTTCAGATCAGGATAAATCTGGAAAAATTTCCCCTTTTTTTCAAAGGAAAATCAAATTAACTTTAACTATAGCAAGGAATGTGTTTGGCAGGATTTATTTATTATTTATTTATTTATTATTTAGATTTGTATGCCGCCCCTCTCCAGTTGCCAGTTACCTTATGTAGGAAGAAGGACAACTGCATCTGATCCCATCCCTCAAAACATTTCATCTGGAAAGTTTTTCTAAAAAGATCAGTAGGATCCATTTAAAAGCTGACAGAATTTCATCCCACAATTGAAATTTTCCTACCTACCTGCATGGGGAAAAGAGCTCAAGCAGGTCAAAGGAATTCCTGATTGTGGGAACGCAGGAACTAGTGTCTTGGAATGTGCGTGCGAAAAGCATAGACCATGAGCATGACACGTATGATGACCCAGTTTCTCTAGCAACATTCTCCTTCCCAGCACTCTTGTCTTGCCTTCTTTGCTGCTAGCCTAAGAAAAGTGCAACATTATATATCATGAGGTGGTGCTGATGGGACCTTTCTCTCGCTCTCGCTTTCTTTTTCTCAGCACTTTGAAATGTAGCCCAGGTTGTGTGATTTTTATTGGTTATATTTTGTACGCTTAATACGTTGTGAGTTTGAATTGGTGTAACAGACCCATGTGAAATGTAGCATCATAGAAGCCTGCCTTTCTGTGTCTGCTTTCAATAAAAGGGTCATCCTGGATTGAATCTAGGTTGTCTCTCCAAAGAGAAAAAGTTGTTTTCAAGTTTCTTGTCCGAGGTTTTTTCTCTCAATTGGATTTATTTTATTTATTTATTTATTTATTTATTTATTTATTTATTTATTTATTTATTTATTTATTTATTTATTTTGTGACTAACCCGCAGTCAGTTGCCAGCTGCGAGCCTCCGTAACCCCATACCTGATCTTAAGAAAGAACTTTCCTCTGTGCAAATCCAAAGAGATTTCTTGAGGCAACTTTTCAGCACCATAAAATAGTGCACTCCGTCAGAGGTGGGAACCTCCCCCCCCTCCCAATCATTCTGTTTGGGCTTTGTGGGAAATTCTAGACAAGCATCAAGACCAACAACCAGAGGTAAGAAATCAAATATTTTGGTCTATAACATCACCACTTCAGAGAGTTGTGCTAGCAGAAGGGGTCCTGGGAGCATAGCAGCCACCTCTACTATCATTGACATCAATGACTAAACTCAGGAAAAAACCCTGGAAATTCAGGTGCTGGACTGGAGGGTTTTGTAGCAGTTCCTGCCCATCCTATTCCTAGTGATGCAGAGATGAATTTGAGAATGTGGAGTGGAGATCTGTTTCCTGAGCCAGGAAGATGACAAGGAGTTGAAAGTGAAAAATATTCAAACAGGTTTTAATAGTTTATCATTTATTATTTTTAAAAATGCCTCCATACTAGTCTTTTCTAAGAACACCACAAAAGGGTCTCTCCCTCTGGGTAATCATTCCTTTGCTTTGCCCTGATAATTTCTGTTCTTCCAGCTTGTTCATAGCTGGCAAAATGGCAATGCTAGAAAGTGAGACTTCAGTCCTTACTAAGTGTTGTCCTCCAACTTCTTTTTTCTTTGCTCCCAAGGGAAAAGCCCACAACTGAGGTGATCATGCCAAGTAGGAGGGAATCTGCATAGTCCCTCCCAACAGCCACATTGTTGATGGAAAATCTCTCTGGAGGATCTAACTCAGATCACATCAGGGTTGGATTGCCTGAATGATGTGAGGTCCCAGAAGTTCCCAATTGCCTCCATCTTCTGTTACACTCAAACTGTTTCAATCAAAGAGATTTATTCCCCGTTCCCTTCCTAGTCAGCTGAATGCAAATTCCTCATTCATTGATTTTGCTTGATTTTGTTCTTGGGCAGCAGATCACACCATAGTAACCCCTTCTTTTTATTTAGGAGACTAAATTATTTAGGAGACTAGAGTTCACCTTCTGAACTCTAGTCTCAACTTTTCCCATACGTTAGAGGAAGAACCAACTGTTTGACGAGTCCATTTCACCCAATAAGGTAATGAAGGTGGGATGCTGAATGTCATAGAAAATCCTCTTACCACTTGGCAGGGGCAGCTATGGTCTCACTGGGTGATAACGTCTAAGCGAGGGGACCTGGAGACACCCATTCTTATCTGTCTCAGACAGAGAGAGGCCTTGCAAGTATCCTGGCTCTGTGCTATTCATGGTTTGAAAAGTGACAACCTTATTTTAAACCTGATAAAAAACCCAAAAGTCCATGCAGCATGAGAGCCAAAGGAAGACTCGATATACAGCCCATTACATGAGTGCAATTATGAAGGGACCAAGTAGTGAGGGACCATGAACAAATGGGAGGAGATGACTCTGTGCCAAGCCAGCTAGCCACAGATAAACAACTGCTCCTCCAGCAACAGTTGTGAGTCCAGAGCAGGGATGCTCCTCCAAGCTTGGACCGGTTCACCCAAACCGATAGCGACCCACTGGTGATGTCATGATGATGTTAACGAACCAGATTGGTCAGTGTCGGTCCATGGGCACAGCCCTCGTTTTATTTTTTATTTTTATTTTCTTCTGAGCATGTGGAGAAGCCCAGTTTCCAGCACTGTGTATGCAGTCACCATCTCGAGGAAGCGAACCAGTGGCAAGGTAAGTTAGAACCCGCTCCTGCTTGGGTCCCCTCAACTTTTCCGTCCCAGAAAGTGCCTGAAAAATGCCCTTCTCCTGTTTTGCAGCCATGCACCATTTTCTGTCCTTGCCTCCTTCCTGTTTTTATTTGGTTTTTTCTCTCACTCTGAAAGCAAAAGGAAGTGAGGGAGGAAAGTGGGGACGAAGGCACCGTTCCCTGTAAGCTGCACGCCCCAAAATACCCCCCGTGCACCCTTTTCCACAGGCGCGCACTCCCCATCCCCCTGCCAGCCTGCCGGGGGGGGGGAATGGAGAGGTGCCAACAGTAGAAGGAAAGGGAGCCGCGGCCGCCCCTGCCTCCCCATCGTGCCTCCCGCCCCCTCGTGCCCCTGGCCTCTCGGCGCTGCCCCCGCCCGTCCGATCTGCCCCTCTCCTCCTCTTCCAAGAAAAACGCGGAGGCTGCCTGCTTGAGCCTCATAACGCCGCTTCACCCTGCCTCTCTCCATTGTGTTTTTGGGGGGGAGCGGCGGGAAAGCCCTGTGCCGGCCAGGAAAGCCAACTTTCCAGGAAAGCAGCGCACCTTTTAAATACGCTGCTTTCCTGCACCTCTTTCCTGGGGGGGGGAGTGGCCTCCTCCCCCCCCCTGCCCAGGAAAGAGTTGCAGGAAAGCAGCGCATTTGAAAAGCACGCTGCTTTGCCGGAAAGCCGGCTTTTATATTCTTACTCTTTTCCCTTAATATCTTCTCTAAATTTGTTTCTTGTTTGAGGAATATTTCTTTATTTTCCCTTTTACTTAAATACGTACTTATTGAGTTAACTTGTAACCAATTTTGTTGTCCAAGGCATCTCTATATTTCGTTTCTATTGATCCTTCCATCCTTTTCATATAACTGTTCAATTCTCTATATGCCTTTTTCCTTTAATTTCCATATTATCTTTGTGAGGTTACTTTCTTTCTTTATATTTATTACATGAAGTGGCGCTAATTTAGAATTTGTCATTTTTAATTTGCCTTGCCATTTCATCCAATTTTCTATAATCGCTTTAGTTGGGTCTATTAATCTATTTATTTCTATCTTGTTCCATTTCCTAAATAATAATTCTTGATTCTTAATATCATTAATTTCTTTCTCTAATTCTACCCATGGTTTCTCTTCTAATAATTGTAATTCCATTAATCTATCTATTTGATATGCATCCCTGTAATACTCCAAACTTGGATTTCCCCAACCTCCCTCGCCTTCCGTGGCTATCAGCCATTTTTTAAAATTCTTGGTCTTTTATTACCTTCTATCCAAGCATTTAATTTAGTATCCCATTCTTTTAATTTCCTTATTGGGAAGGTTCCATGCATTACCTGTAAAATGTATAACATTTTTGGGATAATCATCATTTTTAATGCTCTTACTCTAGCCAATCTTCTCAAATTTTTATTTCCCCAATTCTTAATTTGTTTCTGAATTTTTTTCCATATTAAATTATAATTAAATTCCACCATATTTTCCGGGTTCTTTAATAACCAAACTCCTAAATATTTCATTTTCTTATTCCCCAGTTTTAAACCTGATACCTTCCGTATTTCAATTTGTTCTTTAGGCCCGGTATTTAAACAAATAATTTCTGATTTTTCCATATTTATTTTTAACCCTGATTGGTCTTTAAATTCCTGAAGTATTATAATCATTTTCTTAATCATATCTACTGGTGTCTCTGTAATTATTATAGCATCATCTGCAAATAGATTTAATTTTAATTCCATATTCCCTATTTGATATCCCTTCCATTGTTTGTCTTTTCTAATTTTATTAGCTAATGTTTCAATTGCCATCGCGAAAAGCATCGGGGATAGGGGGCATCCTTGCTTGGTTCCATTATTTATTTCTATCTTCTCCGTTCTATTTCCATTCACTCTAACATAGGCTATATTTTCCTTATATATTTCTTTTATTACTTGACAAAATCTTTTCCCCATATTCAGGCTATTACATAATTGAAATAAATAGTCATCATTTATTTTGTCAAAAGCTTTATAAACATCTAACTTTAATAGTCCCATTTTCCTTTTAGTTCTAGTAGCATGGTGCAGCACATTCACTATATTTCTAATAGGTTCATATATTCTTCTTCCTTTTATAAATCCATACTGATCTTTTCCAATTATTCTTGGTAGTATATTTTCCAATCTGTTTGCTAAAATTTTCATCAAAATTTTATAATCTTGATTTAGTAGACTAATTGGGCGGTAGGAACCAGGTTCTTTTAAATCTTGATCTGGTTTAGGAATTGTTACAATTTCCATGTTTGTGGAACATCTAATGTTGTGAGGACATTATTATACAATCTCTCCAAATGCGGTAGCAAAATTTCTATATACGTTTTATAATATTCTCCTGTAAATCCATCAGGGCCTGGTGCTTTACCAGGTTTTAACCCTTTTACCACTTTAATTATTTCATCCCTTGTTATGTTTGCATTTAACATTTGTCTTTCTTCTTCATTCAACCTTTCTTTAACCTCTATATCTTGTAGCATCACGTTCTTTTTCATACAATTTTGCATAAAATTCTCTCATTACACTTTCTGACTCTCTATTACTATATTTCATTACTCCATTTTTGTCTCTTAGACCATTTATTATTAATTTTTCCTTTCTTTTTTTGAGGTAATTCACCATTTGTTTTGCTGATTTCCCCCCCATATTTCTATTCTCTGTTTTACCGTCATCCTCATAATATTCCATTGTTGTTCCTCTATATCCTTTAATTGTCTTTGTTTAAGTTTTAACAAATCATTCCATTCTTTATTTCTTGTTATTCTTAAATCTTCTCTTATTAATTCTATTTCCCTTATTCTTTTTTCCCTTTCCATTCCCCAACTTTTTTAAATATAAGACTCCATACTGATTAAATTACCCCTAATAACTGCTTTCTTCATGTCCCAGATAACTGATTGCCTCATTTCACCATTTTCATTTATATTATAAAATTCCTGAATATCTCTCTGAATTTTTTCCCCTATTTTTTTCACTTACTGAAACAATTGTGTTATATCTCCAAATTCTTTGTCTACTAATGGAGTCTATTTTTATAACTGCTGTTATGGGTGCATTGTCAGATATCCAATTACTCTTAATTTCTGCTTTTTTGATTTGAATATTTCCTGTTTTATTCATAAATATATAGTCAATACAACTAAACTTATTATGTCTTACAGAATAATATGTTCCTCTATTTAAATTATCAGCATGTAGGTCTGTCATATTTAACCTATTTAAATTTAGTTGTTTCTTTTCTTATTTCTACATTGAAATCCCCAGCATATATCACCGTCCCTTCTGAAAATAAATCCAATTTACATTTTGCATTCATAATAAATTGTTTAGCATTTATATTTGGAGTATGTATTACCGCAAGTGTTATTGTCATTTGGTTTATTTTTCCTTTTACAAATAATAATCTTCCTTCTTTGTCCCCTTTTGTTTGTATCACCTGAAATGGGTTCCTTTGATTTATTAATATAGCTACCCCCCTACTGTTTGTTTTTCCTCTAGATTCAAAAATACCTTTCCATTCATTACTGTCAATCAGTTTATCCGTTCTTTTCCGTCCCTTATGGGTTTCAGTAAGAAATAAAAAATCCACATGATTTTCTTTCGCTAATTTCAATAGTCTGTGCCTTTTTAGAGGCGATGCAAGACCGTTTATATTTAATGCCATAATTGTTCCATCACTCATAGTATTTCCATTTAACGTTTTTCCCTCCTGTAACCCAGAGTTCTATTAAATTCTTCATTTTTATACAAGAATCTTCCCACCCAGGTGCCTCCCCCTGAATTTCTCTCACAATGAGAGAAAAATGGGGAAAAAATCCACTGTTTTGATCAGGCACCACTGGGGGCACGATTCCACCGAAACTGTTGCTCTCCCCCTAACACCCTTTCTTTAAAAAAGGAAATAAAACCCCACACTCCCCTCCCCAAGTCTCCCTTAATTTGATTAAAATTAAAACAAATATTAAATTGAATCAGGACCAAACCTTAACCTTTTTCTTAATATATAAAACAATCAAAACAAAAACATTTTACAAACATTTCATTTCTTTTTTTGCCTCGTAACTCTCACCTCCATTTTGGAAGAATCTGGTGCTTCTTTCTCTTTCTCCAAAAGAGCTTGTCTTTTCAATTAGAACTCCTTAATGGGGAATGTTGATTGCAGAAGTTCAAAAAGATTTTTAACCCCCTCTCCTCCTCTTGCACCTCCCTCTTCAATCGCCTCTGTTGCTTTTTCTGCCTGTTGCTTTAAATCCGGATTCAAACAAAGTTTTGCCAGCATTTCCTTCCCTTCCTCCAACGACTTTGCTCGGTACATTTTCTCCTCTCGAAAGACCATTATAATTGCCAGATATTGCCAGCTCAAATGAATGTTTCCCTTAAACAAAGCTTCTGCTATCGGACGCATCTGGCTCCTAGCTTCCAGGTTCCAAAGTTTTAGCTTTTTACTTAGTCCAGTTTATTTGAGACTCCAAGAGGTTCAATGGGGTTTAAAATCCAATGTTTATTTTTTTCATTTGAGGAGCGTTCACCGGAGCGTCTACTCTCCTCGACGCATACGCAAAAACCCCCTTCACTAGGTCTTATTTTAGGTTGAGGTCTTGTTTTCAGGGAAACATGGTAGGTTCTCCAGATAGTGGGAGGCTTTCTAAGGACTCTTGAAGTCATTCTGATATATTGACCACAGATTCTTCAGGACATTGCTTCTTGGGGGTTTTTACTGATATTTCAAGCCATCTCTTTTTTCGGCTTCTTTGTAAATGTTGAATGGCTATAATAGATGCTTCAATCCATCCCTGCACATCTAAATCACATGTTTCTGGCCCTTCTTCTTTGACATTACTTAGTGATATGCCTAACCAACCTTTCACATCCTCGGCGCATTCCTTCGGCAGGTTGGTTAGGCATTCATTAACCCATTTGGGCAGGGTGTACGCCAACAGCTTACACGAATCCTCGCTATGTTTTTTTTAGAAGCCAGTTCCGCACATTTGAAACGGATTCTTTAAGATTTTTTGCTTTCAGTTCTTCTACTGACATTTTCAGCCATTTTTTATTAAGCTGATGTGGCTTTCTTTTCTCTTCAGCTTTTTCATTCCTGAATGGGCACGAGCCTTTCCTCTGTAGTTTCTCTCTGAAAAAAATCAGAAGGTTAGCTGTGAACTGGACCAACAGCAAAGTATTCTTAGTTAAAAATAATGGGAACTGCTTTGATGTCAGGAAACTCTCATTCCTAAAGTATATATCTATAGTTGGGCGGTGGGAGTTGAATGAGGCTATCTACTAGATTTATATATGTAAAATTATAATGAGCTATAATTCTTTTTTTTTTTCTAAAATAAGGAGAATGTGAGACTTTTCTGAATTTTCTAATTTAAGGAGAACCTAATATAAAATTCTGGACCAGGAAGTTTATGGTGGCTATCTAAAAATTTCTCACCTCCACTGCAATTCAGAAAAGTCTCGGCAGAGCTCCTCATTTTTATCCATTAAGTCCATTTTTTGGAACGTGATTTTCTCCATTTTCATTTTCATTTCTTCTTTTTCTATTGTTAATTTTTCAAATACTGACGTTTTCCTGTAAAATATAAGGACCAGAGAGATATTATCCCTCTTGCAATATAGAGGCGGGAGGAGTGGAGGAGCCCATATCTAGGGTGGCACAGGGCCGGAATATCCCAGTTTTGCTGGGGAGAGGCAAATATGTTGGGAGACATGGGGTAGGCTGCTCTCGGGGAACAAGAGCTCGCTGCTTGAAAGCGATCCCTTGTTCCGGCCCCATGAGCTTAGCTCGGGGTACTGGCGACAAGCGAATCTCGGACCCTAGGCTGTTGATATTCAATGCCAGGTCAGTTGTAAATAAAGCTCCCCTCATCCAGGATTTACTCCTAGATGAGGAGGCTGACCTGACATGTGTTACTGAGATCTGGCTGGGCCCAGAAGGAGGAGTCCCTCTCTCTGAAATGTGCCGAGCTGGGTTGCAGGTGTGGCACCAGCCACGACCCCAGGGAAGGTGGGGGGATGAGTGGCTATTATAGCGAAAAAGACCTTCAGCCTACGCAGGCTCGTTGCTCCTGAGATTACGGGTTGTGAGTCCCTCTTTGTGAAATTGGACCTAGGGGTTCAGGTGGGCTTGTTGCTCATGTACCTGCCTCCCAGTTGCGTGTCAACAGCCCTGCCTGCGCTACTCGAGGAGGTAGCTGGGCTGGCAGTGGAGTTCCCCAAGCTTATTGTCTTGGTGGACATGCTCGGAGAATCCTCTGGATTGGTGCAGGAGTTTATGGCCACCATGGCAACCATGGACCTGACCGAAGTAATTTAGGGTGCAACTCATGAGGGGGGCATGCTCCTGACATGGTATTCCCCACAGAACAGTTGAGCAATTATCTGAAATTAAGGGTCTTAAATATGTTGCCTTCGTCATGGTCAGATCATTTTCTGCTACAGCTTGATTTCAAGGCTTCAATCCTCCTCCGCAGGGAGATGGAACTGATTAGGGGATTCCTTCCCAGGCACCTGATGGACCTAGAAAGCTTTCAGAGGATACTTCCATCTGCTGGTCCGTTACTCTGGGGGGGAAAGAACATCATCTTTCAGCTGTGGCAAGGGGCACATTTGCCTGGTGCACCAGTTGCGGCCTTCTAAAATACCAGCTCAATTAATTTTTAAAATTAATTTTATCCCCCGTTTACAATCAAAACTATCCTTCCTTCTTTCCTCTTTCATTTCCTCCTCTCCCTTCCTACTTTCCTCCTCTTTTCCTCTCCTTTTTCTTTCTCTCCTTTGCCATTTCTATCTCTTTTCTTTCCCTTGCTTCTTTTCCCTCTCTACTTCCTCCTTCCTTCATCCTCTCTTCTTTTTTTGACCTTCCTCCTCTCTTCTCCCGTACTTCTCTCCAATCCCCTCCATTCCTCCATTCTTCCCACTGTTACTTTCAGTTATTTACCATCAAAAATTTATTTCTCAATATATTATTAAAGCAAGCAGATTTAATATAAATTAAATTGACAATAATAATCATCCTCATTTCTTTTAGTTTTATTTAATTTTATATTTCTTCTTTTTTTCAATGCTCACCTTCTTTCTCCTCTTCTTCATAAGTTTATTGTGAAAAAGATGGTGCCCTGGTCTGGTCTTTTAATTTCAAGAATATTTTTTCTTTTCAATTTTTTTTATCTTTACTCATTTTATTTTTATACAAACCATATCACTAAAGCCCTTAAATTCTCATCTCTTACTATGTTAACCACTGATAAAAACCTTATACCTCTGTATTTCTATATAGTTTATATAAAAACCATTCAAGACAATTATTTAAACACAATTAATAACATTAATACATTTAGTTTTTTTAATATCTATGTTATTCATCATATCTAAATCATTAATAAGCCATAATCCTGGTTTTCATCTTTCACATTTATATCTTTTTCTTCTTAATTTGAGTATCAAACTTTCATTTTATTTTTAAACATTACGACTATATATGCCAATCTTATATGAAAACCACTTAAAATAACCAAACAGAGTTAATCACATTAGTACAGTTCAGTTCAATCAACTAGAATGCCTCTTCAATCTTTTTCTTTTGGTCCCTCCAAAATTCCATCTCTCATAACTCCCCCCCCCCCATTTTGTTGATTTCTCCCCCCCCGTTATTTCTGTATCTATACTTCCTTTTCTTTTTAATTCTTTTATTATCCTTTAAGTATTTGATTAAGTTCCCTCCAACCTCTTAAGATCTTCCCACTATTATATCTTTTATTTCTAAGCATCTAAAGGGGGAAACATCCATCCCCAAGGTCGACCATCAGATGGCCAATGTGCAAACATGCACTGGAGCTGACATAGGACAATGTCTTGTGTGCCCTCTGATATGGTTCTATGTGCCACCTGTGGCATGTGTGCCATGCGGTCACTATCATGGGTATAGAGTCGCCTGCTTGAGGCAGCTGGATTAGAACAGGGTTGTCAAAAGGGTGGCCCTCAGGCCGGAGGCATCACTTGCAGTTCCGGAAATGGGCAATTGTCCTGAAACGTCATAAGGCCCTTCACCGTTCCTTCTCTTGATTACTTAATAACTACAAATAACTGAATAAGTTTCAGGCCAATGTACTAAACTCTTCAGGCATCAAACCAATCAGGATGCTGTCCTGTTCAGAAGGGATCTCATATAGTTATTTTCCTTCCTGCCTGCCTGCTTTCCTATCTTAAAGCTTTGTCTAGATTATCACTATTGTTGATAATAAGTATTCATTGGTTGTGAATCACATTTTGCAATAGCTTATTCCATTAGGTATGTCACGTAGTATGTCACTCAGTTCAAAACGGCACAAGAAGTTCTGCAAACCACAACTGCTACTGATATGTTCCTTCTTTGTTTATTTGATGAGCGTGAGGCTAGTAGCACTAGAAGCAGCAGAAACAAGAGGAGGTTTTCTTGGGAAAATTGTATTTACCTCTGTATCCCCTTTAGCCAAAGAATTCAATTTAACTCAGTATTTTATTATCACAGTTGTTGAAAAAAATGAAAGAATATCATCAACATAGGAAACACTGTGGATTTTTTTTTCATTTTTTTTTTCATTTGCAAAATGAGATCCAGTTGAAGGGAATCTTTGTATCTCAGGGCTGAAATGTGGAGTCCTTGGTGCTCTCTGAGGTTGGTTCTTTGCTTGCAGACATTTCATTAACTAACATCATCATCACCTTCAGTATGAAGGTTGGATCCCTATACCTACAGGTAGTCCTTGACTTTTTTTTTTTAAAGTATTAGTTTTCAAATATATTTTTAAAACAGACAAATACCGACAAAGGTAGACAAGGAAAAACAACAAAACAAACAAACAAATAAACAATTTTTTTTATATCAGCAAACATTAAGTATTTCTGCATTGCTACATCAGATATGTCATTAAATCCTATTATAATATACATATTAATTAAGTACCGTTATATTCATATTATTTCATACAATCACAAAGTCCCTATTCAAATCATTCATATTTACATATTTATATTCTTTATTTTACTAATCTTTATATCTTCTGTGATCTTTTTATTTCTATTTCTTAACTCAATCAATCTGTGCCATTTTGCCCATATTTCATGATATCCGGAATAGTTTTGTCCCCTTAATTCCATCATCAGTTTATCCATTTCAGAACAATTATATATTGTGTCAATTACTGCTTTTTCGGGGGGGGGGGGGGGTGTTCTGTATTTTCCCCATATTGGGCTAAGATAATTCCGGCCACAGCCGTAATATGTAATATTAAATATTTTTCAGCTTTACTATATTGTTTTTTTTATTATTCCCAATAGGAACAATTCCTGTTGTAATCATAGGTTCTTAGGCACTGAACGCTGGGATAAGATATTACTGGAGGGTGGTGTTTTAACCCAGTGGGTGCTGTGTATAAAATCTTTATTCCTCCTCTTTAGAAAGGCAGCAAGTCCAGGCTGAGTGGCAAGCTGCAGAATCCATGACCACGTGGAAAATAATTAACTTGATATACAGCATGAAGATAACATAGAGTTAACTTACCATATAAGGAAAACATATGCCTTACAGTCATCCCCCAGCCAATCACCAGTAAATACACAATCCAGGCAAACGCTGTGACGGAGCTTCCATGTAATCATCTAAAGGGAAGTCACGAGGAGGTTGCCTGAATGGTAGTTGGGGGATGGTTTAATGTATGTGGCATTCATGGATTGGTTATTTTGTTCCACCTGACATAAAAAGTAAAATACAATAAAAGGAACGATCCCGATTCAATCGTGGTTGTCTCACTGATAAAACCTTCTCCGTTGCTTCCTTTTGATGTGGCAATTACGGCATCCTGTGCCTTCCTCAAGGTTGACCCACTGGTGAAGGGCTGTTTTCCTTCAACTGGTGACTTTCCGACATGATCCAGATAAAGGACATGTTTCATGGTTTGTCCTGACTCACCGATGGAGAAGAAAGAAGAAAAATAATAATAAAGCATCAGCGCACTGAGGGCCGGCTCTGAGCCTACGAAGCACCTTCTTCCGTGAATATGGGATCTGAATTTTCTAAGTTGCAGATAGAGCATTTTAAGGAATTCAGGGAAATAACCAGGTCATCCATTTTAATTTTGAAAAATAATGGGGAAAATTTGCCTTTGCCTTCAAAAAAGGATTTAGTTCATTTATTAAAATGTTTACCAAAATTGTCCCTCTTATCCGGAAAGTGGCAGTTTAAAATGTTCAACCTGGATTAAATTAGGGGCGTATTTTCATGAGTCTCCTTGCGCCCCGCCCAAAATTCTTTCTACATGGCGGATAATAATGGAATGCCTCAAAATTCATGAATGTACTGTGAAAGGGGAATCTGAGCCCCCTCCGCCATATCAACCTGACTCTAAAAATCTCTCTTTAAAATCCTCCAATGAATCTGATATATTACTGGTTATGTCTTAAAATCCCTCCACTCCGCATGTTGTTATTCCGGTTCCTGCTGGGGCGGTGGCCAAGGGTTTACAGGAGGCTAAAGAGAAAGGAGACATAACCTCGGAGGAAATGTCACTTTGTGCGCTATTGCAGACAGATGAAGGTGGCGCGCTTTTTGTACAATCATTGCCCATTAAAATAGTTCATGAATTAGAACAAGCAATTTCACTTTATGGGTTACACATATTGTTGCAAAATATTTCCGGTCTTTATTTAATGGGTCCTAATGACTGGAAAGACCTTATGCGAATGATTTTAACACCCATGCAGTATGTAGTATGGGAGCCTGAGTGGAAAAGGGAGTGTGAAAAACCAGTTCTTACCCGGGGGGGACCCTTACCCTTGATGAAATTATGGGATTGAAAGTTTTCTCTAGCTCAGTGTCTCAGATTAATTTGCCCTCTTCTGCCTATGGCCATAGTGGCCGTGCAGCATTAGACGCTCTTAAAAGAGTGGATGATGTTTCCCAAGCTTCCAGAAGTTCCTTTGCAAAAATTCATCAAGGACCAAATCAGCCCTATTCTGATTTTTTGGATGATCTTGAGAAATCGCCAACCCTATAGCACAGGAGGAATTAATTAAATTAAATAAATTAAATTAAATTAAAAAACTACCCTATGAGAGTGCAAATGAGGACTAAGCGGGTTCTTCAACCTCTTTTTTTCTAACCCAGATGCGGGATTGGCTGATTATCTCCGTGCCTGCCGCATTGTTAGCACTAATATATATAATATGGAATCCCTAGCCATGGCATTGGAAAGGTTTAACCCCAATCCACGATCTGGCAACTGTTATAATTGCGGTAAATTTGGTCATTTCAAAAGTGCAGGCCCTAGGAGGGGGGCGCCCAAAAGCAATGCTTTAACCCTAGCACAGCCAAACCACGCACTCTTTACCCCAAATTCAAGAAACGGTATCATTGGGCAAATCAATGTAAAGTACAGCCTCAACCTCAGCCCCAGGACCAGGGAAAATAGACTGGGGGCATTTAGCTAGTCCTGCACCAAAGGCTGAAATTTTTGATTTTGGGTGTATGCTTCTTTCTTTTGGTCTCTATGCGTCTGAAACTGTGTCTATGATGATCCCTGGCCTTACTTATTTTTTACCTCTTGAACCAGAGCCTGATTTTTATTTTCTGGAAGCGGGTGAGGATGACCCATCTGGTCTGCCCCCCGCTTTGCCATTGATTGTATACCCCAGGAAGGAATTTATTACCCGCAGAGTCATAGCCTCTCCCTTTTTGAGAGACCCCGCAGACTTTGCCTATGTTGCCCTTATTTGTCTTGTGGACACACCTTTAACAGTGGAAAAGGGTGAACTTGTTGCACAAGCAATCCCAGTCCCTTTAGAAAGGGAACCTCAGGACTTCCATAGAAGCACTCGCATTGGTGCTGCTCAAATGGACTGCCTTACTGTTGACACTCGCATTTCAAATTCCCACCCTATTTTAATTTTTCAGTTGAATGGATGTTCTTTTTCAGGAATTCTGGACACTGGGGCAGATGTCTTCATAATTCAATAGTCTGAATGGCCATCCCAGTGGCCCGTCATTTCCTCGCCCGCTGTCCGAGGTGTGCGGGGTGTTCAGAATGCTCAGGTTAGTAAGCATTGGCTTACTGTCACTTCCTCTGAGTGCTCTGTTACTGCCCATATCAAGCCTTTAGTCCTACCCTTTCACGTTAACTTGTGGGGGAGATATCTGATTTCACAATTGGGCAGACGCTTGGTTTTGCACTAATGCCTCCCCCTCTCACTCACCCTTCTTGACTCCTCCATGGTGTGGGTGGATCAATGGCCTCTTCCCATGGAAAAGTTAACTGCCCTTACTGCACTAGTGGAAGAACAATTGCAAATGGGTCATATCGAACCCTCTGTGAGTCTTTATAATACTCCTGTTTTTGTAATTAAAAAGAAGTCAGGAAAATGGAGATTCTTGCACGATCTACGGGCCATTAATAGAATTTTACAGTCCATGGGTGTGCTTCAATGCAGCCTGCCAAACCCCAATCTTATTCCCCGAGACTGGGATCTTATGGTAATTGATTTAAAGGATGCCTTTTTTCCCATCCCATTACAGAAGAAGGATTGACAATTATTTGCTTTTACGGTCTTACCATTAAACAATTCCAAACTTTCTTCTCGATATCAGTGGAAAGTTTTGCCACAAGGCATGATTAATAGTCCCACCATGTGCCAGTATTATGTCAATGCCATTTTACAACCTTTCAGATTGCAACATAAACAGCTCTTAATTTACCATTATATGGATGATATCCTTGTGGCCACCCCAGGACTACTGGGTACCGTCCAGTAGTTTTTATATTCTCTTGTTTCTCTCCTAGGAATTGCAGGACTTCATGTCTCCCCTGAAAAAATTCAGATCAAGGAGCCCTATTTATATTTGGGTCATAGGCTCTTGGCAGCCAGAGCTGCTCCTTACTTGCCACACCTTTTTTTATCGGACACAATCACCCTAGTTAAGTTACAACAGTACTTGGACGCCCTCAACTGGGCGCACGCGTATTTGGGTTTAACAACAGCTCAATTAACTCCTCTTTTTTATGCTTTTTCCCTCCCTCCCTCCCTCCCTCCATTTCTCCTTCTTTCCTTCCTCCATTTCTCCTTCCTTCCTTTCTCCCTTCCTTCCCTCCTTCCCTTCTCTCCTTCCTTTATTCCTTACTTCCCTTCCTCCTTCCTTCCCTCCATTCACAGTCTTCCAATTCTCTCCCTGCTCCCCAACCTAATTTCCCCCCACTGGGAGTGGGAGAGGCTCCGCCGCGAATTCCCAAAGAAGGTTAAGTCAACTTAAGGGAAAGTTGGAGAGGGCGAGGTGAGAGCTCCAGTGTAGGCAGCACCGTCAGCAAAGCAACAGGCACGATGCGATTGCCGCTTTTTCGCCTTTTGCTTCAAGATTCCAGGCCACTGACACCGGGACCACCGAGCAGTCCTGTAGATGCATAGGTGAATATTCAAAAGTAGCCGCTGGATGATCAGACTGAAAAATCAGGACTTCAGTCTTACCCATATTCAACTTGTGGACTTCAACTCCCAGAATTCCTCCTTCAGTCACAAGCCTTAAACTTGCCAGATTTGAAGACCCTTGCACTCCTAACTCAGGGGGTCTTCCAACTTGGAAGTTGGTCTTCAAACCTCTCAGGCAGCTTGCTTCAGGCAGGGGAAGCAGTGGCGGCTCCTCAGATAAAGGCTTGAAAGGCCCGCAATGGATGCCACCTGCCTACGCAGAGTGTTGGGCGCGAACCCCCCATCTAGACCTTTCTGCAAAAAGACTAGTAAGTGAATAACAGAAGACGATTGGGGTCGTATCTCCTGAGCCTTACAAAATTGATAATAGGTTGCCCAGGAGGCCTGATTGATGAGCTTTGTCGCTGGTCGACGGGCAGCCTGAATGGTATTAATGATGTTTTCGGGAAGATGCTCTTTCCTCATGCAATCCCCATCAATTGCCACATGGCAACTCTCCACCATTGAGGGTGTGGGTGGACTACTGACTCCTGAGTGAGGGAAACCCAATGGTATGGAAGAAGCCATGGAAGGGTGATTGATAAGTCCATGAGGTCCGCAAGCCATGTTCGTATGGGCCAGTAAGGTGCAACAAGTAGGACCTCTGCTCGTTCCAGGAGTATTTTGGTCACCACCCTGGGGATCAGGCAAATCATAGGGAAGGCGTATATTAGGCCCCCCGGCCAGGGAGATAGCAGTATATTGACCTGTTCTGCTCCCGGGGATGGAAAGCGGGAGAAGAACAGTGGAACCTGATTGTTGTAGTGCGTTGCGAACAAGTCCACCTTTGGTTTGCCATAGCAGCGAACAATGTCCTGAACCAAATCTGGATTCAGGCACCATTCCCTCAGGTCAAGTGTTCTTCAACTCAGCCAGTCCGCTTGTGTGTTCGATATGCTGGAAATGTGCTCCGTGCGAATAGAGGCTTGATGTAGTTCCACCCAAGTAAAGAGAGTGTGGGCTTCCTGCATTAGGTGGCCCGACCTCGTACCCCCCTGATGGTTCACATGGGCGTGCATGGCTACATTGTCCATAATGAGAACATGTTGGCCCTCGACTAGTTCCGCGAAGCTCAGAAGCGCTTGGAACACCGCCCGGAGCTGTAGGAGGTTCATATTGAAGTCCAGGAGGTCTTCTGTCGTCCAGAAGCCCTGTGCTACGTGAGAGTTGGAATGAGCTCCCCAACCCAACAGACTGGCATCGGTTGTGATAGTAACCTCCCGATGGAACAGGAAGGGTGAACCCTTGTGCAATGCCTCTGAATTCCACCAGGGGAGAGAACAGCGGACTTCGGATGTGATCGCCATAGCTTGTCTGGAATGGCTGACCCGTGCTCTCTGAAAGGGGAGCAGGAACCACTGCAACGGCCTGATGTGGAGTCCAGCCCAGGGTACGATCTCTATGCATGAAATGAATGTTCCTTGTAGTTGGGATAGGAATGCCAAGGCTACCTTGCTGCGATGTTATAGGTAAGTCACCACAGTCTTGATCTTTTCCTGCCATTCTGTCGAAAGGTGCACCTTGCAGACTGATGTATCTATCATGGTACCCAGGTACAGCAAGCGCCTGGTTGGTTCTAAGTGACTCTTCGTAGTTGATTGTGAACCCTTGTATTTCTAGGGACCTTATGGTGTCTGTTAGGTCTCTGCATGCCTGCTGTGGACTCCTGGACAAAATGATATCGTCCAGGTATTTATTTATTTATTTATTTATTTATTATTTGGATTTGTATGCCGCCCCTCTCCAAAGACTCGGGGCGGCTCACAGCAAGTGAAAAACAATCCAATACATAATCCAATTAATTAAAATATTAAAAGTTTTAAAAAAAACCCTATACTAACATACACACACACAAGCATACCATGTATAAATTCAGCGAGCCCAGGGGGAGATGTTTAGTTTCCCCATGCCTGATGGCAAAGGTGGGTTTTGAGAAGTTTACGGAAGGCAGGAAGAGTAGGGGCAGTTCTGATCTCCGGGGGGAGTTGGTTCCAGAGAGTCGGTGCCGCCACAGAGAAGGCTCTTCCCCTGGGGCCCGCCAACCGACATTGTTTAGTTGACGGGACCCGGAGGAGGCCCACTCTGTGGAACCTAATCGGTCGCTGGGATTCATGCGGCAGAAGGCGGTCTCGGAGATATTCTGGTCCGATGCCATGAAGGGCTTTAAAGGTCATAACCAACACTTTGAATTGTGACCGGAAACTGATCGGCAGCCAATGCAGACTGCAGAGTGATGGTGAAACATGGGCATACCTGGGTAAGCCCATGACTGCTCTCGCAGCTGCATTCTGCACGATCTGAAGTTTCCGAACACTTTTCAAAGGTAGCCCCATGTAGAGAGCATTACAGTAGTCGAACCTCGAGGTGATGAGGGCATGAGTGACTGTGAGCAATGAGTCCCGGTCCAGATAGGGCCGCAACTGGTGCACCAGGCGAACCTGGGCAAACGCCCCCCTCGCCACAGCTGAGAGATGGTTTTCTAATGTGAGCTGTGGATCGAGGAGGACGCCCAAGTTGCGGACCCTCTCTGAGGGGGTCAATAATTCCCCCCCCCAGGGTAATGGACGGACAGATGGGATTGTCCTTGGGAGGCAAAACCCACAGCCACTCCGTCTTATCCGGGTTGAGCTTGAGTCTGTTGACACCCATCCAGGCCCCAACAGCCTCCAGGCACCGGCACATCACTTCCACCGCTTCGTTGACTGGGCATGGGGTGGAGATGTAAAGCTGGGTATCATCCGCATATTGATAATACCTCACCCCATGTCCTTGGATGATCTCGCCCAGCAGTTTCATGTAGATGTTGAATAGCAGGGGGGAGAGGACCGACCCCTGAGGCACCCCACAAGGGAGAAACCTAGGAGCCGACCTCTGGCCCCCCCATAACACCGACTGCGACCGGCCAGAGAGGTAGGAGGAGAACCACTGGAGAACAGTGCCTCCCACCCCCAACCCCTCCAGCCGGTGCAGAAGGATACCATGGTCGATGGTATCGAAAGCCGCTGAGAGGTCAAGGAGCACCAGGACAGAGGATAAACCCCTGTCCCGGGCCCGCCAGAGATCATCCATCAACGCGACCAAAGCGGTTCCCGTGCTGTAACCAGGCCTGAAACCCGACTGTTGGGGACCTAGATAATCGGCTTCTTCCAAGGACCGCTGGAGCTGGAGTGCCACCACCTTCTCAACAACCTTCCCCATAAAGGGAAGGTTGGAGACTGGACGATAGTTATTAAGCACGGCTGGGTCCAGGGAAGGCTTCTTGAGGAGGGGGCGCACGAGCGCTTCTTTATAGAGTGATGGAAAAACTCCCCTCCCCAAGGAAGCATTGGTAATCTCCTGGGCCCAGCTCCGTGTCACCTCCCTGCCGGCCGAAACCAACCAGGAGGGACACGGATCCAGTAAACAGGTGGCGGAACTCACAGCTCCAATGGCCTTGTCCACTTCATCAGGTGTCACCAGATCAAACTCTTCCCAGACAGGTGGACAAGTACGTGCCCCAGTCACCTCGACTGACTCGTTGTCAGTCGACTCTGTCTTACAATTGGAGTCGAGGTTGACCCGGATCTGAGCGACTTTATCAGCGAAAAACGTGTTAAAATCCTCGGCACTACTCTGCAAGGGCTCCCCAACTCCCCCCTGGTTAAGAAGGGAGCAGGTCACCCTAAACAGAGCGGCCGGGCGGGATTCCACTGATGCAATCAAGGCGGCATGGTACGCGCATCTTGCCGCCTTGAGCGCCATTTGTAAGTCTTAATAAAAGCTCTTACAAGTGTTCGATCGGATTCAGATCTACTCTTCCTCCATCGCTTCTCTAGACGTCTCTTTTGGCGTTTCAACTCCCGGAGCTCCTCGTTGAACCATGGGGCTCTACGGGGTCTAGCGCCGCGGAGAGGTCGCAAAGGCGCAATCCGGTCGAGAGCCTCCGCAGCAGCCGTATTCCAGGCCTCCGCAAGAGACTCCGCCGAACTGTGGATGAGTGCCTCTGGAATAACCCCAAGCACCGTCTGAAAGCCCTCTGGGTCCATCAGGTGTCTGGGGCGGAACATCTTAATTGGTTCCGCCTCCCTGCGGGGAAGGATTGGAGCCAGGAAGTCAAGCCGTAGTAGGAAATGGTCTGACCATGACAAAGGCAATGTTTCTAAGCTCCTTAGTCTCAGACCATTACTCAATTGCTCGGAAAGGAATACCATGTCAGGTGCGTGCCCTCCCTCGTGAGTCGGACCCTGTACTACTTGAGTCAGGTCCATGGCTGTCATGGTGGCCATGAACTCCTGTGCCAACCCAGAGGTTTCGCCGAGTGACGGCAGGTTGAAGTCCCCCAGGACAATAAGTCCGCGGAACTCCACCGCCAACCCGGCTACCTCCTCGAGTAGCACAGGCAGGGCTTTTGACACGCAGCTGGGAGGCAGATACGTGAGAAATAAGCCCACCTGAACCCCTAAGTCCAACTTCATCAAGAGAGACTCGCAACCCGCAATTTCCGGAGCAATGAGTCTACGTAGGCAAAGGCTCTCCCTGGCTGTAATAGCCACTCCTCCCCCCCCTTCCCTGGGGTCGAGGTTGATGCCATATCTGAAACCCAGCTGGGCAGATTTCAGAGAGAGGAACACCCCCCTCTGGGCCCAGCCAGGTTTCAGTAATACATGCCAGGTCGGCCTCCTCATCCAGGATCAAATCCCGGATGAGGAGAGCTTTATTTACCACCGACCTGGCATTGAGCAGCAGCAACCTGAGCCCAGGGCCAGGGTTACACTCATCACCAGTACCCAAGATTGGGCTCACAGAGCCAGAACAAGGGATCGTTATTAAGCAACGATCCCTCGTTCCCCTGGAACGGCTAACTCTGTGGCCCCTGCCATATCTGCCTCTCACCAGCAACACTGGAATATTCCAACCCTCTGCCACCCTAGAGATCAGTGCCCCTTCCTCTCCTGTCTCCCGAGCGTCAGGTGGGCCAAAACTCCCATTCATACTATTATCAATCAACTCATCCATACCATGACCCCACCCATTCCAACCATCACACTCACACCAATCATTCATCCTATGCACAATATTACATACACCCCAGTCATCCATTCATTAAGAAACCCCCCAATAATATTAAGATTAAATTAGTAATAATTAAAATAGATTAACTTGATTATTAAAATACAATAAGAAAAATATCTAAATTTATCTAATTTAAAAAACTATAAATATAATATATATATATATATATAATATAAAAAATATAAAAAATATCGGAAATTAGTCAGCAATAAGATAGGGTAAAATTCTTAATTAGTTCTTAATTGGAAGTTCTGGATTGTAACAGTGTTCAGGGTCCCAGGGGAGTATCTCAGCCTGGTTAAAAGGAAGGATCTCTTCTTGATATTAGTCACCCCTTTTTCTGGCGCTATGATGTCTCCCAGGTCTCTTCTCAGTCCCTCAGTTCCATCACCAGTCTCTTGGCTCTCATAGGACCCTCGCCCCTCGCTGGTCACTCCTCGGTGGCCTCCGATGGCGTTGCTGATTTCCGAGCCACATTTCCAGTTCTCTGTCTGCCAGACCCCACTGCATGGCCTCCAAGAACTCTCTTTTCCACCTCGATATTGCTTCGACATCTCCCCCAGTCTCCACGCTCCTCTCACGGACCACCATCTCCTCTTCCTCGACAGCAATATCCAGTCTAATCTTTCCATGCAGGTCTTTTCACCCCGTAGAGCCTCCGACGCTTGGGCGCTCCCACCAAGCAGCTCACAAGCGTCCTTAGTTCATGGGGGGGGGGGTCGTTCCAGCAGCAGCACCTCCAGCCAGCATCACCTTCGCCTCTCGGTCCCGTCTCTCCTCGTTCTCTCCTCCCTTCAAGGCTCCACTTTTATCAATATCAATCAATCTCTCCCCCCAGTCTCAGCTACAGCCTCCCGTTGTAATCAAGGGAACCGCCATTTCCCCGCAGCCCAGCTGCTTCCTCCACAAAATCTCCGTGGCTGAAATAGATTGAAACAAATGCCACAGAAAAGGGTGCAGCAAGATCTTCCCACGCTGAATAAAAGCAATCTCTGCTAAGCTCAGACAGCAGGCAGCATGCTGCGGGGCTGTGAACAACAAGCTATAAACAAGCTGTATGCCGTCAGATGTAGAGAAAGAGTCCGGAGCTCAGCTGTCAGCACATCCAAGAGCTTGGTAAACGCCCTCGGGGTTGATGATAAGCCGAAGGGCATGGCTCTGTATGGGAAATGCTGATCCTTGAAACAGAAGTGGAGGAAACTACGATGTTGTGGGTGGACCGGTACATGCAGATACGCTTCTTTGAGATAGATGTTGTTGGATAGATGCCAGGATTGTGCACAAGGAGTGCATCTTGAACCTCTGATAGCAGACGTATATATTCAGCTGTCTAAGATTCAGGATCAAGCGGCATCAGACAGAGATCTTGGGTACCACAAAGACTATGGAGTAGAACCCCTGTCCCTGTTGCGCTGCTGGTACCAGTTCGATTGCCCCAATGTCCAGTAAATGGTGGACCTTTGGAGATAAAAGAGCCTGTTTCTGTGGGTTGGTCAGTGTCGGGCATTGTAGGAATCTGTTTGGTGGAGTCTGTAGGAAATTTATCTGTAGGCCCTGTGCTCCAGTGTCCAACGCCCAAGCGTCGGTAGATATAGTTTCCCAAGAGGCGGTGAAGAACTGCAACTGACCTCCAATGGGAATATCGTCTCAGAGTCACTTTGACCTATGACATCCACCTCTATTTGTTCCCCAAAAGGATCTCCAGGGCTATTGGAACTGTCTGTTCCGATCTCCGAATCCAGTTCTATCTGATCGGTATGAAGCCTGGTTATAGGACTCTTGCCCGTAGGACCTGACGACCCGGCGGCATGGCGGTGGCTGGGTCAACCCGAAAGGGCTGTCTATGGAAATAATAATAATAATAATAATAATAATAATAATAATAATAATAATTCATTAGATTTGTATGCTACCCCTCTCCGAGGACTTGGAGCGGCTCACAACAATACAATATACAAATTCAATATTAAAAACAATTTTTAAAGCCCTTATTAAGAACAATCATGCAATCCAAACAAATCACACATAAAGCGGAACAGCCAAGGGTATATCAATTTCCCCATGCCTGGTGACTATGTGGGTTTTCAGGAGTTTACAAAAGGTGAGGGTAGGGACAGTCCTAATCTCTGGGGGGAGTTTATTCCAGAGGGTCGGGACCCACACCTCTGGGTCCCACCAGATGACATTGTTTTGTCAACGGAACCCGGAGAAGGCCAAGTCTGTGGGACCTTATCGGTTGCTGGGATTCGTGCGGCAGAAGACGGTCCTGAAGGTATTCTGGCCCGATGCCATGTAGGGCTTTATAGGTGATCACCAACATGGGTTCATCCTCCTGTCCTGTCTCTGGGAGGTCCTCAGAAAGACTTTCTTTTTGTCTCTGTCCTTGATGAGGACGGTATCAAGGGACTCCCCGAAGAGCTTGGCAGTGTTGATGGGGTAGCAATGTCCACTGGGCTCAAGTGGTGAGTGGGGGAACACTGGCCAGCAGGTTAGTTGCAGCCAGTTTATATACCACCTCGAGCTGTCCCTCAAGGGCCTTTATACGTTTTTCAGCCCCTTTCAAGGCTGAGGAGGCCTGTGAGCTCTTACTTTTAGTCTTGGAAATATGAGCTCTGTCCTTATCTTTGGGTACTATAACCATGGCAACTGTCTTACCCAGACTGAATTGTAGGTCTTGAAACATCGTTGAGGAATAAAGGCTAACTGTCACGAACTGTCAGAGGAAGATCTCACATAGTGTCATACCCAGCACTGCCAGAAAATGGCTGTCCATTGTTAAGAGACCATGTGTGTGCGCCCGCGAGGCTACTGCCCTCAAAATGGTGCCTATTTGCCCTGTAATGAGAGGCCTCTATGAGGCCAGGCCAGGCATCAAGCACCTCCTCCGTCCATCTCCTGGCAATGTCCCCAAAATGGCGGGCACTATAACAGGTGTCAAAACACCTTGTAGAAATGAGTGCTGTTTTCGGCATTAGAAACACTGCCCTGATATTGCCGAGGGAATGGCGGGCGATCTTTCTGGCCTGCAGGGGCTTGGCGGGGATCGATCAGAGGCTTATCTGGCCTCCCGATCCCTTATCTGATGCTCGCTTGAGGCTGTTGTGATGCAGAGCATTCCACGTTTTGGCCAGCCAGGAAGTACATCTTCGTGATGTCAAAGCTCCGCCCATGAAATTCCCTATTGGGATTCCCCACCTCTGTTTCAGCCTCCTGACCGACTGACAGTGGCGGCGGCGCTTCTTGGCTTTCTCCCGAACCTGAACGCTGAACCTGAACTTTTGCCGAACTTCCGGGTTCAGCATTTGGGAGAACGCCGAGAGGTCCCCCGGCTGTTTTGGAAGGTGACAGCCGGGCGGCGGCACTTCTCGGCAGCCTCCCAAACATGAACTTTTGCCAAACTTCCAGGTTCGGCGTTCAGGAGAACGCCGAGAAGTACCTGGATGTTTTAAAAGGTGACAGCTGGGTGGCGGCGCCCAGCGGAGCACCGTTTTTGCGATTTTTTTTTTGCTTGCATGCATTAATCGGTTTTACATTGTTTCCTATGGGAAACATTGTTTCATCTTACGAACTTTTCACCTTACGAACCTCCTCTCGGAACCAATTAAGTTCATAAGACGAGGTATCACTGTAGAAGCAATTTTTCCCATAGGAATCAATGTAAAAGCAAATAATGTGTAGGTTTGCAGAAAGAAATAAAAGCTCAGAATTTGGGTGGGAGGAAGAGAAGGAAGGAGGACAGTAGCTGCTGAAGGAAGAAGGTGAGGTGAGGGGAATCAAGAAAATCCAAAACTTTAAGGATTAAAAAGAAATAAGAGGGACTCTGAGGCAGCGAGGAGGAGCACATGCTTCCCATACACCTGGTGTGAGGCTGCCTTCCATACACTGCACCAGAGAGAGAAACCCAGGGGGAATGGAAACTGGCCGGGTCTTTGTGCCGCTCTCAAATTTCCTGGGAAATTTTTCCAGGCTCGGGTTCTTAAATAAAAAAATGGTTCTTAAGAAGAATCTTGAACACCCGGTTTTTATCTAGAAAAGTTCTTAAGTAGAGACCTTCTTAAGGTATCACTATATATTTTTTTGTATGAGGTAGAGGAGCCATTTAATAATAGTAGTCCTTTTTAATTTATCCCAGAGGGAACATCTGGATATTGAATCCAGGGCCTATTTAAAGTCAAGAAGGGCCACAAAAAGAGAATATGTCCTTTAAACGTATATTTTTGTATAGTTGGTAAAATACCAAAATATGATCAATTATTGACCTTGCTTCCCTGAATCCATTTTTTGTGTTTTTAATTATGCCCTCTGCAATTATCCAATCTTGAAGTTTGCTATTTAGGTGCTTAGCATGCAACTTGCTATCAACATCAGTAGACTAATCAGGTACATAATTTTTATTGCTTTTTGTATATAGGTACTATAATTGCAATTCCCTAATCTCTTGACATGCAACCAGTCTGATCTATAAATGTAAAGAGAGATGCCAATAGGGGTTTCTATCAGCTAAGGTTCTTTTTAATTATTTCTGCCAGAACATAATCAGCACTGGGAGCCCAATTAACTTTAAGGGATCCGATCAACCGTGATACCACTTGTGGTGTTACAGCAGGCCAGTAAGGGACTGGGTCCAGATTGATCTGACTCTCATTCATTTCACAGGCGGAGTCCGTAATGTCAAAAAAGGGAGTCTTCTACCCTATTAATTTGTGCCAGGACTCCTTCAATGCTGCACTTTTCCTTTCTTTTAAAAGGGCCATATATTGAGCCTTCAGACATTTAGGTCGGTGATGACGAACCTATGGCATGGGTGCCACAAATGGCACACGGAGCCATATCTGCTGGCACGGGAGCAGTTGCCCTAGCTCAGCTCCAGCCACCTGATTTTTTGGCTCACATAGAAGCTCTTGGAGGGCAGTTTTGGCTTCCAGAGAGCCTCCAGGGGGGCAGGGGGGCATTTTTACCCTCTCCTCGACTCCAGGGAAGCCTTTGGAGCCTGGGGAGGGTGAAACACAAGTCTACTGGTCGCACCAGAAGTTGGGAAACAGGCCGTTTCCAGCCTCCAGAGGGCCTCCATGGGTGGGGAAAGCTGTTTTCGTACTCCCCAGCAATTGAATTATGGATGTGGGCACTCGCACGTGTGATAGTACACATGCATGCTCTTCCAGCACCCAAAGAAAAAAGGTTCGCCACCACTGTTTAGGTAGTGAATTTGATCTTCAGATGGGGAATTTTTACTTTTTCTGTACTCCCTTATTATACACCTTCTTCAGTTGTACACAGTCTTGATCAAACCATTTATTCTTTATAACTTGCTTTCTGGACTGAGGCAGTGTTCCATTAGTGGGAACTGATTTCAGATAGGCAATTAAAGCTTCAAAACTATCTAAATATAATCCTTAACATTTGTTTTTTATGATATTTGCATACAATTCTAGAGTTTCTGAGGCTTGCATCTATTTAATGACTGTAATTGCATTTTCTCAGTCCATTTAATTCTAACCTGGCTATTATACTTATCGAGCTTTTGTGGATAGTTAGATCTCAGAAATTTCCAGTGGAATGTCAGTTACAATAACTGGATATTGGTCATTTTTTAGTTGTGAGTCTACCTTCATTTTCCATACAAAATTCAAAAGATCAAATGATACTATCCAATAATCAACTGTAGATTTTCTTCCTGCATTCCAAAAGGGTAGTTATATTGTTGGGACCCTGCTTATGAAGCAGTTAATTATATTAAGTGTATCGCTTTATTTACTTTAGTCTTTCTAAACATTTATCCTAAGATACCTTTAAGTGTTCCAGAAAACAGAACACAAAGAATTCTGACTCATTATAGAAAAGTGTCAACTTTATTACGATGAAATGTAATATAGTAATTTTTAATGAAGATTTTAGCATGCATAAATAACCAAACTGATTAAATATGTATTAGATATCACTATATTAGGATTTGCTAAAAAATTAAATTCTTTGAATTGAACAAAGAACCTCTCATGAAGGGAATAATCAATGTAAAATGTTAATATCTGCAGATATGGTTTTATTTTTTATTAAATTTCTTGATTGCCCAACCCTATAAAAAACTGGCTTCCCTAAGATTAATAGAATCAATATTTTATGTTAATATTTGCTATTTAGAAAATCCCAAAGTTGCTACCAGTTTGTTTAACAGGGAAAAAAATGATCCAGTTTTGACTGTGCAGTACATGCTATGAGGATTGCTGGGCTGCTGTAAGACTATGCTAGATCTCTGATAGACCCTATTCCATGTTTTCGTCTCTGCTTTGCATAAAATCCCAATAGTTGAACAAATATGTATATGTGACAATGAGGAAGTTGAAGAAATATCACATCTTATTGCGCTACACATTTTACAGGGACATCAATGTACATTCTTCTTAGATTTCTAGAGAAATCAAATAATTTCTTTGCAACCACTTCATTATTTGAATCCATGGACCATTCGTGCTGTGGCAATTTTTTGTGCTTCTGCAATGATAATAAGAAAAAACTGCAGAAAAAGTAATTGCTGCCAACCTGCCTTTCATAGAGGACCTGTATGCTGTACGGGTCAAAAAGAAGGCTGTGTAAATATTTGCTGACCTCTTACATCCTGGACATAAACTGTTTCAACTTCTACCCTCAAAACGTCGCTACAGAGAACTGCACACCAAAACAATTAGACACAAGAAGAGTTTTTTTCTTGAATGCCATCACTCTGCAAAACAAATAATTCCTTCAACTCTGTCAAACTATTTACTAAGTCTGCACTATTACTACTAGTTTTTTCTCATCATTCCTATCACCCATTTCCCCCCACCAATTGACTGTATGACTGTAACATGTTGCTTGTATCCCTAAAATTTGTATTAATGTTGATTGTTTCCTCATTGTTTATTTGATCCTTATGACAATCATTGTGTTGTACCTCATGATTCTTGACAAATGTATCTTTTATGTACACTGAGAGCATATGCATCTAGACAAATTCATTGTGTATCCAATCACAATTGGACAATAAAGAATTCTATTCTAACTGGTAAAAATTCCAAAAAAAATATCCTTATTCTTATTAACACTTTGCTTAATTATTTTTGTTAATAATTTTTAGAGAACATATATTTTAATGTATAGCTTTATTATACACGTGGTCCTTAACTTATGATAACAGAGCCCAAAATTTATGTTGCTAAGTGACACATTTGCAAAGTGAGTTTTGCCCTATTTTATGCCTTTTCTTTCCACATATGTTAAGTGAAGCACTGCAGTGGTTAAATTAGTAGCATGGTTGTTAAATGAATCTGACTTCCCCGTTGACATTTGCTTGTGAGAAGGTCACAAAGTATGATCACGTGACCATAGGACACTGCAACTGTCATAAATATGAGTCAGTTGCCAAGCATCTAAAATTTGACCAGGTGACCAGGATTGCTGCAATTGTCGTAAGTGTGAAAAATAATGTCATTTTTTTCAGTGTCATTGTAACTTTAAACGGTCAGTAAATGAACTGTTGTAAGTTGAAGACTACCTGTATTACTTTTATCAGTGCTAATAAAGGAGAACATTTGTAGTTCAGGGATGAAATGAGGGGGGTCCTTGGTGCTCTAGTTCCAGCTTTGGTGATATTACCTTGTTAAGGTAATGAAACATCTGCAAGAAAACAAGCAAGCTCAGAGAGCACCATGGACCCCTCACTTTTACCAGTGTTAGATAAATAAATGGGATATTATTGTAATAAGGTGTTTATTGAGTATATCATATTTGATTTATTTTATACTTGCTAATATATAATGCACTTAGTCCTCTTTATTGATCCTGGTTGTATTTCCTATTGTTGTTTTATATAACTCATTTTATTATTTAATGTTGCTGGTCATTGACCAAATAAAAAAAATCAAATAAAAAATTTCAAAATTTCTCATCTGAAGGAAGCCTTTGGTTGTCAGTGATAGTCTAACTGAATAAACTGAAGAGCCCTGTGTTTTTGGATTGATGTAATTATAATTATTTGAAAACATGCATACTGTATTACATAGCTACATGCCATTTTCAAACGAGAAAAAGAGTATCATTGATTTAACACAGGCTTATATCTTACATAATTTTGTAGCAAAAGCAGAAACTTACAGAATCTACAGGTACAAGATTTTTTACAATGCAGTTTGTGAAAATGGAATAAGACAAAATTATTCTTAGGATATAGGAAAACCTGGTCTCAACTTCAACTTTGCAGTCTATTAAACTTTAAGCAGAAAGATAGAATCTAGTATTATAATTCCTTACCTTGTTATCCACAATCACAGTATTTTCCAAAAGGATTTTGATGCTTTAAAAAATTCATTACACAAAGTTGGGTGGGCCTGAGCAACAAGATTTCCCCCCTTAAGATAGAATCTTGATTTCCAATAAATCACTAGAATTGTTAAAGGTCTAAGTTTTTTATAGATTACCAGCTTCTCTATAAAGGAGAAATTTTATTCTGATATTGAATCACCTATAACTTCAGTAATTCTGATTAATAAATTGCAATTTTCTCATTATATAAACAGACTTATACAATACATTTTGTATTGCAACGTATTTTCTTCTTGCTCCCTTTTCTTCAGTCATTTCATCTGCAAACATTTCTCCTGAGGGATGAAGTTTTCCGGCCATATAGGTAAGACTACATGGGCTATGTGACTCCACAAGCCACTCAACTTGTCTGTATCCATGTAGTTATAAGACTTCGGTGTGTCTGAGTTAGTAAATTTAGCCCAGAGGAAATATTTCACTCTCTCCTCAACTTGCAATAAGGAAAAGCTCTTATTCAAGGACTCCCCATCCAGAAGAACGGTTAATAGTAATGCCACATCTTTAAATGCTGCATTTTCATGGTCACAGTACTTGTAAAAAATCAGGGTGGAACCTGCGGGCAATGAGTCAAACCGATGGACTACCGCTGCTTTGTTACCATTCTCGAAACCAGAGCTCAGCTTTTCATCGACATTAAGTTTGACAACATCACTATCTTGAGCTCTTGTGCTGGCCCCATCAATTTTAATCGTAAGTGCACCTTGAGAAGATGAGAAAGCATCAGCAATCTGGTTGCTTAAACACTTCAACACATCTTCAGCTTCTTTTGAAGCGGTGAGTAATAAAATAGCTGGTTCCAAATGAGGGTGAGAAGAATTTAGACGTTTCTCAAAAGTAACTTGGATTCTGTTCCAAACTATTGCGTCTTGACTTGGATAAGTGTTCCTGAGCTCTTTCATTTGTTTTTTAAATGTTTGTAGAACTTTATAATCCATTTCAGAAACATGAATTGGTGAATGCCAAAATATATACCATCCACCAGCAGCAATACAAGTTGCAACAAATATCACAATTGCTGTAAGTGAGGATCTTCTTTCAGGTTTAGAAACTAGTACACATATGTAAGAAAGGAAGAAAAAAACCCTTCAGTAATGCATTCATATTTTATTATAATAAGTATATATCTTTATCTATTTGAGTCTTTCTAAACATTTATCCTAAGAACTTAAGAACACAAGTGTTCCAGAAAACAGACTGCAAAGAACTGTAACTCATTAGGAAAGTGTCAACTAAATATTTCAGTCAAAATAAAGTGTATAGTTTTTTCTGAAGATTTTAACACACATTACACAAATAACGAAACTGATTTAGAATGCAGTCCATTTATCACTATATATAGGTTGTTGCTAATATATTGACCAAAGAACCTCTGTCATGAAGCGACCTAAACCTATACCCTCCACAATCCATGTACAATATTAATATCTGAAAGGGCAGCGCCGGACTTACCCGGCAGGCAGGCTTTGCTGGAGGGACCGGGAGACACGGTCCCTCATGGCGGCCGCCATCTTGGATCCCGGGCGAAGTCTCGCGATGCGAGACTTCGCTCGGGAGATCAGGGCCTGATTGGCCAGGCTCCTGATTGGTCCGGGCGGGGCCTGCTCGCCCTATATAAGGGCGAGCAGGCCCGGGGCTCTCCCTTTTCGCCCGGACTGCAGAGAAGAGCAGACACCCGCCCGCCCTCCACTATTTTGCAGTGTGCTTAGGGGTCGCCCTTAGGGGGCCGAATGGGAATTTTTTGCAGTTCCGCCTCTTAGCTGAGCTGTTTTTTCGCCCATTCCACACTGGGGTGATGGATGTGCGGTTAGGGGGTGCTTGCATTTATTAGGTTAATTGGCTTACCTTTGGTCATTTGGGTAGGCAGGTTAGGGGCGGAAAACTGGGGTGGTTTAGCAACCGCGCGTTCTCCCTTGGGCATCTTTGGGGATGATTGACAGGTTCTCCGCAAGCTCATGGAGGGAGTTTCTGCCTGAGCAGCTGGGGGGAACCTGTCTTTGGGTCCTGCACCTTTAATTCCCGGATTCCGGTTAGCCGGTGGGACCCCCCTCATGCACAGCATGGCAGGGTCGCAGGTGACGGCCTGGCCCTCACCTGGACTTGCATCGAGATACGCCCATGAGTTGCCCAGGAATGTTTTTTGGCATAACGTCATTTCCGCCCCGGAAGTAGTTGTTTGACCCTGCAGGTCCAGTTCCGGGTCATAGTTGATTATGCTAATTTATGCAAAGTATTGAATAAATTATGCAAATTTATGTTAATAAAAATGACCCAATTTAAATCCAGCTCTGGTGTCCGTGTCGTTACTCCGTCTCTCCAGCAAATACAGTTGTACTATTTATTAAATTTCCAGATTGCCCAACCCTATTAACAAAGTGGCTTCACAAAATTAAAATAACTCCATAAAAACAACAATAATAAAACAACTACCAAAGAGAACAAAATAATCTCTTCAGTTCAAAAGGGCCTACCAATCACTCTTAACCAAAGCCTAGGAAAAAGCTGAGATTTTAAAGAACAATTGAAAATGGGCATGATCGAAAACATGGATCTCGGAGGGGGGGAAATGTTATCGCACAGCATAAATGGAGTAACAGAAAAAGTTGTCCCTGGTTTCCTCTTAGTGACACTATTTTGCAATGGGACCTGAAAGAGGTTAATGCTGTCAGTGCACACAAAGCAGATGGGCACTTACAGGAATCGTGCAGTCTCTCCATTATTATCTATAGTAAAATGAAATGGCTTTATAAGTGATATCTACCTAGAATTACATCCGGTAGCCAAATAAGGGCTAACTGTAAATTGCATTCTTCTATGCGCTTGCTGTCCCATATGTACTTCATCTGATCACTAGTTGCTTCTCTCTGGCAATTGAAATCTACTTATTAGATTGTATTCCTAGTCTTTAAAATAGAAAAAGAAAGTCATTCTGCATAACCGAGCATATACTGAATTTGTCTCAGTATAGAGAGTTCCAGATTCTTCAGATATTTCAGACATGAGTGCATGTAGATTATATTGGTTACCACCATACAGAGTTCTAAAGGATTAAAAATGAGTCTTACTTTTTAAAGCAGTCTGTAGATCCTCCTTCTGTGGAGCACTGAGCTTCTCACGCTTTGTGATTTTGTGATCCCTTAATATTATGTCAGCCTTTGCTATTTCAAAATCTGGGTGGAGCAAGAGATAAATACATCACATTCAATAACTACTTTTGCAACTTTATAATATAAAAAGTTTTCATTGGAAACAAGCAATAGTAAAATCAAATTTAAAAATAATTTTAATTTGAAGCCATTTGAGTTCATTTTAACATAATTTGTAAAATCTTGTGTTTTAATTCTTAAAGGAAAGAAACTATCCAGCTTTGACTGTACATGACATGAGGATTTCTGGACTTCTGTAAGACTGAGCTAGATTAAAGTGACCAGATTTTAAGATTGGGAAAAAAGGACACCATTGGGGGTGGGTGGCTGGGGTGCTAGAAACATTTCACCAAAAAAAAAATCGCAAAAAAAATAATAACTTTCTCTCTCTTTCTTTCTCCAGCTCTGTCTCTCTCCTCTCTCCCTTTCTCTCTCTCCCTTTCTCTCTCTCTCTCTTTCTCATACACCACATACAGGGGTTGAAGTAGGAGTGGGAGGGTGCCGAGAGCAGCGGCACTGGGCAGTCAGCTGAGAGCAGGAGCTCTAGGGCGGAGGCACCGGGGGGGGGGCGCGGCTGGACGTGATGCTGGACGCCATACATGCTGGTGCTGTGCTCGGCATGGGTGAGGGGCTAGCACTGGCCTGTCAGCATGTATGGCGTCCAGCAACACGTCCAGCCGCTGCCTGGAGCTCCCGCTTACAGCTGACCACCCCGCCGGCGCTCCACAGCTACTGCCCAGTGCCGCTGCTGCCAGCGCCCTCCCGCTTCTACATAAACCCCTGTTTGGTGCTGCCACCAAAGCTGACCAGCCCCGCTCTTCCTGCCACCCGAGAGCTGCAAAGTTCACCTGCTGCCGCCGGGTGCCAAAGCTCCTTTGTTCAGCACCCGTTTCCCCCTCCCCCCTCTGTTGCGGTCTCTTATCCCCGCAGGGTGGCAGGAGGAAGAAGTCCTCTGGGCATAACAAGAGAGGAAAGGTGGCGGCGGTGGTGGCTGGGCTCCTGAAGGAAAAGAAGGCAGGAAAAGTTCTCCCGCCCTTAAAATGCCCCCGAGGAGTCCCTGCAGTGCCCGAGCAGCTGCGGCTTCTGCCCAGGCAGCGGCATCCCTTCCAAGCCTCCCCGGTCCAGCCCGCCCGGTCCAGTCTGGCTCAGAAGCCCTGGGTGTCACCTGGAGAAGATCCTCCGAAACACCCCAGATGCCTGCAATGCACAGCTGAGGCCGGGACATGACTCGGCTGATGATATTTTGGAAATCCAGTGGGACGCGGAACAAATAATTTAAAAGCGTGACTGTCCCCCAGAAAGCGGGATGTCTGATCACCTTATGCTAGATCCCTTTCAGATCTTATCCCATATTTTCCTCTCTGCTTTATATAAATAATCCAACAGTCAGCATGATTTGGTTGTGACAAGGTTCCAGCTTGTGAGATAAAGAAGGATTATTGAAAGAACTTGCTGCTACTCTGACAAGATGGTTATCAACTTTTCAAAGCAAACTGGGGAGGAAAATGATAGTTAATAGATAAATAAATAGATAAATGGGATTTGGGCTTTATTTGTCCAGGCAGAGGGGAAAAGATAGTATAAATGATCCTGCTTTGCAGAGGCTGACGCTCTTTAGGACTATTCTCTATTTATCCAAGCATAATAGGAAGTAATCCTGTTAAAATGTGACTTTACATGCACAGGTATCTTCCACCTTCTCAATCGTGGGCCCCCTCTCAAATATTTTTGTGTTTATTTAAGAAGTTGAAATAGGGGCCACATTTTGAAACATATGAAAAAGTTTTAAAAACATATTCTAATCCAACTATTCTAAAATCCCATCAGTTTAATTAAAAAGAGGCTTGTTTGAAATGTTATATATCTTAGCTCTAATAGAGTAGTTTAACAAAGGAATCTCACAAACGCTGCTAGCCAGCTGTTGCAAAACTCTGTGGTGTACCATGGATGAAGCACATGTGTGAACAAAACAAACTAGCAATCTTATTAGGCTGCCAGAACTACTTTGTGGTAAAAAGCATTGTAGACTTCCCAAGCTATATATGCCATACAGTTAAAAGACAACCAAAGAAGTTATACATCTTTTTAGATTATTGAGGGTAAGACCATAACTTGCTACGATTCAGACAAAACTGATATAACTGAGATTAGATAATCTGATGAATCATGGGAATTATGTATTTGTTTGTTTATTTATTTATTTGACTTCTATACTGCCCAATCCCGAAGGACTCAAAGCAGCTATCTAAAAAACAATAGTTTGTTTATTATTATTGTTATTGTTGCTGTTGGAAGGGACCTTGTAGGTCATCTAGTCCAATTTAATTTAAGCATTTAACAAATCTGTGAATTTCCTTTAGAACAAAAAAAAAATCTTCACACTTAAAATAATTTGGGGGGGGGGGGAAACAGACTTTTGTTTGATTTTTAAAATCTCTACTACACATTCCTTATGCCCATCTTTGAAACTATACCAGTGCAATGCTAGAGATTTACTTTTGAAGAATTACTTCAAAACATGCAGAAAACCAAGAGAACAATTCATTAAACTGCCAGGATTGAACAGCTACTTTAATGCATATAACACACAGGATATCTTTGCATTTCAAAGATACTGTTCCAAAATGAACAACTATGATTCTTAGAAAATAATACTATAACCTCTAGAAATGAATGAAAATATTTTAGAACTGGATCTGCAGATAGGCATTTTTCAAGTTTTGAATTTACCATTTTATGATGGAACATTTAAGTTAATACAAAATGGCATTTACATTTTTTTAAATTTAGAAAATAAAGTTATAGCTTGTTATTCAATTCCAAAAATAAGTAACACAGAAGAATCAATAGAAGGCCTGCTCTTTATTATCATTTAAAAACCGGTCAACCTATTCTCATTTTCTCCTAATTTTTCAATTTTCTCATGGAAAAAACACTAAGCAAAGAAATTTTTAAAGGAATGACATTTTACCCTATAATGAAATATGACATTTTTGCCTTTCTTATCTTTTTTACATTAACTCTTCTTTCAAGGATAGGGAGAATGCAATTCCCAAATATTGAAAGCAAAACCACACTAAAGCAAAACCTTACTATTAGTACAATGTTGGGCTCAACCAATTAAAAAAAGCAAAGGGTACCTTTCAATACATGTCATTTAAAAAGACATTTAGAAAAGTACAGTAATAATACAGTGGTACCTCGTCTTACAAACTTAATTCGTTCCGTGACGAGGTTCGTAAGAAGAAAGCTTTGTAAGATGAAACAATGTTTCCCCTAGGAATCAATGTAAAAGTGAATAATGTGTGCAATCCCAAAACTCACCCCTATTACCTTCTTCCCGGCCGCATTCAGATCCTTGTTCTGGGGCGGGTGAACGGGGAGGGAGAAGACAACGCAGGCTGCCTGGAGGGAGTCTCGTTGGTGGATTGACACATGTGGGAAGCTGCCTGGCAGCTTGTCAATGGTGGTTTTCCACCCGAGAGAGAAAGAGAGAGGGAGGGAGGGAGAGAGAGGCTGACTGCCTCTCTTTTGCAAATGAGCTGAGCCAGCCCCTCCCCTCTCCTCCTGCCCCGCCGCCAAATTTGTCCTGAGAGGCACTGCAGCCGCCTTTTTCTCTGGGCTGGGGCAGCGCTTCTCCTCAAAAGCCCCAAGATAGGGCTGCTGGGTTCCGCTGCCCCCTGGACGCGCCCAGTGGATTTGCCCGAGGAAGAGAGAGCAGCTGAGGGACAGGCGAACACGGGGTTCTCCGTCCGTCATACACACACAGAGGAGAAGGAGGGCAAGAGAGAGGGTGAGAGGGGGGAAAAGAAATGGGGAGAAAGAGAGGAAGGGAAAGAGAGATGGTGTGTGTGTGTGTTTGTGTGTGTGTGTGAGAGAGAGACAAAACCACAGTTCTCCCTTCCCCACCAGTGCACCGTGAAAAATTTAACAGCCAAGGTGGAGGTGGGGAGGGAAGGACTGAAAGGCAACCAAGCGAGGCTCGTGAGGTAAACTCCAGTTTCTCAGCATGGACCAGCAAAAGGCAGCAGCGGGAGGGAATACAAAGAACAACTGGAGAGATGGAGCCACACTCGGCTACCTAGGCTTTCTGAGAGAGAAAGAAAGGCAAATAGAGAGGAAGAAGGACAGAGAGAGACCCATTTTCAAGAGGGGAGAAAGAGAGAAATGAGTCCTGTTTTCCAAAGAGAGAAAGAGAGGCAACTGGGTAGGAGAGAGGAAGGAAAGAGCCCGGGCTCTCTTACTGCGCGTGCACTCTCTTACTGCCGCAGGGATTCCCCTGCCTTGTGACTGCCACCGCTGGGATTTCCCATTTGCTTGCCGCCCCCGCCGGGATTCCCTGCCTCCGGACTGAAATGCCTGGGATTTTCCCTTTGCTTTACAGCAGCTGGACGAGATGCCTCCTCCTCCTCCTCTCCTCCTCCTCCGGAGCCCGCGGAAGAGAAAGAGGAGAAAGAAATAGTCCCATTTTCAAGAGGGGAGAAAGAGAGAAATGAGTCCCATTTTCCAAGGAGAAAGAGCGGCAAATGGGTATGAGAGGGGAAAGAAGAGTCCCGTTTTCAAGAGGCCATTCTTTCTCTCTTTGGAAAATGGGACTCCTTTCTCTCTTTCTCCCCTCTTGAAAATGGGACTCTTCTTTCCCCTCTCCTACCCATTTGCCTCTCTTTCTCTTTGGAAAATGGGTCTCATTTCTCTCTTTCTCCCCTCTTGAAAATGGGACTATTTCTTTCCCCTCTTTCTCTCCTGCAGGCTCCGGAGGAGAGGAGAAGGAGGAGGCATCTCGCCCAGTTGCTGGAAAGCAAAGGGAAAATCCCAGGCATTTCAGTCCGGAGGCGGTGAATCACCGCGGGTGCGGCAAACAAATGGGAAATCACGGCGGTGGCAGTCACAAGGCAGGGGAATCCCTGCAGCAGTAAGAGAGTGCACGCGCAGTAAGAGAGCCCGGGCTCCAGTTCGTAAGGTGAAGATGGTTCTTAAGAAGAGGCAAACAAGTCTTAAACACCGGGTTCGTATCCTGAAAAGTTCGCATGAAGAGGCGTTCGTAAGACAAGGTACCACTGTATTTCTAACCTAATGACAGACATAGTATTCTCAATCAGAACTATATATCTGCTATAATTTATAGTGGCAGATCATAAAAATAAACACATAATTAATATAAATATTAAACCAAATAACATACATATGACAGAGCCCAACATTAATAAATACCTTGTTTTCTGTGCTTTAATTCTTCCAAATTCTGCACTGAATCTGAAAAAGAACCTCAAAAGGAGAACAAATGATCATTTTAAAAGATATAATCTAAGAGGTGTCACGTCTTCTTTACTACAGTATGTCTAAATTCAAGAACAGATATTTATTAAAAATATTTATTCACCAATTACAAAATTCCATCCAAAACTAATTTGCTAGTTAATTAAACCAGCAAAAAATAAGACAAAACACAGCAACCATGTATACTTAAAACAGCTTTATTAAGATACAAAAAATATCTATAATATCTATAATAAAAAAAGCAAATCTTAATCTAGGAATTGCCAAGATTAATGACAGTAGGATGTCTAGCCATGCCCTACACTATCTTTATTAGTCGAATATTCAGGTATTTAAACTCTTTTTAACCATTTATTCAAGCTTTAAGAGAAAGTAAGTTCTGATTTATGAACACAACATGAAGATTGCATTTTTTGAACAACAAACAGAAAGCTCTACTCAAAGGAAAAAAGAGTGAACAGGATTGTAAGAAAAATAAGGACAAATAGATATTTGAAGTTTGTGACTAGATGATTTTAAACACAAGCACCAATAGTTTAAGCTGCTTCTGTCTTAAAAAGGGAGTCGTGGGGGGGGGGGGAGATGGCAGGTCCAAAACAGCACTAAGATCAAGGAACAGAGAGAGGAATTGGGAACAGTTGCCAAGAGATTATTGACATAATCTAGGCATGCACAAATAAAATCATAGATTCCTCAGTCTGTCTCATAGAGCCCACCAGCAATATGCATCTAGGGCAAATTACCTACTTTTGTTATCAGTTCAATAAGTGACTGCAAAGTCACCCAATTTCAGTTCCATAAAATACACATTGATTAAAAGAGATGCCAGGAGATGCATTATTTTCACATCTGTTGTAATATTGCAAGGGCTACAAAAGCAGTCTTGACCGATGACCATAATGGAACTTGCTTAACAACCTCCACTCCCTGCTCTTTTAGCAACAGTGCGGTCATTCAATGACTGAGCTGGTCATTCAGCAGGGCAAGTCTCAGGGTTGGGAGCCTCTGCTCCAGGCCTTCCCAACCCTGAGACTCTTCTGTGCTTCACTTCCCCTTCCATGCAGGATCCCCACAGCTTTTGGGCACGCTCCTCCTCCCATTGGGTTCTCACAGGCCTTAGGCCTGCTTCCCATCCCAGCAGGTCCTAGAACCTCCACTTTGCTTACCTATCAAAGATCCCTTGAGCTCAGGAGTTCGGGGCAGGGAAGGAGAATTTCCTATATAATAAGTCACAGTTAGTGCAAGTTCAAAAAACCCGCAATATTCGATTTAGTGAGAATTGTAAATTGATACTAAGTGACATTTAATGTGATAAACATTTAATGAGAGTCTAGTGTTTGTGCAATTAAACCAAGCAAATGCATAGCGACAGTTTTAGATGCAGCAAATCTTTATTTGTGCAAAATGGGAGAAAAGAAAATTCCTGTCAGAGGAAAATAGTACAAGTTTAAAACGAAGAGGTCCACTATTACGTTAGAGCAAAAAATTGTGCATATGAACGCTGAAGGAAAAATCCATTGTGTATAAAATAATTTAAGTTTTATTTTAAGAATATCGCCGGCTCGACTTACCGGCCCACGGCGGTTTTGCGGAAGGGCCGGGCAGACTCGGACCCTTCGATGGCGGCCGCCATCTTGTTTTCGGCCGAAATCTCGCGAGACGAGATTTCGGCCGGGAAAGCCTGGCCCACGTGGCCGGGCATGACGTGGGGACCGGGCGGGGCTTGCTGGCCCTATTTAAGGGCGGCAGGCCTCGAGGCAAGCCTTTTCGCCCGGACCCAGCACTGGAGCAGACACATGGCTGTCTGCTCTTGGAGTCTCTTTCGGCGGCCGCGTGGGCGGCCGCCGCTTTTGGAAGCCTCGTCGGAGGCTTGAGGAGGCTGCAGCTACTTGGAGCAGCTGGGCGAAAGCCCCATTCATGGCCGGCGGTCCGCCCCTCTTCTCCCGCTTCGTAAGAGGCGGCCGAGGGTTGCGGCCGCCATTTTGGAAGCCTCACCGGAGGCTCGTGGAGCGGTCTGGGGGGCTTCGGGTCCGGCGTGAAGGCCGGGTCTGTTTCGGCCCTCTATTTTGCCCTGGGGGGTGATCCTTTTGGTCGCCCCCTCGGGACCGTGGGGGATCGGGCGGGGGGGATCGCGTGGCGCCCCCCCGTTTTCGTGGCCCCGGTATAGGGGGCAGTTAGGCCCTTGGCGGCAGCTCCTTGCTGCTGCGCTGCCTGTGCAGGCAGAGGCCTTTTGCTGCCCTCTTGGCATTACTGTGTAAAAATAAGAACGAGATAACACATTAATAATAATAATAATAATAATAATAATAATAAAACTGATTATATTGGTAATTTTGGTTAACGCGATTAATATATTTATATATATATATATTATGAGCAGACAATTATTTAAATATTTATATAGCATCATAGAAGTCTGACGGCAGGAAGAGACCTTGGTCCATCTAGTCTGCCCTTATACTATTTGCTGTATCTTGTCAGGATGGATATATGTTTATCACAGGCATGTTTAAATTCTGTTACTGTGGATTTATCTACCAAGTCTGCTGGAAGTTTGTTCCAAGGATCTACTACTCTTTTAGTAAGGTCATAGTCCAACTTCAGTAATGTTATAGTCAAACATTGATTATTTCATATTTGGTAGCCCCACGGTAGCTGTGCCTGGGAGGGTGATGAGGCCCTCGGTCAGGGATAGCCAGGAAGGGCCCCCCCCGGTGGGTCCTGCCGTGGGGGGGAATGCGGTTGGTGCCACCCGGTCCCAGTTTTCTTGGGGGTTTTGTGCGGGGGGGGGGGCCTGTAACTAGGTTGCCCCCCCCGCCGGCTCGCACTGCGGGGGCACAGGCCCCTGGGGCAGCCTTTTGCTAGGGCCTGGTGTGTCAGGGGCGGGGGGGTTGGACCCCGCCAACGCAGGCAGTAGTGCCTCCGCCCCTGTTTTTGACGGCTTTCCCGTTGGGGCCAGGGGTATTAGGTATGGGGGCCACCACGGTGTGGGACCCGTTCGTGGCATGTCATGGTTTTGCTGCAAAGGGGCTTGTTTTCGCCCCTTGGTGTAGGTACAGCCATGCATGCGGGAAGGCAGGTTTCCCATGCCACTTCGGCGTGCCCATGCCCCTAAAAGGGGACGGTTAAGAGGGGGAGGGTCCAGGGAACAAACCCCACCTACTGGGGAAAATGGGCCCAGCCCACTTGATCTACTAACACTCGAGGGTTGGTTGAGGGACTACCACCCTCGCTCGGGAGCGGCTGCTCTCTTGCTAGGTTTCTCAAAGGGATTCACGATCCCTTACATGGGGGTTTGGGCAAGCCTTCAGGTCCAACAACCTCAGGTCGGTTGTGGGACATGAAGGCATTGTTCGGTCCAGAATAGCGAAGGAGGTGGCCGAGGGGAGGGTCCTTGGGCCCTTCCGGAGCCGCCCTTCCCGAATTTGGGGTGTCCCCATTATGGGGGGTCCCCTGGAAGGCGAGTGGTGAATATAGGTTGATTCCCCACTTGTCTTTCCCTAAAAGGGAGTCTTGAATGGTTTCGTTCCTGACAAACTTTGTTCAGTCCGGCACGCATCCTTGATGCGGCCGTGGCCGTGGTAAGGAAGTGTGGGGTTGGAGCCCTTATGGTTAAATGCGACATTGAGTCTGCATCCCGGCTCATCCCCATTCACCCAGACGGCTGCGGGCTCTTGGGCTGCCACTTCGAGGGGGGCTTTTATGTGGACAGGGCTTTCCCCATGGGTTGCGCTGTCTCATGCTCTCTTGCGGAGAGCTTTAGCGCCGTCTTGGTGTGGGCGCTCAGGAGGCGCAGTGGTCTGGGCTTGGTCGTATTACACTATGATGTAGGGGCTCCGTTTGCCCCAGCATCGTACCCGCTTATGTGCAGGGGTCAGGGCTGACTTCTACGTGTGGCGGGAGTTCTTAGAAAGTTTTAATGGGTTGTCCTTTTGGAGGCAAGAGCTTCCTTTGGAAGCTGGGTTGCAGTTGTGTTCTGAGGCTGCAGAGACCAGTGGTTTTGGGGGTTATGTTAGGTGACCAGTGGTGCTGGTCTGCTTGGCCTCCAGAATGGAGGGCCTCTTCATTGGTTAAGGTTTTGACCTTTTTGGGAGCTCTTCCCCTTGATAGTGGCCCTAGAGCTTTGGGGTGAGCTGTTCAGGGGCAAGCATGGGCAATTTGGTGTGACAGCCTAGTGGTTGTCCATGTTGTGAACGCCCTGTCCTCTACGAGTGGCAGGGTCATGCGGCTTGCTCGCTATTTTTGCGCTCAGGTCCTTGTCCCTGGACACATTGTTTTGGCTAAGCATGTCCCCGGGTTAGATAACGGGGTTGCTGACGCCTTGTCCCGGGGTCAGTTGGCCCAGTTCGGACCCTGGCCCCGTGGGCACGGGTGTCGCCAGAGGCTTTTCCTGTCCACTTTTGGAGCCTGGGTGGGCTCCGGGCAGTGGAGAGTAGAGGCTTGTTGGGCTACGGCACTCGCGGGAGTGTCTGGCACTCTGGGGGCTTAGCAGCAGGCAAGTGAAGAGTTTGGGGATTGCAGGCAGCATACGGGTTACCCCTATAGCTGGCCCGCCCCAGTTGTGTACATGGCCATATTTGTGTCCAGCTTAGGCAGCGTGGCCTTTAGTTTGGACTATTTGGTCCAGGTTGGCCGGCTTCGCCTTTTGGTCTACGGCGGGGGCGGGGTTATTGATTTATGGTGACTTCCGCATTGTGACGGTGCGGGAAGTTAGGGCCAGGGCCTTATTGCAGGCCGCTAGGTCTTTTTGTGCCTTCCATCTCATTACCTCAGTTAGGTGGGTGATAGGGTGTAGGGTTTGGCCAGGCCAGGTATGGATCCCGCCATTAGGGAACAATCGTTCTCGAGAGGCGCTGCCACTAGTGCGGTAACGGCGTTCTCGATACGGAGGATTCGGGGAAGTCACCCGCTGGCGGTCAACGGCCTGTTTTAGGGTACGAACGGCCTGTTGAGGGTCCGGGATAAGATCTTAGGCCAGGTTCCCTTTTGGTCCCCTTCTATTCAACCCCGCCAGGACGCGAACGACGGTGTTGCTTTGGGTCATGAGCGCTCCGAGACCACTCAGCAACAAGGTACCGTCGGGGGTGGGGACCCTGCCGTCGTGGCGGCTGGGTCCTTGTCTGGCGGGGGAGACGGGGTGTGCGGTGGGACGGGCGTTTCTACCGCTATTGCTGGGAGGGCGGCATACCATTGCTGCGCCCAGTTGGTGCTGGGAGGGCGGCATCTCAATGCTGCGCCCAGTTGGTGCCGGGGGGCGGCATCCCATTGCTGCGCCTGGATGTGTGCTGGGAGGGCGGCATCCAATTGCTGCGCCCAGTTGGTGCTGGGAGGGCGGCATCCCATTGCTGCGCCCAGTTGGTGTTGGGAGGGCGGCATCCTATTGCTGTGCCCAATTGGTGCTGGGGGGGGCAGCATCCCATTGCTGCGCCCAGTCGGTGCCAGGGGCGGCATTTCATTGCTGCGCTCAGAGGTGTGCTGGGAGGGCGGCATCCCATTGCTGCGCCCAGTTGGTGCTGGGAGGGCAGCATCCCATTGCTGCGCCCAGTTGGTGCTGGGAGGGCGGCATCCCATTGCTGCGCCCAGTTGGTCCTGGGAGGGCGGCATCCCATTGCTGCGCCCAGGTGATGTTGGGAGGGCGGCACCCTATTGCTGTGCCCAATTGGTGCTGGGGGGGGCGGCATCCCATTGCTGCACCCAGTCGGTGCCAGGGGCGGTATTTCATTGCTGCGCTCAGAGGTGTGCTGGGAGGGCGGCATCCCATTGCTGCGCCCAGGTGGTGTTGGGAGGGCGGCATCCGATTGCTGTGCCCATTTGGTGCTGGGGGGGCGGCATCCCATTGCTGCGCCCAGTCGGTGCCAGGGGCGGCATTTCATTGCTGCGCTCAGAGTTGTGCTGGGAGGGCGGCATCCCATTGCTGCGCCCAGTTGGTGCTGGGAGGGCGGCATCCCATTGCTGCGCCCAGTTGGTGCCGGGGGCGGCATCCCATTGCTGCGCCTGGATGTGTGCTGGGAGGGTGGCATCCCATTGCTGCACCCAGTTGGTGCTGGGAGGGCGGCATCCCATTGCTGCGCCCACTTGGTGCCGGGGGCGGCATCCCATTGCTGCGCCTGGATGTGTGCTGGGAGGGTGGCATCCCATTGCTGCGCCCAGTTGGTACTGGGAGGGCTGCATCCCATTGCGGCACCCAGGTGGTGGGTCTTGCACCTCGGTGGCAAGGACCTGTGTGGGCCTGGGGGTCTACTTTAGATCTGCCAGGCTCGTGAAGCCTGCGGTGGTTTCGCACGGTGCGGCCCTCCACGCGAGTGGTGTGGTCGAGATCCTCCCGGGGATCGCTTGGTGGGACGCCATTTCTCTTAGGGCCCTTCACCGGACTAGGCGGGGAGTTATTAAGGCCCTTGGTACAGTAGTCGGAGAATTAGGCGGGGTGGTAGTGGCCCGTTCCCGCATCACCATAGTTCAGCGGTGGCCTTACCTCGCTGCTGGTCTTCCTCCGTCAGAACAGAGGAACACCATTTTTCTTACAGGACCTGCAGTGGTCTCTGCGTGAGCTGGCGCAGTTAGAGGGGGGAGTCGGGGGGCCAAGATAGAGATCTGACCCCCGCTCCATGGCAGGTTAGGGGCGGAAATCTGGGTGGTGGTTCAGCAACTGCGCGTTCTCCCTTGGGCATCTTTGGGGATGATTGACAGGTTCTCTCCAAGCCCATGGTGGGTGCTACCTGCGCACTTGGGGGGAACCTGTCTTTGGGTCCCGCTATTGAAGTCCCAGGGTAGGGGTGAGCCAGCGGGACCCCCCTCATGCGAGTGCATGGCAGGGTCTCAGGTGAGGGAGAGGTCCCTCACCTGGACCAGCATCGACTACGCCCTTAGTTGCCCAGGAATGTTGACCTTTTACGTCATTTCCGCCCCGGAAGTGTTTGTTTGACCCTGCAGGTCCACTGTTTCCGGGTCATAGTTGAATATGTTGATTTATGCAAATTTATGCTAATTCATGCTAATTTAATTAATAAATTATGCAAATTTATTTTAATAAAATGACCCAAGTTTAAATCCAGCTCTGGTGTCCGTGTCGTTACTCCGTCTCTTCTGCAATATCGCCAGCTCGACTTACCGGCCCACGGCGGTTTTGCGGAAGGGCCGGGCAGACTCGGACCCTTCGATGGCGGCCGCCATCTTGTTTTCGGCCGAAATCTCGCGAGACGAGATTTCGGCCGGGAAAGCCTGGCCCACGTGGCCGGGCATGACGTGGGGACCGGGCGGGGCTTGCTGGCCCTATTTAAGGGCGGCAGGCCTCGAGGCAAGCCTTTTTTCCCGGACCCAGCACTGGAGCAGACACCCACCCGCCCTTCCCTATTTTGCAGTGTGCCTGGTGGGTCGCCTTCGGGGGCCGAATGGGAATTTTTTGCAGCCTCGCCCATTAGGCCGGGCTGTTTTTTCGCCCATTCCACACTGGGGAGATGGACGTGCAGTTAGGGGGTGCTTGCATTTAATAGGTTAATTGGCTTACCTCTGGTCATTTGGGTAGGCAGGTTAGGGGCGGAAATCTGGGTGGTGGTTCAGCAACTGCGCGTTCTCCCTTGGGCATCTTTGGGGATGATTGACAGGTTCTCTCCAAGCCCATGGTGGGTGCTACCTGCGCACTTGGGGGGAACCTGTCTTTGGGTCCCGCTATTGAAGTCCCAGGGTAGGGGTGAGCCGGCGGGACCCCCCTCATGCGAGTGCATGGCAGGGTCTCTGGTGAGGGAGAGGTCCCTCACCTGGACCAGCATCGACTACGCCCTTAGTTGCCCAGGAATGTTGACCTTTTATGTCATTTCCGCCCCGGAAGTGTTTGTTTGACCCTGCAGGTCCACTGTTTCCGGGTCATAGTTGAATATGTTGATTTATGCAAATTTATGCTAATTCATGCTAATTTAATTAATAAATTATGCAAATTTATTTTAATAAAATGACCCAAGTTTAAATCCAGCTCTGGTGTCCGTGTCGTTACTCCGTCTCTTCTGCAATATCAATATTTGCTGTCTGTAGTTTATGTCTTTAACAAGATTAGGATTTCCTGTTTTTCCTTATCTTGTGACTGTCATTTTGGAATCTGTTTTTAACAAGATAAATGTTTGCTAATTAACAAGATAAATGTTTTCTGATTAACAAGGTAAATGCTTGCTGTTTACCCAATAAACCATATAAGATGCTATTCATCTCCAGGAGAAAGAAACAGGATGTAGACCATATTTAGACAAGGAATTCTGTGTACCCCTATGATAGGTTGAGGAATTCTATGTACCTTTGTGATTTGTAAAACCTATATAATCTGCTCTTTAGCTTCTGTACAAGTGTCTCTTCCCTTGGGAAGAGTACCCGCTTTGCAAACAGTTTTTTGGTATACCCAGAGAGAATAAACATTTCTGTTCTCTTTGTCCAAATGTCTCGTGTGAACTTTTTCATAAAATTTCAGCGCACAACTTGGGGGCTCTCCGGGATTCCATCCTGTTGACTGTCCAGGGAGGAGCGTCTTTAGGTGCACCCTGTCCCATTTGGACAGAGGACGGACCTCCATGGAGAGGCAATTGGCTCTGGTAGACCCATAAAATTGGCTAAACGAGATCACTAGGACAAGGAGACAGAAAGAGGAAGAGACAAAGAGAAATAATAGAAGGCCCCTCGAGGACCGGGCAACCCTGTGCACAGGTCTGGTAAGTACCTGTAATTTGCTATGGCATTTTACAACTAAGGAACTACTTACTCAGACGGTTATTGGGCGGGTAGGCTAGGTTGTTTGGAGACTATTGAGTGTGTGTGGTAAGACGTCCTTTTGAGGGGTCCTATTAGAGGATCTGCAGGACGATGTGAGAGTTGACTCCTGATTTGCGGTTCCATCCTCCCGTGAGGGAATTGGCCAGAAAAGGAGGCACGAATGTTGGTGAAGTGTGAATTGAAAGTCTCAATAGTGGGGAACTCCAACAGGGAAATCCTAGTGGGAAAACTACCATTAACGTCCAAGGGCAAGATAATTCTTGGAAAGGTGGGCTAGGTAGCTTGGAGACTAAAAGATACTCCAATCTCTTAGTGGTAAAACTGCCTCGGGTGGGCTAGGTAGCTTGGAGACTAAAAGATACTCCAATCTCCTAGTGGGAAAACTGCCTTAAAAATCTGAGATCAAGAAGTAAAGAAAATAATGGGAAATAAAGAGTCTGCAGACATAAAGAGAAAAAGAGAGAGAGAGAGAGAAAAGAGTCTGGTTCAGACTCTGAACCTGAAGAGAAAGAGTTGCTAAAACTTTTATTTAAGGAAGTAAAAGAGTTAAAGGGGCAGATAGCCCAGAGTTAAAGAGTTAAAGAGCTCTGTAGTAACAAAAGGAGGAAAGTTAGATTTTGAAAATGCCTGGAATCAACAAAGTCTGAAAATGCAATTTTTGAATTGGTCATTTGATTTAGACCCTCCAACTACTATGCAGATTTCAGGAGAATGGAAATTCCCCAAAACATCAAGTTTACTCCAAGTAAGAAAAGAGGCTGAGTGATTAATAGGGGATTTAACATAATAACGATGTGTAGAATTGGATTGATTGTGATATGTTTTGGCTGGCCAGCAAATGAATGATGTGTGTGTTTGTGTGTAGAATAGAACTCACTAGCTTATGAAAAAGCTCCCTGGAATAATTGTAGATTGATTTGTATGAAATGGAATTTTGATATGAAAATGATGTATACAAGCAGTAAGAAAAAGTTGGTGTGAATGCATTTTTTATTCTTTAAAACAGTAAGCTGTAACAAAATGTATGTTATTTTCTAAAGCTAGAAGGAAAAAAAATGTTGAGAGAATGATGAGTGGAGAAAAGTATTACATTTCTGTGTGTGTGTGTTTGTGTGTGTGTGTGTGTGTGTGTGTGTGTGTGTATGTAACATTTTCCTTGTCAAGGATTCTTTTGCCTTGAAGGAGTAAGAGAGAGAAAGGATAGCCCCCCCTCCCCCTTTGAGTGTAGCTGCTCGCTTTTAACAGTTACCCCCCCCCTCACTCCCCCTTCTCCTTGCTTGAGAAAGGAGGGGTCAATGGGCAGCTTATTCATAAAGCCTTTAACTGTTTGGATTTGATTCTTTTTTTAAAAAAAAGATAATTTGAGGTTTTTAAAAGAATTTTAATTAAACAAACACACACACACACACACATTTATATGGAAAATATTTTGAAAATATTTTGATGTTTTAATCTATTATAATTTGCTTCCATTTGAATGGAAGTTGAATCTGATTTATTTTACTAAAAGCAAAGCATTGATTCTGAAGTTTGCCCCAAATATATTTCAGAGCATTAACTTAGAATACCTATTAAGATTGTTTTCTGAAAAGAAAAGAAAAGAAAGGCAAGGGCTGTTCCTTTTCCCCCCCTTTTTATGTCTCTGTGTGGGACACATTGATTAAAAAAAATAAATTAAAAAAGAAAATAGAAGACCTGGTGCTGCACTTTAGGGCTTTTTTTTTGTTAACAGCACAAGTTGTTGCCCTTCAGAAATTGTTACAGAACTGGTTTAAATATTTTCAGTGTTACTGAAAGAAAGCATAAAATTAATTGTTGGAGGAGCTGTGGTAGTTAGCACCTCTCTTTTTGGTCTTGAACCGAAAAGCCAGTAGAAGGTAGATGGATTGAAAGAGTTTGAAATATGAGAGAATACTTATGGAGCAAAAGATTAGTGTTAACTACTGATGTTAACTTGAATCCAGCTTAGTTTTTAAGAGGAGATTTGGAAGAATCAAATAAAATTAATGAGATGAAGTAATTAAATTACAGACCAGAGTTAGATCTGACTTGATGGATGTGTCCTTGAGAAAAGGAAGAGAAGGGCAGCGCCGGACTTACCCAGCAGGCAGGCTTTGCTGGAGGGACCGGGAGACACGGTCCCTCATGGCGGCCGCCATTTTGGATCCCGGGCGAAGTCTCGCGATGCGAGACTTCGCTCGGGAGATCAGGGCCTGATTGGCCAGGCTCCTGATTGGTCCGGGCGGGGCCTGCTTGCCCTATATAAGGGCGAGCAGGCCCGGGGCTCTCCCTTTTCGCCCGGACTGCTGATCTGAGCAGACGTTCGTTCGTCTGCTCGCGGCGGCCATTTTGTTGGCGACCTCGTGCGAGGCGCCATTTTGTGGCCTGCAGGACTGCGGAAAGCCTTTTGCTTGTCACAGCGGAGCCAGCATCGGCTGGGCTCCGCTCCGGTTTGGAGCCCCATTGCCTGGTTGGGTGTTGTGGGGGGTGCCGCCTTCTGGTGGCCTCGCGGGCCCGCGGTGGTTACCGGGGGGCCTTTGGCCTGGGTATAAAGGCCTGGTGGGGGGCCTTGCTGCCCGTTGGGAGGGGGGTGGATTCGCCTCCTGGGAGGTCTGCACTGCTGAGGCCTGCTGCTTAAGGCAGGCCTTGCCTAAGTGGTGCAGGGTCCTTTGGGGGTTTGGTCACGCCCTCTCTCCTTCCTTCTGTTAAAAATAGAACCAAGTTCAGGTAATGGCCCCTAAAAGGAGGCAAGCTCAGGCCCTCCCTACCCAACCAGTGGTGTGGCCTAGGAGGGCTGCCAGGACGTCTGCCCGGGCTCGGGCTGCGGCAGAGGGGCCCCCGGGGGGGATCCCGGTGGGGGGGGTGGCGGGGTTTATACCCACGGTCCCTCAACCCGAGATGTCCCCTTCTCTCTCCTGGGCCAGGGTCTTGGAGCGGCTTGATGAATTGGAGAGGTGGCGGTCGGGTGCAGGCCCGGAGGGGCTTCCCTCGACTGCCACCGCAGCATGGGGCAACGACCCCGAAGAGGAGTCAACCCCAGACGGGCAAGTGGCCCACAACGCGCAGATGGCCCACACCGGGCAGATGGCCCACACTGGGCAGACGGCCCACACTGGGCAGATGGCCCAGTCGGGGCAGTGGTCATCGTTCCAGGGCCCAACAAGGATGGGCCCACCGTGGATGGCTTCTACCCCTTACGGGGCAGGTGAGGTTGCACCACATGTAGGCACATCACCGCTCCTTCCCGTGCAGGGTCCCGGGTTCATCCCGCCCACATTGGGGGGTGGCAACAGCTTTATGGGGACTGCTGCAGGCACCTGTGGACAGGTCTGGTCCCCGCCGGCTCCGCCAGTGGGGGCGCCAGGGGTACCTGCCCCAACCGGGGCGGGGGTGGGGGGTTGGATCCCTCCTCCACCGGCCATTATGCCACCGGTCCCTTTTATGTATCCACCGGGGCTTGGTGTGCTGGGCTCGGGGGCCACCACGGTGTGGGACCCGTTCGCCAGCATCAAGCCCGGGGCCATCCCTTGTGGGTTGCCCGCAACGCCTTTAGGGTATCATCTCCACCCGTCAGTGAAAGAAGCAATATGGCGGGGGGAGTATGTCGATCTTTTCTCCATTCTTAACAGGGAGGTCCCCAAGCAAGATAAGGAGGTGGTGCCTGGGGAGAAGGTTAAGAAAACAAAGGTCACAAAGTGCTTCAGCTCTTGGCTGTACGCCTTTTTGACCTTTGCGTCAGTGGTAATTCAGAGGCAGCCGGGTAGGGCCGCTGCCTTGCTGAAGTACATCGACCTTATTGCGAGGGCCCACTTTGAATATGGGGGCACCATATGGAGGCATTACGACAAGGGGTTCAGGATGCGTATTGCCCATGACCCCTACTTGCCTTGGGATATGGTGGTTCCGGACCTGTGGTTCCAGGCCACGCATATGTCAGGGAAGGAGGGCTGTGATAGGACCGATAGCGGTCACTTTATGGAAGAGGAGCCCGTGACGCCCGCGCCGGCCAAGGCCGTGGTGGGCGCCGTTGGAAAAGGGGCCTCTTTGGTGTGTCACGAGTTCGCTGCAAAGGGGGCGTGTTTTCGTCCCATGTGCAGGTTTCGTCACGCCTGCGGGAGTTGTGGGGGGAACCATTCCACAGCCGTGTGCCCCCGCCCCAAGAAGGGGCCTGAAAAGAAAGGCTCGGGCCTCCCAAAGCCTCCCCCGCCTGCTGGGGGAAAAGGGGCCCAGCCCAATTAATTTACGGGTGCTTGAGGGTTGGTTGGGTGACTACCACCCTCGCTCGAGAGCGGCCGCTCTCTTGCTAGGTTTTTTGGAGGGATTTAGGATCCCTTACATGGGGGTTAGGAGGGCCTTCATGTCTGACAACCTTAGGTCAGTTGTTGGACATGAAGACATTGTTAGGGAGAAGATTCGGAAGGAGGTGGCCGAGGGCAGGGTCATTGGGCCCTTCCCGGAACCGCCCTTCCCGAATCTTCGTGTATCTCCCTTGGGTGTGGTCCCCAAAAAGGCGAGTGGTGAATTTAGGTTGATTCACCATTTGTCTTTTCCAAGAGGGGAGTCAGTGAATGACTTCATTCCTGACGAGCTGTGTTCAGTCCGGTATGCATCCTTTGATGCAGCCATGACGATGGTTAGGACGTGTGGGGTGGGAGCACTTATGGGTAAATGCGACATTAAGTCGGCATTCCGGCTCCTCCCCATACACCCAGACGACTTTGAGCTGTTGGGCTTCCATTTCGAGGGGGGTTATTACGTGGACAGAGCTTTACCCATGGGTTGCTCTGTCTCGTGCTCTCTTTTCGAGAGTTTTAGCACCTTCTTGGAGTGGGCGCTCAGGAGGCAAAGTGGTCTGGGTACGGTCGTTCACTACCTTGATGATTTCCTGTTGGCGGGGCCTGTGCATTCGGAGCAATGTTTTGCTCTGATGCGGGACTTCGAAGCCCTTTGTGCTCACTTGGGGGTGCCTTTAGCCTCTGAGAAGACCGAAGGCCCCACCACCAGGATTACCTTCCTGGGTATTGAATTAGACTCAGAGGAGCAATCTTCCAGATTGACCCTAGAGAAGTTGGTCAAGATTAAGAGGAAGCTTGCTGAGGTGCTGGGCTGCCGGAAGGTGACCCTACGGCAGCTTCAGGAATTGGCAGGCATTCTTAATTTTGCCTGTCGGGTAGTTGTTCCTGGTAGGGCTTTTTCCAGGAGGTTATACGATGCGATGAAGGGGCTCCGTTTGCCCCATCATCGTACCCGCCTCTGCGCTGGGGTCAGGGCTGACCTCGGCGTGTGGCGGGAATTTTTGGTCAGGTTTAATGGTTTGTCTTTCTGGAGGCACGAGCTTCTGTTGGAAGCTGAGTTGCAGCTCTGCTCTGATGCCGCGGGGACTTGTGGTTTCGGGGTAGTGTTAGGTGACTGGTGGTGCTGGTCTGCATGGCCTCCGGAATGGAGTGCCTCTTCGTTGGTTAAGGACCTGACGTTCTTGGAGCTCTTCCCCTTAATAGTGGCCTTAGAGCTTTGGGGGGAGCAGTTTAGGGACAAGACCGTGCACTTTTGGTGTGACAACCTAGCGGTTGTCCATGTGGTGAATGCCCTGTCTTCTAAGAGCGACAGGGTCATGCGGCTTGTCCGACATTTTGTGCGCAGGTCCTTGTCCCTAAATGCATTATTTTTGGCTAGGCACATCCCCGGGTTGGATAACGGGGTCGCTGATGCCTTGTCCCATGGTCAGTTGTCCAGGTTTCGGACCCTGGCCCTGTGGGCCCGAGAGGTGCCCGACGAGTTCCCCGGCCACCTCTGGAGTCTGGGAGGGATCCAGAGTGGTGGGGAGACGAGGCATCCCGGGCAATCCCCTTGTCTGTAGCGCCCGGCACCCTTGGGGCATACCAGTGTGCGGGTAGGAGTTTGGGGTTTTCAGGCAGGGCAGGGGTTACCAGCTTTGCTGGCCTGTCCCTGTATAGCGCCTGGCCGGGTTCTGCGTCCAGCTTGGGCAGCGTGGCCTGTCAGTTAGGACAATCCGGTCCTGGTTAGCCGGCCTCGCCTTTCTGTCCAAGGCGGGGGGGGGGGTTGCAGTTTTTTCGGGTGACTTTGCATCCGGAAGGTGCTGGAAGGCTGTATGAGGGAGCAAGCGGGGGCCCCTGGTGACACTTGTCAGGCTCTGACGGTGGAGCAGCTGTCTTTAATCAACGTGGTTTTGACAGTCTGTGTTCCTCATTGTAAGAGGCCCGGGTTTTTTTTGGGCAGCGACTTGTGTCATATTTTTTTGGGGCCCCTTTGGGTCAGCGAGGCCTGGCCTCATCTCAGGCTGTCAATTCACTCCGTGCCTTCCAGTACGCTGATCTGGCCTTTAGACTAGGGGGGTGTCCCTTGTGGTAAAGGGTCTAAGACAGATCAGCTACGCAGAGGGGTTACCATCTAGCTTAGTGCGGCCGCCGACCAATTGGTGTGTACGGTGGCCGCCCTATAGCTTTGTTGTTTCTGCGGGGGTCAGGTCCGGGGTACCTGTTTAGGCATTGGGACGGTACCCCTCCGACCTGTTTGCAATTTTGGGCTTTAGTATCCAGGGCAATGGCCCAGGTGGGCAGGGATCCCGCCGGTTAGGGAATGCATTGTTCCGTATCGGCGCCGCCACTAGCACGGCACTTTCTGGTTTCCCGGCCCAGTGGATTCGGGAGATCGGCCGCTGGCGGTCAGCGGCATATCTGGGTTCTGTTAGGCCCGCTGAGGATCCTAGGCAGGGCTTAGGCTAGGTAACCTCTCTGTGTGTGTGTCCTCTTGCAGGTCCCCAGGCTAACGTGATACCGGCGGCGCTGCTGTGTGGCCACAGCATGATTTTCTGGGCCGGCCGCCTGGCGGCCAGGAGCGCCGTCGGGACCCAGCTGTCCCTGGGGCAGTGGGTCAGGGTTGCCTGGATGGGCCGGAGAGGTATGCGGTGGGAGGGTCTCCTACCGGCGTTGCTGGGCGGTCAGCATTCTGTGGCTGCGCCCGGCAGTATGGGGGGCGGCTCCTGGAGTCGCGCCCAAGTGGGTTTGGGTGGGCAGCGTCCTGTGGCCGCACCCAGGTGGCTGGTATTGCACTTAGGTGGCAATGACCTGACCATACTGGGAGGCCTGGCGCTGATCATTCAGGCACGCGAAGACCTGCGAGGGCTTCGTGAGGTATGGCCCACCACGCAAGTGGTGTGGTCAGAAATATTACCTAGGCTTGTGTGGAGGGACGCCTCTTCCCTTAGGGCCATTCACCGGGCTAGGCGACGGGTGAATAGGGCTATGGGTAAAACAGTTAGGGAATTAGGTGGGGTGGTGGTGCCCCATCCCCTTATTACAATCCGATGGCGTTCACCTGTCTGAGCGGGGGAACGCCATTTTCTGACAGGACCTGCAGCGGTCTCTGCGTGAGCTGGCGCAGCTAGAGGGGGGAGTCGGGGGGCCAAGATAGAGATCTGACCCCCACTCCTGTGGCAGGTTAGGGGCGGAAAACTGGGGTGGTTTAGCAACCGCGCGTTCTCCCTTGGGCATCTTTGGGGATGATTGACAGGTTCTCCGCAAGCTCATGGAGGGAGTTTCTGCCTGAGCAGCTGGGGGGAACCTGTCTTTGGGTCCTGCACCTTTAATTCCCGGATTCCGGTTAGCCGGTGGGACCCCCCTCATGCACAGCATGGCAGGGTCGCAGGTGACGGCCTGGCCCTCACCTGGACTTGCATCGAGATACGCCCATGAGTTGCCCAGGAATGTTTTTTGGCATAACGTCATTTCCGCCTCGGAAGTAGTTGTTTGACCCTGCAGGTCCAGTTCCGGGTCATAGTTGATTATGCTAATTTATGCAAAGTATTGAATAAATTATGCAAATTTATGTTAATAAAAATGACCCAATTTAAATCCAGCTCTTGGGTCCGTGTCGTTACTCCGTCTCTCCAGCAAGGGCAGCGCCGGACTTACCCGGCAGGCAGGCTTTGCTGGAGGGACCGGGAGACACGGTCCCTCATGGCGGCCACCATTTTGGATCCCGGGCGAAGTCTCGCGATGCGAGACTTCGCTCGGGAGATCAGGGCCTGATTGGCCAGGCTCCTGATTGGTCCGGGCGGGGCCTGCTTGCCCTATATAAGGGCGAGCAGGCCCGGGGCTCTCCCTTTTCGCCCGGACTGCTTATCTGAGCAGACACCCGCCCGCCCTCCACTATTTTGCAGTGTGCTTAGGGGTCGCCCTTAGGGGGCCGAATGGGAATTTTTTGCAGTTCTGCCTCTTAGCAGAGCTGTTTTTTCGCCCATTCCACACTGAGGTGATGGATGTGCGGTTAGGGGGTGCTTGCATTTATTAGGTTAATTGGCTTACCTTTGGTCATTTGGGTAGGCAGGTTAGGGGCGGAAAACTGGGGTGGTTTAGCAACCGCGCGTTCTCCCTTGGGCATCTTTGGGGATGATTGACAGGTTCTCCGCAAGCTCATGGAGGGAGTTTCTGCCTGAGCAGCTGGGGGGAACCTGTCTTTGGGTCCTGCACCTTTAATTCCCGGATTCCGGTTAGCCGGTGGGACCCCCCTCATGCACAGCATGGCAGGGTCGCAGGTGACGGCCTGGCCCTCACCTGGACTTGCATCGAGATACGCCCATGAGTTGCCCAGGAATGTTTTTTGGCATAACGTCATTTCCGCCCCGGAAGTAGTTGTTTGACCCTGCAGGTCCAGTTCCGGGTCATAGTTGATTATGCTAGTTTATGCAAAGTATTGAATAAATTATGCAAATTTATGTTAATAAAAATGACCCAATTTAAATCCAGCTCTTGTGTCCGTGTCGTTACTCCGTCTCTCCAGCAAGGAGTTTTGGTTTAAGCCAATTAGAAAGATATTGGAATGTAAGAGACGGGGCAGAGGATGATTTAGACAGTAAAGAAGGATTCTGAAGTTTAGTGGAAGAGAAAGGAGAGGTTTTGTGTCCCGAGGCAGGGACAGAGGCAGAGGCAGGGGCCAAGATAGAAGATGGGGATTTGGAAGTGGACAAGGAGAAAGGATGCCTGGAATGTGATAGATGGATCTTCAAGATTAGTGGAAGGACATTGTTCCAATGGATATTCCATTATTAGGATAATAGGATAATATGAGAGAAGAACAGGGATGGTAGGTGCAATAGTGTGCTTTTGCATGCCCCTTACAGACCTCTTAGAAAAGGGGAGATGTCAATAGTAGATAATTTAAGGTTGAAGATTTTGGGGTTAGGGGAAGAAACAACAGAGTCAGGTAGTGAGCTCCAGGCATTGATCACTCTGTTGCTGAAGTCATACTTTCTGCAATCAATTTTGGAGCGATTTACATTTTGTTTGTATCTATTATTGTGTTGTTGTTGTTGGAGGTGAAGTAGTCATTAATAGGAAGGACGTTATGGTGTATGATCTTATGAACAACAGTTAAATCAGTTGTTTGGAGGAGACGTAGTTGTAGACAGGAGTTTCACATACTATAGCTCTACAAATGTTGAATAAAATAAAATAAAGTTATTTCAGAATGAAACTGTTTGCCAGACAGTTTAAGACACTGATGTTTATATATAAAATAAACATGATTTTATATTCTTTAAATGCAATATGAGTTGCATTATACATTCCTCAGTTTTCCAGTATTATACTGGAATGAAGTATTGGTGGTGATTGTCATCCAGGAATCCCTTATGGCTTCTGAAGGCACTACTCTATGTATCACCAGATGTGAGACCCTGTTCATTAAATTGCACTCTAGCGATTAACGGGGATTGTTCCTGCTTGTACAATAACTTCCCTACTTGAGCTCCTTCATTCCATTTCTAGGATGAAAGTGTGATTCTCCAGACTTCAGAAGACTTCCATTTGCCTTCTCTGGGTATGGGATAAAATGACTCAGGAGTTCATGCCTATCTTGATGGTCATGGGCTTATTTCAGATCTTCCAGACCAAGGGACACCAACTAATGATTCTTGGACCACTGGTGGTCCGTGAGAAAATTTTGGTGACCCTCAAAAATTATTTGCATTTTTTAATTGCACTAAATCAGGGGTCCTCAAACCATGGCCTTTGGGATAGATATGTGCAATGAATGCTTGTGTTGCTGCAGAGAGTCTCCCCCTTTTTTTCCAGATTGGAGAGGAACAGAAATTCTGACTTGGGGTCTGCTTCAGCCTCCTGGTGCAGGGCTTTGGATGGCCTGAAACTGGCTGACCATCTCAGCCCACCGAGCCTCCGGGCTCCAGTTTCTGGCCTTGCACATCTGCAGGTCTTCCTTCTGCTTGGAAAGCCTATGCTTGTAGTCTTCAGTGAGGTGCTTCTGCTGAGCCTCCTTCTTAGCCAGATCCAATTTGAACTGAGCCAGCTGTTTCACCAAATTTTTCTTGTGGTGGCTGTTTAGCTGCAAAAACTGTTTCCTGTTGCATGGGCAGGTGAAGAATGGCTGGGAGGGAAGAATAGAGGCTGGTGAGTTGCCTCTTGATGTGAGTGACATTAAGTTGGCCACGCCCATCCAGGTGGTCATTAGGCAGATCATATTCATGGTCAGCAGGATTTAAAATTATGAATTTAGTTGTCCTTGAGGTCTGATCTGTTGGTGAATCCTGATCCAGAGCTCAACATGGAATAATGATCAAGCTCCAGATCTAGTTTCCTTTGGAGAAATGGCTGTGTGATCTGGAATTGGGAGAGCTTCCAGTGTCTTAAATTACACACTGATTATTATGGGATTATCTAGTGTCTCTATGGGTCCATTAGATTGGCCTGTCTTAGATGATGGATTCATAGGTTTCAGGGGAGCTGGGTAGTTGTTCCTGCACATCTGTTTTACAGTCCATCCAAAGACTTAGTCAGTTGAAATAAGAGGGGGGCTGAGGTAGGTAGCAACCATGCAATATCTCATCTTGGGAATCCTGCCATTTCCCATGGCTTATGAAAAAGCTGAGGGAGATGAAAGGACAAAAGAAATGTCTAGAATATTGCTGGCACTCAAAAAAGGATAGACGACTAAATATGGGTTAGAGCTCTATTAAGGTCTATCATGTGGCTGTGAGGATGACAAATCCTTCTGTACCCCTACTGCATGCACTAATAGTTGCTCCATGGTCATGTTTAGAATGGCACAAGACCTTTTCAATAAATGGGGTTTGAAAATTGTTTTGTAGAAACATAAAGAGAAATTTGTTCATAATCTGTTAGGAAAAAAAAATGCTCAGATAAGTTCATAGTTAAATGCCAGCCTTGTTGCATGTTCAGAGCAGATGCCTGGGAAGGAATCCTATTTGGGAGCAGTTTGAACTGTTGGACCTGACAAAGTGGACTAGGTACTTATGTTTGGGAGTTCAGCCATCTCTTCTATAAATCCATGTCCCTTCTGGCTCATTAAAGAAGCCTGTATGAGATCTTAGGCACTGCTTAATACTGGACAATTTTAGTCCAGTATTTAACCTTGGTTTGGAAATGTGGTTGAGAAAGTTTTGCATAGCTTCACATGACCTTGTGTTTGGGAAATAGAGCCAGCTGCTTTCTGAATTGAAGGGAAGACTTAAAACTGGATTTCCCTGCATTTAGTCTAGTACCACTGTATCTTGCTGGCTCTCTCAGACATGAACTATGGGTGAATGATTATAATGAGATATGGTTATCCTTCTTATTGTTTATATTATTTATGTTATTTATTTAACATCTGTAAATATATGATAAATAGATTATTATTGAAAAGGTTATAGCTAATATTTAGAAATTACTGGAAAAACAGGGAAGAAAATTAAAGAAACAATTTAATTATTCTACCTTTTTTAAATTTATATTTAAAAATCCAGTTTATGAAAAATAATTTAGGATTACAATACTTTTAAGTATACCTAAATATAAATGCAACATTATGGAAATCATCAGGAAAACATTCTTGAAGAATTGATTTAGACAATTGGATTCTTAAACTGATGCTTCATTAACTTACACACACAGCTAGGAACAGGTTCCCATCCTTTCTCAGTGCACACTATGGTTTCATCGATGGTATTTTTTGTAATTTCAAACCCCTCTTTACATTCATAGTGAAGTTCATCTCCAGGAAAGAAAATAGATTTAGTTGTGGTGAAGGTAAAATCACGTTCAGATGGCTTTAAGCATGTCTCTGTGGAATCAAAGAGTGGATATTATTGGTCTCACTGTCCTTTTCTCATGAGTCTGAGTCTTCTCACTAAAGAATGGCCTCTGAGATACAGGCATATGCAGGAAGCAAATAATGACTTGCTATAAATAAGCTCTCACTGCTTCAAACTAATGATTTCGGCAAACAGGGTCAGTTGTTTTTAACCAGGTTAGTGGGGCACATTAGACAATTTGGTCTTACAGGCACTTTCATGATTCTAGCACCTGAACACATATACTGTACATAGTTTTTCAGGATTGTGCTGTAGTTGTGGCTACCTACATTGTAGACAGTAACTATGTGAGCACTTTGTGTCTTTCAGCAGTTTTTGCTTTTGAATCTGAAGTGAATTTTGTGCTTGATTATATGTTGTGTAGAGAACATGACAGGTGCTCAATAGATTTTCTTGCCCTTTTACAAGTTTAAGGATAAATAACTCCCTCTGTAAATGGAAAATCCATAATATATGTTTTCTGTTTGCATCTAAATGATATTTGTGGCATCAGTTCTTGGGAAGACAAGAATAAAATGCAAATTGTATGTTCACAATAAAAGTGTACACATATTGAGATTGCAAGTTATTTTTTTCAAGTCATGAACAAGAACAATAATTTTATACAATGAGCCTAAACTTACAAATTATTATATCAGGCTATTCTTCATAGAATAAGGTTCTATGTCTTTGTTTCAATCTATCTTCCAATGGAATTGTATTTACTTACTGATACATTCAGGCTCTGGGCTCCATCCCTCTGTAAGGCACTGAATCTCTGCCTCAGGGTCTCCTTTTGGCATTGTATAACCATCATGACAATTATATTTGGCTTTAGCACCAATCTGAAAACTCTGTTGCCACGATCGAAAATTCCCATTCAATATAATAACCTTCTTACACGTACGAACAACTTCTAATGGAAAAAGACAGTATAAAATGTGAATCCTTCTGTTTATAAAATGCAAACTCTTTATAAAATATCTGGGAAATCAGTGGAGCCAGAGGAAGATTGCCTCTTTTCAAAATCATGAATAAATGGGCTAAAAGGCTGCTAAGAAAAGCTGTATAAAATACATTGAAAAATCCATAGGTAGATTGAGTGGGGAAATTAATGTATCTGATTAGGCAGTTTCACAGCTATTTTCTTATGGAAACCTAGGGCATTTAATTTTTCCTTTAATCATATAAAATAAATCATGCTGCCATATAAGCTATATATATATATATTCCATATTTTAGTGGCTGATCTGAGTCTGTATTGGAATTCTTACATGTGGATCATGGGCTGAAGATTCTCACTTGTGTTTTGAATGTCCTGTATTCTGGTTCAAATCCTTTGGAGTTTAATGGGTGACAATATCAGGAGATTTGGAATTTATTCACTTATTTATTTATTTATTTATTTATTTATTTATTCATTCATTCATTCATTCATTCATTCATTCATTCATTCATTCATTCATTCATTCGGTTGGTTGATTGGACTTACATGCTGTCCCTCTCTGAGGACTTGGGAAGGTTTAATCTTTTTAAGATGCTGTTGACACCCAAACTTATTAATATGCAACATCTCTTGAAATTGATATGAAAAGATATATAATTTATATGTGAATCTGGAAAAGATTAGAATGCACAAGGAGAGTTTTGAAAACTCCAACTACATTCTATTTTAGGTGCTGTTACAGTGCCCCATCGCAAAGGAAACCACATATGGACTAGGGCAGTGATGGCGAACCATTTTTCCTTGGGTGCCGAAAAAGCATGCACTCATGCATGCTATTGCACATGTGCGAGTGCCCACACCCATAACTCAATGCCTGAGGAGGGAAAAAACAATTTTCCCTGCCCCCTGGAGGCCCCTAGAGGCCGGAAATGGCCTGTTTCCAAATTTCTGGTGGGCCCAGTAGGCTTGTGTTTCACCCTCCCCAGGCTCCAAAGGAACCGAGGGAGGGCACTAATTCTCTCTCTCATCCCCCCAGAGGCTCTCTGGAAGCCAAAAATGCCCTCCCAGAGCCTCTGTGTGAGCCAAAATTCAGCTGGCCAGCACACACATGCATGTTGGACCTGAGCAAGGGCAACAACTCACATGCTAGCAGATATGGCTCTGTGTGCTACCTGTGGCACCCGTGCCATAGGTTCACAATCACTGGACTAGGGTTTTTGATCCCTAAAACTGCAATGATATATTTTGGCTAGGTGTAGGGACACATACAGTAATAGAAATAACATGATGCATTGCATTCTGTTCATTTATGTGAACCGAAGTTACATAAGTTAGCATGATGCAGGGGTGGGTTCCTCCTGGTTAGGACCAGTTCTATAGAACTAGTGGTGACTTGCTGGTGATGTCGTTATGAAAGAGAGAGAGAGAGATTCACCTCACTTACTTCATTTGCAAAACACATCCAGAGTCCACTTTCTGCCACACATTTAACCATGACTTCTATACATTAGAATATTACACATGCTTTCGGATGTTTTTCCCTAGCTTGCACATAACTGGAAGGGCCAGGAAATGTTGCCTTTAACAGAAAGGAAAATTTAGTGCTTCTAACAGTGAGGAAAATGGCCAGAAAGGAGGAATTTACTAGGACAAGGTTGCCATCCAGAGGAAGGCAGAGATAGTCCTTGACCTATGACCACAATTGAACCTAAAATTTTGTTTGCTAAGCAAGAGCATTGGTAAGTGAGTTTCACCACATTTTACGCAATCCATTACATTTCCTGGCTCTAATAATAGTCATGTGCAAGCTAGGGGAAAAACATCCGAAGGCATGTGTAATGTTCTCTCACACTCTCTCATTCCCCCCTCTCTCTCCCTCTCCCTCCCTCTCATTTCTCTTTCTCTCCTTCTCACATCTCTCTCTTTCTCTCTCTGTCTCTTCCTCTCTCTTTCTGTTTCTTCACTCTGTCTCTGTCTGTCTGTCTGTCTGTCTGTCTCTCTCTCTCTCTTTCTCTCTCTCACACACACACACACAAACACACATAGCCTGATTGCAGGAGTAGAAAATCATAGCAATAGTCTGAGTTATTCTTCTCCCCACCCTTTGCTTCTTTTTGCTTTCAGGGTGGAAGGGAAACCAAATAAAAATGGGAAGGAGGGGAGGGAAATGGTGTCTAGCTGTAAATAGGAGAAAGCCATTTTGTCATCCTATAACATATTGTGGTTTTTATGGATTCTCTCATGGATCACCATATCTGGTACTGAACAGTTGAGGGGACCCAAGCAGAGTGGGTTCTAATTTATCTCACTGCTGGCTGGCGTCTTCAAGATGGTGACCGCATGCACAGGGCCGGAATTTTATTTTATTTTTTATTTTTTTTGGTTTTACATGTTTGGCTGCATGTGGTGAAGCAGCTGCAGGAGGGATTTCTCCCCCCTGTGGCGGCTTTTTCTTTTATTCCCTGAGACCCTTCGAGGCACAGATCGTTTGGAGGATGACGTGGACAAAGAGGGACAATCCGGGCACCGATTGGGAAAGGCATTTTAAAATAGGTGCGAAGGACACCCTCCCTATCAGGGATCAAAAGCGCTCGTCTCAGCTATCACCAGTACGGCGGGCCCGAAATCACAGGGAGCCATGGCAGAGGGAAGCAAGTGAGACACGCAGATCTTTCCACCCCACGGTAACCTGATATCGTATGCTGTATACTGTGATTTTTCAATAGAACATTTTCCAGCACTGGAAAATATAAACTTTGAAAAAAAAAAAGGAAGAGATAGCTTCATAAGGAGATCGTGGGAAATTGCCTTACAAGTTATGAAAAGCGGCGATGGTGAGGGGGAGAAAAGGCACTGACTTTTTACTGTATTTAGAACTCTGATCTCTCTGGAATAAAAATACAGCTCTCCAAGTGGAGCTGAAAACTCTCCCCAGGGGCTTTTCATATCATCACACTGTACTATATAAACCATATAAATCTCAATCTGAAATATTTGAACTGCTTGATTTGTTTGAACTATCAGATCGGGTTTGCTCTTTTCTCTTAGCCGTGCAGTTTGACAGGCAGCTGTGAACGGAAGTGGCCAGGAACAGAAAGCAAACGGGAGGCTTTAAACTGCCGATATAAGAAACATTAAGATTTTGAGTTTGTCGTGTTGCATAAAGACTTGGAAGAGACTGCAAGGACTTTAAGAAATTAGAAGAAAATATCCTAAACAATTAAAAAAGGAAAGAACTTGACAGGAGAATTATACTGGAACTAGGTGGCGGGGATTGTCGAGAGGCACCATACTAACATAGATCACTCCGCGGAAGAGATCCAAAACTGAGACATTAGAGTAATGGAAGAAACATTTAAGCAACGCTTCGAACTATAAAACTAGAGAAGGAGAATCTACAAATTGGAACTTTGTTACTGCACTGAGAAAGGAATTTGGAACTTTGGAACTTTGAACTCTGAAACTTAGAGACCCTGAAACATTGAAAAATTTGAAACATTGAAACATTGAAATTTTGAACTTTGAAACTTCACTAGTACTAAAGAAGAAGAAGTAATTACTCCTTTTCACTTTTGATTTCTTCTCTTTTTCTTCCTTTGTCTTATTATATAGAATAAGTTTATACACTGACATTTACATTGTTATTATTATAGTATATATTTACCTACCTTTATTAAGTTGTGTTTAAGATTTACTCTCATTTTGAATTTATCACTGAATCCCTCCTTTGTCATTTCTTTTATTCAAAATTAATAGATTTATTTAGATATAAGTAAGATATACATAATAATTAGAATAACTTAGTCTTATATAGTCTTATATATTATAGCAACTTTATAAAGTATAGCAATTTTGGTAGACACAATTAATTATAATATATTGAAAAACTGTATTTACATTGTTATATATTGTTTATAGTATTTGATTGGTATTAGTAATTTTTCTAAACTTTAATCTTTATATATTATTTTATGAATTACAAACCTAACTTTAGTAAGTATTTCTTATGATTATATGGAACAGAATCTATAGTATTTTAGAAAAACAAAACCAAATCATAAAGGAAATGGCCAACTACCAACCTAGAGGGAGCAAAAAACCAACCTCAACAACATCAGGGAATACAGCATCTGCAGCCTCACAGAGGCAAATAGATGAGATGTTAAATGCAGAAAAAGAAAAGGAGGGAACCCTATTAATGCAGAATATGAACAGCACTTTAAACATAATGCAGGAGACAATGATGAAACTGCAAGAACTTATTACAAATAACCACAAGGAGTTGAAAACTGATATATTAAGATTGGAAAATAGACTGGAATCAACCCAATTGGCAACACAAAAAAATGAACAAAAAATAGTAGTGGTGGGGGAAAAAATAGAACAAAAAGAAAAAAAATAGAATATGTTGATCAAAAAATAAAAGACTCCCACAGAGAATTAGAAAACTCCTTCATCCAACTCGAATTAGAGAGATGCTCATATTATCTGAGGTTCCAAAATGTAATTGAAATAGAAAATAAAAATCTAGGGGAAATAATGACAACTATTGTGACGGGGATGTTACAACTTAGTAAGGAAGAAGTAGTAAACGAGATGGATGAAAAAAGATGGCAGTCTTTATGGACCGGCACTGACCAATCCAGTTCAGTGACATCATCAGTGGGTCACTACTGGTTCTATGGAACTGGTCCGAACTGGGAGGAACCCACCCCTGCTTCACTGACAACAATTAGAGAATTGTCATATTTTAAGACTTCTATAGAGTTATACAATTGTGAAAGTATTTAGAGCACAGGCGTAATTATTTGCAGAAGAGACGGAGTAACGACACGGACACAAGAGCTGGATTTAAACTGGGTCATTTTTATTAATAATAAATTAGCATAATTTATTCAACTAAATTAGCATAAATTAACATACCCAACTATGACCCAAACAATGGACCTGCAGGGTCAAACAATTGCTTCCGGGACGGAAAGATGATGTCAGATAAACTTCCTGGGCAACTTATGGGCGTAGCTCCCTGCTAGTCCAGGTGAGGGACCCCTCCCTCACCTGAGACCCTGCCATGCACTTGCATGAGGGGGGTCCCGCCGGCTAACCCCTAACAGGGGACTTAAAGGTGCGGGACCCAAAGACAGGTTCCCCCCAACTGCTCAGGTCGCTTCCACCACAAGCTTGGAGAGAACCTGTCAATCATCCCCAAAGATGCCCAAAGGAGAACACGCAGTTGCTAAACCACCACCCAGTTTTCCGCCCCTAACCTGCCACGGATCGGGGGTCAGATCTCTATCTTGGCCCCCCGACTCCCCCCTCTAGCTGCGCCAGCTCACGCAGAGACCGCTGCAGGTCCTGTAAGAAAATGGCGTTCCCCTGTTCTGACAGGTGAACGCCATCGGCCCGGTAAAGCCACGGCCGATCTACAGTGATGAGGGGATGGGCCACTACAACCCCACCTAGTTCCCTGACTATCCTGCCCAGGGCCTTATTTACTCTACGCCTGACCCGGTGAATGGCCCTAAGGGAAATGGCGTCCCTCCACGTGATCCTCGGGAGTTTAGTTTAGTTTAATCAGATTTGTATGCCGCCCCTCTCTGCAGACTCGGGGCGGCTCACAGCAATAGCAATACAATGAACGACAAATCCAATATTTAAATTACTTTAAAAACACCACAAATTAAGACCAATCATACACACTAGCGTACAATGCATAAATTTTATAAGCCTAGGGGGCAGGAACATGTCAATTCCACCATGCCTGATGACAGAGGTGGGTTTTAAGGAGCTTACGAAAGGCTAGGAGGGTGGGGGCAACTCTGATATCTGGGGGGAGTTGGTTCCAAAGGGTCGGGGCTGCCACAGAGAAGGCTCTTCCCCTGGGCCCCGCCAACCGACATTGTTTAGTTGACGGGACCCGGAGAAGGCCAACTCTGTGGGACCTAACTGGTCGCTGGGATTCGTGCGGCAGAAGGCGGTCCCGGAGATATTCTGGTCCAGTGCCATGAAGGGCTTTATAGGTCATAACCAACACTTTGAATTGTGACCAGAAACTGATCGGCAACCAATGCAGACTGCAGAGTGTTGGTGTGACATGGGCAAATTTAGGAAAGTCCATGATAGCTCTCGCAGCTGCATTCTGCACGATCTGAAGTTTCCGAACACTTTTCAAAGGTAGCCCCATGTAGAGAGCGTTACAGTAGTCGAGCCTTGAGGTGATGAGGGCATGAGTGACTGTGAGCAGTGACTCCCGGTCCAAATAGGGCCGCAACTGGTGCACCAGGCGAACCTGGGCAAACGCCCCCATCGCCACAGCTGAAAGATGTTTCTCTAATGTGAGCTGTGGATCGAGGAGGACGCCCAAGTTGCGAACCCTCTCTGAGGGGATTAGTGACTCCCCCCCCAGGGTGATGGATGGACAGATGGAGTTGTCCTTGGGAGGCAAAACCCACAGCCACTCCGTCTTATCCGGGTTGAGCTTGAGTCTGTTGACACCCATCCAGACCCCAACAGCCTCCAGGCACCGGCACATCACTTCCACTGCTTCGCTGACTGGACAAGGGGTGGAGATGTAAAGCTGGGTATCATCTGCATACTGATGATACCTCACCCCATGCCCTTGGATGATCTCACCCAGCGGTTTCATGTAGATATTAAATAGTAGGGGGGAGAGGACCGACCCCTGAGGCACCCCACAAGGGAGTAACCTAGAGGTCGACCTCTGACCCCCACTAACACCAACTGCGACCGACCAGAGAGGTAGGAGGAGAACCACTGAAGGACAGTGCCTCCCACTCCCAACCCCTCCAGCCGGCGCAGAAGGATACCATGGTCGATGGTATCGAAAGCCGCTGAGAGGTCAAGAAGCACCAGGACAGAGGATAAACCCCTGTCCCGGGCCCGCCAGAGATCATCCATCAGCGCAACCAAAGCAGTTTCCATGCTGTAGCCGGGCCTGAATCCTGACTGCTGAGGACCTAGATAATCGGCTTCTTCCAAGGACTGCTGGAGCTGGAGTGCCACCACCTTCTCAACAACCTTCCCCATGAAGGGAAGGTTGGAGACTGGTTGATAGTTATTGAGAATGGTTGGGTCCAGGGAAGGCTTCTTGAGGAGTTGGCGCACAAGTGCCTCCTTGTAGGGATCTGGGAAGGACCCCCTCCCCAAAGAAGCATTGACAATCTCCTGGACCCAGCTCCATGTCACCTCCCTGCTGGCCGAAGCCAGCCAGGAGGGACAGGGATCCAGTAAACAGGTGACGGAACTCACAGCTCCAATGGCCTTGTCCACTTCATCAGGTGTCACCAGATCAAACTCTTCCCAGACAGATGGACAAGTACGTGCCCCAGTCACCTCAACTGACTCGTTGTCAGTCGACTCTGTATTCCAATTAGAGTCGAGGTACGCTCGGATCCGAGCGATTTTATCAGCGAAAAACGTGTTAAAATCCTCAGCACTACTCTGCAAGGGTTCCCCAACTCCCCCCTGATTAAGAAGGGAGCGGGTCACCCTAAACAGAGCGGCCGGGCAGGATTCTGCTGATGCAATCAAGGTGGAATGATATGCGCATCTTGCCGCCTTGAGCGCCACTTTGTAGGTCTTAATATGTGCTCTTACAAGTGTTCGATCGGATTCGGACTTACTCTTCCTCCATCGCTTCTCTAGACGTCTCTTCTGGCGTTTCAACTCCTGGAGCTCCTCGTTGAACCATGAAGCTCTATGGGGTCTAGTGCCGCGGAGAGGTCGCAACGGCGCAATTCGGTTAAGAGCCTCCGCTGCAGCCTTGTTCCAGGCCTCAGCCAGAGACTCTGCCGAACTGTGTACGAGTGTATCTGGAATAACCACAAGCGCCTTCTGAAAGCCTTCTGGATCCATCAGGCATCTGGGGCGGAACAACTTAATCGGTTCCGCCTCCCTGCGGGGAAGGATTGGAGCCAGGAAGTCAAGCCGCAGTAGAAAATGGTCCGACTATGACAAAGGCAACACTTCTAAGCCCCTTAGTCTCAGACCATTACTCAGTTGCTCAGAGAGGAATACCATGTCGGGTGCATGCCCCCCCTCGTGAGTCGGACCCTGTACTACTTGGGTCAGGTCCATGGCTGTCATGGTGGCCATGAACTCCTGTGCCAGTCCAGAGGTTTCACCGAGCGACGGCAGGTTAAAGTCCCCCAAGACAATAAGTCTGGGGAACCCCACTGCCAACCCGGCTACCTCCTCGAGTAGCACAGGCAGGGCTTGTGACATGCAGCTGGGAGGCAGGTACATGAGGAACATGCCCACCTGGACCCCTAAGTCCAACTTCACCAGGAGGGACTCGCAGCCCACAATCTCTGAGGCAACGAGTCTACGCAAGCCAAGGCTCTCCCTGGCTATAATAGACACTCCTCCCCCCCTTCCCTGGGGTTGAGGCTGATGCCATATCTGAAACCCGGCTGGGCAAATTTCAGAGAGAGGAACTAGGGCCCCATCCCTAACACCCCCAGCCCCGGTGGGTACACGAAAGGGGGCGGGGGCATAATAGCGGGTGCTGGAGGGGTCCAACCCCCCGCCCCGGGCACCCCGGGCCCCAGTGGCAAAGTTACACCTGGAGGGGGCGCCACAGCCGACTGAGCCGGCGGGGACCAAACCTGGCCACACGTGCCTGAAGGGGACCCCAAGAAACTAGCTCCACTCCCCAAAACCAGCGGGTTAAACCCCGGACCGTGTAAGGGGAGGAGCGATGTGGAGGACATGTGTGGTGCAGCCTCACCTGTCCCATAGGGGGTCGAAGACATCCACGGGGGGCCCATCCTTGAAGGGCCCTGTAACGCTGCCATTTGCCCCGGCTGGGCCATCAGCCCGGACTGGGCCACCTGCCCGGTATGGGCCATCTGCTTGGTCTGGGCCATCTGCCTGGCTTGGGCTGCCTTCTCTTCTGGCGCCTGACCCAGGGCCGCCGGCGCATGCGGGAGGGGCCCGCCCGGGCCCGATCCTGACCGCCAACGCTCCAACTCGTCGAGCCTCTCCAGTACCCTGGTCCATGGAAGAGAAGGAGAAAAATCAAGTTGAGGGGCTGGGGGCACAAACTCCACCACCCCCACTGGTGGGACTGCTTCAGGGGTCCCTTCCAAATGAGCCCGAGCCCGGGCTGAAGGCCACAAAGTCCTCCTAGGCTGCACCACCGGTTGGGCTGGGGGGGCCCGAGCTTGCCTCTTCTTTGGAGCCATCCCAAATGAAAAATATAAGTTTAATGAATTAAACAATCTACCACCTAAGCACTATGGCCACAGGCCTAACCAGGGAGAGGCCTGAGTGATTACAAGACTGAAGGAACACCCCCCTCAGGGGAAGAAGAACCCCCACCTGCTACTGCCCCCACTGCGGGCCCCCAGCTGACGCTGTTTACCAGGGGCGAAACGACCACTGAGCAGAGTCCCCGCCTTTGGCCCCCAAGCCCCCCCCCCACACTTGGGGGGGAAGCTCCAAGCAGCTCCTCCCCAACGGCCCCCAAGCCCCCACCCTGAGGGAAAACCCCTGCCGCGAGTACTACCAATCCCCCTCGGGCCCGAGGGGGACAAAGCGGCCACCAGCGGCACGCCGCCGCACTGTCAAAGCTCGCTGCCGAACCGCTGACACCGATGGATGAAAAGCCTTCTCGCCAGACTCCGCAAGGCCAACAAAATGGTGGCCACAACACGAGGCCGCCCAAAATGGCCACCGCAAGCAGCACTCAGCCGAGTGTCTGCTATTAGCTGGCTGTCCGGGCGAAAAGGCCGAGCCCGGGCCTACGCGCCCTTAAATAGGGCCGGTAAGCCCCGCCCGGACACGTCAGCATGCAGGCCATGCTTGGCCTGATTCTCGGCTGAAGTCTCGCCTCGCGAGACTTCGGCCGAGTGTCGGGATGGAGAGACCCCCTTACCTTAGACAAGGCGCTCAGCCCGTGAGGAGTGAGCCGGGAGCTTCCAGAGGTGATGGGTATTGAAGTACAGACAAAGCATGTTCAAATGAACAATTAGTTTTTATTAGAAAAGTATAAAAACAATAAAAGTCTGAAGAGACATAAAAAGCACATCCTCTGGCTAAGGATGTACGGAGGAAAGATGTCTCCTAATTAAGGACCGCCCTTCTTCTTCAAGAAGAGACAGGATGTGAGCAAACAGGTTACATCACACAGGAGGAGCTATCTTACAAAAAAGCACATCCTCTGGCTAAGGATGTACGGAGGAAAGATGTCTCCTAATTAAGGACCGCCCTTCTTCTTCAAGAAGAGACAGGATGTGAGCAAACAGGTTACATCACACAGGAGGAGCTATCTTACTAGACAGAATTAACTCTCTAACTACTGGATGTTTCTCAATGTCGTTGGGGGCTGGCAATTTCCAGCGCGACACCGAGATCCAAAATGGCGGCCGCCAGGGGTCCGGTGTCTTACCGGCCCTCCTGCAAACTGCGCCAGCGGGGTGAGTCTGCCGGCGCTATTTTATGCAAATGCTATCAAACACACACACACTGAGATTTTTAAAATTTGTTTGATGCAGTGAATTGTTTTAGTTGCAAGATATATATTAAAATGTATTATCACATACCAGTAATTTTGATGTTTACTACCTTTTTCTTTTTTTACTGTTCCTTAATAATTGCCATTTATTCATTTATTTTATATTTGTATACTTCTCAATACAATTTATACTAGGCCTCAGATATTTTTTGAAACAAACCTAAATCTCCTTTGCACATCAAAACACATCACTGTGTCTTCAAAAATAAGAAATATAATGAAAACATTTTTTGTTAACAAACTTCATCTGAAATATTTTTCTTCAAATCAAAAGTCACTTTTTAATTGAAAATATTAAATATATCAAATATAAATATATTAAATATTAAATAGAAAGGTAGAAAATTGTAATATTCTTATTTTGCTTGTGCATTATAGACCTTGTCCCAAAATAAAATCATGATTTGATGTTAATCTTACAGGATAATTACTTTATACATATGTATAGGTATTATGATTAAACTGTTCATTATAAAAAAAGAAAATATTAAATATATCTAAGAAATATAAGGCATTAAGTTTAATAAATAAATGATAGGCACATAGGCACAACTATATGTATATACATAAACTTTACCTTAATTCCCAGTCACAGTACAATTCCCTGTAGAAATATGGATCTCTTTTACTCCCTGCTGCTAAATTATCACAAATTCTCATTTAGAAATACATACATACATACATACATACATACATACATACATACATACATGCATGCATGCATCATACATATACATATACATACATATACATACATACATATACATACATATATATATATATATATATATAGCAAAAATATGTGACACATACATACACACACACACACACATATGCATGTGTGTGTGTATGCATACCTGTGTATACATATACAGCATAAGTGCACATATACAGCATGGTAAGCAATTTCAAGTCAGGCAATTTTAGTTAACCTTCCTAAAACTTACCTGGCTGGATACATCTTGGAGCAGGTGACCACCCATTTTTTGTGCAAGTAATTGTTGATTGCTGGTTTGCAGAAAAATATCCGCTATCACAAGTAAATGTAATGTTGTCACCTTCTATATACTTGTTCCGGAAGTTATAAACAGTACGGCCATAATAAAAACGTACATAAGGATCACACGTTTCTAAAAGCAAAAAAGAGCAACATGCTCACATCATTTATGGTTCTTGGAAGGCTATTCATACTCTGCATGATATCTAATTCACAGAGATGACAAGGTGTGAAGAGAAGAGGAAGCTGATGAAGAAGAACCCTATTTTTCTGTTTATATTTTATCAGACTCTTCTTTTACTTCTCTCATTTAAGGCTTTAGTATACTTTTTTTTTTTTTTTTGCAAACTGTAGGCTTCAAAACAACCTTTAGAGTCTCTTGAGAAGAGACAGCAGTGCAAGCATCAGCCTAACAGGCAAAACAACCCCAAGAACAGGCTGACATCTCTGTAGGATGTTACTTCAATAAGGTTAAAGTAAGGTCAGGACAGCATCTGACCTGTTTTGTTTATACTTGGCAATATCTACTACAAAGGGGAAGAATTACTTACTGAAACACTTTACTTCTGGGACATAATGGGAATTCCTGCATGTTGCTGTTTGCCATGTTTCCTTGTTTGCAGGCAGAAAACCAACAAAACAATGGAAATGAATTGATTGTCCCTCCCATTTTGGAAATCGTTCCGAAGTCATTCTTCCATTTTCTATATCTATATAATCACATCCTTTTCCTGCGGAGAAGGCATGGGGGGGGGGAGTAAGGCACTCCCCAAATTCAGAATATTCCATCAATTCATTTGCTTTGCTTTATTCTGTGCTACCATCAGAGGTGAACCTGTTATTAATTGTTATAGTTTGCTCTAGTGCAATATCAGAATCTGATCTGGATTTCTGCCTTGGATCTAAAGAGAGAACAGAGAGTGACAATGAGTGATGTGGTCATAAAAGGCCCTTATTGCTTCTGCTTACAATCTGTGAGGGCTGTGGGGAGAATGGAATGATATTGATTTGACATCTTCAGTCTTATACTGTAAAATGGGACTGAACTTCTTTCTACTGTTTTATCACTGCACTGGGATTTATCAAGCATTATGATTCTTGCTGTTTTTGTTATTATTATATTTTCATCTTGCCTTTTCATAAATGAGTCAAGGCAGCAAATATAGCTATACTTGAGAGGTGGCATTCACCCAGTTCAGATCAATTCAGGTGAACCTGAAGTGTCAACCTGCCCAGGAAATCCCATCCTATATCGCTGTGTTTTTGATGTTGCATGCATGTCTTGATGGCACATGTAAGGGAATTGCCATGCTGTTTGCTGTTGCATAAATGCGCAGATGGTGCAGTTGAGTGAATTGCCATTTTTTGTGATGCAGTGCGCATACACGGATGTGGACTGCACTAATATTTCTGGTACTGGGCGAACAGGTTGCTACTAATGTTCTGTCTAATATTTTTTTTGGTGTGGGTGGAAAAGTATAATGTCTGAGTGGCACATTTTCATGCCTGAGCACCTGATTTTTTTCCCACAGATGTCAGCCAAGACAACTTATTGTGTAATTATTTGGGGCTCGGTGCTGGGGCAGAATAAGGTCCCTTCCCACTATGCTAGTCTGTTATTCTGGTTGCCTAATTATTGAAATCACTAGCATACACAGATTCCAACTGAAATTAGAATGATCAATAATTTAAAGAACAGAAGACTACAAACAGACAAACTTAGATCAGCCGATCTGCAGGGGAAGAAACCATGTTAAGCTTGTTTATATCTTATTTGTTAACCAAACTAATTTATGAGTGGAAATTATAGATTTAAAAGATATATTTGCTCCAGACTAGTATATTATGTTCACAGAAGGCTTCATTTTAACAGAAGGCTACAATAGGTTGCATGTTTCTTTGGCTATAAATGCCAATATCTTGCTAAATATCAGTCTAGTCAAGTATCATACATTTGCTGATTCCTCCAGTTCAAAGTTTGGAAATGTAAATTAGCATATTACTTAATGTTCAATTTTATAAGAGCTCTGTTTTAAGAGAACTGTCTGCGATAGCTTATCTACAATTTTGTTCAGGAAACTCTCTTTACTGCCCAAAAGCAATATCAGTAAATCTGACTAAGCCCAACATCTATTGCAAAAGCTGAGTATCTCAATACAGTGGTACCTCGAGATACGAGTTTAATTCGTTCCGGACCTGGGCTCTTAAGTCGAGCAGCTCTTATCTCGAACGACTTTTCCCCATAGGAATTAATGTAAATAATTTTAATTGGTTCCAGCCCTCAAAAAACTCACAAAGTTAGTCTAAATTATGCAGAAAGACATGTTTTTAATGAAGAAATGTACATGTACATATAAATGAATAATGAAGTTTCTTTCACTTAACTTGTAAACTTTCTTAAACTTTTAAATTTACATATGTTCAACTTCTCTGCCACCCAATCCTGTAGGACAGAGGTCCCCAACCCTTTTTGCACCAGGGACCGGCTTTAAGCGATCAAGAGAGGAATGGGTGAATGAATGGACGGAGGGTGGGAAGGAAGGAAGGAAAGAGGGAAGGGACAGGAACAGAGGAAGGAAGCAAGGAAACTTATGAAAGGGGAGAGTAAGAGAGGAATGAGTGAAGGGAGGGAGGGAGGGAAGAAGGTGGGAAGGAGAAAGAAAAGAAGAAATAGAGGAAGGGAAGGTAAAAGAGAGAAAGAAAAAGAGCAAGAAAGAAAGCTGCAAGCACCCCCCCGAGCTCCCCAGGCCGGCTGCAACCTTTTAAAACACGCGCGCCGCTTCGCAGCTGTCTCCTGAAGCCGAACGCGGAAGTTAGCATTTGGCTTCAGGAGACAGCTCCTTGGCGCTTGTATCTCGAATTTGGGCTTGTAAGTAGAACAAAAATATCTCTCCCCTCCCAGCTCTTATCTCGAGTTGCTCTTAAGTAGAGCAGCTCTTATGTCGGGGTTCCACTGTATACCTTTTTGTGACAGTTTCCATCATTTTGCAATCTGGAAGTGAGCCTGGAAGTGAAATCTGAGGCCACCCCACCCCTCCCCAAACAAACTCACTTGGAGCAATTTCTCTGGCTCCACATTTTGTGCCCGGTTCCATGCTAAAACAAAGAGATCCTATCATTATTAATCTGAACTGGACAGAAGGTTCATCCAGATTGCAATAATCTGAGCTAATGATGGAAAAGTCTCAGTTGTTTTCAGTAGATAAATTATGGTTACTTTAGTCATGTTTTATTCAATTAAGAAATGGTTTGGCTCCCTGGGAAACTTACCAACCTATTCCATAACAATAACAATTTGGGGATACTTAATCATTAATTGTAAAATCTTTCTTCTACAAGATGATATTTATCTTGTATAAGAAGAAACCACACTCTCTCAAATAAAGTAAATATATTCATATTAATTATGTAGAACAAATGATAAATGCCAAAATTCATACTATTACAATATTATCCTAATCTTTGTATTGTTTTAAACTCTTGATTTTTATAAATCAAATAGTTATCATCAAATTTTACTATTGTTATGTGCAAACCAACATACAAACCAACATTCACTTAGTTCAAAGGGAACTTGCCTTTAATCAAAACTCATATAACTAACTTATAAGATATATTTGCTTATTTCAAAAAGAAGCAGTATACAGAAAATTCAATAAAAACAAGAAAGACAATCAGAAGCCAAACAAAAATCTCCAGTACTCATAATATTCTGTTATATATTGTTATGTATTGCACTGTACAATTCCTTGAAGCAGTCTGGCTGTGTACAACTTTGCAGCATCAGTTTATGTGGCGCAGGGACATAAGAACTGGTTGGGGCACAGAGTTGAACATTTGAGCATGATCTCTGTATAAAAGAAGAATTCTAATGATTTGTGACATGTTGATTGTAAAATCATTTTCAGTTACTAAAACTCAAAAGTCAGCAGGACTCACATTAACAATCCTCTTGGGTGTGATGATTAGTTGGAAGAAAAGGTTTAATTACACAGGGTTAAGTACGGTATGTTCCCATTTGAAGTAACAATATTTATTTTATTACAAAATTACCTCTTTTGTTACTAGAAATGAATCAAGTTTAAATGGGTAACTTATTTTACTTGTAAAATATATCGCCGGCTTGCTGGAAGGGACTTCTATTTCTAAGCAGTACAGAAAGCCACAGCCACCTGAAGCATTTTCCTTGAAGAAATATTTCATTTTCATGCCCTTTACCTTCTGAAAGTCCCTTCTACCCTCCCGCCCCTTCTCTCAGTGCCTCTTTTCTGTGTAGAGGAGGAGCTGCATTCTTGTGGTGATTGGTTTAGCCTGTTGCCAACCGGGCAGCTGAGGGGCGTGGCTAGGCATGAGCCAGCTAGGCTCTAGCAAGAGCAGAAGTGGCTGTCCAAGTCAAAGCCATATTGTTGCCAGAGACGTGATGTTTCCTTCCCTCCCACCCTATGCATCACGACTGTGCAGCATTAGAAAAAGCTGCATGGCAGTTTGTTGTTGGGTGCACGGCCGCATCTCCACACAGCTTACAGGGAACAGTGGTTGCTGTTTGTTTGTTTGTTTGTTTGTTTGTTTGTTTGTTTGTGTATATATAAACAAACAAACAAACAAGCCCTGAAGAGAACCTGCACTCCAGAAAATGGTGTTAGAAATATTAGTCCCAGTTTGCACAAAGTGAAACCTGTCAATATTAGCCTCAACTTGCACATAGTGGAAACTGTCATAGCGGAACGTGTCATAGTGAAATCTGCAATCAAGAATGCAGTTGCACAAAGGACTATTAAAGCCTAAGAGGTTCAATTTGTCTACTAGATACTGGGGAATGATTGGATTAAATGCCAAACTGAAGTCAACACATAGCATTTGCACAAAACTGTTACTTTCCTTCACATGAGCCAAGCCCAGTTGAAGAACAGAAGAAATAGCATCCTCCTCTGTGGAAAGATTTGAATGGTAAGCAAACTGAAATGAGTCAAATGCTTCAGGGAAGCTACATACAATAATGTCTTTATCAGTCTCTGAAAACATTTCATAAAGATGGATGTAAGTGCAACCGGACGGCAATCATTCCAGTGGTGGGATTCAAATAATTTAACAACAGGTTCTCTGCCCTAATGACCATCTGGGTAGGCATGGGTGTGTGGTGATGTGACTGGATGGGTATGTGACTGGGTGGGCATGGCCAACTCGATGTCATTCACATTGAAGGGTGCCTGACCTTGCATGGCCTCTCTTCTGCACGCCCATCCTACCCGTCCACTCTACCCCACTCCTTGTCATGACAAGCTGCAGTGGAACCTCACTAAGTAGAACCATCATTCTTAGAGTGTAGGTCATTCTGCCAACTGCGAATCTTTTAACAATTGTGTCATCTAGCTCTTCTTTTACCATTTTGTGAAAGAGAACCAGACTGTTTGAAAGTCTTGTTATATTATGTCTGTAGCTAACCAATCATCTATTGCACTAACAACTTTATCAAAGGAGAAGATAAATCTAGTTTGAATGACATTAAAAATGGAGTATACTGGTTGGGTTCACAGAAAACAGTGAACCACAGACAATTATTTTTTAGCCTATTATAAGGAAGCCAATAATAATCTTGTAACAAGTATTTTTTTACATTCATGATTTCCCCTCCCCCATGTTTGAGGTGAGATAAATAGCTTTTCATCACTTGGTGACTCAAAGTAGCTTTGATCTTTCCCATACCTACTCTACTTCTAAACCTTTAACCCTAATCCTAACCCTGTGCTATATAACTTCCATAATCTCCAACCAAAGTACCATATAATGAACCAACCCACCAACCAGTTCTGGCTTTGTGTGCTGAATTATACAGGTCAGCCAACCCAACTAATTTAATGCAAAAAATGATTTAGCTTAAAAAATACTAACAAATACTGCCATGGATTAAGTTATGCCTTGCAGCTCTCCTGGGCATGTTGTCTCTAGATATTCGCAGTTATCCAGATTGTCCCAATCATGCATTTTCAAAAGGAAACTTTGCTTCTAATCCAAGAAGCTTCTTTAGTTCTGACCTAATGGTGGAGGACAGAAGGATTAATATTCCTTGCAGTCGTTCCATACAGTGCTGCAGCCTCAGTATAGCCTCTATTACACCTAAAAAACCTTATATTTTTGCACACAATTTTCACATACAAAAAAAGAAACCCCACCCACAGAGACCAGTTTCAAGAGAAACCATTCTTTGAAGATTAAACTCTTTTAAAGCAACCCTGCAGTGGTTCTCTAAATGGGCTTCCTTTCCTGTGCTGAGGATCCGAATGAATCCTGAAAACCAAAGGGCCTTTCTCTCTCCTTTTAGGAGCAAAAGGGCTAAAGGACAAGAGAGGTTGTTGTTTTTTTCTAAAAGACGTGGTTTGCCCAGGACACTCCTTCATATTTTGGGGGTTCCCCTTCCCCTCAACAATATGTAGCATTGTGCTTGCATGCCCTGGAGCCTAGCTGCAGCTGGAGTGAATCAGTATTAGGTAGCTAAAAATGCCAAAAACCTGGTAGACTGCAATAAACCATACTATTACTAATAAAAACAAGTTTCAAGTTTCAAGTTTAATCAGATTTGTATGCCGCCCCTCTCCACAGACTCGGGGCGGCTCACAGCAATAGCAATACAATGTACGACAAATCCAATATTTAAATTACTTTTAAAAACACCACAAATTAAAACCAATCATACACACTAGCATACCATGCACAAATTTTATAAGCCTAGGGGGAAGGAACATGTCAATTCCCCCATGCCTGACGACAGAGGTGGGTTTTAAGGAGCTTACGAAAGGCTAGGAGGGTGGGGGCAACTCTGATATCTGGGGGGAGTTGGTTCCAAAGGGTCGGGGCCGCCACAGAGAAGGCTCTTCCCCTGGGTCCCGCCAAATGACATTGTTTAGTTGACGGGACCCGGAGAAGGCCAACTCTGTGGGACCTAACTGGTCGCTGGGATTTGTGCGGCAGAAGGCGGTCCCGGAGATATTCTGGTCCAGTGCCATGAAGGGCTTTATAGGTCATAACCAACACTTTGAATTGTGACCGGAAACTGATCGGCAACCAATGCAGACTGCGGAGTGTTGGTGTGACATGGACAAATTTAGGAAAGTCCATGATAGCTCTCGCAGCTGCATTCTGCATGATCTGAAGTTTCCGAACACTTTTCAAAGGTAGCCCCATGTAGAGAGCATTACAGTAGTCGAGCCTTGAGGTGATGAGGGCATGAGTGACTGTGAGCAGTGACTCCCGGTCCAAATAGGGCCGCAACTGGTGCACCAGGCGAACCTGGGCAAACGCCCCCCTCGCCAAGATGTTTCTCTAATGTGAGCTGTGGATCGAGGAGGATGCCCAAGTTGCGAACCCTCTCTGAGGGGGTTAGTGACTCCCCCCCCAGGGTGATGGATGGACAGATGGAGTTGTCCTTGGGAGGCAAAACCCACAGCCATACATACAAAGGCAGCATTGGGAGGACAGCATAAGTCTTCCGGCATACAAATCCAATTAATAATAATAAATAAGACAGCAAGTGCTGCCTCAGCAAAAAGCTGAAAAAACAGTGATTTTTTCCCTTGGTGTTAGGCACTAAAATTTCTATTCTGTTGCAAGAAGTTTGCACAGATGGATTACCAACAAAGTTATGACAAAGTACTCATACTGATGCATTGGAAGATTTATTTATTTATTTATTTACTTGGATTTCTAGGCTGCCCTTCTCCAAGGGATTCAGGGTGGCTTACATAATAAAATGAGTACAAAACACAGAGTTTCAAAAACCCAAGTATAAACCTAAAACCTTTTATTGGCAATAAGGCATTTTAAAATGCTGGAATTACTTGTTAGAATTTTGATTATTTGTTTTAATAAATACCGCTGAACCTGTTAGAATTTGTGCAATGTTGAGAGTTAAACTGAACGTGCCACCTACTGGTGAATGGAATAGAGATTATACTCATATAACCCTGTGGAAAATACTGATAAGACAGAGAAGTGGAAATAAATAACACCTGCAGGACTGCTGTGCTACCTACTGCTCTATATTATACTTATCTACTTTATGATTACTGGAACTCTAATGGTGAAAACACAGAAGATAAATTGACTTTCAATATCAGTAGTTATGTTTGATCTTACAGAGTGGATTGAAGGAGATATTTTGAAATCTTCCTGGATACCCTAAAAAGAACTAAATTCACTAATTATGAGACATAAAGTATTCCCTGAGGAGCAACATCAAGATTGAGCCAACAATTTCCAGATTGACTTTCTGAGATCAAAGATAATTGAGAAACTGGGGCTACTGAGCTATATTTAGACTTATCAAAGGAAGAGAAGATGTTTTAGTAGAGGGAAATAAGTGGGTTGCAAAAAAAATGGTGTCGATGTTTCAAAGCATTTATGATGTTATGATAAGGCAGTGTTTTTCAACCAGTGTGCCATGGCACACTAGTGTGCCGCGAGACATGGTCAGGTGTGCCGTGAAGCTCAGAGAGAAAGAAAGCAAGAGAGAGAGAAAGCAAGAGAGAGAGAGAAAGAAAGAAAGCAAGAGAGAGAAAGAGCGAGAGAAAGAGAAAGAGAACAAAAGAGAAAGAAAGAAAGAAAACAAGAGAAAGAAAGAGAGAGAGAGCAAGAGAGAGAAAGAAAGCAAGAGAGAGAGAGAAAGAGGGAGGGAAGGAGAGAGAGAGAAAGACATAGAGGGAGGGAGGGAGTAAGAGAGCAAAAAAGAGGAAGGAAGAGAAAGAAAGAGGGATGGAGAGAGAGAGAAAGAAAGAGGAAGGAAGGGAGAGAGAGGAAGGGAGAAAGAAATAGAGTGAAGGGGAGGAAGAGAGAGAGAGAGAGATTTTTTTTGTCCAAACTTTTTTTAGCCGCCCCCTCCCACACAATGTGCCCCAGGGTTTCGCAAATGTAAAAAATGTGCCGTGGCTCAAAAAAGGTTGAAAATCACTGTGATAAGGAATCACAGGGAGATAAAATATTTAATGCAGTGGTTCTGAATCTGGGAGTCAGGAGCCCTTTGGGGGTTAAATGACCATTTCACAGGGGTCTCCAAAGACCATAGGAAAAGACAAATTTCCCTTAGTGTTAGGAACTAAAATTTATATTCTGGCACCTTGAAAGATATTTTTACAATCCGACCAATCAGGCATTTACAGTGGGGGTGTCTCTCTAATCTTCCTGTCAATCAGCTTAAAGTTCTGTTGGGAGAATTGGCACTACACTTGTGGTTGGGGGTCACCACAACATGAGGAACTCTATTAAGGGTTCACAGCATTAGAAAACTTGAGAACTACTGATTTAATTAATAACATAAGTGAGAAGTTAGAAAGTGTTCTACAAAGGATAATTAATAATGATCAGAAAGCCCAGGAAATAGAGGAGATAATAGAGAGAACAGGGGGAAAGATAGAACAGACAAATCAACAAATAAAACAAGAAGATAAGAAGGCAATAAAGACTTAGGAAATAATTCAGGGAAAATACATGCTAAAAGACCAAAACATGATATTGGATAAACTGAAAGATATTCTTGAAAAGAAAATAGAGCCTTGGGCAAATCCTCTTGAGGCAGTCAAAGATAGTAGAGATGGAAGAAATACTTAGGTTAAGCAGGAAAGATGTAGATAGAGATGAAGACCCAAGATAGGAATTTGGGAGACAAGTCAAAAACAAATAACAATTAAAATATGAAAATGGGCAAGAGGATGGATAAATGGGTAATGATGTATAAAATCTTTTATAGCACAAGATTGCCCTTACTAGGAGTTAGAATAGAGGCAGAAAGAAGAAATAGGGGGAATAATATTATACATATTTCTATATACAGTGTTCCCTCAATTTTTGCAAGGGATGCGTTCCAAGACCGCCCGCGAAAGTCAAATTTCCGCAAAGTAGCGATGCGGAAGTAAATACACTATTTTTGGCTATGAACAGTATTACAAGCCTTCCCTTAACACTTTAAATCCCTAAATTACAATTTCCCATTCCCTTAGCCACCATTTAGATTATTACTCACCATGTTTATTTATTAAAGTTTATTTTAAAAAAATTTATTAAAGGCGGACAAAAGTTTGGTGATGACTTATGATGTCATTGGACAGGAAAAACCGTGGTACAGGGGGAAAAACCATGAAATATTTTTTAATTAATATTTTTGAAAAACCGTGGTATAGACTTTTCGCGAAGTTCGAACCCGTGAAAATCGAGGGAACACTGTAATGTATTAAAATTACCATATTTTTTGGAGTATATGACACATTGAAGTATAAAATGCACCTTAGTTTTGGGAAAGGAAAATAGGGGGGAAAATCTTCCTCTGCCTACTAGTTATTTGTCTGGCCAATGTCCTTAGCCTGGTCAACTTCAACACATGAGTTTTTTGGTTGTGAGCATGTGCACACCCTCTCTCACTTCACATACATACTGCATTGGGTCTGATAAGTATCTTCAAAAGCACAGCTAATCATCGGAGGGAGCTTGAGTGAGTAAAGCAGATGACAAATGGAAGCAGTAAGAAAAGCTATTATGGGTTGCAATTTTGGGCTCTGCACCTCACATTTTCAGTCTCCAAACACTCTGTTTGAGAACCATTCAAGGCTTCAGGGATCACCAAATCGCATTGCCGCCAATTGCCACCTGAAAATGCGATGTGACTGAGGAGAAAAATGGGGCACGTGGAGGCCTAAAATGCAATGCATGGAGGTGGCGATTGGCATTAATGTGCTTTGGTGATCCCTGCAGCCTTGATCGGCTCTCAAAAGGAGCATTTTGAAGCTGAAAATACAAGGCATAGATCCCAAAAGCACAAGACATTGTCTGTGGCAATCTCTACAGCCAGGAAGAGAATGTGTAGAGGCCGAAGGGTGGGGGCCTGTGGGTGGGTGGGGCTACATTCGGAATATAAATTTTCAGCATGTATTATGGGGGGGGGAGTGCATTTTATACTCCAAAAATACGGTAATAGCTAGATATAAATTTTAGATGTTGAAAGATGGCAACACTATGAATGTTTTTATGATATTGTTATTGTCATTAGAATGGTGGAACAATTAAATAACGAAGGCCAATATTTTAACACAAATGATGTAAGTAACAAATAATACTAACACTACTACTTGTATTCAATGGAATGATACCCTGATGCCTCACTGTTCATGTATAGATATTGATGTATGTTCAAAAATAATAAACAAACAAACAAACAAATAAATATTTTTTTAAAAAATAGAGTTGTAAGTGGTTTTGAGTGAAATTCTTGCATATTGGATAAAATGACCAAAATTGAATATCTGATCATAAATGTCATATTGATATGCAAAGCACAAATTAAACAGCAATAATAATAGCTCTTAGACTTATATACTGCTTCATAGTGCTTTACTGCCCTCTCTAAGCATATTACAGAATCAACATATTTTCCCCAACACTCTGGGCTCTCATTTTATTGATCTTAGAAGGATGGAAGCCTGAGTCAACCTTCAGCTCATCAAATTCGAACTCCTGGCAGTGAGCAGTGAGAATTCTAACCACTGCACCTCTACACTTCTAAATGGAGAAACTTATGATCAATTGATGCAACTTCCAGTTACTCCCATTTGATCCTGAATATAGAATCAAAAGCTGCCTTAAGATCAGTGACAGCAACATACATTGTTGTTTGAATATTTTTCAAACAATGCTATAGGACCAAACATTGGTGCACATATCTTCTCTAATACCATTAAATAAATAAAGCAACAAACAAATAAAAATTATTTATAAACAAATGTCTGTATACCAACGAGGAAATGAATTTGTTTGTGCAGTTGTAATACATTACTCTTTCCCTTTTCTCTGTAAAGCTATGCATACCATACTGTAATGATCAATGTTTCCAGCTGTTTAGCAACTTTAAGCACTGATGGGCTACTGCTTATACAGTTTGGTGCTCCAACCCAGTAGGAAATTCCAGGATGCGCACAGAACTGCTGATCCCTGAAGTGCACATGTGTGCCTCCATGTGAGATTTGCCTTCTTCACATGCATAGCAAGCAAAATCTCAAATGAGGATGCTCACGTAAGCGAGATTTTGGCAATTTTTGACGATTTTTGCTTCTGCACATTCGCAGAAATCTCACTCATGCACACATCCACGCATGAGATTTCACTTGCTGCACATACGCAGAAGCTAAATCTCATGCCAACAGACAATCCCGCACCCCCTGGAAGCACACACACTCACTACACCCTCGGAGAGTGCACCGGTAGCACTAAAGACAAGCAGCCCTTCACTGACTTTCATCCTTGTTGTTTCTTTTGTTCAACAGAAGGTTCACCAGCCTATAATTTGTATCTATTATTTACCAAGTGAAAATAATACTGGCCATATATACCTCTCCTTTTTGACATGTATATCTATTTGCCCATGAATTGGCCTATAATCTTGGTTATTCTTCATTTGATAAGCAAATGTTATACATTTTGTTTAGAGCATGTTACTTGCATGGTTCCCACATACTGTATCTAAAAAGACTCTGTTTAAGATAAATTTGTAGAAATGCAATGATGCAATTTTATCTATTCTGCTCTCAGAAAAAGTGATGGAGAACCCTTTTTTGCTCGGCTGCCAAAACTGTTAAGTTGGAAGGAACTGGAGTCAAAGTCGGCAACAACAACAGCTTGTTAACTTCTGACCAGGAACGACATGGTGAGGAATGACAGCTCAATATATAGCCGGCGCAATGGTAAGACCGACCAATTGACTAGCCAGGAATCTCCCACTACTTCTTTAACAACCCAGCAACAGTATAGCAACCAATCAGACTGCGCAGTAACCCCAACCAATTACAACTCAGTATGAACATAGCACTCCTTTCCCCTTATGTTGGCACATGCGTAATTGGCGAAGTAGGCAGGTGTACACCAGACTCGCTCAGATCAGCAAAGAGGAGACACGCCCTGGGGCCTGGCCAGGCCTGAATTGCCCAACCGGTTGTCAGCTGTGGGAGAAAATCTCTGTGTCACAGACTACCCCAAAACAGCTGACATAGGGAAACACCTCGCATGCCCTCAGATATGGCTCTGTCTGCCACACTTTATACAGAATTAAAAATATCAGCCATTCTACTTTCATTGTAATGTACAGTAGTTCTACTTACTGCTACATTTTGGTGGAGGGGACCATCCATTCTTTGTGCATTCAATCACCTTTTCTCCATTATCTGGTTCAAAAGTAAATCCAGTGTCACAACGAATTTGAATTAAATCCCCATCCTGATATATAGTTCTTTGAGGTCGGAAAGTACCATTAGATATTCTTGGAGAGTTGCATGTAATTTCTAAAGAAAATAAATAATGCATTGTATAAAAAAGGAAAACTCATATCACATTGTAGTTATTGCTTTCCATAAGTATAGATAACAATATCATTACTAGTTTTATTATCTATATACCAGTAGCACCAAAAGAACATGCAAATCAATAGACATACATACTGATGGGCATGAATAACTTAAAACTACTATTTTAGTCATTTTGATTCAAAGTGCTTTTAATAGCCTTGTATTTATTTGAAAGATCATAAATAAATCCAGAAAGTTGTTACTATAGATTCCCTTTATAATCTCAGAAAATGTATCTCCCATATTTAACTCCTTACATAATTTATATAAATAACTATGGTTAATCTTATCAAAGACTTTATACACATCTAATTTCAAAATTCTCAATTTCCTGTTAGTTACATGGTAACATGGTGCATCACAATGACAGCAGTTCTTATTGGTTCACTTATCTTCCTTCCCTTTACAAACCTATATTGATCTTCCTCAATGGTTTTTGGCAAAATATTCTCAATTCTATTTGCCAATATCTTCATAAATATTTTATAATCCTGATTTGCCAAACTGATAGGATGATAGGAACCAGGGTCCCTTAAATCCCTGTCCATTTTCAGGGTGATGACAATCTCTCACATCCTCCACGTCTCTAGGATATTATAAGTTTGAATGGAACCCTTTGATGAATAAGAATTGCCACACCTTTAGTATTTTGGTTACCCCAAAACTCATATATTGATTTCCAATTATTATCAATTATACGTTTATCACTTCTTTGATGTTGTTTATGTATTTCTGTTAAAACCATAATATCCACCCAATTATCCCTGGCCATCCTTAATATTCTATAACATTTCAAATTCGATCCCAATCCATTCATATTTAAAGCCATAATAGTCCAATCACAAATTATCTATAATTATGTTCCCTTTTCCTATTTGTAATTTTCCTAATTTACTTATTTTTCTCCTCTTTACCCCGCTCACACACACCCACCCCAAGATCCTACCACCTTGATCCCCCTCTCCTCTAGGGAAGGGCAACAAGTTGAATACTTGTTCTTCCCTGAAGGCACCAATCCTGATTACAACTCCACCATCTGGCTCTCTTAATAACAATTTTTTAAAGTCCCCTCACTCCCTTCCTTAATTCTTCCTTTAACATTCAGTTCTTTTTGTATTCTGCTATTCCCTTCCCTCCATAAAAAGAAGAAGGGAAACCTGACAGAAAGAAGGCTCCAAAAAGCAATTACAAAAAAGAAAGAGTCATTGACAAGTCTTCACTTCAGCAATTTCTTCAATTTCCTGGTTTCTTCCCTTTTTCTCTTCTTAACCTTGCTGTTCAGTTCAAGAAAACTCCCTAATCTTATGTTCCCGGGTCTATTTGACCCAGACTGCAAATTGATCATTTTAGGTACTTATATTTGGTCTTTTTGAAAGCTTTTTTCACCTGGAAACAAGTTTGAACATTTCTGCACACAATGGAATGAAAATTGAACTGAAAAAATTAATCCTTATTGGTTTATTTTGCACATAAATGTGCCTCCCCCCCGTGTTTGTGGATTTTTTTTAGGTTTATAAGGCCGGGGGTGGCCCTTTTGTGGCAAAAAATAAATCAATAAGAATCATTATTTTCAGTTCATTTCTATTTTTCTTATGTTCAGGATTGTTCAATTTAGTATATCAAAACTTTTGGGGGAATATTCCTTAGAGATTTGTAGCCTAAAAAAAAGTATAAATTGAAAAAAAATTCAGAAAACATGGGGGGAGGGGCTTTTTGATAAAAATAAAAATATAAGCCTCATTTTTTCAGTTCAATTTTCATATCATTATGTTCATAAATGTTCAAACTAGTTTTCCAGTTGAAAAAGTTTTCAAAAAGATCAAATTCAAGTACCTAAAAAAAATTCTTTTTGGTCCGGTCATATATGAACAGAAACAGACTCCAAGTGATGATTTTTTTTTGCCCAGAAAAGAATTAGCCACCACCCCAAAAATATTGTTTTGATGATCAGCAATGTTAAATTGAGTAAATGAATGCATAAGATATTAAAAATATTTCGAATTTGAAGCTTGCGTAAATATAAAGTGAAAATGTTTGCAAGCAGCCAAGGGGGGGGAGGGCTTATTTATGATTGTAAACAACCAATAAGAAACATTTCTTTCAGTTCATTTATATTTTTCTTATATTCAGAAATGTTCAAACTACCAATCCCACACCAACTTTAGTAAAATTGAACACATTTTGCAAGCAAAACTATCCATAAATTGAAAAATATTTCACAAAAACGGGGGGCATGCATTCTATCAGCAAAATAAACCAATAAGAATTACTTTTTTCATTTCAATTTTCATATCATTGTGTGCAGAAATGTTCGGACTACTTTCCAAGTGAAAAAAGTATTCAAATTGACCAAACATAAGCACTTCAAATGAAGAGTTTTCGGTCCGGGTCAGGGTGACACAGGAACACAACTAGTGTGACTTTTTGTTTTTAAGCAAGAAAGAAACCCCCCACCCCCCAAAAAAAATTCTCATAGAGAGAACCCCTGAAATTATGAAAAGTCATGAAATTTCAAGTTTCAGATATGCAGGGAAAATTTTTTACAGGGACTCAAACTTGGCTTCGGGTCACATACGACCCGAACTGAACAGCAAGGTTAAAGCTGCAATATGTGCCTCTAGGACCCTCAGTTGTTCTTCTCTTCCCTTCTCCTCCAGCTTTGCCTGAAGGGTATCCTCTGGAGTTCCCCTTCCACTTGAATCAGTTGTTATAGCAGCCCTTCCTCCTTCAACAGCTGCAACTCTTGCCCCACTGGATTCTCCGCTTTCCCCTCTTTGATCTCTCCATTCTTCAATTTCTATGCCCAGTTGTTGCAACAAATTTCTTCCCCCCTTAAATGTGTGTGCTCTATACATCTGATTTCCTTAATACACCAGAACGGCTGCAGGAAATCCCCATGTAAATTTGACAACATTCCAGAACAAAAGAGTTGTAATTGGTCTCTATGCAGCCCTTTCCTGTAGAGTCTGCCTAGAGAGATTCCTTAAAATTCTTATCTCATTTCCATCGTATTTAAGATCTGCCATCATAAATGTTTATAAAGCTTTTCAGCCTTCCTTTCACTTGCAAACACAACAACAATATCTCTTTGTCTTTGCGGGTCTCTGTGGCTGATACTCCAATGGGCCCACTCAATGTCTTGTTCATCACTATCTACGTAATTTGCTTTGAGCCATTGTTGAATTGCCTCAGGTAATTTCAGTCCTTCTCCAAACCCAGGCTTAAAGTCATGAAAACGTAAGTTACGTCTCCTCTGGTGATCTAAACTCGCTATTCTGAATTTTTTTTTGTTTTATAATATAGAAACATAGAAACATAGAAGACTGACGGCAGAAAAAGACCTCATGTTTCATCTAGTCTGCCCTTATACTATTTCCTGTATTTTATCTTAGGATGGATATATGTTTATCCCAGGCATGTTTAAATTCAGTTACTGTGGATTTACCAACCACGTCTACTGGAACTTTGTTCCAAGGATCTACTACTCTTTCAGTAAAATAATATTTTTTCATGTTGCTTTTTATCTTTCCCCCAACTAACTTCAGATTGTGTCCCCTTGTTCTTGTGTTCACTTTCCTATTAAAAACACTTCCCTCCTGAACCTTATTTAACCCTTTGACATATTTAAATGTTTTGATTGTGTCCCCCCTTTTCCTTCTGTCCTCCAGACTATACAGATTGAGTTCATTAAGTCTTTCCTGATATGTTTTATGCTTAAGACCTTCCACCCTTCTTGTAGCCCGTCTTTGGACCCGTTCAATTTTGTCAATATCTTTTTGTAGGTGAGGTCTCCAGAACTGAACACAGTTTGTGTTATCAAACAATGATATTGTGATATCATTTGCCTTTCATTGGGCTTTCATTTCTTTTTCAATTGTTTCAATTTTCTCTTTTTGCTCTTGCAAGCCCTTTTTAAGCCCTTGCACATCATTAACGAGGCTCCCTAATTCACTTTCCATCACTTTAAAACTCTCCTTCATAGAGCCAAACATCTGTAGCCATTTATCTATCTTCCCTTCCATGTCTGGCTTGGCTCCATCCTCCATCATCTTTTCTTTGTATTTTACTTACTGTTTTCCAATTTCAGAATTCAGCGGCATTCAGCGGCATCAGTAGGGGCTGCAGTAGGGGCTCTTGACCGGATTGCGCCGTTGCGACCTCTCCGCGGCACTAGACCCCGTAGAGCCCCATGGTACAACGAGGAGCTCCGGGAGTTGAAGCGCCAGAAGAGACGTCTGGAGAAGCGATGGAGGAAGAGTAAGTCTGAATCCGATCGAACACTTGTAAGAGCTCATATTAAGACTTACAAAGTGGCGCTCAAGGCGGCAAGATGCGCGTACCATGCCGCCTTGATTGCATCAGCGGAATCCCGCCCAGCCGCTCTGTTCAGGGTGACCCGCTCCCTTCTTAATCAGGGGGGAGTTGGGGAGCCCTTGCAGAGCAGTGCTGAGGACTTTAACACGTTTTTCGCTGATAAAATCGCTCGGATCCGGGCGGACCTCGACTCCAATTGTAAAACAGAGTCGACTGACAACGAGTCAGTTGAGGCGACTGGGGCTAAACGTCTTTGTCCACCTGTCTGGGCGGAGTTTGACTTGGTGTCACCTGATGAAGTGGACAAGGCCATTGGAGCTGTGAGTTCCGCCACCTGTTTACTGGATCCGTGTCCCTCTTGGCTGGTTTCGGCCAGTCGGGAGGTGACACGGAGCTGGGTCCAGGAGATTGTCAACGCCTCCTTGGGGAGGGGGTCCTTCCCGGCCCTTTATAAGGAGGCACTTGTGCGCCCCCTCCTCAAGAAGCCTTCCCTGGACCCAGCCGTGCTTAATAACTACCGTCCAGTCTCCAACCTTCCCTTTATGGGGAAGGTTGTCGAGAAGGTGGTGGCACTTCAACTCCAGCGGTCCTTGGAAGAAGCCGATTATCTAGGTCCTCGGCAGTCTGGATTCAGGCCCGGCTACAGCACGGAAACTGCTTTGGTCGCGTTGATGGATGATCTCTGGCGGGCCCGGGACAGGGGCTTGTCCTCTGTCCTGGTGCTCCTTGACCTCTCAGCGGCTTTCGATACCATCGACCATGGTATCCTTCTGCGCCGGCTGGAGGGGTTGGGAGTGGGAGGCACTGTTCTCCAGTGGTTCTCCTCCTACCTCTCTGGTCGGTCGCAGTCGGTGTTAGTGGGGGGTCAGAGGTCGACCTCGAGGTCTCTCCCTTGTGGGGTGCCTCAGGGGTCGGTCCTCTCCCCCCTGCTATTTAATATCTACATGAAACCGCTGGGCGAGATCATCCAAGGACATGGGGTGAGGTATCATCAATATGCCGATGATACCCAGCTGTACATCTCCACCCCATGCCCAGTCAACGAAGCAGTGGAAGTGATGTGCCGGTGCCTGGAGGCTGTTGGGGCCTGGATGGGTGTCAACAAACTCAAACTCAATCCAGACAAGACGGAGTGGCTGTGGGTCTTGCCTCCCAAGGACAACTCGATCTGTCCATCCATTACCCTGGGGGGGGAATTATTGACCCCTTCAGAGAGGGTCCGCAACTTGGGCGTCCTCCTCGATCCACAGCTCACACTAGAGAAACATCTTTCAGCTGTGACGAGGGGGGCGTTTGCCCAGGTTCGCCTGGTGCGCCAGTTGCGGCCCTACTTGGACCGGGAGTCATTGCTCACAGTCACTCATGCCCTAATCACCTCGAGGTTCGACTACTGTAACGCTCTCTACATGGGGCTACCTTTGAAAAGTGTTCGGAAACTTCAGATCGTGCAGAATGCAGCTGCGAGAGCAATTATGGGCTTCTCTAAGTATGCCCATATCACTCCAACACTCCGCAGCCTGCATTGGTTGCCGATCAGTTTCCGGTCACAATTCAAAGTGTTGGTTATGACCTATAAAGCCCTTCATGGCACTGGACCAGAATACCTTCGGGACCGCCTTCTGCCGCACGAATCCCAGCGACCGGTTCGGTCCCACAGAGTTGGCCTTCTCCGGGTCCCGTCGACTAAACAATGTCGTCTGGCGGGACCCAGGGGAAGAGCCTTCTCTGTGGCGGCTCCAACCCTCTGGAACCAACTCCCCCCTGAGATTAGGATTGCCCCCACCCTCCTTGCCTTTCGCAAACTTCTTAAAACCCACCTCTGCCGTCAGGCATGGGGGAACTGAAACATCTCCCCCTTGCCCATGTTGTTTTGGTATTAGATTGATTGTATGTGTGTTTTGTTTATTTGTTTTAATACTTGGGGTTGTTTTTGTGAATTTTTAGCTTAAAACTGAAATTGGATTGGTGGGTATTGGATTGTCATTATATATTGTTTTTTGTCTTGCTGTGAGCCGCCCCGAGTTTTCGGAGAGGGGCGGCATATAAATCCAATAAATCTAATCTAATCTAATCTAATCTAATCCACCTTTCCCAAACTTTTTTTATTCACCTCTCTTTGTTCTCCTTTAATTTCTCTTTCTTTCTATTCACTTTTTAAGGAGTTTGAGGGAGTTTTTTAAGGGTTTCTATCAACTTTTCAAAACCTTTTCTGGGAGCCCTCCTGTGGTTGCATCTAAAACACTTGGTGACACATGCATAATCAATAAATACAGAAAGTTGTTGTAATTTATTCTTCCCCTTCACTTTGGTTTTAAATTAAAATAATTTTAATAGATTGTATAGATGGATGAATTGCTGGAAGATCTGACTAATTCATTGTGGCAGAATTCCATGAGAAAATCAATATATGTGATTGCTGAAAGTTGATATCAACTTCTTAGCATGTAATTCAACAATTAATAGCTCTTCCTGAAATTGCCCTGTGGATACCGTCAAAGCATCAGTTGGTCTAAAATTCAATATCCTGTATGTTCATGAAATACTATTAGCTCTGCTACATCACAGCTGTAGGAGCTGTACTGGCTACCCATGTACCTCTGAGTGCAATCCAAGGTCTGGACCTCACTTTTAAAATTGGTTATAGCTCAAGTATAGGACATTTATGAGGCTGAATTTTCCAAACCTGGGTGGCAGGACAATGTTTACTAAGAGTTCCCCCACTTTCAGGTTAGTCTGAGAGTGATATCATATCTTCTCCTTGCAACTCCACTCCTTGGAAACAGCTGCCTTAAGTTGGGTATGACAGGCACTCTCCTGATCTTCTTGTGGCTAGTAGAATCACAAGTACTTTTGTCTATATGCGTGCATTTTCTTATGATTTAATTTTAGACATTATTATTTTCATTTTTATTTATTTATTTTATTATTATTTATTTATTTGTTGTTGTTGTTTTTATTATTATATTTTAATATCTGTAAACTAGCTAGAATGTACCAGTCATAGCAGAGTCTCTGGAAAAATGTGTAGAGGCCCAAGGACAGTACTTTGAAGAATTTTAAGTGTTTTTTTCAAATTTGTTCAATAAATTACTTTAAAAAAAATAATTGCATTACTTTTGGAACGCACCCTGTAAGTCTAGTGCCAATTCTCCCAACAGAGCTTTAAGCTGATTGGCAGGAAAGTCAGAGGGACACCCCCACTGTAAATGCCAGATTGGTTGGATTGTAAAAATATGTTCCAAGGCACCAGAATAGAAGGTTTATTTCTTAACAATATGGGAAATTTGTCTTTTCCCATTGTCTAAAAGCAACCCCTGTGAAATGTTCATTCGATCTCTAAAGGGGTCCCAACTACCAGGTTGAGAACCACATGGATAATTCTACATTATTCTACATGGATAATCATGCTACAGAAATGGCATGTATGCATAAACAAACCAACATATCCACAAAGTTCTTCTGATACTTGTGGTAGAACTGCTGGTTCTGGGAAAGATGGAACTGTTAAAATTGTGAAACGTCCCTCATTAGACATTCACTACTCTACTAGTACCAAGATCAAATGCAAAGCAATGTTTTCTAGCTGTAACTCAAAAAGTTCCTACATTCTTGTTAGCAACTACATTGGAATTTCTTTTGGTCTTCGTATGTTAACAGTTTATAAATCTCTTAAAAACAGAAATATGTTGTAAGTCAAGTCTGAAGTTTATTGTCGGCAAAACTAATTACTGATTACATTCAATGATATATCAGATTTTTAAAGAGATTAACAGAGTTGGAAGGGACCTTGAAGGTCATGTAGTCCAACCAATTTAATACCACCGACAATATTGCTACCCTTCAAAAAGACCTTGACCACATAGCAGAGTGGTCTAAAACCTGGCAACTTCAAATCTCCACCACAAAATTCCCTGTCTTACACATTGGTAAAAAAAAATCAGAATACTAAATATAAACTTGGAGGAATTGAACTTACTGATAACTCTCAATCTGTCAAAGACCTTGGAGTACTCATATCCAATGAGTCCTAGAGCCCACTGCAACAACATTGCCAAAAAGGCTTTAAGAGTTGTTAACCTAATCCTATGCAGCTTCTTCTCTGGTAATTTTGAACTGCTAACAGGAGCTTACAAAACATTTGTCAGACCAATCCTAGAATACAGCTCACCTGTATGGAACCCACATTGCATATCTGACATCAACACAATTGAGAGAGTCCAGAAGTATTTCACAAGAAGAGTCCTTCACTCCTCTTCTCACAACAAAATACCTTACTCCACCAGACTTGAAATTCTTGGTTTAGACAACTTACAACTCCATTGTCTCTGTTCTGACTTAATTATAGTTCATAAAATCATATACCAAAATGTCCTAGCTGTTAACAACTACTTCACCTTCAACCGCAACAACACATGAGCACGAAATCGATTTAAACTAAATGTTAACCGCTCCAAACTTGGCTGCAAAAAATATGACTTCAGCAATAGAGTAATCAACGCCTGAAATGTACTACTTGATTCTGTTATTTCTACTCCTAACCCCAAAATCTTTAACCTTAGACTATCTACAATTGACCCCTCCCCCTTTCTAAGAGGTCTGTAAGGGGCGTGCATAAGCGCACCACTGTGCCTACCATCCCTGTCCTATTGTCTTCTTTTGTTACTTTTTATCATTACTTATCTAATGTTTTATTTGTACACATTATCAATAAATAAATAAATAAATAAATAAATAAATAAATAAATAAATAAATAAATAAATACATACCCTTGCCCAAGGAGAACCTACATCTGCCTTTACCTAGGATGAAACTCACAATCTCCTCATTGTGAGGCAAGAGCTCACAGCAGCTGGCTTATATTATTATATTATTATTATATGTAGATATATTATCATACATATTGATGAAAATATTTCAAGGATACAATGTGGAAGTTTTTGAAATAGCGCCGGTGGACTTATCCGCTGGCGGCGTTTGCGGGAGGGGCCGGGAAGACACTGGACCCCATGGTGGCCGCCATCTTGGTTCTCGGGCGAAGTCTCGCGACGCGAGAGTTGGGCCTGCATAGGCCCGGCTGCTGATTGGTCCGGGCTGGGCTTGCTCGCCCTATTTAAGGGCGGGCAGGCCCGAGGCTCAGCCTTTTTGCCCGGACCATTCGCCCCAAGCAGACGCTTGTCAGTTCTGCTCGCGGCGGCCATTTTGGGTGCGGCCTCGTGCACGGCCGCCATTTTGTGGCCGGTTGGTTCGGCGAAGAGGGCCTCTCGAGTGTCGGCGGCATTTTGAGCGGCAGGAGCTGCCTCTACAGTGGCGGAGCCAGCATCGGCTGGGCTCCGCTCCGGTTTGACCCTCCGGTTGCCCCGGGATCGGGGGGGTGTGGGGGGGTGCCCTTTGGGGGTGCGGCCTGGTTTTCCCTTCAAGGTTTGGGGGGCATTTCTTCGCGCCATCCAAGGGAGTCCTTAGGATGGGCTAGTTCCTCCAGGCACCCCCTTGCTGAAGCGGTGGGCAGTGAGGCCTTGCTCCCACTGCTGGGGGGAGTGGCTTGGCCTTCCTGGTGAGGCCTGCTGTGCTTAGGCCGGCCTTGCTTCCCGGCTCAGGCCTCTTTTGGGTCAGGGTTTTTATCGAATTGTATTAACTGTAAAGGTATGGCCCCAAAGAAGAGGCAAGCTCGCCCCCCCCCGGCCCAACCGGTGGCGCAGCCTAGGAGGGCTTGAGGCTTTCTGCCCGGGCTCGGGCTGGTATGGAGGGGCCCCCTGGGGTGGTCCCGTCTGGGGGGGCGGTGGGATTTATGCCCGCAGCCCCTCAACCCGAGGTTTCTCCCTCTCTCTCCTGGGCCAGGGTCCTGGAGAGGCTTGATGATCTGGAGTGCTGGCGGTCTGGAGCGGGCCCAGGCAGGCTCCCCCTGGCTGCATCGGCTGCCTGGGGAAGGGATCCAGAAGAAGAGGCGGCCCAGGCCGGGCAGATGGCCCAGACCGGGCAGATGGCCCAAACCGGGCAGATGGCCCAAACCGGGCAGATGGCCCAAACTGGGCAGATGGCCCAGGCCGGGCAGATGGCCCAGTCGGGGCAGATGTCAGCTTTCCAGGGCCCTGCTCGGATGGGCCCTCCGTGAATGTCTTCCACCCCATATGGGGCAGGTGAGGTTGCACCACACTTAGCCACTACACCGCTCCTCCCCGTGCAGGGTCGGGGGTTTAGCCCGTCTGCGTTGGGGAGTGGCACTAGTTTTTTGGGGTCCACTTCAGGCACATGTGGTCAGGTGTGGGCTCCGCCGGCCCCGCCGGCAGTAGCACCGGGGGTAGCTTTCCCACCTGGGGCAGGGGTGGGGGGTTGGATCCCTCCAGTGCCTGCTATTATGCCCCCGCCCCCTTTGGTGTATCCACCGGGGCTAGGAGTGCTGGGAACGGGGGTATCCACCGTGTGGGACCCGTTCGCCAGCATCAAGCCTGGGGCTATCCCATGCGGGCTCCCCGCTACACCCTTAGGGTACCACCTCCACCCATCAGTGAAGGAGGCAATTTGGCGGGGGGAGTATGTGGACCTCGTCTCCCTATTAAATAGGGAAGTCCCCAAGCAGGACAAAGATGTCGTGCCCGGGGAGAAGGTGAAGAAAACGAAAGTCACAAAGTGTTTCAGCTCTTGGCTGTACGCTTTTTTGACTTTCGCGTCTGTAGTGATTCAGAGGCAGCCGGTTAGGGCTGCTGCTCTGCTTAAATACATTGATTTAATTGCCCAGGCTAACTTCGAGTACGGTGGCACCATTTGGAGGCATTATGATAAGGGGTTTCGGATGCGCATAGCCCATGACCCCTCCTTGCCCTGGGATATGGTGGTCCCGGACCTGTGGTTCCAGGCCACTTATATGTCCGGCAAGGAAGGTTGTGACAGGACCGACATTGGTCACTTCAAGGAAGAGGAGCCCGTGTCTTCCACGCCGGCCAAGGCGGCTGCGGGGGGAGCGGGAAAGGGGGTTTCCCAGGCGTGCCATGAGTTTGCCGCAAAGGGGGCATGTTTTCGTCCCTTTTGCAGGTTTAAGCATGCGTGCGGTAACTGTGGGGGGAACCATGCCTCTTCCGTGTGCCCCCGCCCCAAGGGGTGGAAAAGAAGGGTGGGGGTCCACCAAAGCCTCCCCACCAGCTGGGGGAAAAGGGGCCCAGCCCAATTCATTTACAGGTGCTTGAGGGTTGGTTAAAAGACTACCACCCTCGCTCGAGAGTGGCCGCTCTCTTGCTAGGATTCTCTCAGGGATTTAGGATCCCTTACGTGGGGGTTAGGAAGGCCTTCATGTCCGACAACCTCAGGTCGGTTGTTGGACATGAAGACATTGTTAGAGATAAGATTCGGAAGGAGGTGGCCGAGGGCAGGGTCCTTGGGCCCTTCCCGGAGCCACCCTTCCCGAATCTTAGGGTGTCTCCCTTAGGTGTGGTCCCCAAAAAGGCGAGTGGTGAATTTAGGTTGATTCACCATTTGTCTTTTCCAAAAGGTGAGTCAGTGAATGACTACATTCCTGACGAGCTTTGTTCAGTCCGATACGCGTCCTTTGATGCTGCCGTGGCTATGGTTAGGAAGTGTGGGGTGGGAGCCCTTATGGGTAAATGCGACATTAAGTCGGCATTCCGGCTCCTCCCCATACACCCAGATGACTTTGAGCTGTTGGGCTTCCATTTTGAAGGTGGTTATTACGTGGACAGAGCTTTACCCATGGGTTGCTCTGTCTCGTGCTCTCTTTTTGAGAGTTTTAGTACCTTCTTGGAATGGGCGCTCAGGAGGCATAGTGGTCTGGGTTCGGTCGTTCACTACCTTGATGATTTCTTGTTGGCGGGGCCTGCGCGTTCGGAGCAATGTTTTGCTCTAATGCGGGACTTCGAAGCCCTTTGTGCTCAGCTAGGGGTGCCTTTAGCCTCTGAGAAGACCGAAGACCCCACCACCAAGATTACCTTCCTCGGTATTGAATTGGACTCAGAGGAGCAATCTTATAGATTGCCCCTCGATAAGTTACTTAAAATTAAAAGAAAGCTCGATGATGTTCTTGGTTGCCGGAAGGTCACTCTCCGGCAGCTCCAGGAACTAGCGGTGATACTCAATTTCGCCTGTCGGGTGGTGGTCCCAGGCAGGGCTTTTTCAAGGGGATTGTACAACGCGATGAAGGGGCTACGTTTGCCCCATCATCGTACCCGCCTCTGCGCGGGGGTCAGGGCTGACTTCCGCGTGTGGCGGGAGTTCTTGGACAGGTTTAATGGCTTGTCTTTTTGGGGGCACGAGCTTCTTTTGGAAGCAGCTCTGCTCCGATGCTGTGGGGACTTGCGGTTTTGAGGTAGTGTTAGGTGACCAGTGGTGCTGGTCGGCGTGGCCTCCGGAATGGAGTGCCTCTTCTCTGGTTAAGGACCTGACTTTCTTAGAGCTTTTCCCCTTGATAGTGGCCTTAGAGCTTTGGGGGGAGCAGTTTAGGGACAAGACTGTGCATTTTTGGTGCGACAACCTAGCGGTTGTCAATGTGGTGAACGCCCTGTCCTCTAAGAGTGACAGGGTCATGCGGCTTGTCCGCCATTTTGTGCACAAGTCCTTGTCCCTAAACACATTGTTTTTGGCCAGGCATGTCCCCGGGTTGGATAATGGGGTCGCTGACGCCTTGTCCCGTGGTCAGTTGTCCAGGTTTCGGACCCAGGCCCCGTGGGCCCGAGAGTCGCCAGAGGCATTCCCAGACCACCTTTGGAACCTGGGCGGGCTCCCGGGTGGTGGAGTGTGAGGGTCTGCTGGGCTACTGCCCTCTCTGTGGTGCTTGGCACTCTGGGGGGTGTAGCAGCAGACAGGTGCAGAGTTTGGGAGTTCAGGCAGGATATGGGTTACCCCTATAGCTGGCCTGCCCCAGTTGTTGTACCTGGCCATATTTGTGTCCAGCTTAGGCAGTGTGGCCTTTCAGTTAGGACTTTGAGGCCAGGTTGGCCAGCCTCGCCTTTTGTCTAAAGCGGGGGCTGGTTGTTGATTTATGGTGACTTCCGCATGGTGACGATGCGGGAAGGCTGGGCCAGGGCCTTATTGCAGGTTGCCAGGTCATTTCGGCCTTCCATCTCATTGCCTTAGTCGGTGGGTTCTAGAGTACAGGGTTTGGCCAGGCCAAGCGTGGATCCCGCCGACTGGGGAACACTCGTTCCGTAGTGGCGCCGCCTCTAGTGCGGTGACGGCATTCTCGATACGGAGGATTCGGGGATGCCGACCGCCGGCAGTCGACGGCCTGTTTTAGGGTACGAACGGCCGGTTGAGGGTCCGGGGTAAGATCTTAGGCCAGGGCTCCCTTTGGCCCCCTTCTATTCAACCCTGCCAGGACGCGACCGACGGTGTTGCTTTGGGTCATTGAGCTCCGCCGACCACTCAGCAACAAGGTACCGCCAGGAAGTGGGACCCTGCCGTCGCGGCGGCTGGGTCATTGTTGCCTGGTTGGGGGGGAGGGGTGTGCGATGGGAAGGGTGTTTCTACCGCTATGGCTGGGAGGGCGGCATCCCATTGCTGCACCCAGGTGGTACTGGGAGGGCGGCATCCCATTGCTGCGCCCAGGCAGTGCTGGGTGGGTGGCATCCCATGGCTATGCCCAGTTGTTCGGGGAGGGCGGCATCCCATTGCTGCGCCCCGGTCGCTGGTCTTGCTCTTCGGGCAAGGACCGGTACCTGCTTGGGGGTCTGTAGGGGACCTGCCAGGCTTGCGGAAGCCTGCAGTGGCTTCACGCTGTGTGGCCCGCCATGCATGTGGTGCGGTCTTCGATCCTCTCGGGGATCTTGGTGGGTCGCCATTTCCCTTAGGGCCATTCACCGGGTCAGGTGTAGAGGCAATAAGGCCCTGGGATGGGTAGTCAGGGACTTAGGTGGGGTTGTAGTGGCCCATCCCCTCATCACGGTAGATCGGCCGTGGCTTTACCGGGCCGACGGCATTCACCTGTCAGAACAGGGGAATGCCATTTTCTTACAGGACCTGCAGTGGTCTCTGCGTGAGCTGGCGCAGCTAGAGGGGGGAGTCGGGGGGCCAAGATAGAGATCTGACCCCCGCTCTGTGGCAGGTTAGGGGCGGAAAACTGGGTGGTGGTCTAGCAACTGGTGTTCTCCCTTGGGCATCTTTGGGGATGATTGACAGGTTCTCTCCAAGCTTGTGGTGGAAGCGACCTGATCAGTTGGGGGTAACCTGTCTTTGGGTCACGCACCTTTGACTCCCCTGTTAGGGGTTAGCCGGTGTGACCCCCCTCATGCAAGTGCATGGCAGGGTCTCAGGTGAGGGAGGGGTCCCTCACCTGGACTAGCATCGAGCTACACCCATAAGTTGCCCAGGAAGTTTATGTGACGTAAACTTTTCCGCCCCGGAAGCAATTGTTTGACCCTGCAGGTCCATTGTTTGGGTCATAGTTGTTATGCTAATTTTTATGCTAATTTATTTGAATAAATTATGCTAATTTAATTTAATAAAAATGACCCAGTTAAATCCAGCTCTTGTGTCCGTGTCGTTACTCCGCCTCTCCTGCAATAACTTAGCCATGAAATGGCCATAGGCGTGTCTTTCATTGCACTACTCCCTCTCCAGCAATCTGCAGTCTTTCAGGTTTCTCCAATTTCAACGATATCCTGAAAGTTTCCATTGGGCCCTTGCCAAATGGAAAAGTGCAGTGCATCCAGGGGTAGCAGGACTATGAAACTAAACTTTTTAAAGTCACCTTTGCATTTAGGAATCGCTGGTGGTGTCCCATCACAATGGATTACAAAAGTTGACTGGGAAGAATTTGCTGCCAGGACATAACCTGTTATACAGGTGAGCTCAATAGAATGACCATGTTGCACAAATATATTTTCAGGTGCATCTAGTTCATCTTTAACTTTTGTCTTCTGGCTTTCCAGTTCAGTCCTGGGGATCACACAGGGATCTAACATGAAAAAGAAAGGAAATTCTGTCAGGTTCCAAATGCATCATATTATCATTGCAAAATTCTATTAGTAGAATTTAGCTTTCTTTTTCTTTATTTTTTATACATTTTTTTATTTTTTCACACTTCACACTTCACATCAATACATACATACATACATACATACATACATACATACATACATACATACATACATACATATATACAGTACTTTATTATCTAGTCAGACATAATAATCTTACCCATATCAAGTTGTTTGTCTGTTTCCCCCATTATGTCATGTCACTCCCCTCTGTCTTACCTCCCTCCCGTTTCTCTACCTTCTTTCTCCTTCTCTTCCATCTTCTTCCTACTTCCTCTTCTCCTTCCTCTAATTTTCTCTTCCTCCTCCTCCTCCTCTCCTCACCTCTCTCTTCTCCTTCTCATCCTTACTTCTAATCTCCTTCTCTTTCCTATCTTCATTCTTCCTCCTCTCCTCCTCTCCTCTAATTTCTCCTCCCCACTCTTATTTCTTCCCTGAGTGTATCTAGTTGTAATAGACAAGCAACTCTTATTTTGAGTTTTTCTCAACCTACCATACTAATATTAATCTTGCGTCTTTCCTATGTCAAAACCATTATACATATTAATCATTCTATATTTTATACTACTATACTGCTACCTCCTAAATACATAATTTTGTGACCTGGATCTCACATCTTTCATAAATGGGAGTTTCCTCCTGTTTCAGTTGGTGTAACTTATCTTCTAGCTTTCATCTACTACCAATTTCACTTCAGAAACAGAAATGAAATTGAATATAAAGGAGAACTGATTCAGGCAAGCTCAATTAAATGATCTTTCCATGGAGAGAGCATGCCCAGATGCCGTGGTGACAGAGTCCCACACACTCCACAGGGAAATCCTGAATCCCTGTTGCCTGGGGTTTTTGGTTCTATCAGAACCAAGCCAGAACTCCCTTGGAGGGGCAGTGAAGAAGGGGACGTTGTCAGTGATCTAGTTTGGGATTGGCATACCCCACAGAAAGCCAGCTTAGGGGCTCAACCAGCAGTGGAAATCAGCTTATTTAAGCTGTCCTATTTGTGGTGGCTATGTAACGCAAAGATTGGATTGATTTTGAGAGTTGTAAGTCATCCGGGAAGGAAGGAGACTTAAGTGACTTAACACCAAAACCACGAAAAATAAATTACCCATAAAAATAAGAAAGCTACAATCCAAAAAATAAAGCAGGCTACGTTGCAACATTAAAAGCTGCTATAAAAATGTGTGTCATCAAATAAAGACTGAATGTACCAACTATCACATTACTCATTTAGTTATGATAGGTTATAACTAAAACTCACGATGAGGAAATTTTAAACCATGAATTAAGAAGTTATTGTTTTAATCTATATGTATTTTTACTGTTTTCTTTATGGAAGAAATATACAAAATTACTAAACAAAAAAAGAAGGAAATTTTTAGATTGTGTGATAATGCCATTTGCTGGCAGAAGATTTTTGTTTGTGAGAAGCTGCATATTGACTGCACACCAGTGTTTGTTTGTTCAGCTGTTGACCTTTAAGTGAGAACATATCTGAGTCAGCATAGAATGCTGGATATTTTGCCTCCAACTGTGATAAAAAAGAAAGGGCCGTTATTGGCTGGAGGTTTGAACTCCAAACAAACTTCAAAGCTTATGCTAAACATCAAAATGCCGCCCCCATGCTTCGGAGAAGGGTGGCATACAAATCTAATTAAATAATAATAATAATAATAATAATAATAATAATAATAATAATAATAAATGTATCTGGGAATGATTAAAGTGACTTTTACTAGGCTGTTGGAGAGATATTCTTAGACAGCTGGATTTATTGTAAAGATTTGCCTCTTCTGATACGGACGATATGGATATGGAGGATTTTACACTTTTCTTTAAAGACTTTTGTAAAGATGTAATGAGAGATCTTAAGGAATTTGCAGATAGAATTAAGGAAATAATACAGGGAGCCTTGGATACAAAGGAGGCTTCCAATAAAGATTGCAATAAGGATAATTGATTCGCCAGTTGTTCAGTTCCAGTAGCAGCTAAGGAAGATCGGGGAAAAGGTGAGCACTGCTGTGAACGATGGCTAAAGCATCTATAAGACCCTTAGAAATCCTTTTATCTATACCTTTTTTTATCTTTGGGAATTACCTGCTCATTGAGGATCTGGGTTTGGAGTTGGAGGAGCCTTAGCTGCCTAGAAACTGATCATAGATTTGCATTGGTAGTAGTTGCAACTCTGCAGTGCTGGAAAGATGGCAGCCATGCAATGAAGAACAGCTGAGGAAACAAGAGGCAGTGAAGGAAGCATGCAGAGGAGCTGGGAAAGACCGTGGGTATCTGAAAGACCAGGCTGTACCCCAAACACCCCCACTAGAGATGCCTCTGAGGAAGCCATTTGTGGGACCGGCAGGTGAGAGTGGCAGAGGAGTGGCAAGGCAATTGCAAGGATGGCAGAGGTGAGTGGAGACACAGGTGAAGGCAGAAGACGGAGCTTGCGGTTCCCTTGTGGGAAGGAGGAAAGCCCCAGGCAGACCTGACCAGTAGGAGCCGCTGGAGGAAGCAATGGGGGCACAATTGTTAAACATTTATATGTAATTAGCAGAAAGTTTGATTATAAGTAAAGTAAAGGCATGGAAGCTTAAATGAGAGGAATTGCTGGGATTTGATTATTACGTAATAATTAATGTTTGTTTTTATTTTTGGTATTATTATAGATATTAGCTAATGTAAGTAATATAATAATTGATAAAATATAAGACTGTTAGGAATTTATATGAAATTAGAGGAATAAATATAGATAAATTAAATGGAATGTATCATCAAAGGGATATAAATTGATATAATTGATTAAGCTTAAAATTGGTAAATATCTCTAGGTTATCAGAAGAAAGATTGACAATAATGAAAGCAATTGTTATAAGGTGTATAAATCTGAGTGATATTAAATGGATTTGGATTTGGATGAAATTTAGAATTAGTGAATACATATTATGCCACCAGGAGAAAGTTAAGATAAAATGAAAATGAATGGAATTAAAATGAATGGTTAATTTGGGAATTTTCTCCCCATTAGATATGTTACTAAACAGAAATTACATGTAGAGAATTTATAATTTCAATATAAGTTAATGTGGCTTTATTATTGGCTAAGTGTTTTCAGTTACTAAGAAATTAAATAAGAATGAAAAGGAGATACTATGGCTTGGATTTAAGAAGTTAGAAATACTATATTAAACACATGAAGGAATAATAGTGGTAAATGTAATTAAAAGATAATTGATTTATCTGGATGAGGACTCAAGCAAACACATACTGAAGGTTAAGAGTAGTAGTGGGTTCCTAGCGGTATGGCTAATTGCGTGCAGTTCCGCTGCTCTGTCACACAAGCGTGCATTTGAGCGAAATTTTGTTTTCTGCACCTGTGCAGGTAGAAAAATCTCACACGGGGACACACATGTGTGTATATTTTGATGAGGATATTTGCTTCTGTGCATGTGGAAAAACACATATACATGCATCCCCATGTGAGATTTTGCTACCTGCATGGGTGCAGGAAGCAAAATTTCACTCGAATGTACACTTGTGCGCCAGAGCCATGGAGCTGCACACAATTAGTTGTACCAGTAGGAACTCACTACTGGTTAAGATATAATAGAATGTATATTCTTTTAATAATACTGTATTTAAGAAGACAATTGTTTAAGCTGTATTGAAGGTATATGATGTTATAAGCATATTTTTTTAATGGTGGAGAAAAATAAAACACTTTTTTTAAAAAAATGATCTTTACACAAGAGAGAAAAAAGTTAGTGAATTTTAATAATTAGAAATGCTTATGAAAATTGAATGAAAATTTTCTTTCTTACTTACTAAGGCAAACAGGCACCTTTGTCCAGGTCCCATTGTCACAAAAAGATCTCTTCTGGCCTTCCATGGCATAGTAGTTTTGGCATCTAAATTCTACTGAAGAGCCAGATTTATACTGCTTCTTAGATAAAGTAGTAATGTCTCCATTCTCAATCCTGGGTGGACCACTGCAATTTTTTCCTCTTTCTATTAAATAGAAAAAAACCCAAAAGGCCAGCTGATTTGTTGCTGACGTTCCTTAAAATAACAATTGCCCAAAATATAGTTTAAAATTATTAGTATTTTTAAAGTAGAATCCTTTCATAAGTTATTACTTATTTATTGTATTTGTGAAACTCAGAATCTGCCACTCAATAGAGCCCAAAATTATCCAATGCTCATGATCTCTTTCTCTCACACTCACTCTCTCTCTCTCTTTTTGCTGCACATTGATACATAGAGCATCGATTGTGCTCTATGTTGACCACGATCTTGACAGAAATATATGATGTAATAGTATGTAGAAATGATCTCGGGACAAAGGGAAAACCAATGCAGCCAAGGTAACCATCAGATAAAAGAATTAGCCTTTGCCAGGAACAGACAGGAACATGGTTGAGAAGAGACCCTCCCAGTTTTAAGGGTTGTAAAGGGCATTGTGGGGAAGGAATATCGCCGGCTGACTTACCGGCCCCACGGCGCTTTTGCGGAAGGGCCGGGCAGACTCGGACCCTTCCATGGCGGCCGCCATTTTGTTTTCGGCCGAAATCTCGCGAGGCGAGATTTCGGCCGGGAATGCCTTGCCAACGTGGCTGGGCATGACGTTGGGTCCGGGCGGGGCTTGCTGGCCCTATTTAAGGGCAGCAGGCCTTGAAGCAGGCCTTTTCGCCCCGGACCCAGCTCACGAGCAGACACTCGGCTGAGTGCTGCTCCGGCGCCATTTTGGGTTCCCCTCGTGTCGCGGCCGCCATTTTGTGGCCGGCAGAGGGAGCGAAAAGCTTGTCTTCAGCTCGGAGAATCGATTGAGCTCAGTTCTTCAAGAAGATCCCCCTCGGGCCTGAGGGGGACTGGTAACCTCCTCCCGGCCGGGAGGAGGGCGCGGTGGGGCGGTTTGGCTTCTGGGGTCCCCGGTCCTGGGTTGATTGGAGGCCGGCTTTAGGCCTTAAGGGCCTACCTGTGAGGGGAGGCTTTCTCTTTTGGGCCTCGGAGAAGGGGCCTAGGGGGTTGGCAAGGGCTTCTCCCTTTCCATTAATTAACGCTAGGTAGGGCCCAGTGGTGGGGACCTTTGCCTGCCACTCAGAAGGTGGGGAGTTCAATCCTAGGTAGTCAGTTGAGGTTGCTCCCTGCATCCTAGATTTTAAGGATTTGGGATGGCTCCGAAGAAGAGGCCTGCCACTGCCCCTATGGCTCCGCCGGCTGCGCGTCCCAGGAGGGCCCTTAGGCCTTCTGCCCGGGCTCGGGCCAGTAAAGAGGGGCCTACGGGGGTGGTCCCCGAGCAAGGGGGGGTGGTTTCGTTGCCTCCTGCCCCTCAACCTGATCTTTCTCCTGCCATGTCTTGGGCCAGGGTGTTGGAGAGGCTCAACGAGCTCGAGCAGTGGAGAAGTGGTTCGGGCTCCGGAGGGTCCCTTGATCAAGTTCCTGCGGCGTTGGGAAGAGATCCTGCGGCGGCCCAGGCTGGGCAGATGGCTCCTGCTGGACGACAGGCCCCGGCGGGGCCGATGGCGGCTTTCCCGGGCCCCGCAACAATGGCCCCCCCGTGGATGTCATCAACCCCGTACGGGGCAGGTGAGGCTGCACCACACACTACACCGCTGTCCTTTCTTCCTTCACCCACCCCGGGTTTTCCCCCGGCGGGGGTTGGGAGTGGGTCCAGTTTTTTGGGGTCTTCCACGGGCACCTGCGGGCAGGTCTGGGCACAGCCGGTTCCTCCTTCGGGGCCGCTGGCGGCTGGCCCTGCTCCGCTGCCCGGGCCAGGTCCTACGGGGATACCTGCGGTGCCCGGGGCAGGGGGTGGGTTCCTCCAGCCCCTGCTGTTATGCCCCCGCTCCCTGTCTTGCCCTACCCCCACGGTGCGGGAGTTTTTGGTGTTGCGGCCAACACGGTATGGGACCCGTTCGCTTGCATTAAAGCAGGGGCCATCCCATGCGGGTTGCCGTCCACCCCTTTGGGATGCCACCTTCACCCTTCGGTGAAGGAGGCTATATGGCGGGGAGAATACGTGGATCTTTTTTCGCTTTTGAACCGAGAGGTTCCTAAGCAGGAGAAAGAGATTGTCCCGGGGGAGAAAACGAAGAAGACCAAAGTAACGAAATGCTTCAGCTCCTGGCTGTATGCTTTTCTTACTTATGGGTCTGTGGTGATTCAGAGGCAGCCGGCTATGGCCTCTGCCATGTTTAAATATATAGATTTGATTGCCAGGGCCCACTTCGAATATAAGGGCACCATATGGCGCCATTATGATAAAGGCTTTCGTATGAGGATGGCGGTAGAGCCTAACTTGCCTTGGGATATGGTGGTTCCGGACCTTTGGTTCCGGGCCACGCATATGTCGGGGAAGGAAGGGTGTGAGCGTACGGATAGTGGGCACTTCATGGAGGAGGAGCCTGGCGCGGCTTCGCCGGCCAAGGCGACTCCTGGTGTGGCTGGCAAGGGGGCCTCGCCCGCTTGTCATGAGTTTGCTGCAAAAGGGGCGTGTTTTCGTCCCTTTTGTAAGTACAAGCATGCCTGCGGGAATTGTGGGGGGTCCCATGCAGCTTCAGTCTGTCCCCGCCCCAAGAAAGGGGCGGAAAAGAAGGGCGGGGGTCCAGGAAAACCTTCCCCACCAGCTGGGGGAAAAGGGGCCCAGCCCAATTAATGTTTCTGTGCTCGAGGGTTGGTTGGTCGACTACCACCCTCGCCCGAGAGCCGAGTTGCTCTTGAGGGGCTTCTCCGAGGGATTTAGGATCCCTTATGTGGGTGTTAGGAAGGCCTTCATGTCCGACAACCTCAGGTCGGTTGTCGGACATGAGGACATTGTACGGGCTAAGATTCGGAAGGAGGTTGCTGAGGGCAGGGTCCTCGGGCCTTTCCCGGAGCCGCCCTTTTCGAATCTTAGAGTGTCCCCCCTGGGGGTGGTCCCCAAAAAGGCGAGTGGTGAATTTAGGTTGATTCACCATTTGTCTTTTCCAAAAGGGGAGTCAGTGAATGACTTCATTCCTGACGAACTTTGTTCAGTCCGGTACGCATCCTTTGATGCGGCCGTGGCCATGGTTAGGGAGTGTGGGGTGGGAGCCCTTATGGGTAAATGCGACATTAAGTCGGCATTCCGGCTCCTCCCCATTCACCCAGGCGACTTCGAGCTTCTGGGCTTCCATTTCGAAGGTGGGTTTTATGTGGACAGGGCATTGCCTATGGGCTGCTCTGTTTCCTGCTCCCTTTTTGAGAGCTTCAGTACCTTCCTGGAGTGGGCGCTCAGGAGGCGTAGTGGCCTGGGTTCGGTCGTTCATTACCTTGATGATTTCTTGATGGCCGGGCCGGCGCACTCGGAGCAATGCTTTGCTTTGATGCGGGACTTCGAAGCCCTTTGTGCTCAATTGGGGGTGCCTTTAGCCCCTGAGAAGACCGAAGGCCCTGCCACCAGGATTACCTTCCTCGGTATTGAATTGGATTCAGAGGAGCAATCTTCCAGATTGCCCCTGGATAAGTTGATTAAGATTAGGACCAAGCTGGAGGCGGTCTTGGGCTGCAGGAAGGTTACTCTTCGGCAGCTCCAGGAATTGGCCGGGATCCTTAATTTTGCTTGTCGGGTAGTGGTGTCAGGCAGGGCTTTTTCTCGCCGGTTGTATGATGCGATGAAGGGGCTCCGTTTGCCCCACCATCGTACCCGCTTATGCGCTGGGGTCAGGGCTGACCTCTGCGTGTGGCGGGAGTTTTTGGAACATTTTAACGGGTTGTCTTTCTGGCGGCACGAGCTTCTTTTGGAAGCGGAGCTGCAGCTGTGTTCCGACGCCGCAGGGACTTGCGGTTTTGGGGTAGTGTTAGGTGACCAGTGGTGCTGGTCGGCATGGCCTCTGGAATGGAGTGCCTGTTCATTGGTTAAGGACTTGACCTTTTTGGAGCTTTTCCCTTTGATAGTGGCCTTAGAGCTCTGGGGAGAGCAGTTCAGGGACAAGACCGTGCATTTTTGGTGTGACAATCTAGCGGTTGTCCATGTTGTGAACGCCCTGTCCTCTAAGAGTGACAGGGTAATGCGGCTTGTCCGCCATTTTGTGCACAGGTCCTTGTCTCTGAACGCATTGTTTTTGGCCAGGCACGTCCCGGGGCTAGATAACGGGGTGGCTGACGCCTTGTCCCGTGGTCAGTTGTCCAGGTTTCGGACCCTGGCCCCGTGGGCCCGAGAGTCGCCAGAGGTGTTTCCAGCCCACCTGTGGAGCCTGGGCGGGCTCCCGAGAGCTGGAGAGACGAGGCCTCCAGGGCGATCGCCTTATCTGTAGCACCTGGCACCCTGCGAGCTTACCAGCGTGCAGGTAAGGAGTTTGGGGATTTCAGGCAGGGTAGGGGTTACCCCCATAGCTGGCCTGTCCCGGTTGAGCACCTAGCTGAATTCTGTGTCCTGCTGAAGGGGCGTGGCCTTTCACTTAGGACTATCAGGTCTAGGTTAGCCGGCCTCGCCTTTCTGTCCAAGGCGGGGGGGTTTAGTGATTTTTCGGGTGATTTTCGCATCAGGAGGATGCTGGAAGGCTGGGTGCGGGAGCGACAGGGGTTCCCTTCTGACACTCGTCAAGCCCTGACGGTTCAGCAGCTGTCTTTGATTAATCAAACATTTGACAGTCTGTGTGCCTCTCTGTACGAGGCCCGTCTTTTTAGGGCAGCGACTTGTGTTATGTTTTTTGGGGCCCTCAGGGTCAGCGAGGCAATGGCCTCCTCGCAGTCTGACTTGTCGCTCCGTGCTTTCCAGCTCACTGATCTGACATTTAGACAGGGGGGTGTCTCCCTTTTGGTGAGACACTCCAAGACAGATCAGTTACACAGAGGGGGTTAGAATTGAGCTTAGCGCAGCCACCGATCAGTCTGTTTGCCCGGTGGCTGCTTTGCAGCATTTTTGTGGCTTGCGGGGGTCAGGGCGTGGGTACCTTTTTCAACACCAGGATGGCACCCCCCTGACCCGGTATCAATTCTGGGCGGTAGTGTCAAAGGCAATGGCTCAGGTAGGCATGGATCCCGCCGGCTACGGAACGCATTCGTTCCGTATCGGCGCCGCCACTAGCGCGGCACTTTCTGGTTTCCCGGCCCAACGGATTCAGGAGATCGGCCGCTGGCGGTCAGCGGCATATTTGGGTTATGTTAGGCCCGCTGAGGATTCTGGGCAGGGTTTAGGCTAGGCAACCTCTCTGTGTGTGTCCTCTTCCAGGTTCCCAGTCCAGGCAGAAACCGACGGTGCTGCTGTGTGGCCACAGCATGGTCTTCTGGGCCGGCCGCTCAGCAGCCAGAAGCGCCATTGGGACCCAGCTGTCGTTGGGACGGTGGGTCAATGTTGTTTGGATGGGCCGGAGGGGTATGCGGTGGGAGGGGCTCCTACCGACGTTGCTGGGTACTCAGCATCTCAGGGCGGTACCCGGCGCTGCTGGGCGGGCGGCTACCCAGGGTCGCGCCCAGATGGGACTGGGTGGTCGGCAACCCATAGCCGCACCCAGATGGCTGGTCTTGCACCTCGGTGGCAATGACCTGTGCCTGCTTGGTGGTCTCCCATTGATCATCCAGGCGCGCGAAGACCTGCGGTGGCTTTGCACGGTATGGCCCACCACGCAAGTGGTGTGGTCAGAGATCCTCCCAAGGATCGTTTGGAGGGACGCCATTTCCCTTAGGGCCATACACCGGGTCAGGCGTAGGGTGAATAAGGCCGTGGGAAAAACAGTCAAGGAATTAGGTGGGGTTGTAGTGGCCCATCCCCTCATCACCGTAGATCGGCCGTGGCTTTACCGGGCCGATGGCGTTCACCTGTCAGAGCAGGGGAACGCCATTTTCTTACAGGACCTGCAGCGGTCTCTGCGTGAGCTGGCGCAGATAGAGGGGGGAGTCGGGGGGCCAAGATAGAGATCTGACCCCCGCTCCGTGGCAGGTTAGGGGCGGAAATCTGGGTGGTGGTTCAGCAACTGCACGTTCTCCCTTGGGCATCTTTGGGGATGATTGACAGGTTCTCTCCAAGCCCATGGTGGGTGCTACCTGCGCACTTGGGGGGAACCTGTCTTTGGGTCCCGCTATTGAAGTCCCAGGGTAGGGGTGAGCCGGCGGGACCCCCCTCATGCGAGTGCATGGCAGGGTCTCAGGTGAGGGAGAGGTCCCTCACCTGGACCAGCATCGACTACGCCCTTAGTTGCCCAGGAATGTTGACCTTTTACGTCATTTCCGCCCCGGAAGTGTTTGTTTGACCCTGCAGGTCCACTGTTTCCGGGTCATAGTTGAATATGTTGATTTATGCAAATTTATGCTAATTCATGCTAATTTAATTAATAAATTATGCAAATTTATTATAATAAAAATGACCCAAGTTTAAATCCAGCTCTGGTGTCCGAGTCGTTACTCCGTCTCTTCTGCAATATACTTTGGGATTGCAGAATTCTATTAATGTAACTATAGAAAACTATAGACACATAAACACTCTCTATTAAAAACTTAAAGGATTAAAAGGATAAACTTTAGTTAAAGGAAAATATTTAGTTAAATTAATTATTACACACAGATTGAGATGATAAAATAACTGCATAGTAATATTATTATTTTATGTTTTCTCATTCCAGTGGGAAAAAAGTAAATTAATACATGCAGGATCAGTAGTTCTCAGGCTGTCATATGTAAGTATTTCATACTTTATATTTTGTTGTTTCATTTGTTTTAAACAACATGCTAATAATTTATCTGCTTTTCCAATTTACATCATTTTACAATTATTTTATAAATATGTTTCTTAGAAGAAATGTTTCTATCAGATTGATAAGGCACGGAATTTAGACTTCCATCTATAAACAGAAATAGCACTTAGACTTATATACTGCTTTACAGTGCTTTAAAAAACACTCTAAGCACTTTACAGTCAGTATATTGCTCCCAATAGTCTGGATCCTCACTTCAGTGATTTTGGAAGGATGGAAGGTCAAGTGATCAAGTGAGAATTGAACTTTTAGCAGTGGGCAGTCAGCAGACATAACCTGCAGTACTGCATTCTTGTGTGTATGTTTCCTTTTAATAATGGTTTTTTTTTGTGTTTTTTAAATTATTAGATTTGTTCTTACATTATCTTTGTTATTGTTGTGAGCCGCCCCGAGTCTGCGGAGAGGGGCAGCATACAAATCTAATAAATAAGAATAAGAATAAGAATAATTCTAATCACTGCACCACCATGGCTCTTATAAATGATGATGAAAGGACAGAGTGACGATGTTAAAATGTAAAATGTAAAAAATACCTTCTGGACTAATTTTTTTGTAGGACTACAAAAATTATAATAATCTGAAAGTTAAATGTCTTCAAACAAGGAATAATAACATATACTTCATCACCCAAATCTATGGAATTATTAATTATCATAAATCATAACACAAGTCAGATCAATATTAACACAACTATATGATAAACTCATCCAAGCAATTTCAAACAAAAGAGATTTTTCATCAATAAATTATAGGGCTCCTTTAATGCTATGACATCAACTTATTTTTGTTGTGAGTGATCCTCGACCAACTCTGGTAATGACAGATTCTGAGGAGGATGAGCCAGATGCATCTTGGTACCCTGGCCAGTGGTTGTGCCAGCTGATGCAGACAGTAAGAGTGAGGGAGAGATGGATTCAGATGAACCTGGGGGACCATCAGAGGTGGCAGATATGCCAATGACAATAGGGTCTGACTTAGAGGAGGAGGAGGAGGAGGAGGAGGAGGAGGAGGATCATGAGCCTTTGTTAGATGCCTGCTTTAGAAGACTAAGAAAAAGACAAGAATACTTGTATGGGAAAAGGAAATAGTCTGTAGTTTTTTAACTCTAGGGCATTTTTTACCTCTCCCCATAGGTATTTAAGGGTGGCTCATGGGAAATTCAGGGTGGAGTTTCAACATTATTTCATGGAGTCATTTAAGGTTTGGGGTTCCAGCCATGTTATGCTAGCCAACTGTTATTTCTCTGCTAAAACCCTTGGAGTAAAAGTACCCTGCCTGCAGGGAGTCTGGAAAGCTATAACTGTAAATCAGTGAAACTGAAGAATCTTTATCTCATAAAGGAACGTGCAATTAGCTTTGATCTCCAGCAGCAGCTTAGCCGCTGGACTGTTATCTGTTAACTCCTCTCCCTGAGAAGCTGCCAAGATGAACTCGCATGCATGAATGTAGCTTGTATAAATGAAAATAAAATAAATAAAAAGGTTGATTTGAAATATCAGTGAGTGGATTCCTCTTTTGTTTTCAATTTTTATACAATCTTTGACATTTTTGAAACATGTTCCTATGCCTACCAGTATTATACATATAGGGAATCATAGTTCTTAGCTGAAGTTCACGTTTTTGGATTGAACCTTAGACACAATTTAGAGGTTTTCAAAAATACCACAAAATCCTTCCCCAATCTGATGTGTATCAGGTTTCTTGTTTTAGATTGCAACTACTAAAATTCTCAGCCAAGATGTGAATGATGTCAATGAAGGTTAAATCAGCTTTAAAAGAATGCAGCTTTAGAAACAAATGTTCATGTTCAATATATTAAAATTATTTTAATCAGTTACAATCCCATACAAATCAATCATATTGTTATCATGCTTACCAGAGATACATAAAGGCAAATCCATATAACCGTCAACACACTTTCTGACTGATGGAACCACAAGTACATATCCTTCATTACACTGAAACTGCAGACTCTGATTACTTTGAATAAACCAAACTTTTCTTTGACTCCCAAACACAAACAAGTTCTTTGCTGCTAGCTGTTGTTTTGTGAAAGTGCAGGGCGCTAAAAAAAAACCAGAAAGGGAGGTACATCTTGTCAAGGGAGATAATTTATCCATTGGTTTCCCTCTGTTCCACTACCATGAAAATCAACCCTGTTTACAAATCACAAAGGATAATTCCAGGTCAATATGAAATAAACTAAAATAGATACCAATATTAATGGTAAATAAGTTTGGATTCTGCTACAGACTTTTCACTGGCTTGTAGAGGCATGAACAAACAGATGATGTTAGTTTTTTCAAACTAAGAACAAAGAGCCCAATTCAAAATCTTCTGCAAATTCATTTTGAGTTGGTTGAATTGTAATGGAACAAAATTTGAGAAGGCTGGAGTGTTACATATTCTGTTCAAATATGATGCAAAATTTCTCAATTTCTAATTGGCTGGACATTATAGCAACAGAATTCACTTTCCTACCTTATTAACAATTGATATTATATCCATATGTAGTTGAATTCCAGTTTCTCAATTTCCTGATAAGTGAGCACAAGCTTCTAATTGAATGTTTTTTAATTATATCAACAAATTTGCTTGCTCATTCAAATAAATCAGGAAAATTAAATACTGTTTGTTTTTCCAAATTTCAAAAGAGAAAGCTGACACCAAGACAGTTTTGGCATCAGTAAAACCTTGATCCTAATTCCAGTTGTTTTCTTTTTAAATGGCAGCTCTATTCTCCTATTGGATAAATTTTGAATTTTCTTCCAGGTCTACATTAGTCATAGAAAGCATGATGGCTTACCCAAGCATTTTGGTGGATGAGGTGTCCATTCTTGTCTCTTACACTGAATCCATTCAGGTCCTTCCAAGACATAGCCAGGATTGCACCTGTATTGCACTCGGTCATTTTCCAGGTACTTGGCTTTCTCAGCGCTCACAATTTCCCCAAAGTCAATCTCATCTGGTTCTTCACATGCTGAAAATAAATTTACATTAAATTATCTTACCTGCGTTGACAAACTTGCTATTCCTATTTACCCTTATTAGTGGAAAAGATAACAAATTTCCTTTGTAGACAATTATTTCCCACTTTTGTCTAAACTAGTAAACCAATACTTGCTACACACTTAATCCACACTACAGATAGTCTTCAGTTCAAAGGGGATACTTACAACTTGGATTTGAAATTACAAACATTGCTCACCCCAATTGTGACAGGACCACATTTGAGTCACTGGGCAACTGGGTTGCATTTATGGTCATTTACAATGTCCTGCAGTCACACGACCCTGTGTTATGACAGTTTTGCCAAAAACCAGCAGCTTTTGGCAGGCCACAGTGAATCATTGCTTCTCTTAACAACTATGGATTTATGTAATGACTACAGTAATTTGCTTAAAGGCCAGTACAAAAAGATCATAAAATTGTCATGTGAGTTGACTCACTTTAAGACCATAACAAGTTATGAAAGTGATAGGTTGGCTTCACTCAAGAACTGGTGGAGGTAATGTGCCAGTGTCTGGAGACTGTCAGGGTCTGGATGGGCGTTAATAGGCTCAGACTCAACACCGACAAGGTAGAGTAGCTGTGGGTTTTGCCTCCCAGGGACAATACCAACTGTCATTGATTTTTTTTTTCCTTTTCCCATTGAGTTGGAGGTGATTTGGACTGGAAGGCTGGGTTGGCTTTTCTAATATTAGGTATATGTATCAGGTGGTGGTGGTGGGGAGCATCATTCTGATTGGAGAGCACTAAATACTCCCTTGGTAGAATTTCTAAAAGTAAATAAAATATACAAAGTATTTCTGTTAAGATTGGCTAATGATTCACTACATTTATACAGACTAGAGATTTTTTTATATAATGCACCCTTCATATGTATTGATCTACAGATCACCTCCCTTGACTTGAGTTGTGATATATTAGTGTCGCAATGAAGCACTTTAGTTACTGAGCATTTTGTGAAACCTCTTAAATAATATGTGGGCATTGGTTTCACTGAGATGGCTCCCTTTATTAACCTTTGTTGTCACTATCCCCATTTTACAAGGAAGGGAATTTACCATCCAGTGTCAGCCATGGAGGCCATCATTTTCTTTAGATCTTCAGGGCTGCCAGACTTGGTGGGTGGACAGGCTGTGGGAAATGGGAAAGGGGTTGGGTGGCAATGAGGCGAGTTACATAGTCCTAGCAACATTCTTTCCCTGAGAGTCTAGGACGTTCAGTCTCCACCTGGAGAGACATTACTGGGGAACAACTCCAGTTAGGATGGTGACCTGATTGGGCCATGTGATGGACATGTGGGTGTAAGGGAAAGGAATGACTTTCCTATGGGTGAGGGAAACCAGGAAGACTTTCAGATCTCAAATGTGCCAATATGATATCTCTAATAAAATGGAACTTTGAGGAAATGCCTGCCTTGGAGTCTTACTTGGTTGGGGGTGTTACATGGAACCCTGACATCCAGTTTCTTCCCCCTAATATAGTGAGACCTCTTCAGGTGATATCAGGGGAATAGCCCATCTTAAAACTATAGCTTTGAGTGTTTTCCTGTCACATTTCTTCTCCAGTTTATAAATCTCTGAAGTGGGAATGCAATCTATTTTTTTAACCTAGACATTCCTGCATTCAGGAGCTCCAAAAAGCTTTGGTCTTTCTTGCTTTTCTTCTTACATGGATCCATCTGCATGGTGGTGACATTTGCCATCATAATGTCTTGAGCAGACCCCTCTGCTAAAAGAAGTCCTTAGAAGGAAGGAGGAGCTTTGTTTATTAACAATCACAGTCCAATGCCTTCCTGCAGGAATTCAATATTTGGACATCAGTTTTACATGTACATATATCCCTGTTTGCAGCTTCCTTCTTCCTTCCTTCTTCCCCTTCTAATTATTTCTCTTCTCTGCTAGAACCTCACACACTTCCATACCACATTTCTGGATTCCAACCAGTGGTGGATTCCTATCAATACAATAGGTAACTTTTCACCAGTAGCAGCAACCAGATTATGCAATTTGTGCACAACTGTTCCGGTGCTGGTCCATCAAGCGGCACCATTTTTTTTCTTCATTTTTTTTTGTTGCTTTTTTTGCTTTCTGTGCATGCCTAGGAAGCAAAAAGACACTCATGAGGGGACGCTCGTGCATGTGACATTTCAGTGCCTTTTTGCTTTCTGTGCATGCACAGAAGCAAATTGTGCAAGGGGCACATGCACGGGCATGTACACAGGTGCACACAAATGAATAAAAAAGGTACATGCATGTGCTTCAGTCTCAGCACATGTGCAGGAAGCTGAAGGACGTGTGTGTGCATACGTGCATGTACATGCTCCCCGACACTGGAGCATTCTATTGGGCTGCAAATGGCTGCCCTTAACTGGGTATGCCTAATTGTGCGCAGTACTGCAGCTCTGCCACACGAGTGCACACTTGAGCAAAATTTTGCTTCCTGTACCTGTGCAGGTAGCAAAGTCTTGCAGGGGACGCCAGTGCGGAAGCAAAAAACCTCACCGAAACATGCCAGAGCTGCAGAGCTGCATGCAGTTAGACGCATCAGTAGGAACCCACTACTGTTACTGTCGACCTCTCCCCATTTCTAGGAGGTCTGTAAGGGGCATGCATAAATGCACCACTGTGCCTACCATCCCTGTTCTACTGTCCTTTTGTTTTCTTTTATCATTCCTTTTAATTATGTTATGTTCATACAAACTGCTACTATCCTATACATGTTTTGCAAATAAATAAAATAATCATCATAATATTATTTAAAAAAGCAGGCCTGGGTTTTTAAACTGCAGAACTTCACAGCCACCTGTGGCTGAGGCATTAGCAACAGCACTTGTGTGGAGTCACAGCCTGTAGCTAAGACACAATTAAGGGTTTCTGTGTAGAATCACAATTCTGCCAAATCTGAACATGGCCAGTGACTATGCTTGGAAATACATGAACAGTTCTGGTGGGGCAGCAAGAAGGAGGAAGGAGACTGCTGCTCCACCGTACTATGGCAAAAACATCAAAATATAGGGGATTTTTGTACTTAGTTCAGTGGTCTATTTCACAATCTCGGAAGGGTGAGCACTCCCTGTTCAAGAAGATCCCTATGCCCTGGTTCTTTGTGGCATTTTTTGACTACTTTTCGCCATGGAGATATTGTAGATCGATCAGCTGGGGCTCAGAATATGGCAACCGCTATTTAGAACAAAGCTGCCTGCTGCCTGCTGCCTGTCGCACTTCTAAGAAGACATTTATGTTTATTTATTTATGGTTTTGTATGTGCATGTGTATCTTTTTTTTTTGAAATATATTTTTATTGGTTTTTATAAATGTGGTTACATAAAGACAAACATAAAACAGTGCACAGTGCATGTGCCCATCACCTAACCGACAAAAAAACCCCATCACCACCACACCCATTACAAGGGGTTCAGAATTTACTAGTTTTTATATATATATATTTCCTTGGCTCTACTTTGCATTTGTTATTACTAGAAGAGTGATTGCAGTTTATTTTTCACATTTACATCACAGATTCTACTCAACATATAACCTTTCACCTTATTCCATCTTACCATCAGCTTTTCCAGTTTGTTTTCATCAAAGTTGTTTAATCTTATTTCCATAATTTCAAAATGTATGTGATCCACCATTCCTAATTCTGTAATGTCCATTTTATAGACTCTTTCCAACCCAATACCACTACAGCTTGAGCACTTTCCAATGCTGCGGTTTTTATTTCTTTAAAATCTCCTAGTTCTCTTTGTTTAATTAAAATCGCTATTTCTTTTGTAATTATCCAATTAATATTTAACATTTTATTAATTTCATTCTGCACTTCCTTCCAAAATGTCTGAATTTCTACACACTCCCAGAACATATGCAATTACCTTTCTCTTTCCCCTGAAAGTGTGCAAGTTGTGCTGGTGTATAATACCATTTGTGTAAGATTTTCCTTCTCATCTCTTTAATTCTTGTATTTTTAATCTTATGTATATTTTCTACTATTTCTTTCATTTCACTTTCATCTATTTGTAAATCATTTTGCCAGCATCTTGTCAAACTTTTTATTACTTCCTCTTCCACTAGCAATAACATTCTATATATATTACTAGCTTGAGCTTTTGTATCATTAATATTTTCTTTTATTATTTTTTCTAAACAATTTTCTTCTCGGAAGAAAGCTTCTATATTCTCACTTTTATTTAAATATTTACTTATTGCATTAATCTGCAGCCATTTCTGTTGACCGAGCCACCATTCCAACCGAGTTCTACCAACTCTCCCATCCTTCTCATATAATTGTTCAATTCTCATTATCCCTTTGCTATTTAATACTTTTATAATTCTAGTTAAGTTAACATCATTACCTGTATTCAATACGTGTAACGTTGATAATTTTGAATTTCTAGTTCCACATTTTCCCTGTTATTTAGACCATATTTCTAAACCTGCTTTCAGCGGGTCGGTTAAGTTATTGATTTCTATTTTACTCCATTTTTTAAATAATAACTCCTTATTATTTATATTATTAATTTCCTTTTCCAACTTCACCCACTTCTTTTCCCCCCATAGCTGTAATTCCATTAATCTTTCTACAGTATTTGAAATGCTTCTCTATATAATTCTAAGCACGGGCTACCCCACCCCCCTCTTTCTCGTGGGCAAACAGCCATTTTTTTTCTTATTCTAGGCCTTTTGTTTCCTTCAATCCAAAAATTTAATTTACTATCCCATTCTCTCAATTTTGCACCAGGAAAGGTACCTGGTAAAACCTGAAATAAATACATCATTTTTGGTATTATCATCATTTTAAGGGCTCTAATCTTGGCAATTCTTCTCAACCTTTTTTCCCTCCAATTTTTTATCTGCTTTTGAAGTCTCTTCCATATTAAATTATAGTTAACCATCGCAATTTTAATAGGATTCTTAAACAACCAAACTCCTAAATGTTTCATTTTTTTACATCCTAGTTTCAATCCTGACACTTTTTGTATCTCGATTTGCTCTTTAGGGCCTGTATTTAGACAAATTATCACTGATTTCTCTATATTAACCTTAAGTCCCGATTGGTCTTTGAATTCCTGGAGTAAGATCATTATTCTTTTCATCACTTCAATTGGGGTTTCAGTCAATACTATAGCATCATCTGCAAAAAGATTTAATTTTAATTCAAGTTTTCCTATTTGGTAACCTCTCCACTCCTTGTCATTTCTAATTTTATTTGCTAAGACCTCAATTGCCAATGCAAATAACATTGGGGATAGTGGACAACCCTGCTTAGTTCCATTCTGAATTTTAACCTTCTCTGTTCTGTTGCCATTTACTCTAATATAAGCTATATTATCCTTCAGCGGTCTATTTCACAATCTCGGAAGGGTGAGCACTCCCTGTTCAGGAAGATCCCTATGCCCTGGTTCTTTGTGGCATTTTTTGACTACTTTTCGCCATGGAGATATTGTAGATCGGTCAGCTGGGGCTCAGAATATGGCAACCGCTATTTAGAACAAAGCTGCCTGCTGCCTGCTGCCTGTCGCACTTCTAAGAAGACATGAGGTCAAGAGAGCGAGGATAAAAACTGAGAACTGAGCTAGACAGCTGGATTTTAGCCACTGAGTCAGACGGTCCTGGGATGCTGTGGCGCCGAATGGTGGGGGTGCCTGACATCGGAGGGACTATTGGACTGGGGGTTGATGCATGAAGCCGGAGCAGCGAGTGCCGAAGGAAAAGACTGTGGCAAAAGAGGAAGAGAGGCCGATGCCGGGGGGAATATAATAAGCTGCACCAAAGCTGTCTGGAACCTATGAGGAGTCTATGCAGAGCCACGGACAATGCGGAGCATGGAGAGGTGGAGATGTTGCCCAGGAAGAACAGCAGACATTGGTGGGCGACTGGGACGACTGGTAGGAGCCAGGGGAGATGCAAAGACAGAGGAGTCTGAGGTAATAACAATCAAACCATAGGGACATGATCTGGGAGTGCTGGTCGATGGCAGCGGCCGGCACCACAGTGGTTATTTCACCAGAGACTTGGACACTTGGACATTCACACTGAACTCTTTCAGAACTTAATTGACTCAGAGTCTGGCGCCATCTTTCTGTTGACTGCTTAAAGAACTGCTGACTACCTGTCTTTTTTGCCTATATTTTACATTTTTTATTTTGTTCTTTAACAATTCAACAATTTAGCATCTATAGTTTTTTATACTTATTTAGTAATTTATAGTGCTAATTGTTGACAGATTGTTTTAATGTTTTTTACTGTTAATTTATATGGGGGGTGATGGATGTCTGTGATTATTGGAATGATCGGGATTATATTTACCATATGGATGATTAGGGAATGAATGGATACAGTACGGATGAGATTATAGCTTACCTGGTGACAAGTAGGCAAGGGGGTTGGGGGAGCCTATTCCTGGGTGGTAGAGGGCTGGGGAGAAGCAGATATGATGGGAGCCATGGGGCAAGCCATTCTGGAGGAAGAAGGAAACACTGCTTGAAAGCAATCCCTTGTTCCAGCCCCATGAGCTCATCTCGGGGTACTGATGACGAGTGTAATCTGGGCCCTGGGCTCAAGCTGCTGCTACTCAATGCCAGGTTGGTGGTTAACAAGGCTCTCCTCATCCAGGTCTTCTGGAGGAGGAGGCCGACCTGGTATGTATGCCTGAAACCTGGCTGGGACCAGAGGGAGGAGTTCCTCTCTCTGAAGTTTGCCCAGCCAGGTTTCAAGTATGGCATCAGCTGTGACCCCAGGGAAGAGGGGAGGAGTGGCTATTATAGCCAAGGAGACTTTTTGCCTACATAGACTCGTTGCTCCCGAGATTGCGGGTTGTGAGTCCTTCTTTGTGAAGTTGGACCTAGGGTTTCAGGTGGGCTTGTTGCTCACGTACCTGCCTGTCAGCTGCATGTCAACAGCCCTGCCTGTGCTGCTTGAGGAGGTAGCCAGGTTGGCGGTAGAATACCCCAGACCTATCATCTTGGGGGACTTTAATCTACCGTGACTTGGTGAATCCTCTGGACTGGCGCAGGAGTTCATGGCCACCATGACAGCCATGGACCTGACTCAAGTAGTACAAGGCCCAACTCATGAGGGGGGGGATGACATGCACCTGACATGATATTTCTCTCGGAGCAATTAAACAATGGTCTGAGACTAAGGGGCTTAGATGTTTTGCCTTTGTCATGGTCAGAC